>NC_084460.1:164796068-165404337 GCF_027409185.1 Cynocephalus volans | reverse complement strand
CTCTGGGTTTCAAGCCACCCCCCAAGGTCTCAAGCTCCTCATTTATGTCCTCCCCTAGAGAAGAGTTACTCTTGCTTGCTGGACCTATTTTCAGTACCAACAAGGGGAGATTGAGACCTCAAGGGGTGGACTTATGCCCTTCCCTATGCTCCAGTAGCTGAGCATGCTCTGTAGAAAGGAGTTATATAACTCTAGCAGCTGAGCATGCTCAGTAAAAGGAATTTATACAGGCTTATATGACCCCAGTAACCAAGCATGCTCAGTGGAAGGGAGTTTATCCTCTGAACAATGTTCCACTAGAGGCACTAAAGAGCACAGAATATTCTTGAGTATGTCTGGTGCATGTAATAGTATTTGACCAGTGAGCATGACCTAAAAAGAGACCAACCAAGCATGTGCAAGACTATGTTACATAAAGGAGACCACCCCCTTAGTTGAATATGTATTAGATAGCATGAATATGTATGAGACAGTGGAACTATAAAAGCTGAATACCAGTAGGAGGCAGGACTATTGCTCACTCTCTCTGGGGCCAGGCCGCACTCTGCCTGTGGAATATTTCTTTCTTTTTGTATCCAACTTGCCTTTCCAGGCAAGGCTACTGTTCCCTCTAGAGCCATCCTGCACTTTGTGAATGTGTATTTCTTGCTTTTGTATTAAACTTGGTGCAGGCCCTACTCAGTCTCTGGAGCTAGGCCGCACTTTCTCTGTGGAGTCTGTACCTCTCACTCATTACATTAAACCTGTTCTCACTTTCTACTGTGACTCTGCTCTTGAATTCCTTCCTGCGGTAGAGCCAAGAACCTGGTAAGAGGAGAGGGTAGGTTGAGGCTGGCCAGCAGACCTCCTCAGACCCCCTCCTCTGGTAACACTTTCAGCTGGAAAACAAGGAGAAGATTTAAAAAGACATGAATCCACAGGCATAGACGGGAAAAGGAAAAGTGGTTTTTCCTGTTCAGAAAAATGGTGACTATGACGGTACCATCTTCTGTTACTATTTTCCAACTCTGACATTTTTCTATGTAAATCCCAGTAAACTTTACTTGACAAAAAGATTAGCAAATTAGAAGGGTTTTAACTAGCTCAATTCTGGGACGTGATCTATGAAATTAATAGCCATGGGTTCCTAGAATGGAACCTCTGGCACATCCAACTTGAATAAAAGAACAAATGGAAAGAAACCCTTTTCATTATCAACACTTTTAGAAAGAAGAATTAGTCCGTGAAGAAAGTATTACTTCTTAACAACAATTCTCACCAGATTTAGTCACCACTCACTATGTCTGTAATAATGTAATTTATGTTCTCAAAGCTTTCTGTATTTCAGGGAAAAGAATATCACTTGATCAGCTAGCTGGCTTCCCACCAGTTTTTCTGAAAGTTTCTTTTTATGTTCACATCTGGCAAAAAAATAGCTCCCCGTTCCCAGGTATTGATATTATGAATAATTACTCACAGATGGCTGGTGAGCCATCCCAGGCAGCACAGGCACATCTCAGGGTCAGCGTGTCCATCTGCATCAGACTCCTGGAACAGAACTCAAGAGAGTCCACATTACAGAATCACTGCCCAAATCTGCCTTCAGTTCATGGTGAAACTGCCTTTCAGACCAAAATGGGAATATATTAAAACCTGACCTCTCATCCAGCAAGATAAAATAGAATTGATTACATCCTCAATTCTTCACACTGGAGAACAGAAGTTCAATTTATCTGAAAACAAATAAGCTATTTACCTATTTATGTTCTCCAAAGTTCAACAACCAGAGCTTTTAGGATAAGTTTAGGTTACACCTTTAAGAGAGGATAAATGTTCTTGATTTCACATTTTTGAGAAAAGTATAGAGAAAATACAAGTTATTTCTGCTTTTCACATCCTTGAAATAGGTCCCTGAACACTTACCCATCAATCCCTGGGGTAATCCAGCCCCAAATTTGAAAGACCCTGAATTTTATTGGTGTGATTTGATCTCCCCAGGACCAGGAAAATTCCTAGAAACTACTGTTCATGGAATTGAATTTGTCTTGCTTCCAGTTCTTTCTCACATCCCAAGCTCTTTTGATGTGGTCACATTAAAGATTGAAGAAGAAACAATGAAAACCTTTGGGAAGCAAATACTAGACCCTTTCTTCTCCAAATAAATTCATTCACTGTTGTCTATTCTTTTTATGAGGTCTCACATACTGAGTATTTATCATTCAAAGCTTGTTTATATTTGAGAACCACCTTTTTATCATCCACTAATCTTTCTTTTACAAAAACCATATTAGCACTATAATCCCATCTCTAAGACATATTTTAAAGGTTTTGTTAAGAGATTCGTTTGTAGCCTGCTCACTGGAAATAGCTCTTAAGGATTAACAATCACAGCTTAGGAACTGTGATGAGTCAGTAAATCAGACATCTCTCTGCTCAGAAGCAAGCATAAGGATCAGCTGAGGATAGGTAAGTTAAATGATATTCTTCCCCTATCCGCTGCTTCACTTACTAATCTTGTTTGAATGTTTGCCCACAGCATTTTCCCTGGACACCTCTGAAAGGATTTTAAATAATGATGCTTTTCTGTGAGCCATCTGGCGGCTTCCTGGAAAGCAGCGGCGCACAATGTCCCTACTTACAGAGATTGATTAGCGTCCCAAGGGAATGTTTCAAAACTGGTCATTTACAAAAAGATGCTCACTGTGGGCCAAACTTGTTTTTAGGTAGCACAAGCTAAACTGATATGCATATGGACAATCAGACAATCGACACTTCAATGATCATGAGCTCAATTCTCAGGAATAAAGAAGTCATAAAAGAACAGGCTACAATCACACTGAAGCCTTATGCAAGGGAACCGAGGCCAAAGAATGTTTCCCCCAAAGAAAGTGAACATCAGATACAGTGTACTGTTCTGTCAACAAGTATTTAAGAAGCACCTAATACGTAGCAGGCACTGTGAGGCACTAGGAATATAGGAATGACAAGGGCCCAGTCCTTGCAGGCCACTCACTATCTCAGAAAGGAGCGAGGCAAGTAAACAAATATATTGCTGTTCGGTTTGAAGGTTATTGAGATAATAAAGAAACAAACATAAAAGAAAGATGAAGATCTGAACTAATCCCAGTGAGGAGTATGCACAGCACAAAAGAGAGTACAAACTTAAGAGAGATAAATAATCATCGTTTCTTGAAGACTAATTAGACATGAGAGGTGAGGAGAGAAAAGTGTTCAAGTTTAGCAGACTGAACAGGGAATGTGAGGAATATAACAAAGAGAAGCCTGGAGGAGACATGGATTGGGGAGTCAGTGTATGGGTTTAAGCCACGGCAAGGGGTAATAGTCTATTATCCTGTAAGAAAAGGAAAAGACCAAGCACAGATTCTGAAAAACACCAAGTTTTAGGAGATTACGGAATAAGAGAATCTGGTAAAGGAGACTGAGAAATAACAGTTGGCGAGGAAAGAGACCAAAAAAGAGTGGCTTCTGAGATGCCAGGAAAAGTTTCAAAACAGGGAGCAGTCAATTGTATCAAATGTGTCAGAAAAGTTAAAAGGGGAACTGAAAAAAATATTCCTGGGATTTGAAAATTAGGAAAGTGTTATTACACTTGGCCAAAGCAATCAACAGAGCCTTGAAAGCAGTGTTGCATGCTGGGCAGATTGGTGCTTGAGGAGCCATTTAATCTATCATCCAGTTTAACCTTAACTGAAGAGCTTAACAAGTCACATTGGCTGAGAAACTAGAATATTTATTCAAATAGCCTCAGCTTTTATACAGAAAAATTCAGGCCAGCTATAAGACACAGATATTTTTGTCAACTTGACCAAAATATTCTGAATCTAATAAGCTTGGACACCTGTACTGCTGGGGTGTGCAGGGTCTTGAAAAGACCTTGTCACCAGGCAATCACCCTTTGTTTCCTATATCATGGAGAAGTCTAGGGTATCCTCAGGAGAAAGGGTTAGGGACCTGGGTTGAAGAGGAATAGGAGACGAAGTGGCTTTTAACCAACAGTGTAGAAATATATCAATATTTTACCAATCTGTAAGTCCATATCAATGTGTACAGACTGATTATCAGTTCTCAGACAACTAATATGCAAAACTGATCACACAGATAATTTCAACTTGAGATCATGAGTTTTTTATTCTTACAGTAGTCAAACATATTTTTTCAATTTGCTGTGTATCTTTTATTCAATTTTTACATACTGAATATACTTTGCATTGTTTCAGGATCTAACATTGTTTAGACAATGGCAGATTTAAAACAGGTGGAAGGCCCACACCTTTGTTATCCTAAATTTCATTAAGGGAAACAAATTGTGCAATATCTAAAACAACTGACAACAATTACTATCATTAAGCAATAGTGTAGTAATCCAAGGGAAAGAAAAAAGTAAATTTTTGTATAAATCCTGGTGGAGCCAAGCTCAAGGAAGTGATCAGGATGGTGTAATGTTATTTAAAGAAGGCTTTCAGGGCTGAGACTAGTACAGAAAAATCAATTAATAATGGAAATACTTTGTAAATATAGTTGACACTTTTTTAATCTATATGCACATATTTGTCACTAAATAAACAGGATGAAAGTTTCAAGTCAGTGGGTAAAGGAAAGAGACCCCTTGATTAGATGTCAATAGACCTGAATTCCATGCTTTTCTATGATGTTTTATGGTGGAGCCCTGGAAAAGTAATTTGCCTTTTTTTTGGGGGGGGGGAGGTGGGGGTTCAACTTGCCTTATATATAGAAGGACTGTTTTGATTATGAGTCTTCTAATGTCTCCTCCAGTTCCTCAATCTGATCTTCCAGTCCTAAGATTCTAAGTTCTTTTTGGTTGAAGAACAAGGCCCGCTTTATCACAGAGCAAATTGTGTTTGAGCCACAAAAGCATAGACAAAAATTAAGAATTACCTGCAGGGCTCTAGCAACAGCATCCTGTCCTGAAGAACAAGTATGAATATTATACCCTTCGCCATCACCCAGCACAGGACAGGGTTCTCTGTCAACTCTCCTCATTGCCACCTGCTCTCATATCACCACCTCACTGATCACTAATGACAGTATCAGTGCTCATACCACTGAGGTTTTAGATAATATTCTATAGCAGAGCCACTAATATCTTCTAAAGGGCAGTAATTACGCTTTAATTTCCTGAAAATTCTAAATATGATTACACTAAATATATTTGTTAGAACATTGAATCACTTTTTAAATTTTAAATTACTATTTTAAACTACTATTCAAACTATCCTAAGAATGGAAATGTGGAAAAATGATTTTCTGTCTCTTTCCTGATAAGACCTCTTTTCTCTAAATTACAAATATAAATGCCAATTGATTCAGTCTGTTAATCTTGGAAAGTAAAAGAGAAAAATGTAGTGATTTCCTAGAAGTGAACTAAACTTGTGTTCTTCATAATAATATTTCTTTTTACTTGTAGTAAGTATTATAGTCTATGACTGCTCATTTCTTTTTTATTTACCTCATCTTTATTTGATAGTAAATGAGAATTTTGCCAAGTCAATATTCACGAACAAAATCCATGATTTTAATTAAAAGTGAGAGTAAAGAATTTCCAGAAGATCTTTTCTGAATCCCAAAAGGCTCACTAATTTAGAAAAGGGAATTCCTTAAACGATATCTTCACAATATCAAACATCCAAATAGACATTGAGAAACGCTGCAGAAAGAGAAAAACGTAGCAGAGTAAACTTGATTGGGAAGCCTCAGAGACACACGCATTTTTCCACTTGGGCCTGGGATTCCCCATTGTTCTGGCCTTGATGACATCTACGGGTATGGTCAAAAAGATGCAAGAGGTTTAAAAATGCCTGATACCCAGGACTGAAACCTAAAGGCAGAAATATTTTGTAGCATGTAGTTCTCATCTCATGGCCACTTTCAGCAAACTATGTACCTTTCCCCCTGCTTTCAAAAAATCTTCCTATTATTTCCTTTTAGTGAGGGTGATTACATCCTTAACACAGAAAGAGCTTGTGGTTTTAGAGGCAAAAAAGAAAAGGCAAGCTGAAGAGACTTGAGGGGAGGAAAAATATCCATGGAGTAGACTAGTGTCAGCCAGAGAACACAAGGAAATCAGGCTAAGTCCCTCCAAGTGTTCAACAACACAGAAGGAACACACTGAACCACTCTGGACTGAGAAAGGGCCTTGAAGATTTGCACTGAAACATTCGTGTGCATTTCCTCCTGTGAGGCTGGATCACAGACGCCTCTGCCCTGTGCTATGCAGGTCATAAATCAGGTAGTTGAAAAAAGATTCTAGCAGCCAATAACAGGATAAACATGCTTTATTCCAACATGAGCTCTGCTGGCCAAGCAGTTCAAAGCCGTTGGCTTTTATACCAAAAGTACACAACAATGGCAACGAGCCAAGGAGTACATGGGTGCACACGTGCAGTCACACCACTTGTGTATAACTAGTTTACAAAGGATGTGCTGAATCACATACAGCCAGATATGAGGAGAGGGGGCCTGACCATACTGACTCCATTTTCCTCACACTCCCATATTCAGAGAATGGACTGAATTTTACCATTTATAGTCAAAGGTTCATTGCTAAATAAACCCACCTTTACTGTACTTCTTTCTCCTTGTATTTATTTCCAGCAAGTTTAGACAAAAATATCATCTTAGACTCTGTGTCACTAACTTCCACTGAGAAAATCTTAATTTTGGTTTTACAGTCTTCACTATTCCTACCTTTGGCTCCCAACACTGGATGCCTATTTCTACAAGTGTCTGATGGGAACAGATGAGCATCTGAATTTTTTTTGATACTTTTGCAAGTTGGCGCACATGGACACTGAACAAACACTTTTGAAGATAATGTTATTGGAAAAGGAGGGAAAAAAGTTGTAGGATACCAGGATAACAACAGCACAACTTGCCGAGAATCAGAAAGCAAACATCCACTTCTTTTTGGCACTGGTCTGACCCTAATAGGATACTGTGTCCAGTGTTTGTCTTTGAAGTTTAAAATGAATGTGAAGAAATTTGAGGGGGCCTGGAGTAAAGCAAAAAAAAAAAAAAGGTAAAGAATAATGACAAAAATGGAAAACTGTTATTTGGAGAAAAGATTAAAGCACTGGGATCATTTAGTCTGGAAACGAAAAGCCTACAGGGAAATTTAATGACAAGTATAAGTGAGTGTAAAACCAACCAAATTATTCTTCATCCTGACCAAGAAAACAATGAAAGGAAATACGCTAAAATTAGAAAAAAGGAGAGAGACTTGATTAGACATAAGGAAGAAACTCTTAGCTTTAACACTGAAACTTTGTAGTATACTGCCAAAAAAGGTTGTGAAATTTCTTGGAAACATCAGTAACAATCTGTACTAATTGACAAAGGCATTTCTCTGCCACAAGAAAAAATTTAAATCAGATAACTTCTTAAAGTCCCAGTCCTAAGGCATACTTATAAGAATTTAGCTACCGAAAAGGTGAGGTCAGACAGAAATTCCTCAGCCCAAAACAGTTTGATCACAAATAATTTTCAGGTCTCTAACACCTCTAAGTTTTATTTGATTAGATTTAAGAAGCCAGAAGTTAACACTAAAAGATATTAAAATTATTTCATAACATGGCTTTGTCTCTGTTTCTTGTACCAGCATCTCTTTTTAGTATCACAGACACTTTAGCACCATGAGGTTGTTGAAAAGAAGATAAAGACATTCTGTTTTATAAAATATGAGACATCTAAATTGACTGTCTGAATAGGGCTCATTTAATATAAGGTAAAAAATGTATCTTTCTCCCATTTCTACAATTCTTGATCACTTCTCAGATGAATTTTCTTCACAACATTATAGCATCCCACCTTATGTGGTTTCCTAATGCCTGATAAACAAAATATGGAGGACAATAGAGAGAGATGAAAACAGGAAGGAAGGAAGAACAAGATCAGGAAGTGCGAAAGAAGAGTAAGTTTGAACTTTAGCCTGATTGGGTAGAGGAGCACAGAAAGATTTTAAGTAGAAAAGTGACATAATGCAATGTTTATTTCATCAAAATCATTCTGAAAGTGTGAAGAATAGAATTGAGTGAGATGAGACTGGATGTGGAACATGATTGTGGCTTACACATGGGAGTCGAAATCAAGATGAAGCATTTTGAATGGATTCCAGAGATATATAAGAGGCACAGTTGATAAGGCATAGTGATTGATTGAATGGATTCTGTGGACTGAATTGTGTCCCCCAAAGTCCATGTATTAGAAAGTTAACCCTCCCTGTGACAGTGTTAAGAGAATGAGAAATCTTATATGGTAATTGAAAGGTGGGGCCTTGAAGAGGTGATCAGATTGTGAGGATCATGCCCTAGTAAATAGATTAATAAGTTGATGGTTTAATGGTGGTCATGGCATGGTTCGAAGAGCTTTAAAAGGAGAACGCATGAGGAGCTCTCTCTCTGCTTCTTCCATCTGCCATGTGACACCCTGCTTTGCTGTGAAGAGTCACTACCCACCACCAAGGCTGTCACCAGAAGTGTTCCCTAGACTGTGGACTTCCCAGGCTCTGAAACTGTAAGCAATAAATGTTCTGTTATAAGCAACAGAAACAGACTAATACAATGAAGGATGGGGTTGGTGATTGAGAGAAAATCCAGGACAGTTCTCAAGTATCGGATTTCCATACACTGAATAATTGTGTCTTCCCAAAATTCACATGTTGAAACCTAATCCCCAATGTGTCAGTATTTGGGGGTAAAACCTTCGGAAGGTGATTAAGACATGAAGGCAAAGGCCTCATGAATGTGCTTTGTGCCCTCATAAAAGACATTCCAGAGAGCTCCCTTGCCCTTTTTGCCATGCAAGGACACAGCAAGAAGATGGCTGTCTGTGAACTAGGAAGTGCGCCCTCACCTGACACGGAATCTGCTGGCACTTTGATCTTGGACCTCCCAGACTCCAGAGCTGTGAAAAGTAAGTTTCTGTTGTTTTTAAGCCACCCAGGCCGTGGTATTTTTGTTATATCAGTGCAAACAGACTAAGAAACTAATATAAAGAAAGACTGAGAGGATGGAGGTGTTTGTTCTTTGACTCAGTTACTCCTAGCTCACAAGCTCCAAGAACACATATGAAAAGACTCCTCGGCAGTTGTATAAACTCAAAATCTTTTCCTTCCTGGGTCAAAAGCATTCTCAGTTAAACATATATCTGGATTGCCTTTAACATATTTCCAAAGCTCTCTTCTGAGATATTCTTGTTTAATCCTCAAAACAGCCCCATAAATTATTGGACAAAGAAAGAAACACAGATGCCCAACCATAGAATTAGTACATGAGCACAAAAGGGCCAGAATTCAAATCTCCTGACTGGCTTCACACACTTCAGGTTTTTATAATCCTATTTTTTCCCTAAAGCACATCATTTTCAAGGGAAAATCAAAATTCCAACGACTCTGAATCTTTTGCGCAATATCAAATACATTCATTATAAGATTTTCAGGCTTATTTGGCAACTCTAAGATAAACTGCTCTGATTGTTTCTGCATTAGCACTCCCCTGGTGACTGTCTAAAGAGTCATCATGCAGAGTTTTAATTGAATCTGCCTAACACTCTGCTGGAGATTAAAGATAAGTGTTTCCAAGAGGAAAAGAAAGTAACAGGACAGAAGAGCTTAAGGTCAGGTAAGATTTCTAAAGAAAAGAGTGTAACAATCGTATAGCATTACATTTATGACAATAATAGCACAAACCTACTAAAGAAATACTTAATTCAGTGTTTGTTCTCAGGCAAACTTTTTCAAAGATGGACAATAGGAGATAAGGGCAGCCTTTTAATCATTCACTGAATGCCACCTGAAATCTTAAGATGAATCTCCAGAATAATGTTTAATCCCATGAGTTCAGGCAAGTTAAGGTTAAGGGAAAAAATGAATTATAATTATTTTTAAACTGGCTGAACATTGATTCAATTGGTCAAGGTGGTAGGCTAAAAACTTCTTAGAAGAGAATTGCTCTTTTGTTTAGAACACCTTTTGGTTTTTTGCCTTTTCAAGTTTTTATTTTAATACAATTTTTTGTATTAAAAAGAAAAGCATAATTACCACAAATTACAAAGGACTAAAGCAGAACTAGAGTAATGAACGAATCACTTCAGCCTGGAAACCAGATACTCATAGTAAAATTAATGTTATAATACAGGTTCGTTCAAGTATTTCACATTTTTTTTCTTGTCCTTTTAAATGTGATATCCTAGAACATGGTAGAGATAATATATTATGAGCATAAGGTAGAACCTTCTCTACAAAGCCAGATGAGAAGTTTTCCTCTCCAGTGAGCAATGGGCTGTAAGTTCTTATCTTTATGCCTCTGCCATCAACACGGCTGAAGGAAGAGAGGGTGGTGGCTGGGAAAAATCCAGGGACTCTTCCACACAGGAGATACTTTGGGGTCCCATTCAGGAGGCTGATGGACATGTTCAGTTATGAAGATAATGTCAAGTGTCTATGGCCATACCATCCAGAATGTGCCCGATCTCGTCAGATAATGTCAGATAAGCTTAAGAGATCATTGGAAGAGTTTAAATAAAGAAAAAATTAAAATTCTCAGCACAATAAATTAACAAAAAATTTTTCATTTTCCCTTGGAAGACAAGGAGGACTGAGATTTCCTTATAGCTTTGAATATTTTTTCTATTTTATCTACTCTCTTTCCTTTTTTACATTCACCAGTAATATATTACATACCCTTTGTTGTTATAGTACAACATATTTGATAATCATTTTTATATCTTTGCTCTTTTTCATCTCTGAGATTATATGTTCACCATGAAAATTTCATGTATGTATATTTTCTTTTTTTTTTTTTTGTCTTTTTCGTGACCGGCACTCAGCCAGTGAGTGCACCGGCCATTCCTATATAGGATCCGAACCCGTGGCGGGAGCGTCGCTGCGCTCCCAGCGCCGCACTCTCCCAAGTGCGCCACGGGCTCAGCCCTATATTTTCATTTTTAGTTGCTTCTAAATGTGGCTTTCATCTCTATAATATCCTTCTATGTTTGGGGAGATATTATTTATAGACAATAAAATGCACTAATCTTCTATGCACAGTTTGATGCTTTATCAATTATATTCAGTCATGTAACCATGATCTGGTTGAAAATATAGAACAATTCTGTCTCCTCCCATAATTCCCTTGTACCACATGTTAGGATACTGTGGGAAAATTCCTTACAATTCTTTGAATCCCTCTTGTCTACCTGAGAGGGTTTACTGTGTCTCAAATATTTCTAAGGTTTTAACAGAATATTTAAGAGTCACATCTTTGATCTTTACCCAGAGACCATTTCCTACCTTGGAAGCTTTTCTGATCTGCAGAAACTGGGAATTAATTTTATTTTCCAATCAAGTGAGTCCTGGGCCTTCTTATTTCTTCTAAGTTCTGCTTGCAAACTGGACAATCTCCTCTTTATTTCCTCTCTCCCCTCCCATACTTTATCATGTACAGCTAAAAGAAGCCAGTTGATAAATTCAAAATTTTGCCTGGTAATCTCCTAAGCCAGAGCCATAAATTCATTTGGCATATTCCCTAATTTATAACTTATCTCAGGAAAGAGTTTTGCCAATATATTAACTAATTCATAAGACAAGTCACCATTTTTCAAACCTCTAACAATCCATTACTATTTTCACACTCTTGCCACTTTTTCAGCCACTGACTGCTGACCAGTACCAAAATCAATGCCATTTATTTTAGATTTTGTTGTAGCAATGCGCCACTTCTAGGCACCAATTCCTGTATCAGTTACCTAGTGCCGCATACTTAACAATTCTACTACTTAGTGCCTGAAAACTACAACCATTTTATTCATGCATGATAATGTGAACTAACAAATTTGTCTGAGGTCAGATCAATGGTTCTTCTTCCAGTCTTCCCTGAGACCATTCATATGGCTGGATTGACTGGAGCTGGGCGCCTAAGAGAACCACACTCACAAGATTTACTTGTTTGGTGGTTGGTGCTGGCTATTCACTGGGTCTCTGTCTCCATCTCATTTCTCATCTTCAAGGGGGCCAGCATAGGCTTCTTCACATGACAATCTCAGGATGCCAAAAAACAAGAAGAGAAGTTCTTTACCTAGGATCAGAAGTCTCACAACATCACTTCTGCCACACTCCATTAGTAAAAGAACAAAGTCACAAAGCCAGTCCAGACTCAAGAGGTGGAAGATAACTCCACCTCCTAATGGGAGGAGAAGCAATGTCATATTGAAAAAAAAAAAAAAAAGCCATTCACAAAGGGATGGGATGAATTATTGCTGCCAACCCTTGTAAACAATCTACTACTTCCCACAAATATTCATGCGTTTTACTTTCAATATCATTCAGTTCAAAATATTTTCCAGTTTCTCTTTTGATAGGTTTGACTGTTGTATTTAAAATAAATGTTGCTCATTTTCCAAATATTTTGGGATTTTCTGGTTATCTTATTTTATGAATTTCCAATTAAATTCTTTTGTGATCAAAAATCATACATGCTATAATTACAATCCTTTGAAATTTGTAGAGACTTGTTTTATGGCTTTGCATATGGCACAGGAAAGGAAATCAAAAAATTTCTTGAAACTAATGAAAATAAAGACACATCATACCAAAACGTATGGGATACTACAAAAGCAGTATTAAGAGATAACTTTATTGCAATGAATTCTTAGATTAAAAGAATAGAAAGACTTCAAAAATACAACTTAATGTTACATCTGAAAGAACTGTAAAAACAAGAATGGTCCAACCCCAAAATCACTAGAGGGAAAGAATAATTAAGACCAGAATAGAACTAAATGAAATACAGACAAAAAAAAGATACAAAAGATCAATGAAACAAAAAGTTGATCTTTTGAGAAGATAAACAAAATAGATGAATCATTGACTAGACTAACTAAAAAAAGAAGAGAGAAGGCCCAAATAACAAAAATCAGAAATGAAAAGGGAGACATTTCAACCTATACCACATAAACACAAAGAATCATTACAGATTATTATGAAATATATGCCAACAAATTTGAAAGCCTAGAGGAAATGGGTAAGTTTCTGGACACATACAAATTATGAAGACTGAACCAAGAAGAATTAGAAAATCTGAACAGACCATAACAAACAACAAGATAGAAGTAGTAATCAGTAGTCTCTCAACAAAGTAAAACCTAGAACTGGATGACTACACTGCTGAATTCTACCAAAAAGAAAAATTAATTCTAATCTTTTTCGAACTATTCTAAAAAAACTGGACATTCTCCCAAACTCATTCTATGAGACCAGCATCACCTTCATACCAAAATCAGAATAAGACACAACAAAAAAAGAAAATTACAGACCAATATCTTCAATGAACATAGACATAAAAATCCACAACAAAATATTAGCAAACAGAACAGAACAGCACATCAAAAATATTATACATCATGATAAAACAGAATTCATCAAGGGATGCAAGGATGGTTCAACATAAGAAAATCAACATACGTAAATACACCACATCAATAAAATCAAGGACAAAAAACATATAATTTTCTCAATAGATGCAGAAAAAGCATTTGACAAAATTCAACATCTCTTCATAACAAAGAATATCATCAAATTAGATATAGAAAGTATCTCAGCACAATAAAGAGTATATATACGACAAACCCACTGCCGGTATCATCCTGAATGAGGAAAAACTGAAAGCTTTTTCTTTGAGAACAAGAACAAGACAAAAATGCTTACTCTCACCATTTCTATTTCACATAGTATTGGAAGTATTTGCCAGAGCAATCAGGCAAGAGAAAGAAAGAAATAAAGGCCATTCAGATTGGAAAAGACAATGTCAAACTGTCCCTGTTTGCAGATAACATGATCCTACATATAGAAAAGCCTAAAGACTCTACAAAAAAAAAATTCATGTGAACAGATATGATATTGATGAGGGGAGGGAGGAGATGGGAGAGGGAGGGAGGAAAAGGAGGAATTGATAAAGGGACATGAAAATCAACTATATTGCATATTGATAAATTAAAATAAGAAATGAAAAAATAAATAAAATAAAATAAGAAAAAAAACTGAGTTGATAAATGATTTCAGTAAAGGTGCATGCAAAAATTAGTAGTATTTTTATACTTCAACAACAAACTAGTATTAAAAAAGAAATCAAGAAATCAAGCCTATCTACAACAGCTACCAAAAAAATTAAATACCTAGGAACAAATTTAAACAGGGAAGTGAAAGATCTCTGCAATGAAAACTATAAAACACTGAGCAAAGAAATTAAAGAGGTCACAAAAAGATGGAAAGATTCCATGTTCATGGATTGGAAGAACTAATATTGTGAAAATGTCCATACTACCCAAAGTGATCTATAGATTCAATTCAATCCCCTCAAAATACCAATTACTTTCTTCAGAGAAATAGAAAAAACAATTATAACATTCCTGTGAAACAACAAAAGACCCCAAATAGCCAAAGCAATTCCACGCAAAGAAAAAGCTGAAGACATGACTTCAAATTATTCTCCAAAGCTATAGTAACCAAAACAGCATGGTACTGACATAAAAACAGACACATGGACTACTGGAACTGAACATAGAACCCAGAAATTAATCCATTTACTTACAGACAACTGATCTTCAACAAAGGCACCAGGAACATACACTGGGGAAAGGACAACCTCTTCAATAAATGGTGCTGGAAAAACTGGACATCCATATGTAGAAGAATGAAACTAGACCTTCACCTCTTGCCACAAGCAAAATCAACTCAAAATGGATTAAAGACTTAAGTTTAAGACCTGAAACTGTAAAATTACTAAGGGAAAATATAAGTGAAACACATCAGGAACTAGGTCTGGGCATAGACTTTATGAACATTAGCCTGAAAGCACAAGCAACAAAAGAAAAAATAAACAAATTGGACTATATCAAACTAAAAAGCTTCTGCACAGCAAAGGAAACAATCAACACAGTGAAACAACAACCTACAATGTCAGAGAAAACTTTTGCTAACTATGCATCCAACAAGGGATTGATATCCATAACATACAAGGAACTCAAGCAATTACGCAGTACAAAAATAAATAACCCAATTAAAAACTGTGCAAAGGAACTGAATAGACATTTTCAAAGGAAGACATACAAATGGCCAATGTGTACATGAAAAAATGCTCAACATCACTAAGCATCAGGGAAATGCAAATCAAAATCACATTGAGATATCATCTCACCCCAGTTAAATTTGCCATTATCAAAAAGACAGAGAATAACAAATGCTGGTGAGGATGCAGAGAAAGGGAAACTCTTCTGCACTGTTGGTGGGACTGTAAATTAGTACAGCCATTATGGAAAACAGTATGGAGGTTTCTTAAACAACTACAGTTAGAAGTACCATACGATCCAGCAACCCCACTACTGGATACATTTCCAAAAGAATGGAAATCATTCTGTGGAAGGGATACCTGCACTCCCATGTTTATCGCAGCTCTGTTTACAATAGCCAAGTTATGGAGCAAACCTAAATGTCCATTGACAGTTGACTGGATAAGGAAAATGTGGCATATATATATATACAATGGAATACTATCAGCCATAAAAAAGAATGAAATTCTGCCATTCACAGCAACATGGATGAGCTTGGAGAAAATTATGTTAAGTGAAATAAGCTAGGCACAGAAAGAGAAATACCACATGTTCTCACTCATAAGTAGGAGAGGAGAGGAGAGAGAGAGGGAGAGGGAGAGGGAGACGGAGAGGGAGAGGGAGAGGGAGGAGGAGGGAGGGATGAAGACAATCACAATAATATGTTGAACTTTCAGAAGGAGAGGACAGAACTGTGGTTACTAGAGATGGGAAAGAGCAGAGGGAAGAAGGTTAGCAAGAAACTAGTTAAAGAACATAAAGAATGATTACATTCTGTGATGATGAATATGCTAATCATCCTGATTCGACCATCACATATTGTACACAAACACTAATAGTCAATTCTGTACCCCACAAATATGTATAATCAATTATGTTTCAATTTTTAAAAAAAGAAGTCAATGCACCTCAATCCACAAGCTGTCTAGGTTGGTATCTGGAAACATCCCGTCCTTACTTTGCTCTTCCACCTAGTATTTTCCCTTAACTGACAGCTGTATCTCAGATATAAGAAATGATTTACAATTATTATTCCCCCTTTACTTTAACTCTTTGTTTTATTCTCTGGTTGCCCATTCCATTCTCTGGCTCACATCACTTTAATCAAATAAAAGTTAGACAGCCCTTTCACAACTGTAACATTTACTTTTTACAATTTCCTGCTAAAGATCACAGAAAATCAGTCAGCACTAAGCATGATCTCTCTCATTTCAGCCTACATGCCATATATCTGGCAGGTCTGTGACAAATTCCGGATATGGAATGCAGCCATTCGCTTTTTCACTGAAAATTAAGAGGCACTTCACCCCTACTCCACTTCCCCACCCTTTCCCACACACAAACAGCTTTTTACTGGAGTTGTTTCTCCAGCAGCATCTGAGTGAATGAAATGGAGACAAAATGTCTTTCCTCCAGTCTTTAACTGGAAATTCTTTCCTCAAATACACATTTAAAATGTAACTTGTAACTGAAAAGCCAAGGACATGACATTATTAGGTTGCACTTGCAGAACAGATATGCTTTTATATTTCTTACCCAGACAATTTAAGGTGGAAAACTTCTTGAGGTGGATGCATTTTCCAACATTATTCTGCAGCTAAATTACAACTGAGAACCAGGACTCTATTTCCTTCCAGAAATGATTCACAAGAGAAAATGAAGACTAGGTGTTTTTTGAGCAGCTTCTTGTCCCTGGCATGTCACTCTTGCAATCATTAATACTGCACCCAGGGTTCATAAAACCAGCGAAACCAGTTTCCAATCAGAGGAGTTCAGCTGAAAGTAATCATATTGTTCCATAGTTAGGCATTCTAAGTCCATATGCAAATTTAGAATTCCATAGAATGTATCCTGTGAAGCATTTTTTACAATCACACAATAATAATCTATTTAATCTATGAGTGATTTTTCCACATTCACATCCAGTAATACATTCCCAAACAAAAATGCTTTCAACAGTATTTACTAATATATACTAAGCTCCTCCCTTGAGGGATGGAGTGGCAATAGATCTTAATTCCATATTTCCAGTTTAACACTAATTAGATTCCCATGTTATGTCCCCGATATAGCAGGCAAAGAATTCTAAAAGTAAAGGCCAACAAATTAACTCTCAAGTAGTCCACCTCACATAAAATAAGGTTGATAATAAGCTGTTAAATCTCTATTTCGAAGAAGTTTGCCTATGTGACCACCACTTTCACCCCTACTAGTCACTGCCAGATAGGTGTCAGCAAAGAAGAAACATGTTTCTCAGCAAAAATGCAGTCAGCGGCAAGGAGGGGAGATGCCACAGTCTATATAATGATTATATAAACATTGATCTCTGAACTTCTGCCCTTTGTAAACTTGGAAAGGTAGAGAGCATCCTTGTAACTCAAAAGAAAACTATAAGAACAAAATAACCCTTAAAAGTACTATTGTGCATTAACCAGTTACATTCATTCAAGACTAATTTCTACACCAAGACAAATAAACATACACATTAAAGAAAAATTCACAGTTCTCACATCAGGAATTTATGGTTGCATCTGGACAGTTCAATTATTGGTCACAAGAAATGTGCTTTTAAAATACTTTTGAAAAGACCCTGAAAATTAATTTCAACAAATTACCTCTCAAATTCTCCACCTCATATCCAATAGCATCAGGTCTTTACCCATAAGATATGACTACAGCCTAAAAGAAAAAAAGATAATTTTTCACAAGCTCATTTTCATCTCATTATACAACCTACTCTTAGTAAACAGGGAGAAATAAAAATTTGCCCTCCCCTTATCTGGCCACTGCAAAAATTTCTCAGATATTCAGAAGCAGTGTCCGCACTAGAGAAGTCTCCTGCTCTGGCTACATTTAGAGATCAATATCATTGTTGGCTATGTGCTCATGTTAAGCTAAAGGTATTTCACAGCACAATTTTCCAGATCCCATACTTTTAAAGACACCTGAAAAGGCGATTTTTCCTTTCAATTCTTCCCTACTAGTAGAGATCTTTGTTTAACTCGGTTTGAATTTGGTCAGTCCAAGCTACAGTTCTTCCCTTTCTTTCAGGTTCTTCATTGTCCACCTCCCTAGGAACAGCTTTCATAACCCTGAGAATCATGTGGTTTATACCAACTCAGGTTCATGATGAAAGAACCTCATCAAAAGATTACTCTCAATGGAGGAAGAGCTTTTCTTCTTTATTATCCATCAAATTTATCATGCTACACTGTCATCAGCCATTTCTGTTGCTGGTTTTGTTAATAGAAAATCCTACCCTAATACAATTTGTGTTCATGTCTAGCTTGTATACTAAGGAACTGGGTATACATCCTAATATTAGACTAATTCTTTTTCAAACTAGGAGTAACTCCCTTTGTTTATATATTTACCAAATGCAGAAACAAAACAAAATGAAAACAGCAGCTACAATAAAACATTGTCTCCTTTTAGCTGAAAAAAAAAGATTCTCCTGGTCTGAATATTTGTGTCCCCTCACAATTCACATGTTAAAATCTTAACTCCCAAGGTGATGGTATTAGAAGGTGAGGCCTCTGGGAAGTGATTAGATCTTGAGGGTGGAGCTTGCATGAATGGGATTAATGCCATTATAAAAGAGATCAGAGAGAGACTCCTTACCCCTTTCCATCATGTGAGGATGTCACAAGAAGACACCATCAACAAACCAGGAAACAGGCACTCACCAGACACTGAATCTGCCAGCATTTTGATATTGGACTTCCCAGCCTTCAGAACTGTGAGAAATAAATTTTTTATTTATTTATTTATTTATTTTAACATCTCAATATACATTGTAGTTGATTTTCGTGACACTTTACCCTTTCCTCTTTCCTCCCCTCCTCCCCCCACCACATCATATGTTCTCACTTGTCTTAACAAGTTCAAGAAATTGTTGTGATTGTTGTGCCTTCTTCCCTTCCCACACCCTTTGTTTGTGTTTATTTATTTATTTATTTTTAGCTCCCACAAATAAGTGAGAACATGTGGCATTTCTCTTTCTGTACCTGACTTGTTTCACTTAATATAATTTTCTCTAAGTCCACCCATGTTGTTGTGAATGGTAGTATTTCATTCTTTTTTACAGCAGAGTAGTATTCCATTGTGTAGATATACCACAGTTTCCTTATCCACTCATCTGATGATGGACATTCGGGCTGGTTCCAACTCTTGGCTATTGTAAATAGTTCTGCAATAAAAAAAGGAGTACAGGTATCCCTTCAGCATGAGGATTTTCATTCCTCTGGGTATATTCCAAACAGTGGAATGGCTGGGTCATATGGTAGATCTATCTGTAATTGTTTGAGGAATCTCCATACCATTTTCCACAAGGTCTGCACCATTTTATAGTCCCACCAACAGTGTATGAGAGTTCCTTTTTTTCCACAACCTCGTCAGCATTTATCATTCTCAGTCTTTTGGATGTTAGCCATCCTGACTGGAGTGAGATGGTATCTCAAAGTGGTTTTGATTTGCATTTCCTGAAGGCTGAGTGAGGTTGAGCATTTTTTCATGTGTCTGTTGGCCATTCGTATATCTTCCTTTGAGAAATGCCTATTCAACTCCTTTGCCCATTTTTTTATTGGGTTATTTGTTTTTTGCTGTAAAGTTGTTTGAGTTCCTTGTATATTCTGGATATTAACCCTTTGTCAGATGTATATTTTGCAAGTATTTTCTCCCACTCTATTGGTTGTCTTTTCACTCTGTTGATTGTTTCTTTTGCTGTGCAGTAGCTTTTTAGTTTGATATACTCCTGTTTGTTTATTTTTCCTTTAGTTGCCTGTGCTTTGGGGATCATATTCATGAAGTCTTTATCCACTCTTCCTGTAGTGTTTCCCCTATTTTTTCTTTAAGGATTTTTATTATTTCAGGACATATATTTAATTCTTTAATCCATTTTGAGTTGATTTTGGTATATGGTGAAAGGTATGAATCTAGTATCATTCTCCTAGATATGAATATCCAGTTTTCCCAGCACCATTTGCTCAAGAGGCAGTCTCTTGGTTCATTTGTCAAAGATCAGATGGCTGGGCCAACCCCGTGGCGCACTCGGGAGAGTGCGGCGCTGGGAGCGCAGCGGTGCTCCCGCCGCACAGGTTCGGATCCTACATAGGGATGGCCAGTGCGCTCACTGGCTGAGCGCGGTGCGGGCGACACCAAGCCAAGGGTTGTGATCCCCTTACCGGTCACAAAAAAGCAAAAAAAAAAAAAAAAAGATCAGATGGCTGTAGGTGTATGGGTTGATCTTTTGTATCTCTATTCTATTCCATTGATCCATGTGTCTATTTTTATGCCTGTAACATGCTGTTTGGGTTATTATAGCTTTGTAATATAGTTTAAAGTCAGGTAGTGTTATGCCTCCAGCTTTTTTTTTTTTTCCTCAGGATTGCTTTGACTATGCATGGTCTTTTGTTATTTCATGTAAATGTCTGGATAGTTTTTTCCATTTCTGAGAAAAATTTCATTGAAAATTTGATGGGGATTGCATTGAATCTGTAGATCACTCTGGGTAATATGGACGTTTTCACAATGTTAATTCTTCTGATCCAAGAGCATGGGATATCTTTCCATCTTCTTGTGCCCTCTTTAATTTCTCTCAAAAGTGGTTTGTTGTTCTCTTCATAGAGATTTTTCACATCCTTAGTTAACTTTATTCCTAAGTATTAACTTTTTTTGTGGCTATTGTAAATGGGCTAGCTTTCTTGATTTCTTTTTCTGCATATTCACTGTTGGAGTATAGAAATGCTACTGATTTTGTGTGTTGATTTTGGACCCTGCAACTTTGCTGAAATCATTTATCAACTCTAAGATTTTTTTTTTTTTTTTGGAGGCTTTTGGCTGTTCAATATATAGGATCATATCATCTGCAAACAAGGACAGTTTGACTTCATCTTTTCCAATCTGGATGCCCTTTATTTCCTTCTCTTCTCTGATTTCTCTGGCTATTACTTCCAGCACTATGTTGAAAAGGAGTGGTGAGAGTGGGCATCCTTGTCTGGTTCCTGTTCTTAAGGGAAAAGCTTTCATCTTTTCCCCACTCAGGATGATATTGGCAGTGGGCTTATCACATATGGTTTTAATTGTGTTGAGATACTTTCCATCTATACCTAACTTGTAGAGAGTCTTTATCATGAATGAATGTTGAATTTTGTCGAATGCTTTTTCAGCATCTATAGAGATGATCATATGGTTTTTGTCTTTGCTTTTATTGATGTGGTGTATCACATTTATTGATCTGCGTATGTTGAACCAAACTTGCATCCCCGAGATGAATCCCACTTGATCATGGTGCCTAACTTTGTGCATGTGTTGCTCTATTCCGTTAGCTAGTATTTTGTTGAGGATTTTTGCATCTATATTCATCAAGGATATTGGCCTGTAGTTTTCTAGTTTTGATGTATCTTTGTCTGGTTTTGGTATGAGGGTGATGTTTGCCTCATAGAATGAGTTTGGGAGAATAGCCTGTTTCAATCTTTGGGAATAGTTTGTAGAGAATTGGTATTAGTTCCTCTTAGAAGGTACGGTAGAACTCTGCATTGAACCCGTCAGGTCCTGGGCTTTTCTTTGTTGGGAGCCTTCTGATAACAGCTTCAATCTCTTTTGTTGTTATTGGTCTGTTCAGATTTTCTATATCTTCTTGGCTCAGTTTTGGTAGTTTGTATGTGTCCAGAAATTTATCCATTTCCTCCAGATTTTCAAATTTGTTGGCATATCATTGTTTATAGTAGTCTGTAATAATTCCTTGCATTTCTGAGGTATCAGCTGTAATATCACCTTTCTCATTTCTACTTTTTGTTATTTGGGTCTTCTCTCTTCTTAGTTAGCCTTGCTAAGGGCTTGTCAATTTTATTTATTTTTTCAAAAAACCAACTTTTTGTTTCATTGATCTTTTGTATCATTTTTTGGGTTTCTATTTCATTTAGTTCTGCTCTGATCTTAACTATTTCTTTCTGTCAGCTAACTTTGGGTTTGGATTATTCTTGTTTTACCAGACCTTTAAGGTGAAGTGTTAGGTTGTTTATTTGCCATCTTTCCATGCTTCTAAAGTAAGCATTTAGTGGGATAAATTTCCCCCTTAGTATTGCTTTTGCAATATCCCACATGTTTTGGAATCATATGTCATTATTTTCATTAGTTTCAAGAAATTTTTTGGTTTCCTGTTTAATTTCTTCTTGGACCCATAAGTCATTAAGTAGAATGTTGTTTAATTTCCATATGTTTATATAGGTTCCAGAGTTTCACTTGTTATTGATTTCTAATTTTAATTCATTGTGATCTGAAAAAATACATGGAATAATTCAAGTTTTTTTAATTTGTTGAGACTTGCTTTGTGACCTAACATGGGGTTTATCCTGGAGAATGTTCCCTGAGCTGATGAGAAGAATGAATGTTCTGAGGTTGTTGTACATTCTGAGGATGGAATGTTCTATAGATATCTGCCAAGTCCAATTGATCTAAAGTGATGTTTACATCTTGTGTTTGTTGATTTTTTGCCTAGATGATCTGTCCAGTGTTGAGAGTGGGGTATTCAGGTCCCCCACTATTATGGTGTTAGTGTCTATCCCACTTTTTAAATCTAATAGCATTTGCTTTAGAAACCTGGCTGCTCCAACATTGGGTGCATATATTTATGATTGTTATGTCTTCTTGATGGATAGATCTTTTTATCATTATATAGTTGTCTTTGTTATCTCTTTTTATGATTTTTGCTTTAGAGTCTATTTTATCTAATATAAGAATAGCTACTCTAGCTCATTTTTCATTTCTATTTGCATGGTATATCTTTTTCCATCCTTTCACTCTTAATCTATGTGTGTCTTTACAGGTGAGGTGATAAGTCTTGAGGGCAGCATGTTGTTGGGTCCATCTTCTTAATCCAGTCAGTCAGTTTGTGTATTTTGAGTGGGGAATTTAATCCCTGTACATTTAGATTTATTGTTGAAAGGTGTTGATTTACTCCTAGGGTTTTACTGATTTTTGTTTAGATATCTTAAGTATCTTTTGTTCCTTTCTTTCTGATTTTCTGTTTGTCTTCTGTATTTGTTGGTTTCTTGGGGTGGTAGATAAACTATTTTTTCTCTTTATTGTTAGCATTTTTATTTTATGGGTAGATTTTGTTCTTTCTTGAGTATTCATGGCAGTGATGGTTGTTTTTCAGGTATCAAACCTAGTCCTCCCTTGAGAATTTCTTGTAAGGCTGGTCGTGTGGTAGTGAACTCCCGCAGTTTTTATTTGTCTGAGAAATATACTATTTGTCCTTCATTTTGGAAGGAAAGCCTTGCTGGTAAAGTACTCCTGGCTGGCAATTTTTATCCCTTAGTATTTTGAATATATCATCCCATTCTTTTCTGGCTTTTAGGGTTTTTGATGAAAAGTCTGATGTTAGTCTGATTGGGGCTCCCTTATAGGTTACTTGCCACTTCTCTCTTAGAGCTGTTAAGATTCTCTTTTTGTCTTTGAGTTTTGCCAGTTTGACTATAACATGTCTGGGAGAGGACCTTTTTGGGTTGAATATGTTTGGGGATCTTTGGGCCTCCTGAATCTGAAGATCTGTGACCTTCCCTATACCTGGGAAGTTTTCTGCTATTATTTCACTGAATATGTTTTCAATGGCATTTCCTTTTTCCTCCCCTTCTGGAATACCCATGATTTGGATATTTGAGTGCTTAAGGTTGTCTGTTATCTCTTAGATTTTCTTAAATTTTTTAAATTCTTTTTTCTTTTTTCTAGTCTGCCTGTGTTAATTCAAACAGCCTGTCTTCAAGGTCAGAAATTCTCTCTTCTGCTTGTTCTAGCCTGCTGGTTAGATTCTCTGTTGTGGTTTTGTTGTTGTTGTTGTTGTTGTTGTTGAATGAATCCTTCAGCTCCACAAGCTCTGCTACATTATCTTTCAGGGCTCTGATTTCTTTGTACATTTCCTCTTTCATATCTTGTATATTTTTTCTCATTTAATTGTGTTGTCTGAGTTTTCTTGTATCTCATTTAGATTCCTTAGATTTGTTGCTCTAAATTTCTTGTCAGTCATTTCAAGGACTTCCTGTTCTACAGGATCTAGAGCTTAAGAGTTATTATTTTCCTTTGGTGGTGATGTACTTTCTTGACTTTTCATATTTCTAGTATCTCTTTCCTTTGGTGTTTAGTCATCGTGGCAGGGGGTATCACGGTCCACTGATGTCTGGCCTGAATCCTGAAGGGACTGCCAATTCTGGGGAGCAGCAACTAGCCTGGGCTGGGGGTCCTGTGGTGCCTGCTTGTTCTGGCATAGCTGACTCAGGGCATGTGGGCCTGGTGGCTCTCGGGCTTCTCTGGGCAGCAGGGACTTACCTTGCCTGGAGGTCCTGTGGTGACTGTCTTTTCCAGTGTGGCTGACTTGAGGTATGTGGGCCCAGTGGCTCTCAGGCCTCTCTGGGTGTCAGGCACTGTCCTGGGCTGAGGGTCCCACAGCACCTGCCTTTTCCGGTGCGGCTGACTTGGGACATGGCTTGATGGCTCTCGGGCCTCTCTAAGTGCTGGGGACTGACCTGGGCTGGAGGTCCTGTGGCGCCTGCCTTTTCCAGTGCAGCTGACTGGGGGCCTGTGGGCCCAGCAGTTCTCAGGCCATCTGTTAATACAAAGAGTTATTTAATCAGTGGGTGCTGGCCTGGACTAGGGGTCCTGTGGTGCACGGCTCCTGCCTGTTCCAGCGCAGCTCTTGGGCCTCCTGTTGTTGCTTTTTGATAGTTGCAAATGGTTGATTTGTGGGAGAGAGCAATGCTAGTAACCGTCTACTCCACCATCTTGACTGGAAGCCTAAATTTCTGCTGTTTAAAAGCAACCCAGTCTTTGGTATTTTGTTATACCAGCTGGAACAAACTAAAGTGTATAGTAGGAAAACTAACTTTTCCCCAAAATAGATAGCCAAATGTCACAAAACAATTTTTTGAAAAATTAACCTTTTATCCATTCATTTGAAATGTCATGTTTATTATAAATGGAGATTTCACAGGAACATCCTCCCAGATTTCTAGTTTGTTCACTGTCGTCTATAGATATGATTTCTTCAACTATATTGAATATATTTTGTAAGCAAAGACAATTCTTGACATTTGTCATCTAAATTATTGATTTTTGTCTATTTTCAAACATCCTAAATGTCTCCACAGTGAAGAAATTTGTAATTTGTCCAAGGCACACCATGAGACAGTCATCTCCTCACTAGAGTGAGCCCGTGGGCAGTGCAGAGGAAATACAGAGTAAGGAAAGGTAAATGTGGTTAAGACTGTAGCTTATAAAAATAGACAACCTGCTTTCAAATCCATGGCTCCACCACATATCAGTTGGGTGGCCAACTTACTCAAACTTTTTTTTTCCTCTACATTATCTCTAGTTTTTAAAATGGGGATGATTATGACAATATGTCTACATCATATGGCTATTGTAATGAGTAATTAACATTAAAAGTTCTTATAACAGTGATTGGCACATATTAAGTCCCCAGGAGATATTAGGTGGTATTCTTGCTGCTGCCATTAGTCCAAAATCTAACAATTCGGACAGTCAAAAATCTCAATAGAGTGTTGCTGTTTTGTACTCTCATTGTTGCCAAGAATGAAGTGTCTGAGGAAACTCATATTCTCTAATGATACTGGCAAATATTAAAATTTAAAAGGTGTTAGGAAATATTCCTAAAATCTTTCAAACATTTATTATATTTCTTTTGTTCCCCTAGCACTGAAGCCTGCCCACGACCCATTCAAGGTGTTCAATAAATATTTGTTAATTGGCATAACTTCTCTGTGCCTCAGCTTCCAAGTCTTAACAATAACACCTGTAGCATATATATTACAAGGTTATTTTAAACATACAAATTTGAATGTTTCAGAAAACAAAATCAAACAAAAACATATGCATATAAATTTGTCTTTTTATGACCATAAAAACAAAAAGTGGGACATTTCAGGTGGTAGGAGAAAGCAAATTTTAAAAGTTTATGTAAATTTTACCATTTAACATTATAAAAAAAGATAAGATGAAACAAAGTCATAACAATAAAAATTAAAAGGGACCAAAAAACATGACACTATTGCTTTGCAGTCAGAAAAGCAAAAACGACACGTTGAGACAAAAGAAACAAAATCAAGTTCTTGCAATGGCTTAAATATAAAAGGAGAAAAGAAGGAAGAAAGAACCATGGTTGAGAGTAAGCCCAAGTTTAAAACATTTATGAAAACTGAGAGGGAGAGAGAGAAAGAGAAAGAGAGAGAATATGAACTGAGCAGTGAATAGTCCACCACTGCCATTCACCAAGTTCTGTTAGGTGCTGAAACACCCCCAAGTCCAGAACTTTAAGAAGTCACTTTTCTTATTCTCAGCTTTTTGTGGTATGTTTTCTTTCACGTGTTCTACTTTATTTTACTTCGAATCTATACGTTTTCTCTGAGAAAATTTTTCAATATATCATTAAAATGCTAAATTTGCAACTTCCAGTGAAATCTAGTTTAGAATTGGTGAATTATTACTGATAATGTTTACAATGGGAAAGTATATGATAGTAACATGGCAAAGAAATTAGTTTAATGTATAAAAATATCCCATGTCTGTTTCCCCAGTGTGTTCATTTCAGGGAAAAAAAGAAAAAAAAATTGTTTCTGCAGTGGATTTCCATTTGGAACAACTAAAATGTTCTTGACTAAATGTGATGGCTTTCTATTAAAGGGTATAATTCCCTCCAGCAAACCACACTTTACCAGTGCATGATTTTCAAAATACCTCTTTAGTGAAAAATACAAATGTACTATGATTGGATCTAATCTTTTATTTTAAGTGGATTTCTAGTGATTGTGATATATGCATGGGGTGCAGGTGGAAATCTATCACTAATACTATCTTACAATGAATATTGAGACATATTTATTAATCTAAGCCTAATTTTTAAAACTATATCATTATATTGATTTGAAAATTTAATACAGCTCAATAACTGTAATATTTACAGTTCAGAAGTAAACAGGTCCCACCATCTTTTACACACCCCAAAAGTTCCTCCTCTTACTATTATTCCACAGGCATTTGGCGGTTTCCACAGCAATGGGAATAAATGAATGGTTAATTTTCTGGAAGCATGTCTATCCTTTTATTATTCTCCTACTCAAAAAAGTTATATAGTTCATCTTTTTCTATAGGCTAATTTCCAAAAACCTTATTACTTTTCCAACTTAAGCTCACTCTATTGTCCAATTTGTAGTTGTGCTTAGTCTGTTTTCTGAAATATACCATGTTCATCACTTCCACATCTTTATACCAGCTGTTCTTCCTAGGACACCCTCCCTTTCTGTCTTTATTCAAACTCTACATGCACTATGGGAGTCAGCTCAAGGCCCCCTTTCTGCGTGGAGCCTTTCCCCAGGCTCTGTGCCTCTTCTTGACCTTCCCTTCTTCAGAGCCTTTTCAATCCTGGGCCATGCCACTTGCTCGATGGCATCAGTGATCCATACCTTTTATGGATACCATGATTTTATGTGTGCTAGCCTTGGGACTCCAGGGAGATTATAAATTTGTTGAAGAACAGGGTACAGTTTATTCTTCTTTCTATATACTGTGCAGTAAATTTCAATACAGGACTAACAGAGATTTGCAAAGAATAAGTGCTTGATAAATATTAGTGTTAATTCTTACAAGACTTTCATAGAGTTGAAAGATGAGAACAATGCCTCACATTCAGTCTTTAAGTCTATTTATAATGGCCACCATGCCACTGAGGTTGTTTTAACCCCTAAACAACCAATTCAATATAGTGTAATAAAGAGTCATCAAATACTTCCGACTGAATCTACCTGTATGCTTTCCAATAATCGTAAGCTAAATTTCTCCCCATCCAAGTTAGCCTCACAAAAGGGAAAAGAATTTCTGTTCTGTACTGTGAGCAGGTAGAAGAGTAGCCACAAGGGTACTTCAAAAAGTTTGTGGAAAAAAATAGAATTGAAAGATAATACAGGAATGGTTTTCAAGACGGCGGCGGCTGCGGCGGCTGGCGCGGAGTAGCTGAGGTGGAAAAGGTGGCCACTGGGCCTCAGGCAGCCGGGAAACTTGTGGACCTTCCTCTGGCCATCTCTTAAGGGAGGACTGCTGCTGCTGGCCGGTCGTAGGGGCTCAACGCCACTTTGCCCCCGGCAGGAGAGGCTGCCTCATTTACAGGCAACAGCTTTGAAGTGTGGAGCAGGAAAAGAACTGATTCTTAGCTGCAAAAGCGAGTCTTGAAACAGGGAACACGGCGCCAGGGCTGCTGTGGATGCAGCCAGGATCCCGGAGGCTGGGGCCGCACTGAAGGCGGCCAGCTGCCCTATTCAGGATTCGAGGTTTCAGGCCGGCATTAAAGAAGATTCCTGGGAGCGCCCGAGCGGCGCCGCGACTGAACAGCCCGAGGCAGCAGCGCCGAGAACACGGAAGGCAACAAACCAGAGACAGAGCGAGCGCCCGACCTGGCACAGCACTGTGAGTGATCCCTGGCACAGCTCTGTTCGGGGGGTGGATGCCCACGCGGCTCCCGCCTGCACCACCAGGCCACTCATTGCCCCGGTGCTGCCTCCATTTTCCCAGGTGCGGGCAGCTCCGCCATGCTCGGCCATCACTGAGCCCATTTGCTTGGCCTGGCGCGGGGCTTTCCAGACCCTGCGGGCCGACCTCCTCTCCTACTCCCTCCGCGGTTCTCTGGCAGGGCTGGGGGTGTGGGGCGTCCCGACCAGTTTTGGGAGGGCTAGGAAGTACGGGCGGGCCGACTGTCACTCCACCACACCCTGGACTCCGGCCCCGGTAAACTTCCTGTTACTGGGAGGCAGATACCATCTCTGCGACCACCAGTTTGGAAAAAAGCCTAACGAATTTCTGGTTGGGAATAGTGTGGTAGGAGAGTTCCCAGGTCCGCTTGAACCTGCCGGAGAGCAGGCTGCAGGCGGGCACTAGACTCGGTTTATACCGGGGGGATACAAAGGTGAACAAGACCCGAGAAAGATCTACACAGTGCTACAAAGGCACCCAGAGAGACCGGTCGTCTGTGCCTAGCAGAAACCTGGTAGACTTCCTGGGCGAGGCGGTGCTGAGCAGGGTCTTGAAGGCCCAGCTGATAGACGAGGGGTGCAGAAGACACGCCCCAGCCCAGCACAGTGTGCACAGAGGGGGGAGACGTGCGGCCAGGGAGGCGGAGACTCGACAGAAACCACACACCCGGTGGGGTCGCCACTGCACGATCTAACAGCCTGGGCCAGAGCACACGGAACGGGGAGAAGTACTGTACAGAAAGTGAAAGCTCAACAGAGATCACACACCCTGTGGTACGTGATCCACCAGCCCAGCACAGTACAAGCTGACTAGAAAGGTGGATCCCCGGAGAAGCCCAAGACCCGAGGCAACCACACACACAAGACACTAGAGGCCAACTGAGAAGTCACGGCGGGAGCCATACCAAATTGGCAACCACAGCAACATCCTAGTTAGTCATTAGTCTTAAACCGGTGGACTGTGAAACCCCCTGCCACAATGAATAAACACCAAAAAAAAGACACCAGAAATACAAAAAAATCAAGAAAGTACACCACCAAAAGTTAATAAATCTCATACTCTAGATCCTATAGAACAAGAAGCCCTTGAAATAACTGACAAGGAATTTCGAGTGATAATTCTAAGGAAACTGAATGAGATACAAGAAAACTCAGCTAGACATCATGATGAAATGAGGAAAAGTATACAGGATCTGAAAGAGGAAATATACAAGGAAATCAATGTCCTGAAAAAAAATGTAGCAGAACTTGCTGAACTGAAGAAGTTATTCAGCAAAATAAAAAACACAACGGAGAGTTTAACCAGCAGGCTTGTCGAAGTTGAAGAGAGAACCTCTGAACTTGAAGATGGGCTGTTTGAAATAACACAAGCAGACAAAAAGAAAGAAAAAAGAATCAAGGACATGGAAGAAAATCTGAGAGAGATATCAGACAACCTCAAGCACTCAAATATCCAAGTCATGGGTATTCCAGAAGGGGAGGAAAATGGAGATTCCATTGAAAACATATTCAAAAAAATAGTGGCAGAAAACTTCCCAGGTATAGGAAAAATCACAGATCTTCAGATCCAGGAAGCTCAACGATCTCCAAACGTATTCAACCCAAAAAGGCCTTCTCCAAGACATGTCATAGTCAAATTGGCAAAACTCAGAGACAAAGAGAGAATCTTAAAAGCTGCAAGAGAGAAGCGTCAAATCACCTATAAGGGAGCCCCAATCAGGTTAACATCAGACTTTTCATCACAAACCCTAAAAGCTAGAAAGGAATGGGATGATATTTTCAAAATACTAAAAGACAAAGATTGCCAGCCAAGAATACTCTACCCTGCAAGGCTATCCTTCCGAAATGAGGGGCAAATAGTATATTTCTCAGACAAACAAAAACTGCGGGAGTTCACTACCACAAGACCACCCTTACAAGAAATCCTCAAGGGAGTACTGGGTTTGGTTCCTGAAAAATAACTACCACTGCCATAAAAACCTAAGAAAAATCTAAACCCGCTAGTACAATAAAAATGGCATTCGTGAAGAGAAAACAAGCTAACAAAAACACTATCTACAACCTAAGGAACCAACAAACAAAGAAACCAAACAGTAAATCAGAAAGCAAGGAACAAAAGACACCTAAGACAACCAAACAACCAATAAAATGCTAGGAATAAATCAACACCTTTCAATAACAACTCTTAATGTTAAAGGCTTAAATTCCCCAATTAAAAGACACAGACTGGCTGACTGGATCAAAAAGCAGGACCCAACTATATGCTGCCTACAAGAGACCCACCTCACCCATAAAGATTCACACAGACTAAGAGTGAAAGGATGGAAAAAGATTTACCATGCAAACAGAAAAGAAAAACGAGCTGGAGTAGCTATTCTTATATCTGACAAAATAGACTTTAAACTAAAAACCATAAAAAGAGACAATGAGGGACACTACTTAATGATAAAAGGACTGATCCATCAAGAACACATAACAATCATAAATATGTACGCACCCAATGTTGGAGCAGCCAGATTTATAAAACAAACTCTATTAGACCTAAAGAAGGAAATAGACACTAATACCATAATAGCAGGGGACCTGAACACTCCACTGTCAATATTAGACAGATCATCTAGGCAAAGAATCAGTAGAGAAACACAAGATCTAAACAAGACTCTAGACCAATTGGAATTGGCAGATATCTACAGAACATTCCACCCAACAACCTCAGAATATTCATTCTTCTCAGCAGCACATGGATCATTCTCCAGGATAGATCACATATTAGGTCACAAATCAAGTCTCAATAAATTCAAAAAAATTGGAATTATCCCATGTATCTTCTCAGACCACAATGGATTAAAACTAGAAATTAATAACAAACGAAACTCTGGAAACTATACAAACACATGGAAATTAAACAGCATTCTACTTAATGACATATGGGTCCAAGAAGAAATCAAGCAGGAAATCAAAAAGTTTATTGAAACTAATGAAAACAATGATACATCATACCAAAACCTGTGGGATACTGCAAAAGCAGTATTGAGGGGAAAATTTATTGCATTAAATGCTCACTTCAGAAGAATGGAAAGATGGCAAGTGAACAACCTAACACTTCACCTTAAAGAACTAGAAAAACAAGAACAATCCAATCCTAAAGTTAGCAGACGGAAAGAAATCATTAAGATCAGAGCAGAACTGAATGAAATTGAAAACCAAAAAACAATTCAAAAGATCAACGAATCAAAAAGTTGGTTTTTTGAAAAGATAAATAAAATTGACAAACCATTAGCATGGCTAACAAAAAAAAGAAGAGAGAAGACTCAAATAACAAAAATTAGAAATGAAAAAGGCGATATTACAACTGATTCATCTGAAATACAAGGAATCATTCGAGACTACTATAAACAACTATACGCCAACAAATTTGAAAATCTGGAGGAAATGGATAAATTTCTGGACACACACAAGCTCCCAAAACTGAACCGTGAAGACGTAGAAAATTTGAACAGACCAATAACAATAAAGGAGATTGAAGCTGTTATCAGAAGGCTCCCAACAAAGAAAAGCCCAGGACCAGATGGATTCACAGCAGAATTTTACCAAACATTCAAAGAGGAATTGACACCGATTCTTTACAAACTATTCCAAAAGATTGAAACGGACACAAATCTCCCAAACTCATTCTATGAAGCAAACATCATCCTGATACCAAAACCAGGTAAAGATATAACCAAAAAAGAAAACTACAGGCCGATATCCTTGATGAATATAGATGCAAAAATCCTCACTAAAATACTAGCAAACAGAATACAGCAACACATACGTAAAATTATTCATCACGATCAAGTGGGATTCATCCCAGGGATGCAAGGTTGGTTCAACATACGCAAATCAATAAATGTGATACACCATATTAATAAACTCAAACACAAGGACCATATGATCATCTCTATAGATGCTGAAAAAGCATTTGATAAAGTTCAGCACTCATTCATGACAAAGACCCTCTATAAGTTAGGTATAGAGGGAAAGTATCTCAACATAATTAAAGCCATATATGACAAACCCACTGCCAATATCATCCTGAATGGGGAAAAGCTGAAAGCTTTTCCTTTAAGAACAGGCACTAGACAAGGATGCCCACTCTCACCACTCTTATTCAACATAGTGTTGGAAGTACTAGCCAGAGCAATCAGAGAAGAGAAGGAAATAAAGGGCATCCAGATTGGAAAAGATGAAGTCAAACTGTCCCTGTTTGCAGATGACATGATCCTATATATCGAACAGCCTAAAACCTCTACAAAAAAACTCTTGGAATTGATAAATGATTTCAGCACAGTAGCAGGATACAAAATCAACACACAAAAATCAGTAGCATTTCTTTTCTCCAATAGTGAACATGCAGAAGGAGAAATCAAGAAAGCCTGCCCATTTACAATAGCCACCAAAAAAATAAAATACTTAGGAATTGAATTAACCAAGGAGGTGAAAAATCTCTATAATGAGAACTACAAACCACTGCTGAGAGAAATTAGAGAGGATACAAGAAGATGGAAAGATATTCCATGCTCTTGGATTGGAAGAATCAACATAGTGAAAATGTCCATACTACCCAAAGTGATATACAAATTCAATGCAATCCCCATCAAAATTCCAAAGACATTTTTCTCAGAAATGGAAAAAGCTATTCAGACATTTATATGGAACAATAAAAGACCACGAATAGCCAAAGCAATGCTCAGCAAAAAAAATAAAGCTGGAGGCATAACACTACCTGACTTTAAGCTATACTACAAAGCTATAATAACCAAAACAGTATGGTACTGGCATAAAAACAGACACACTGACCAATGGAATAGAATAGAGAATCCAGAAATCAACCCACACACTTACTGCCATCTGATCTTTGACAAAGGCACCAAGCCTATTCACTGGGGAAGGGACTGCCTCTTCAGCAAGTGGTGCTGGGATAACTGGATATCGATATGCAGGAGAATGAAACTAGATCCATACCTCTCACTGTATACTAAAATCAACTCAAAATGGATTAAGGATTTAAATATACACCCTGAGACAATAAAACTTCTTAAAGAAAACATAGGGGAAACACTTCAGGAAATAGGACTGGGCACAGACTTCATGAATACGACCCCAAAAGCACGGGCAACCAAAGGAAAAATAAACAAATGGGATTATATCAAACTAAAAAGCTTCTGCACAGCAAAAGAAACAATTAAAAGAGTTAAAAGACAACCAACAGAGTGGGAGAAAATATTTGCAAAATATACATCTGACAAAGGATTAATATCCAGAATATATAAGGAACTCAAACAACTTTACAAGAAGAAAACAAGCAACCCAATTAAAAAATGGGCAAAAGAGCTAAGTAGGCATTTCTCTAAGGAAGATATACGAATGGCCAACAGACATATGAAAAAATGCTCAACATCACTCAGCATCCGGGAAATGCAAATCAAAACCACATTGAGATACCATCTAACCCCAGTTAGGATGGCTAAAATCCAAAAGACTATGAACGATAAATGCTGGCGAGGCTGCGGAGAAAACGGAACTCTCATACATTGTTGGTGGGATTGCAAAATGGTGCAGCCTCTATGGAAAATGGTATGGAGGTTCCTTAAACAATTGCACATAGATCTACCATACGACCCAGCCATCCCACTGTTGGGAATATACCCAGAGGAATGGAAATCATCAAGTCGAAGGTATACCTGTTCCCCAATGTTCATCGCAGCACTCTTTACAATAGCCAAGAGTTGGAACCAGCCCAAATGCCCATCATCAGATGAGTGGATACGGAAAATGTGGTACATCTACACAATGGAATACTACTCAGCTATAAAAACGAATGAAATACTGCCATTTGCAACAACATGGATGGACCTCGAGAGAATTATATTAAGTGAAACAAGTCAGGCACAGAAAGAGAAATACCACATGTTCTCACTTATTGGAGGGAGCTAAAAATTAATATATAAATTCACACACACATACACACATACACACACAAACCGGGGGGGGGGGAAGAAGATAAAACAACCACAATTATTTGAAGTTGATACAACAAACAAACAGAAAGGACATGGTTGGGGGGGAGAGGGGGAGGGAGAAGGGAGGGAGGTTTTGGTGATGGGGAGCATTAATCAGCTACAATGTATATCGACAAAATAAAATTAAAAAAATAAAAAATAAAAAATAAAAAATAAATAAAATAAAAAATAAAAAATAAAAAAAATAAAAATAAAAAAAAAACAAAGAGAAAAAAAAAAAAAAAAGAAAGATAATACAAATCTTTCTATGAACTTCTTGAAGTAACCTCATACATCTTTTATTTACCCTTTTAGGTATTTATTCATTTAACAACTATATATTGAAAGCCTACTATATATAAAAGATAAACCTGCTAAAGACCAAATGCTACCACTCTGTGATCTATTCCTTTATGCCTTGAAAATCTTCCAGTCTTCACATGTCCTCTATGAAATGCAAATATACGGGACAAAGAAACATTTTGAACCACTATTAGGCAACACCTTTCTCAGGGTCATTTGACCAAGAATAGCACCTTGGGAGCCAGGAACAGAAGGTAATATGGTAAGTGCTAAAGCCAAACCTCACTTATAATCTGCCTAGGCAATGCCCCAATTCCCTTCCATACAGGTGGGCAGGGGTGTGTTCAATTCTCTCCTATTTTCTTATTTTGCTAGACCCAGTCTTCAAGTTCTCTTCAACTCTGGGATATATATTTTTGAAGGTCTTTCTACCTGGAATAGATCATAGATAGAAAAGTAATTTCCAGGATGGCCCTAATAAATTCAGGCACAACCACTTTCTGGTTACAAATCAAGTGATTCAGGGAAAAACCTCTTGCTTCTTTGTTATCCCCTATAGCTTCCTTAACATTTGGTCTTCTGTAAACAATGCATTTTGAGATGCAAAGCAAGTATAATTCTTTTGTCAAAACTAAGAGGGAAAAGTAGAATTTTTTTTTTCGTTTCACAAAGGAAAAGCTAAACTTCCATAAAATGCCAGTACAAAGATCAACACATGTTATGTTTAATTAGTTGGATTAATATGAATGATCAGATCAAGGGAATGTCTGTAAACCAGCTTTTTGAGATTTTCATTCTGAGCTTTGAGAACTGAGCTGTGCGGTTTTGCTGCCCTCTTGAGGACAGTCAAGCATCACTGCATCTACTTATTGAGTACTTTTTGATGTTCTCATTACACTAGGTTTATTGGAACTGATTAAATTACTGACTATATCAATTAAGTGCAAATTAAAATAATTGGAATTATTCTTCCATACAAATTGCCTTTTGAGCACCTCAAAGAACTTATAATCACTATGTTATTAAACTTCAGAACTAACCAATACAAGGAATTGGGTCCACTATTTGTCCTTTATGGACAACTAACATGGAATAATCATTTATTCAAAGGAATTTAGAAAGTGTGTGACCCACTTATAGTCCTGAATTCCTTGTACAAGATGCAATAAATAAAATAACACCAAAAGAAATTATTCAAATCCATTATAAATAAATATATTCCTTTATCTGCAGGTGAACTTAAAATTTTCAGATGGCACCACATTGATGTCCCTATCATTTAAATATTTCTCCCAATTCATAACAGTAAGGAAGCAACTCATATAAGGAGTAGCTTCCCGTTTATTTATTCAACAAGCATTTATTTAAAGCCTCATATGTGCTCTTTCTGAATAATGCCAAAGGTTAGTTGAGAATAGATGAATTGTTTAATTCTATTCTGTCTACTCTCATACTTCAAGTGTGTGACCAAATTTACACTCAGTTTTCAGGAAAGCAGGTTATCGGGAAACCGGCCTAGATGCATTCATCCTCACCATTCTCTACCTGAGCAATCAAACCACTAACATGTATTAACAACTCTCTGCCTGCGCAGTTCAAAAGTTCTAAACACTTAAACTGGGGAGAATTGGGAATCCGTTTCCGGATTCTGTGCCAGTCACTACTTTGGATATATGTGTTGAAGTACGGTACCAGAGTGACCACTAGAGGTCGCACCAGGTGAAATTTACTGAGGCTGCCCATCCACAGAACGGATGAAAACAGCAGCACCTGGGTCGTCCTCCAAGCGGTCCTTTCCTTTCTCCCCCCAACCCAGGTAATAGTGCCATCTCCCCTCAGTTTGGTTGCCCAGATCTCCCACTAATGCACTCTTTATCCCAGACTCCCCAGTGTCTTGAGCTCCTGACTATTCTATTTACAATTCCTACCCCTAGATTGTCCTGAATCTCAACTGTATTAACTAATCCAGATCACAGGCTTACTGCGTGATCATTGATTGATATCTTTGTCTTCTCATACAGCATTTTTTCAACTGAGCCAAATAAGGAAAATCTATGTGGCAATAGAGAGATTAAGATTCACCTCGTGGACTTTACAAGACGCATGTGATGTTGTACAAAAGAGAAAACCAGACTTTTAATCTATTCTCTGGACTCATTAATTTCTACTCTGAATAAAATATCAAGCAAGTATTACTGCTTCTGGTTTTTTTTCTGGTCATGCTTGGCTAAAAAGTCCTCCAGTCTCTTTCAGATTATAAAAAGTCCAGTTCAGTCCAATCCAGACTAATCACATGACTGCAATCTTCATTTCAAGTTAAAACTTCTCCCCTCTCCCAGCTTTAGTCTTGGTAGCCTGCAATAGGCAAGTGGGGTGAGCCTGGCTTCCTTTCTCTTCCTCACACACCCCCTCTCTTGCTAGGTCAGGCCCAGGGAGGAGGAGTCGGCAGGAAAGTGCACAGCTCTTATGTGGTATTACCATTGTGACCTTGTATCATTCATTGCATTCTAGTCTCCAAGGCTGACTCTTCCCTAAAGGGATTTGGGGGCAGGTCCCCAGAGACCCTCTCTCTGGGGTGCATCAACTACTTCTCCTCCAGCAGGCCACTTACTAGCCCTCTCTACCTGGCCCCTGGGCTCCTGGCTGCCCATTCCTCTCTCTCAAGTCCCTTCACCACTCAGCCATACTCTCAGGCAGGATGCAGGTCAGCTCTCTCTCTTGCATTCAGAGAGCTTTCACAGAAAGTACAACCTTTGTTCTGCCCACCATGCAAGTGTCCTGGCTCACAGTGCAGCCCTCGGTACCATGCTGCCAGGCAGAGGCACCTCCAGTCACAGCCTCTCACCTCTAGCCTCTTCAGGCATGAGCCAAATACCAGTTCCTATATTTCTCAAACTTCCAAAGACCCAAGAGCTCCTCAACTTCCTTCTCTTCTTCCAAAGAAAAGCAGAGAGGAGGAATTGCACCCCAACAACACTCTCCAAAGAATTCCTGACCCTCGGCTTCAACTTAACCTGTTTTGAAACTTAAGGAGATAACTGTCTAATCCTGACTTTGCGTCACCATCTTTCTAGTACCACGTGAATAGTTTAGCATCTTTTTTTTAACTGTAGGGATACTTAAGACCCTGTATTTTGTTCTTGGCTTTTAGAACTTCTGATAAAACTCAACAGTAAGGGAAAATATTGTATATAATGTCTTGTGTAACCTTGGGAAAGTTGTACCTTTTTAAAATTCATCTTACAAATCTGTAAAATAAGGTTCATACTAGCACCTACTTCATAGAGCATTCTCTGAAAAATAATTAGTGTAATAATGCAGATGTTGGCAGAGAAAAGAGGCAGGAATAGGATCAAATCTGTTCTATATCATGGAAAACCTTTGGGAGCAACATCTCAGTGCATTCGGTAAAAAAATAAACTTAAAGCCAAGACCTCATATGGAATGCAACCCCACATTCCTAACATCTCATACAGACCTTGTTGTTTTTTAATTCCCACATAAGCAGCAACAACACTGTCTGTCACACCACACTGGCACTGTAAGGTTTAAAACAGCCCATTATTCAAAGTATCTCATAGATAACTATGCCAACCACCTGCTCATCAGAGCTACCGCTAATAAATTCCAAACCACATTGACCAACCTGCTTTTGAGTGTCTCCTCTGATTCTTCAGCTTCATCTGTCTTGTGGGCCATTGGCCACTTGCTCTGTAGTAATTGCAGCCACAACAACCAATTCCAAGCTGTTCAGCCATCGAGAATCTCTGGCTCCTCCCACAACATCGAAGCAGCAGAATAGCGTTGTAAATTCCCTCTGCAGTGACTTTAACCAACAGGAGACAAGAAACATGAGTGAACTGGCAGATAAATTTCCTCCCATCCTCTCATCCCACCTGATGGGTTATTCTGAGGCAGTGTTTCTTTAGAGCCATGTAGCAGTGACCCATTTGGTTTATTACTTTGAATCTGCTTCTTGTTCTTTCCTGTCCCACTTCTTTCCTTCACTCTGGCTGCACTGGGGATGTCCCTTCTAATTAAGCAATATCACTTCAACGTTGCCTAACACTCTGTTTTTTTTTTTTAGTTGGACATGAACTAAGAAAGCAGAAATAGCATCCTGAGTCCTAAGTTTCCCTTCACTGTAGGATGAATCTAAAATAGAAATTTGGAGTTTGCACTGAGAAAATATGGTAAAGCACTAAGAGTTGATGACTAATCACAGTACAATTACTTTAGACATCTGCTGCACACCCACTGCACCAACCTAGTCCAGATCTACATCATTTCTTGCCTAGACTTGTACCACAAATTCCTAACTGGCCTCCCAGACTCTAGCCTTTATGTGCTTGAACACATTCTCCTCACTGCTGCCAGAATGATTGCAGTAGTCAGGTTACACTAACTGCTGTAATAAACAACCTCCAAATCCCAAAGCTTAGGATGGCATACACTTATTTCTTACACACGATGCAGTTCAATGGGAGACAGAGGTGGGATGCAGGCTCTGTTCCACCTACTCTTTCAGGGACCCAGCTTCCTTTCATCTAGTGGCTCCTTCATCCCCTATAGTTCACAGCTCTCTTCTAGATTCACTGCCGCCCATCTACCATGGAGCCAAGAACAAAAGCTTGAAGGATTGTACTCAAGAGGTTTAGATGCCCAACCTGTAAGGCGCACACATCACTTCTGCCCAGCACCCTTATGATGGTTAATTTTGTCTATCAACATGGAAGGTATGTTTGGATGAGATTAACATTTATATCAGTGTACTTTGAGTAAAGCAGATTGCCCTCAATAATGCAGGTGGCCCTCATCCAATCAGTTGAAGGCCTGAATAGAACAAAAAACAAGGATGAGGAAATTCTCCAGCAAACTGCCTTTGGACTTCATCTTCACCATCATCTCTCCTGGGCCTCTAGCCTGCCAGCCCACGTTGCAGATTTTGAACTTGCCAGCCTCCATAATCATGTGAGCCAATTCCTTATAATAAATCTCTTTATATGTATATATGAACACATACATATTTACACACACATTTTTATATATTTATATATGTTTACATATACGTTTGTGTATGTATGTATTTATATATACACATACACTCACACATACACATTCTGTTGGTACTTTTCTCTAGAGAACCCAGACTAATACACCCCCTTAGCCAGGAGTCAGGCATATGGCCCTTCACTGCAAGGGAGCTTGGAAATGTAGCTTGGGAGTATGTCCAGGAAGAAGAGGAGAAACATGAATACTGAACATCAATACTTTCTGAAACAGATATCTGATCATATAATTTCTCTGTGTTAAATCTATCAGTGACTTCTCATTGACCTTGGAACAACGTCCAAATCTATTATCAAACCATAGATTCTCCAAATTCTTATCTTTGTCTACATCTCCAGTTGAGGCTCTGACCCTCTCCCACTAGCAGCATATGCTGATGAATTTCCTCCAATGGATCTCACTCTGTTGATTCCAGGTCTTCCTTATATACTGCTAACAATAATAGCTGCCGTTTATTGAGCACTTAGTACCTGCCAAGCACTGTCCCAAACACTGAAATGCATTTTCTCATTTAATCCTTACAACAACCTTGTGAGGTAAGTTTTATAACTACTTTACAGATGGGAAAATTGTGGCCCAGAGAAGTTACGTAATTCACCCAAGGTCAGACAGCAAGTAGATAGTAAAAAAATTTTCAGAAGTAAAAAAATTCAAACTCCTCATCTAACTTGAAAACCCCTTTCACCCCCGTTTCTCTTTGCCATATCCCACCACCATCAATCAGCCTTTTTATCTGCCTAACACTTTCTCATCCTTATGATATCAATTTAAACTTCTTTTCCTTCATAAGCCATTTATGACTCCATAGACTTCATTAGATCCCCCTGCTAAAGCTTTCCTGGAACCCTTTATTTCCCCTATAATAGTTCATTTATTGTAACTACTTGTCTAAGTGTTCATCATCTCCTTTAGAGTTTAGGCTCAGAGATGGCAGAACTATACACACACACACACACACACACACACACACACACACACACACACACGCAACAGAAAAAAGACAAAAGATTTCATTTACAATATTAGCAAAAAGATAAAAGACATAGTGTGCTGAATATCTCCCATTTGCCTTTCCAGATCCACCCTTTAACCTTCTCTTCTCTTCTTTGTGCCCCGGGAGACTGACATTTGTGGACCACATCAATGGTCTCCTTTGTCCTCTGGCTTCTGTTGGGTGTGGCTAATGGGAGGCACCTGTAGATAATCAGATGGCAAGAGAAGAACAGGTGAGGGTGTCTCCTGCCCTGGGTTGTCTGTGTCCTCTGCAGATGGCAGCCCCTGCAGGCAGGCCTCTCCTGTACGTGCTCCCTCCAGCATCTGCTAGCCATTGTCTCTGCCCTCCTGCTACTCTCTGCTGCCGCTAGTGCTGGGATATTTTTTTCAATTTTTTTAATGCGTGCATATTTAGGAGGTACAAAGTTGACTGTCAGTATTTGTATACAGTGTGTTATGATCAAATCAACATTATTAGCATGTTCATCATTATAAATCTTAATTACCTTTTGTGTCTCTTACCCAATTACTCCTTAACCCCCTCCCCCTCCCCCTTTCTCACCACCCGTAACTATAGGTCTGTTCTCTCCTTCTGAAAGTTCAGTGTTTTATTGTGGTCTTTCTTTTCGCTGTCCCTTGTTGAGTTTCCTTAACCCTTTCCCACACCTTTGAAAATAGTCCCTTTGACAAACTCTCCTCCATTACCCCATTTGAATATTTGCTATCTCTTTTTTGCTGGAATTCTGACTTATACACATAGCAGGAAACATAATAAGAAATGAGCAAAATGTATATGACAGACTGTATTAGTCCGTTTCTGCTGCTTATAGAAGAATACCTGAAACTGGGTGATTTTTGAAGAAATGAAATTTATTTCTTACAGTTTCGGAAGCTGTAAAGTCCACAGTTGAAGAGGTGCAAACTAGAAATGCTACACAATCTTCTAGATACAGAATAGTGCGCAGAGTGTAATAAAGTTCTGAATATACAGAGAGAGATGTACATACATACACAGATATACCTGCAGATTTGAAAACACCTAAGAAAATGGCAACATGGTTTCACAAGAATAAACCCTCTCTGACTTCAGCTATTACCAAGAAGTAACCAAATATTTAATCCCATGTGAGGATATATAACAACATCTATAAAATATTTCATTATAGTGCAAGAATAGCTTACAGCAGAATGTGTGTGCAGGGAGTACAAATCTGAGCCCATAAGTCACATGTGCAAGAAAAAGAATTCTATTTTTCTGAAATTCAACTCACTATTTCAAACTCCCATTCAGAAACTAAATTGCAAGAAATTCAAGCCCCCTCCATCCCCACCCCCAACCCCAGACCAGGGAGAGGCAAGTGAAGCAGGATCAGTGATGGTGCCTTATTAGTTTGTTTTCTGTTGTTAATAACAGAAAACCTGGAACTGGGTAATTTAAAAAGAAATAAAACTAATTTCTTACCATTCTGGAGGCTGGGAAATCCAAGGTCTAGGGGGCACATGTGGTGAGGGACTTCTTGGTGGGGACTTTGTGAAGAGTCCTGAGGTGGTGCAGGGCATCACGTGGCAATGGGGGAGAATGTGTTCAGTGTATTTCTTCCTCTCCCTACAAAACGGCTAATGCCACTCCCATGATAACCTGTTTGTCCATTAACCCATTCATCTATGAATGGATTAACTCATTCATGATGGCACAGCCCTCACAACCCAATCACCCCCCAAAGGCCCCACCTCTCACCACTGCCACACTGGGGATCAAACTTCCAGTTGAACTTTGGAGGGGACAAACATTCAACCTGTATGGGTACCTCTTGCAGTCATGTTACCAAACCCACGTCCAGCTGCCTGTCCCCTTTCAAAAGCAAACTACTCAAAAGTCAAATGTTGGTGAAAATGGAAGTCAGCTTTTATTCAGGAATACTGGTGACCTGAAGAGAGATGTTGGGCTAACCCATTTCTCTGGTAAACCCGAAGGAGAATGGCCAGAATAAAACCATCTCAAAGACTCAGATTTACCAAGAAATTTTTAAAGAGGTAGTTGAGGGAATGGAACATGGGAAATGAAAAGCAGGAGGGACGGTGACATGAGCCATGGGGGGTCTCTGTGCAAGGAGCCAGGTGCAAGGTTCTGCCAAGGCTTCGTCTGGTGTCTGCTCCCGTCCTTGGTGTTACCTTAGGGTCCTGCTGGATGGGTGGAATCAGCATAGTTCTACTGATGTCTTCCTTGGTTTCTCAAGATCTGGATATTACTTGTCTTGTAGCAAGTCTGCAGCTCCAGGCTGTCTTGAAAACAACTTTATTTTTAGGTAAATAATGTCATCTTGCCCCATATCCAGGTTCAAAATATCAAATAACCATAGAGAGAACTCAGAGAAATACACACTAAGAAAAAATTTGTCTTTATTTCTTCTAAAGCCCATGTGGTTTTAAGTCCCAATATGGCTTTAATCCAGCTCACTCCAACAGCCTCATCAGAGCCTGAAGCAAAAGGAAAATTCAGTACTACTAGTACTGTCTCTACTTAAAATTTTGATATTTTGCTCATTGTTCACTTTTGCACTAATTTTGATATTTCAAATATGGCATTAAAACATTTATCTTGATTACTGAGTTTTTTGGCACCTCTTTGAATTTTGCACCCAAGGTTGGTGCCTTGCTCACTTTATCCTGATTCCAATCCTTCTCCTCCTTCTTTCCCTGGAATCAAGTTTAAGTTCCAGGGGCTTATAGACTTGTGCCAAGATATAAGGGTGAAGAGACTGGGCTGGAGATTTGGGACTGTCATCTACTCACATCACCATTCTTGGAGATACACATTGCTTATCTAACCTGATATCACAGAACCATGCAGGTTGCTGACACATCATCACTGAGTCTCAATCTCAGAACCCTTAGAACTTGGCCTTGTTCAATCTTGGCCTTATTCAATCGCTGCTGTGCCTATTGCAAGGAGCTCAGAGAAGAGCGATCTGCATTCCCACACTACTTGTGGGGCTTCGGGTCAATTATGAGGGTTGTCTGAGATACTTCACTTCTGTCTTCTTCCACTCTTGGATGCATAATACTTCTGTCTTACTCCTCTCTTGGATGAATGAGACTTCGTCTTCTTCTGGTCTTGGATGCATCGGAAATTGTTTTGCTCCTCCCCAGGGCACAAAAAACAGGCAGGAACCCTGGAAGGCTGACAGAGCCCCATCTTCCTGGATGCATCACACTGAAATTCTACACTAGATGTGAAATGTAAGAAGATGGTGGGTCCTCAGAAGTCCACCTACTTTCCCAGGCTCCATTTGGGAGGGGAGACACGGGTCTAGTGAGATGCTGACAAATGTCTACCAAATGGCTGTCCAGGATGGGGCGTGAAACTGGTTTGTCGTATTTGCCCATTTCTATAGAGCAAGAGTCTCACCACAACTGACTTCAAGTTACCAATATGATATCAATAAGCTCACAAAACTCCTAAAATTTTAGCAATTGGCTCTTGCAATCTGGGACAAGGGAGGTCCAGTACACAACAGCGTAGGTCCCCTCTATTATCAGAGCCCCAAACTTGTCTGAGATTGCTATCATCCCTCTAGGGTTGAATACAAGGAAGGCAAAAAAATCAAGTGACAGCCTCTTGGTTCCAGTGACACCATGACATCTAGTCTCTTGTTGACCTTTTTACTCTCTTCCTTCCTTGGTTCAGAGACTCGGGAGCAGGAAAAACCACCCTTTGTCTCATCTTCCAAATCCTTTATTTACTACTAAATTCTAGAAATAGAAATAGATTAGTCAAGAATTTAATTCTTTCATAATCTGACTTATCTGTGTTGTTCCTTCCTTGAATTAATGCAAGTAGAGTGCCTAATTGTTAAAATCCTTTCTTTAGATTTTATAACCAATTTCAGGTTAGGAAATCCTAAAGAAAGGAAGCGTTGGTTTACTTCTCAATATACTGTATTCCACCACATCACCAAAACAATTTCCTAAAGATAAACAAAATAATGATCTCTTATTTAACAAATTTATAATTTATTTGGTAACACAAATTTATTCCATGCTATTACATACTCATTAAGTGTCAGTGACTGTGCTAGGTACTAGATAGGCAGACGAGCAAGCCCGCTTAATCTGGAGGAGTTCACAAATCTCACCGATATATTCTTTAATTAGAATATGGGTTAAGATTATATATATAATACACATCATATATAACATTATGAACTATATATAAATACATAAACTATATACATACCATGTATATAGTATATATGTATTAGTCCGTTTATGTTGCTTATAACAAAATACCTGAAACTGGGTGATTTATAAAGAAAAACAACATTTATTGCTTACAGTTTTTGAGGCTGGGAAGTCCAAAGCCCACTGGTGGTGGTGACAATAACCCAGGGGTCTCACATTGCAAGATGGTGGAAGCAGAGAGAGCAAAAGGCAGACTCTCCTCTTCTTTTAAAGCCCTCAGAACCATGCCCCTGACCACCATTTTTGATCCATTCACTACTGCATGGTCCTACAATCCAATCACCTCTTTAAGGCCCCACTTTTCAATTATCATAATAGGATTTTCCACCCTCTTAACAGTCACAGTGAAGGCTAAGTCTCTAATACATAAAACTTGGGGACTCAATTGAAGCTTCAGTGAGTTTTGGGGAGACATAATTCAATCCACTACAATATATAAACTTAGATGTTAAGACAATTAAGAAAGCCAGAGTGATTTTGGTAAAAAAAAAAATATATATATATATATATATATAAATTTTTGTTTACTGATTACTATTATTATTTTACATTCTAAGATGTTGTTACAGAGCAGAAGGATGGGGAGAGGGGAGGGAAGTAGAGGGACTGCAGTAGGGGTGAGGGGACAAGGCTGGCCCACAACAAGCTCCTTTGCTGGCCTGGTTTTGAGGGAGGGGGGTATGGCTGAGGCCCACAGACCCCCTCCACTCCTGCTTGGGAGCCGGAGGGAGAGGTGGTCACTGGGCTGGATGTGAACATTGGGGGAGATGGCTGAGACCCTTGGCACCCCCCTCCCCAGCTCAGGGGAGTGGGAAGCTTCCAGCTGCAGTGCAGTAGTAGCAAAGCTGGATGCAGACATGAGGGGAGCATGGCTGAGGCCCTCAGCCCCCTCTACCCTGGCTCAAATGATGTGTGTGTGTGTGTGTGTGTGTGTGTGTGTGTGTGTGTGTGTGTGTGTGTGTGTGTGTGTGTGTGTGTGTGTGTGTATTGTATCAGCATCTCCACGTGGTCTTACATTGTGCACAGGACTGTCCCAAGAAGGTGGATCACTGCATGTCAAGAGCCACCATGCCCAGCATCCTAAACAACAGAAGGAAGTGATGTATAACATCCCTTTCAGGGAAACCCTCTAATTCTTCTTAGACTCACCTATTTTCTAGTTAGCAACTGAACATCGATGTCTTATGGTTTCATTTGCTTTTTATAATATTATTTTCTTATTTTAAAGAATCTCCCTTGCCCAAGTGATTTTGCCATTTGACTATGTCAAGAATTTTTTGAACCTCTTATTTTTAATCCTGAACATAATCTTATTCTACATTTCCCAGCAAGTTGAGATGGTTTTTAATATTCCCAAGGGTTGTTTTAGAGACAATATCTTCAAATATTTTTCCAAACAACAATAAACATTTAGCTCTGATTTTCTTTTCTAAACAAGAATGTGTATGTTTTACCCTTCTTACCAATAGGATGAGAAATTAAACTATGCTGGGGTAAGTGTATGTGATGGCCCAATCTCAAACAAAAGGGTATTCTCTCATGTATGAATTTTCCAAATCTTTAGGATATGCAAAACCACCATTATTTCACTGAAACAAGCAACAGTCCTGCTTTAACAAAAGGCAAGAACTGAGGCTGGGATTTCAATTGGGACATACAAGTGGGGGCAATTTGGACCAGCAAGAACAGGCAGTGATTGCAAGACTCAGGGCACGGAGCAAGGATATTTCGATAAACTAAAAGGGAAACAACAAAAGGGAAATCTGCAAAAACTTTTTAAAGCCTTTGACCAGGGAGCACTGTGTAGATATTCAAGAGGCTCATATCAGATTCCTGACTCGGCTAGTTACTAAATGTGTGACCTGAAGCAACTCGGTCCATGGTTCTGAGTCTGTAAATAATAATAATAATAATAACAACAATAACTATTTTGGGGAATTCTTTCTTTCAGAACTATGTTAAGTGCCTGGTAAAATGTAAGGGTACATTATGGTAGCAATATATTCACTTTTACAAAATTTCACAGTAAAACTATTTGGATGTTTTCTAGATATATTTTGTTTGTGTAATAGCGTGGAAACACCTAGAAGCTAGTACTGTATTTATTATTCAGAAACAGATACCTGTGCATATCTTTAGGTTGTCTAACGTCTGGTGCTGAAACAAGCAATTATAACCAACTTATAGATTCCATCTATTACATATTATGTAACATCCATTCATGTCAACAAAAGTAATTGATTACAAAAATATATTATTTTTAAATTATCTCAAGTGCAAATTTTAACCCATATTTCTGAAAGCCCAGAGAAGTACTCAAATGTCACATTTGTGGAAGACATAAGAGGGAAACTTTATATTCTATTTTCTGTCTTTGCTTTCAAGTTTCAGATCTTCCATAAGGCTATTAAAGCAAACTCTCATAAAAAACTTTACATCTTACAAGGACAGTAGAGAGGTCACAAAAAAATCAATTAAGAGTCAGGAACTTGGTGTCAAAAGCCTTTTTCTCAGTCCTTGTGATAATTTAACTTTATTCTAATTCTTAATGGTTAGTGTAACCATACTCCATGGATTTTGCTACCTAATTTTCCAGAATAATGATTGAGAGAAAATTTTAAAACTCCAGGCAATCCATCCTTGATTCAAAGCTCTCACCTAGGAATGCTGCCCAGGGCAGGTACAAATGCAACCCTTCCATTCCCCTCACTATAGCCACCTTTTCTATCCTCTTAGTCCCTCAACCCTGTGCACTAACATAACTCCTATCTATCCCCCAAGAATTACTTCCAGGGATTTCCTCAAATCACAAATCTTTACACAACATTTGGAATTTCACGTGATTTCAGTGCAGAAAAAGGGCAGGAATCCCCTGCCATTACTATCAGTATCTGAAGGACCCCCCTCCCACTTATTTACCTTAGTAATGAAAAGAGGAAACTACAAGGAAAAAATCCCCCTCAATAAAAAATCCCCTTTAATAATCAATCAACAAATGCTACTTCATTACCCTACTCAATCAATCATGAATCAATTGTTAAATGCTACTTCACGACACCACTGTGTTCCTTCCTATTGTACTTACTTCCTGCTATGATTCAGATATGTCTCATCCCAACCAAAACCGATGCTGAAATCTGATCCCCAATGTGGCAGTGTTGGGAGATGTTGGCTCATAGGCGGTGGATCTCTCAAATAGATTAATGCTCTCCCTTGGAGGTAAGTGAGCTCTCCCTCTATTAAATCCCCAAGAGAGCTGGTGGTTAAAAGGAGCCTGGCACCTCCTCGTCTCCTCTCCTCCTCTCTCTTTCATCATGTGATCTCTTTGCAGATGCCAGCTCCCTTTCCATTTTCTGCCATGAGTGGAAGCAGCCTGAGGCCCTTGCCAGCAGCAGCTGCCCAATATTGGACTTCAAACCAGCAGAATCAGGAGCCAAATAAATATCTTTCCTTTTTAAAATATGTAGTCTCAGATATTCTACCCTCTTCTCATGACTCAAGCGCCTACCAGAGAGAACTTCCCCCAACAACTTCCCTAGATTTCCCTACAGACCACCCTGTTACTGTATCACACCACTGTTCAATTCTTTCTTAATTCTTATCCCAATATAAATTTTAAGTATTTATTGTTTATTTTTAATTCTTTTTGTTTGTAATTCTGATACAGGAGGCGCTCAGTTTCCCTGGGCTCAGGTTTCAGGACATGCCTCTGACTCCCTGAGGTCTCAGCCCCCCACCTCTGGACTCCCTCATGAAGGAAAGTTACTGTTGGCAGTTAGACCTATTTTTAGCACCAACACAGGAAAAATGAGACCACAAGGGGCTGCTTATGCAAATCTAGTGGCTGGGCATGCTCAATAGAGAGCACAGAATATTCTTGAATATACCTGGTGCACGTAACTGGGAACCACACCCTTAATTGAATATTCATTAGATGGAGAAACTATAAAAGCCAAATCCCAGCCAAAAGTGGGATTGTTGCTCACTTTCTTGGAAGCAGCCTACCTTCCCTGGCTGAGGTGTGTGTACTTTACTTTGTATCTAACTTACTTTCAGCAAGTGGCTGCTCACTCACTTGAGCCAGCCTGCACTTTGTACTGAACTTTAAGCATGTTTTTCTTGCTTTTCTTCTAGACTTGATGTCTGCACTGAACTTACTTTTGTGTTAAACTTGGTGTGGGCCCTGCTCTCTGGAGCATGCAGCATTCTCTCTGTGGAACCTGCATTTCTCATCTGTTATATTAAACTTGTTCTCACTTTCTGCTGTGATTCTGCCCTTGAATTCTTTCCTGTGACAGAGTCAAGAACCTGATACGAGGACAGGGCAGGCTGAGGCCAACTATCAGTCCCCTGGACCGTACCTCTGACATCAATTCTACAAGATATTCTGAGCTCCACAGCAGGAGGGATTTTTCTGGGTAATCGAGATCATAGCGGGGAAGATGTCAGCTGGATTCCCAAACGTTAACTTTCAATGCATTTTCTAATGGAATCATTGCCACAACTTCTTTTTAGGCTCTACGACTTTTGGTGTGATGTTTTAAGTACTTCATGTATTATAATAGGAATTTATAAGTAAATCTGAGATACTAATCTGTCTTGTTATGTGAAAAAACATTCAGGTTTCCAAACTTAGAAAGGAACTTTGGGAACACACCCAAGTAGGAGACTGCTTAATGTAGAACTTATATACTTTTTATTTATTGAACTATGTCCACCAGAGGGCAGCAAAAAGTTTTATATGTGAAATATATTTATGTAGTACAGAAATTAAGAGCAAACCTGTATCATTACTTGCTGATAAGTAGGAAATCACTAGAGTCCTAGATAATTACTTCAAGTTTATGTGGGAAAAAAAAAAACTTGGAGAATGTTTTTCTTAAGACTAAAAGAAGCATGACTGTTCTATTTCTTTTTAGAGAATATTATGGACAAATATGATCATAAGGCTAAAATTTCATTTTTTTATTTTAAAGCCTCAATGTTAACTTACATTAGCCAAGTCTCCAGGTTTTTACTCATTGATCCATTTAACATATCTGAATATTTCACATTTTCAAAACATTGTGCTAGTAATTACCACTTTGAAGCATGAATGGAGGAATACAAAATGACTGTCTGCCTGTATTACTGTATCAGTCAGGATTCTTCAAAGAAATAGAAGCAGTAGGATATAGAGAGATGATGACAGACAGATAATATATGTATACATACGTGTGTGCACACTCATGCAGTTAAGGGGGCTGGTAATTCTGAAACCCATAGATCAGGGCAGCAAGCTGAAAATTTAGGCAGGAGTTGATGCTGCAGTCATTTGACAGAATTTCTTCTCTGGGAAACTTCAATTTTTTGCTCTTAAGGCCTTCAACTGATTGGAAAAGGCCCTCCTACATTGTCAAAGTTAGTAGCCTTTACTTAAAATCAACAGATTGTAGATGTTAACCACATCTACAAAATACCTTCACAGTGACACCTACATTAGTGTCTGATTGTAAAACTAGGTAATATATCCCAGCCAAGTTGACACATAAAATTAACGATCACCCTGCCCTAAAATATTTCTCCTGTCCAGGTACCATGTCCCAGAAATGCCACCTTTGGAAAACCATGCTTTGATTTGTAGATTGCTCTTTCCAGATATCTTCTGAATTGCATACATCCTTGGTAGGTTAATACACCTACTTAGACAGTAAATATGTGAGTGCCAGGTTACGAAATATGTTTCTCCAGGCAAGAGAATCCGTGGTGTTCCAAAAGTGCTGAATAGCAGGAGGTTCTGAAATGCTGAGAGGGAAGCTGTGATTCACCGTCAACAAAACACCAATTTCTTAATTTTATATTCAATTTCCCCTCTCCAATATTATGGGTATTTTTTGGCTTGTAGTGAGAAACTACTACATTGTTTTTGTTTTTAGAAACTGCATCCACCTTGTAACACAGCAACTGAACAACTACAACATGATACCTTAATCTCTAACCCTTGTTCAATGTGCTATTCAGTTTTGGTTCAAAATGTTTTGCTTATTGTACTTCAATAAAAATATTTTCAAAAAAAATGTATAACCTGATCCTAATGATGAGAAAACATGAGACAAATCAAAAATGAAGAACATTCTATTAAAAAGGTAGGACTGTATTCTTTAAAAATGTCAATGTCATAGAAGACAAAAATTAAAAACAAAGACAAAGATTAAGGGAGTCTAAAGAAACGTGACAATTAAAATCCGTACATGCTCCTAGACTGGATACTATACTAGAGAGAGAAAAAAAAAAGTGTTATGAAGGGCAGTGTATTATGAATTCACAGACTGGAGTACAAACAGTGGATTGGATAGAGGTGAGGGTAAATTTTTTTTTTAGTTTAATAAATGTATTGTGATTGAGTAGGAGAATGTCCTGATTTGTAGAAAGTGATCAGGTTCAGAAAAAAATATTTAAAAATTTACATATGTTAATAAAGAGATGAGGAAAATGGAACAAAATGTAGGTGAACCTTGATGAGGAGTATAAAAGTGCTCATTGTGCTGTTCTAACAACTTTTCTTGTCTTGAAATTATTTCCAGAAATAAAAGCTATTTAAACATTTACCAAAAATGGCTATGCTGTATGGAAGAAATTTGTTTATGTACTTTAAATTGATAGTGATATTGCTTTAGGAAATTAAGATGAGTATGGTATTGAATGTGAGAAAAGTTCAAATAATATATGCTATGTATCAATAAGTAACCAACTGGAGATTCAGCCAACATAAATATTCAGGGTTATTTGTAGCACACATCATATCACAGTCTAATATGAGTGCAGTGGGAATGGGGAAGGCTTCGCTGTGTGCCCCTAATTTAGGGGCCAGGGTTTTTCCCACCAGAGGCTGCATCCTCCTTTGGTCCCTTAGTCTCCAATCTGCCAGGGAACAAAAAAGAATTGCACATGGGAGGTTCTCTGTCAGTCTGAAATGATCCCGTCAATCCTGCTCACCTGCCATTCCCCAGAACACTCGCATGGCTACACCTGCCTACAAGGGAGCCTAAAACGTGTGGTCTACCTGGTGGCTCAGGAAAAAGAAGAAAATTCAAGTGTTGGTGAGCACTAGCATCTCTGCCACTGCTAGTATCATATTTCACAAAGATCTGAGGACACAAAAAACAAACAAGGAATAACTCCTGAGAAACGTAAGGACAGAAAATTATACATTTAAATCTTGAGACTGAAGACCATGTCTGTGTCTCTCAGAGAGGACAAAGAGCCAAAATGGTGGAGTGGAATTAAAATTGGAGAGATATTAACATTAGAAACTGAATTTTAGGAAAGCAATCATGGAGATTATTCTACCTGTGCACATCATGGCATTGTTGTGGAAGTGGACTCAGCAAGGAAGCAGTCGAACACTCAGAGGGTTGGAGAGCCAGGAGTTTATTAGGCTAAACAGACTACTGCCTGAAAATCTGAACCCAGAGCCCAGGTCCCACAGGACTGATATAGGCAAACTTCTCTAGGTTTTAGGTTTTGCTTTCTCAGCATTCATGTGGTCTAGGCAGATAAGCAAGCTACAGAAGCCAAAAATGCAAGCAGTGTTTAGAGTCCAGAACAGTACAACAAGCAAACATTGTTTCAAAGACAAAATATTACTTGAAGGACAAAACAGGCTTATGAGAAAGTTACTTTTGCATTTTTTTTTACCGACAGCATTAACAATGGAAATACAGGGGCACTGTTGCCTGCTAAAGCTAGGCTGAAGCTCAGGGATGAGGCACAGACCTGGGAATGGGTTTGTAAGCACCGTGGACTTGCTTCTCCTGTCTGTCTGTCCATTCCCCTCTCCTCCATTTTTCTCTGTCAGGGAACATCACAAATTATGTCTCTTTTATGAAACTTCTTTGCTCTAGATCACATTAATTTCTTTCAATTGGTCTCTTACTGCCTCTTTAGCTAATATGAAATGTTTTAGACTATGACAATTCTTTCTTTTGTGTTTTTATGTGATTAGAATAATTATCTGAGTTTCAGGAATAGAGATACTCTATTTTGTATACCTCACATTTTGGTCAGTGTTGGGCCTATAAAAAGGGATGAATAAATATTTGTTACTTTATTTACTTCTGTTTCTGGAGTTGGACAGAAGAGATGGCTTCTTTGAATTCATGGGTCTTAGTTGGGAATAGTAAACATTTGAACTGTCCTGCAGCTTACTCTCACAAATAAAGACTAGTCACATGTCGTAAGTGATTAAGCATAGTAATTTAAATAAGTGCTAAAGGCATTCTTTTTCATGAGCATGAAATGAGCATGGCATAGGCAGCATTCTGGACAAAGGACTGATTTCCAGATTTTGTTCCTCTGGGCTTGAATGTAAATGGCTCTTTTCAGGTACTGTCCTCCCAGTCCAGTCACCTACAACAACATGTGAGGCACTCTTTAACTCAAGAACTTTGTGACAATAAAAAGATTTAGATAAAATAGATCTGCACTGTAAAATAATAATTACACACATTTTACTGTATAGTTCACTGATAATAATTATATATTGTATACAAACAATAAATGCTATACAGAGAAATTCTAATATTAATTTTCAGTATTTTCCTCAATAAATCTTTGCTGAAAATCCTTAATCAAGGATTATTAAGAGAATCATTGCTATCTGAGTTTGATCCAGGTCCAGTTTCTCTGTCTCCTCCTTTATCCAGTCTGCACCCTTCTGTTGAAAGTCATGCACTGTCTGTGGTTTTACGGGCACGTGCCAGAGGTCGCTTTCTTCTAGCAGAGTCGTTATTCTCACTATCTGCTCATGGGCCTGCTCAGTGTTCCATTTAATATCCAGTCTCCATGATTATGCTGCTAAAGCAGTTGTCTTCACTGCTTTCCAACATATCTACAAAATGCCATTCACCATTTGTCTCTGCTCTGAGCCCACTATGTCCCTTGGGCAGTGTCCACTCTCTGTTGTGGTGATAAAGAGGGTTTTATTTTCTTCATACTTAAAGAGGAAGAAAAGCTACCTAATGACAGCAGAGCTGAAAAGATATCCCCTCTTGGACAGCAACGGGGACGTTGCACTTACTGCCCTAAAATAGCATCAACTTCGGACCTAAAAGTTGCAGCTTAGGATGCTAACTCTATCATGCTCGATATCAGGTGGGCAACATTGGCATGTGTTATATTTTTCAATATTTCTATGGGCAATCCAGCAAAGTATCAGAGGAAAAATCGCTTTCTGAAGTGTGCGTAAAAACTGAATAAGCAGCAAATCCAGAATACCAGATATTTCAGAGGATAATTTTCTTCCATATTTGTCAATTTGATGCTTCTGCTTTCTGGTATTTCTCAGATGAAGCATCTCAGGAGGAAAGAAACATTTCATATTTTCATAAGTTGTGTTTATAATATTCACATTAAGACTATTTATAAGTATTTGGTCTCAATAAATGTGTTTGCAATAGTCTTTCACATGAGGATACTCACATCACCATGCTGGAAGTGAACAGAATGATGTCTGCTCATGACAAATGCAGTTCTGTCTTATGGTTTGGCACATTTTCTAAATTTAATCCATTAATTCAGTTACTACATAACCCCAATGGTGCTAATAAGGCTGCAGAATTCAATTTAACATAGATCAGTTCTAGCCTCACTCTGTTTTGTAACAAACACGTTAAAACTTTTATCTTGATCCGTCTTCCTACACGTCTATGTCAAAGATCACAGGTGAAATCAGACAAGTTATTCATCACCACAATTTGAAAAACTACTCTAAATGCATGTCCTGACTTGGGTCAAAAGCACTAATTGCTGCAGAAAAGATGACACACCTTAACTGGTTTACAAACATTACAAGTAGCAATGATAAAAGCCTTTCTAATGCAACTTATAATATCATGAGTTTCCAGAAGATATACATGGACTTTTGACTAGGGTAAATGAGTTTTGCCTATCACTTAAATATCTTTCTTTAGGGAAATCGTGTTGTGTTTAATTCATTATTTAAATATAGCAATTCAGCTCATTTGACACCATCTAATCAAGATCGGTACTGCATTCCTCACTGCCTTTATGTTCACCTCTGTCAAAAATGACAAGTGCAGGAGTCCATGCACTCAAGGATTTAACAAATGTGTAGTCAATTTTTAACTGAGGAACTGACTTTAAGTTTTATGAATCATTTTGATCAAGGAACACTCTTTCGAAAAGTCTATTTTAAGTTTCTAACATAACTATGAAATGAGTATCAATGACATGACCCATTGTATTAGCATTCTCCAAAGAAATAGAACCAAAAGGGTGGAGATCTGATCTCTTTCTCTCTCTCTCTCTTCACTGAACAGAGAGATTATAATATATAATTATGCTATGAGAGAGACAGAGAGAGATTTATGATGAGGAATTGACTCATGAAATTATGGAGGCTGTGTCCCAAGATCTGCAGTCAGTAAGCTGGAGACCCAGGAGAGCCAATGGTATAAGTTCCAGCCATAGGTTATCAGCCTTAAGACCCAGAAAGAGCCACTGTTTCAGTTCAAATATAAAGGCAGGAAAAAAACTGATGTTCCAGCTCAAAGCAGTCAGGCGAGAGAAGTTTCCTCTTCTCAGCCTTTTTGTTCTATTCAGGCTCTCAGTAGATTGGATGATGCACACTTATATTGGTGAGGGTGGATCTTCTTTCTTTACTCAATTTACTGATTCAAATGTTAATCTAATCCAAAGACACCCTCACAGACACACCCGGAATAATGTTTGGCCAAATGTCTGGGTACCTGTGACCCAATTAAGCTGACACGTAAAATTAACCATCACACCCATATGCACGAGAAGCCCATCATTTAAGGAAGAAATAAAATAAACATAATAGATAGTGGTAAATAATGACACAATGGCATATAATTAAGTGCTGAATTTGATGATGATGCCTATAATTCCTATGGAACTTCAAAAAGGAAGTACTAGAACTTCTGGCTAATTGCACAATAAATATGTTTTCATTTGTCTGCAGGTGATTAAGTCCAAAGAATTAAAGGGTAAACATGGGTTGTATTAGTCCATTTTGTGTTGCTTATAACAAAATACCTGAAATTGGGTGATTTATAAGGAAAATGAAATTTGTTGCTTACAGTTTCTGAGGCTGGGAAGTCCAAAGTCCATCTGTTGGTGGCGACAGTGACCCAAGAGTCTCACATTGTGAGATGGTGGAAGCAGAGAAAGCAGAGAGAGCAAGACAGACTCTCCTCTTCTTTTAAAGCCCTCAGAACCACGCCCCGACCACCATTTTTAACCCATTCACTACTGCATGGTCCTACAATCCAATCATCTCTTCAAGGCTCCACCTTTCGATTACCATAATAGGATATCCCGCCCTCTTAACAGTCACAGTAGGGGCTAAGCTCCTAATACATAAAACTTGGGGGACACAATCCAAGCTTCAAAAAGTTTTGGAGGGACATAATTCAATCCACTACAAGGGTGAATTGTGTACCACCAAAAAAATGCCGAAAATGACTTAAAAAAAAAACAAAAAACTCAAGCACAGAGAGGACAGAGAAAAAGACTGTTTCAGCTTTTTCCCTATCTGACTCCCAATCCTGATACCATTTTATACCTTCATTGCTTTAGCTGAGAGAAAATGGCTTTTGATGCCACATATTCCCAAAACACCTGCTGGTCTGAAGTGTTTCAGCAAATAATTTAGTCTGCTGGGGATTCTTAGTTTATAATTTTTATATTCATTGCTTCTCGAAATTTTTTAGAGATTTTCAGCAGAAGAGGGAAAGCAAATGGTGCCAAGCTAAATAATCTCTGACGCTGATAGATATTATTCACTGCCTTTGTTTGCTACCCTCTACCCACCAGATTCTATTCTTTCACAGGCAGTGCTTTAATGGAAGAGGTACAAGAGTAATGGCACATTCATTCACTTCCCCAGGGATTAGGCAATGACATGTAAGCAATTCCATTGGCCAACCTTGACAGCAGTTTTTACTAAGAACTACTAATAAAAATTAATATGCAAAAGTTTGATAACATCTCCCTAATCTTCTTAAAGGCATCAATCCCAAACAGCCTCAGACTCATCAAAGTGTCTGTAGTTGAAAACCCATCACCTTTCTTTAGTTTATGCTTCTTCAGTAATCCTAGACCAACTCTCTGTTCTCATAACCATCGTTGTCTATGAAGGCTCAATAGCCCAGCAGAGGCTAACTGAATGCCTTCTTTCCACCAACAAGAATGGCAAAATCTACTTCATTTTTGTTGATTCTCTCAGCTATCTTATGACAATGATTTTCTGAGTGGTCACTCCCTTTGCTGGGATCAAACAGATTGAAGCTATTCTGTCTCAAAGTTTTTCTATCATCTAGACCAACCTTTTTCAACCAGAGTTTTGAGAGGGAATTAAACTTAAAGCCATAAGACAACTATTATATGTATAATAAATTGCTTCTCTATGCATCTAGAATGATGGGAGCTAAAGACCATCCGTGATAGAATTGTGAAAATAGTCACACAATCATTTCATTATCTGTAGGATTTAATCCTCTTAATGAAGCCAAATTGGAAAACGCTTTTAGAATGAAGTGATAAAATAATATAAATATTAAAGATACTATAGGTCCTGGTTCAGCAGCTTTTCTAAAATAGCTTTCCTTTTAGCATTTAATTTTTTAAAATGCTATTGTAATACCAAGTATTTAACCAAAAATTACCAGATATGTAACAGGACAAAGAACCAAAATTCAGGAAGAAAAAAAAAGAAAAAAGAAAAAACTCAGACAAAATACATCAGATGAAAAAGAAAGCCATTAAATTAAAATACAATTATTAAAATATTTTTAATTTTGAATAAAGTAATATATGTATTTGTTTCTGATGTGACAAAACAGGATCCTGTGGCAGATCTAATAAAAAGTCCAATATCAAAATAGAAATGAGCATAAATAATATTTTGAGATATCTGTAATGCAATATGAAAAGATCTATTATTTTGTAAGTGACAAAGAGAGAGGTACTGCAAATATTCTTAAAGTTAGGACTATATCCACAATTGAAGGAGATTCTAAATTTCAGTTAGAGGTTAGTGAATAATAAGCAGATCTCACAAGTTGATCCAGTGGACCTATCACCCCCTAGGACCTCAGAGTTCTTTCTTCAGTGAATCCTCTCCCTCTGACCAAATAATGAACCATGAGAGAGTATGAAAAATTGCAACAACAACAACAAAAAAGTATTAATGGGCAGGCTGGGAAGTGGTTTACATTATTTCCACCCATATTCCCTGGCCAGAACTTAGATATCTGGTCTTACCTATCTGCAAGGGATCTTTTAATGTAGACGTTAAAATGCATAATCAAAGAAAAACTTTCAGCAGCATTTCCCAGCAGGTTTTTGGTACATGAGTAAGGGGTTCCATGCTCAAGAAAGGTCAAGAAATACTGAACATTATTTTACTCTCTTAGAGAATCAATGGTATTTTTACTGATTACTTAATTCAGGTGGAATCTAAAGATTAGGCTGATGAACATAGTCCTGATTTCTTAGAAGAAGAAACACTCTTAGCCCATGACCAAGATTGTAGGGTCTGGTCCCATAATATACGGTTTGACCTGATGGACTCTAGGAAGGCCCACCTGCCCAAATATATTTCATCTACATGCCAGGGCACCCAGGATGTTCTCCTAGAGATCCTTAGCTTTCAAATTAAAAAAATTTGTTGACTCTTAAGGCTCTTATGGCTGCAATGAGAATTATAATAACAGCTAACTGAGAGCAAAACACCAAAAATTAAACAAAAGAGAGGCAACTGCTTTGGGGCCAAGGTGAGGCACTTGAATGACTAAGAAAGTGCTGATAGTGAAGATGGACTCTCCCCAAGGAGAAACTGAAGGCATTCAATTATTTTCCTTGGACTGGTCCTAGAGATGATGCAGACCTTCGGGTGGATAAAATTCATTTAGTCGAGATAGCTTTCATTTCATCAGAAGTGGGTCCTCACATAATCACATCCAATGAGATGTATGTTAAGATGATGTCACTATTATCTAAAAATACCAGCAGAGGTAGTCATATGAAATCTATTCCTGCACTTGCTCTACAGAGGAAATCAGGAAAGTTATCTAGTACCTTGTTCAGCATCCCTTATATAAAACACAACATTGAAAGTGCTTTTCAGAACTTAGTGCTTAAAACAAATAGTTTTGCCTTCCCTAAGGAATTAAGATACTTCCTCCTTTCTGAAAGGAGTAATAGGTCTTTCTACTTGCTTTGGTTGCTAGGAAACCCAAAGCTAAATGTCAGAGCAAGTACAACCACCACCTAGGCCCTTATGGCCTGGATGTTTTATCTTGACTCCCTACTCTTATTAATGCCTCCTCTGGTCATGACCCTGAATTTCCCATTTCCCATTAGGCTGTTGTGTGTGCTTGTTACAAACCACCACAAATCCACTTGGGAATGTGCAAGGGGATAGGTGAGGAGAAGAAAAAATAATGACACACAAACTGAAATCACTGGCTTCTGCAAGATCTGTATGGAACACAACACCAGTACCTTATACGGGGCCTGGAATACCATTGATGCCTAATAATTTTTAATATTTATAAGTGAAGAAGTGCTCCTAGATAATATTTACCCCATCAAGATCTCCAGGGAGATGTATTTTATACTGAGAGGTATACAAGAATACAGAGCACAGGGCTGGCCAGTTAGCTCAGTCGGTTGGAGAGCGGCCTTACAACACCAAGGTTGAGGGTTTGGATCCCTATACCTCACAGCCACCAAAAAAAAAAGAATTAGAAAACTATAGAGCACAGGTTAGGGCTGTCTGCTCCCACCACTAATTGGGTGGAAGGAATTCCATTGTGGGTACGCTGAGGAGTAACCTTGCAGTGGTCACTGAAGACACACCAGGGATAAGCCAGAGAACCTGAGAGGTAACATCCAAGGGAGACTCTCTTATGTATCTACAGAGGGCTAAGAGTGAGTTACCTCTTCTGCTGAAAACACGTTGATCTGCTAATAAGGGACAATTAGGATGAGGCGTAACTACAGGAGAGTAGACACACACAAACACACACAGCTAATGTGTCTGGGTGAGGAGGAGTGAATTTGGAGGAGAACCCCATACTGTCTATTCAGAATACATTTTGTAATAAGGAGAAATTGTAGGGTGAGCATTTGTGTACCAAAACACTCAAAAACATGTAAATATATAGTTGATTGGTCACATCATAGGAACCACACTCAGATATGGCTCCTGAATAGCATCGCCAACTTTATTATCCAATAGTAAGCTGAACTATGGGTATTTTGATGTTATGACTTGGAGTTGAAAAGCCCCCTCTCTCACTCCTCAGACTAGTGGACAGAGAGTAAGAGTACCAGAATCTATAGAGCTGGGGAAGCTATAACAGGAGTGCTGATTCTGATCATGGTTTTCTAAAGGCACAATTATCCCTTGGTCTGAAGGGCTCCTTACATGTGGTACCTTGTAGAGTAGCTACCTGAAGAAATTAATGGAGCAGGGGATAGCATTACCGCTTGCGTAATTTTCCCAATGGAAACTATATCTATTTATTCATCCTTACAAACACTTAAAGAGAGCTTTCCATGTCCAGCCACTGGAACTGGGGGTATGTACAGCCAAATAAAACACAATCCCTGCCCTGAAGGAGTTGGTTAAGGGTCCTGGGGCTGGCTGGTTAGCTCAGTTGCTTACAGCACAGTGTTATAACACCAAGGTCAGGGTTTGGATTCCTGCACTGGCCAACTGCCAAAAAAGGCGGGGGCGGGTGGTCCTGAAGTTGTGGCTTTTTTCTGGTGAACTGACCTTTAGTTTTTTCAATGTCCTTGCCCTGCTGAGGCAGAGAGAGGGTGAAGTATGCAGCCGAGAGGGGTGTTATATTCTTAATGAGAGCACTACTTTCAGCTCTTTATTGATTTTTCTCTTGAATTCTTTCTGAATGCTGAACTGAACCATCCTGGCAGCTCACTATGCCTTCTCTACATACAAGTTTTATACCACTGCTGATGATTCTGTTGCTCTGGATTAGCCAGAGAATGGGGGTAAGTGTGGAAAGGAACGTGCCTGTCCTTCTAAATAGGGGTGTTTCTAAAGAATTTAATGGTTCTCTTGAGCATTGTCTCCTAAACCTCTCCTTTCTCTCTAATTTTATCCCTATTTCTCTCCTCCCCTTTAGAAACAAATCTGTTTAAAAATGGATCTCCCCTCATCTGTGTGTCTGTCTTCCACTGACCCCTCCACCCTCCACCCATTGTGCTCATCACTGCACCCAGACCGTCTCCCTAATATTCAGGTGACCTCCATGTCAAGAAGTCTAAAAACAATTCTATTCATTTTATGTGAACTCTCAATAATGTTCAACACATTTGGCCACTTCCTCCTCTTAGAATCTCTTGTGCCTTGACCTTTGTGAGACTAGACTCTCCTGGTTTTGTTTTTTTCCTGTTCTCTGGCCACTTTTCATTCTCCTCTCTCGATGTCTCCTCCAGCTTTGCCTGACACTTGTACAGAGGATTTCCTCAGAAGAGTATTCGAGACCATCTTCTAACTTCACTCCGTTCTCGTACGGGGCCAGGAGTTGGAAGTGAAGGGCAGCTACTGGAGATGGGCATGACACTCCCTGCATGGTTTTACACTGGAATAATTTCAGCCACTCCCATAGCTTTGACTAGTACCCCTTTGCCAATAACTCCAACTTCATATTTCCAGCCCAGAGTTCTTAAGACAGATTCATGTGGCCACAGCCTATGTAACATCTTCATTTGTATATTTTATAGGCCCCTCATTACTAAATATTTGCAAAATTGAACTTGAGACCTGTTTTCCTGCAGTATAATTACCTCAGTAAATTGCTCAGGATAGAAACCTAGCAGCTCTCTGACACCTTTGTCTCCCCCACTCCCCATATCCAACCACCCGCTAAAGGCTGCCAATTCTACCTTCTTAGTACATCTTGAACTATATTCACTTCTCTTCACCCTATGGCCACCGCCATAAACCAAGTATCCAAATGAACCTTCACCTGGACTAGTACAATAGTCTTCTAAATGATCTTCCTGAATCACTTCCTGCCTTCTACCAGCGCATTCTCCACACAACAGCCAGAGTAAGCTTTTTTAAATGTGTAATGAGTATGAATTCCTTACAGTCAGACACTTCAAATGTGCAAAGATGTAATGTCCTTAAAAACCAACTTAGTTCTAAAGCCTTCATATGCACCTGGAAGTGGAAAACAGAATCTTACAAAATCAAAAGTATACAATATCATTTGGGGTAAATACTCTGTCAACCAATTCAAGATTCTCCTCAGGATTCTTCAAATCGAGTCTTCCCTTTAAGGATAATCTAAGATTCAGTGATGATTACCTATTCTCCAGCCTCGGGAAAGTAGGGTATGGGGCATCTTTTCTATAATCATTCTTTATCCACAGTGACCTCTGTTGTTATTTATCTCACCAGTGATGTCTTCTGTCCTTCCATAGCTTTTGATAGCCAGCTCACTAACAACCGGCTTCTTGAAAAGTCCTTTACACATATCAATTCATTTAATTCATAACCCCCTGGGTCTGTCATCTCAGCACTTTTGTGCATCCCTCCATCCCCCTTAGGAAACTCGGGGCTTCTGTTGCTTTTTCCACACTACAGTGCACATGTGTGCTGAACGCTATCAGGCTGCCCTTAGACCCATTCAGCTCAACATCTCACTGATCCCTGCTCTTCTGTCACTAGTGCCATGGTGGGCATGAGACTCCTCTATGACAATAGCAGTCTCCCAGCTAACTCCCAGAAAAGCAAAATATGGGTCCCCTCTGCTCTCAGATTCACCAAATGGGTCAGACATTCCTGTAATTCCCCCAACCTTAGTCCCATCAAGATCTAAAACTTGAGAGATAGAATGATGCCCTACCCTTTCTTAGAGACCCACACCGGCTGCTAACTTTTGTGCTTCCTTTTCCCTGTCCTGAATTGCCACTCATCTGCCAAAAATATTTTTTAAAAAATCAACAAACCTCTTCTCTGTGTGTCGGAGGAAAACTGGATTTGAACCTATTTTCACCCCACTGTGTTGTTTATGGATGAATTCAATACACTCTTTCTGCAGGCTTTGACAATTTCAATACACTCTTTCTGCAGGCTTTGACAATTGATGCTGAAAATCCTGCTTTGGGAAGATTCATAAAAAATTTTCTGGCTCAGGATTTAGGCTCTCCATTGAAAACTTGAAGCTTTTGAGATACTTATCACGGCTATGGGTTTCAAATAACCAAATATCTCCTTTTTCTGAATATGTTCTTCTTTTTAGATAATGGATGCCACTGACTGAAATGGTAAAGACCAGGGGACATAGAGAAGAAAAAATATGGGGAAGAAAAAAATCTCAGTTTTAATGATCTCAAATTTTATCCTGAGACATATTCAAATATAATTAATCACCCAGCCCAATATACAATCCCCTCTTGAAACTCTATTTCACTTTTAAGTAAGCTTTTTATTTGTGTGTAACTCACAAACAGAAAAGCACACAAATCTGAATGTACAGCTTGATGAATTTTCACCAAGTGAACACATACCCTATCATTGCCACAGGTCAGGAAATAGAACATGACCAGTCTTCCATTTACACTCCGAAAGAACTTACCATCCTGACTCCCATCACTATCCATCAACTTTACCAGCTTTTGTATTTCATTTAAATGGCATCATATTTTGTGCTTTTTTGGGTCTGGCTTCATTCCCTTAAAATTAAATATATGAGATTTATCCCACTGTATCGCATATGGAGATAGCTTATTCACTTTAGTTGCTTTGTGGGTTTTCATGTACAAAATTTATTTATTCTACTGCTAATGAACATTTTGGTTGTTTGTAGTTTGAGGCTATTGTGAACAAAGCTGCTAAGAACATTCTTTTGGGGCACATACATATTCATTTCTGTTGGCTATACAACTAGGAATAGTATTACTAATTCATAGAGTTGTGTGTTTAGCTAGATAGTAGATATTGCCAGATAACTTTTCATAGTGGTTATACCAATTTGAATTGTACTAGTAACATTTGGGAACTCCAATTGCTCCACATCTTCACCAAAACTTAATATTGTCAGTCTTTTTAATTACAGCTATTCTCATGAGTGTGTATTGGTATCTCATCATGTTTTAATTTGCATTTTCCTGATGACTAAGATACATTTTCATGTATTTATTTGCCATTTGGAAGTACTTTTTGTGAAGTGCTTGTTAAAGTCATTTGTCATTTTTCTACTAGATTTCTGCATTCTTTTTAATTTGTAGTAGCCCTTTTTCAGACATATATATTATAATTATCTCCTTCCTTCTACTCTCTGACTTGTTTTTCACCTTTCAATGAGGACTTTAGATGACTGATTCTCAGTTTTAAAGTAGTCGAGAGTATCAATTTCTTTGTGTGTGGTTAGTTCTTTTTTGTATTCTCTTAAGGAAACTTTGTCTACCACAATGCCATGAAGTATTCTCCTATGTTATCTTCTCAAAGCTTTATTATTTTATCTTTCACACCTAGGTACAATCCACCTGGAATTGATTTATATTATGTACAGAGGTAGTCGACATTCATTTTTTCCCATGTGGTTACTCAATTTACATAGAACCGTGTATTTAAGAGGCTATATTTTCCCTACTGCATTACAGCATGAGACTTTTGTCATGTCATTGACCTTATATGTAGGAGGCTATCTCTGGGCTCTCTATCTTGTTGCATTAGTCTATGTGTACATCCTTGTGCCAATAGCACACTGCTTAATTACTGTAGCTATGTAATACACCTTCTCTTTCTTTAAAATTGTCTTGGCAATGCTTGACCTTAAAAAAACTCTGTATAACTCAGCTTCACACATTCTGCAAAGTATATATGTGCATATAATACATATGTGTATATTTTACATATTGTATACAAATACATACACAGATTGGAGTTTCAATTGGGGTTGCATTGATTTTATGGATCAGTTTTTAAAAACAAGCATCTTTACAATAATGATTTTTCTAATCCTTGAGCTTGGTAGAGTCCTCCATTTATTTAGATCTTTAATTTCTTTTGGCTTAAGTTTGTAGTTTTTTATAGAGTTTCTGTGCATTTTTCATTTTATTTATTTCTATGTATTTTATCTTTGGTGCTATTGTGAGTTATGTTTTTTAATATTTTCTTTTAATTATATGTTGGTAGTCTACAGAAATGTAATCAGATACACACTTGTTCATTACATTGACGACATTATGTTAATTGGAACTAGTGAACAGAAAGTCACAACTACTCTAGACTTATTTGTAAGACATTAGTGTGGCAGAGGGTGGGAAATAAGTCCAACTAAAATTCAGAGGCCTTCTACTTAAGTGAAATTCCTAGGGGTCCAGTGGTGTGGGACATACAAAGATATCCCTTCTAAAATGAAGGATAAGTTGTTGAATCTGGCCCCTCCTACAACCAACAAAGAGGCACCATGCCTAGTGGGCCTGTCTGGATTTGGGGTGTAATATATTCCTTATCTGTGTGTATTGCTTCAGTCCATTTACTGAGTGGCCCAAAAAGCTGCTATTTTTGAGTGGGTCCCAGAATGAAAGAAGGCTCTGTAACAGGTCCAGGCTGCTGTGCAAGCTGCTTTGCCCCTTGGGCCATATAATGTAGACCCAGTGGTGTTCAAAGTGTCAGTGACAGATAGGGATTCTGTTTGGAGACTTTTATAGGCCCCCATAGATCAACTGTAGCACAGACTTTTAGAATTCTGGAGCAAGGCCCTGACATCATCTGCAGATAACTACTCTCCTTTTGAGAGACAGCTATTGGCCTGCTACTGGGAGTTAGTAGAAACTGAACCCTTGACCAGGGGCTATCAAGTTATCACACAACCTGAGCTTCCTGTTTTTAACTGGGTATTACCTGATCCACTATGCCATAAAATTGGGCATGCACAGCAACATATGGTTCTGTTTCTTGGATAGCAAGGTTTATGGGTCTAGGAAGCAAGGGGTAGAAATGGGAGTGGCACTACCCAATATTACATCCGGTGACTCGCTAGCAACATTTTTTCTTCCTGTTTCCACAACCTTATGTTTGCAGGACTAGAGGTCTTAGTTCCAGAGGAAGGAATGCTTGCACCAAAAGATACAACAATGATTTCATTGAACTAGAAGTTGAGACTGCCATCTGGCCCCTTTGGGCTCTTCAGGCCTCTGAGTCACAAAGGGAGTTAAAGTGTCAGCTGGAGTGATTAATCTGGACTACCAAGGGGAAGAACCAGCTGAGGTGCTTGCTGAAGGCAAAGGGAATACAGAATGGGTAGCAGAAGAAGGTTGTTGTAAATGCCAACTATAACCATGTGACCAGTTATGGAAACAAAGACTAATTGTCATAATTTTTCCTTATTTTGTTATAAATACATTTGTGTATTCATATATATTATTTATATATATATTATTATAAATATATATATTGTTATAAATATATTAAGCAAATATCTTTGTCATCTTCTCTCTCTTATTCCTTTATTATGTAGCATAAGATGTATTGACCTTACACTAGTGTTCAAGTATTGTTAATTTTACATCACAGTATTTAAGTTATGAGATATCAGAAGAGTAGACATCACTGAAGGACTTTACCTTCTCATCTCCAGAAAGGATTAGTGTATTTTCAGTTTTACACAGAATAGTTGTATTATGTAAGGCAAAATTATGACCTTCTTGTCTTCAGGGATTAAGTGTGGTTTCAGGAGATGTGTATGGGTGTCAGGTTGACAAGGAGTAGACTTGTAATAGCCAAATCTATGTGTCTATTGATTGGGCTAAGGATGTCCAGATAGCTGGTTAACATTATTTCTGGGTATATCTGTGAAGGTATTTCTGGAAAGATTAACATTTGAGTCAGTAAACTGAGTAAAGAAGATCCAACCTCACCAATGTGAGTGTGCATCATCCAATCTGTAAAGAGCCTGAATAGAACAAAAAGGCAGAGAAAGGGCAAGTTTACTCTCTCTCTGTTTGAGCTGATGCATCCATCTTCCCCTGCAGTTGGACATCAGTGCTCCTTGTTCTCAGGCCTTTGGACTCATCTTGAATTATACCAGTTTTCCTGGTTCTCCAGCTTGCAGATGGCAGATCACGGGACTCCTCAGGACAGTTGCTTGGACGTAATTGCTTGGGACAATTTCCATAAAAAAATCTTCTCATATGTACATAGCCATGCACTGAATAGCAATGATGGACCTTATAGACCACAATGGTCTCATAAAATTATAATAACTACACCATATAACCTAGGTGTGTAGTAGGCTATACCACCTAGGTTGTGTAAGTACACTCCATGATGTTCTCACAACGGTGACATCACCTGAAGTCTCATTTCTCAAAATGCATCCCCATTGTTAAGCAACACAAGACTGTAGGCTATTGATTCTGTTTCTCTGGAGAACCTGACTAATACACACCTTGATCATAAGCTTTAGATTTTTATATCTAATTGTCTACTACCCTGTTTCCAACTGGATGTTACACAGACACTTCAAACTCAATACATTCCAACCGAGCTCATCTTTTTCCCACTCCTCCACCCCCACTTTCACCTGCTCCTCCTACTCTTACATTTACAATTTCAGTTAATGATGCCATCATCCACCTAGTTTCCTAAAGCAGAAACCTTGTAGGCATTCTCAATTTCTTTCTCTCCTTCTTCCCACATCTTTTCATTCATTAATTATTCCTCCTACATGGTTCTATAATCCTTCTTCTTTTACCCATCCCTACTACTACTGCCTAATCAGGCTTCCATTCTGTCTTACCTTGACTACTAAAATAGCCTCCTAATCTCAATTTTGTCCTCCTTTGGAACTGCCTTTACATATCAGCCAGAATGACATATCTAAAAATTCAGTTTGAATATGGAATTTCCATGGTGAAATCGCTTCCAAGGCTTTCCATATCCCTATTACTCAGTTAACACACTGGACCGTCTATAACCAACTCCTTATTTACTTCTTCGCTTCCACCTTCTATTTCACCTCTTACTAATCCCTAACTGCTTGCATTTCCTATTAAACAATGATGTTTCCCACATTTTTTTTTTTTCCTGATGTTCCTCAAGTCTGGGATATTACCCACCTCTTACCCATCCCTCCAGATTAGATTCTGGAAATACCTCTTTCAAGAAGCCCAGATTTCTGCATAGAATTGAGTTCATCTCTGCTCTTCCACGACCCCCAGCAAACCTCCCATTATTACCACACAAATTGAGACAAGCTGTTTATAGCCTGTCTCCTCCACTAAATAGCTCCTTGAGAGCTGGTCCAATGTCATATTTGTCTTTGTACTCCAGGATGTAGTGGACAGCCTGGCATATATTAGGTCTCTAAAAATAGCTTATCGCACTGAAATTTTTGAGATCATTATGAATCTCTGTGACAGAACCCAATCCCTCTCTTTTTTGTTAACAAAATTTGAATTTTATTGTGCCCAGCTCAATGACCACGTTTTCCACCCTCCCTTGCCAAGACTGAAAATTAATGAGATGTAAGGACATACTGCTGGCTTTCTGGGAACCACTTTAGAGGGGGCTGACTCAACTGGGGAGATGTTCTTTTGTCATTTATTCCTCCCCTCTTTCTGCCTGAAACATGTTTATGTCTAGAGATCGAAGAGACATTATGTGTCCTTGAAGATGTAAAGCTGCTCTCTTGAGAAAGATATGAGTCTGGTTCCCTAATAACCATGGAACTTTTATACAAGCCCAGAACACCATTCTTTTAGCTTTTTGTTACATGACGGAATATGACCCCTACTTTGTTTAGCCTATCTGTGTCTTTGTTACCAGTAGCTGAATAAAAGTTTGCTAGCTCCAAATAAAAGTTTCTTTTTAAATGATGCAATTGCAAATTAAAATTGATCATGAAAAAATGCTTAATTGGGATAATCTAGGATAGACACTCGTCTATCTTTAAATGTGTTACTCAACTTCATCCAGGAACTGAAAGGCTGAATGACTTTTAATATGATAATGAGCCACTTTGTTTTTCAAATTTTTGTTTAAGTCCTATGATTTGTTACTTTAAGTAGAGTTGAAGTTTGTGAAGCAATTACTTGAGTAACTTTTGTAATATTCTTATTCAAAGATAGTAGCTATTATGGAGGCTTTATAGTGCCTAATTGAAGAAATAAAAACAGAGTAATTAGAGTTCTTTCAAGGATTTACAACCAAGAAAATATTAATAAACCATTCTTTATATATTCTAAATTACATGCATCTTTATGGATGCACAGATATAAATCTTTATGCAGATAGCAAACATAAATTATTAGTCTCTCCATTTATAAAGTATAAAATGAAACAAAAAACATACGCACAAATTTCAGGAATACATTGGATTCTGAGTCTCTAGCTCAACGGGTATTATATCTTGTGTTTCTGACTATTGATTTGTTCATTTTCTTCCTTCTTCAGGCCATCAAAGGCCATTTTCAGATTATATTGACTCAGTTAAACTCTATTCACTTGATACTTAAACAGCTGATACCACGTGGCCTCTTCTACAGGCATTTAAGGCTTTTTGGCATCAGTGCCCATTTTCTGAGTGGCTCTTAATAGCTTAGCATCTGTGCCACTAACTTTCTGTGTCAACTTTCTTGGGCTCCTCCCTCCCAGTGAATGGTCACTCACTGTGTGCAATGATTTCTTCAAATACTCATTTCCTTCTGAGCCATTTAAAAATTGTGTAAGACAAAGCCTTGATTCAGAGGGCAAAACATTTTGTCTTATTTTATTTTTAAAGACAAATTATAGGACATGAGGCCAGAGAACTTTAGACTTTAGCTGCCACATCTTGACCCTGGTGTTTTGCACTTAATAGGAGCTTGTTGTTGTTAATAGGCAACTCGCCCAAGGTTCACTCACTTGTTGGCTTAGTAAATATTAAGGACCTACTATGTGCCTAGCGCTGTGTTAGTCCATGGATACTAACAGTGAACAAAAACAGGTATGATTATGTGGCGTGAGTAAGACAGGTATTCAAATAACCACAGAATGAGTTTGCAATTGCAAAAAAAGGTATGTGTTGTAAAGGGAAAAAGTATGGCTCCTTGGGATTAAAAAAATAATTTGTTTGAATGTGTCATGAAGCTATCAAGATTATGAGGACTTAAAATTCAGGCGAGGAGGAAAGTGCCGAGAGGTGTAGCTGGGGGTCAGAGTGACTTCTCCTCCTGGGGCATTTGCTAATTCTCAGTGGAGGTTCTGAAAGTGAGCAGAGCTTACTATAGTCTCATCGGGCTGGAGAAACTTAGGACGCATAAAGAAAGAGAGTCCTTGATAAACTCTAAAGCTTTCAGTTGAGAAAGAAAAGCACTCATTACCACCTGTCTCCATGACACATTCCATATGCCCTTTGCTTTCAATCAGAACACCAGATATTAGTGGCTCTTCAACCAGTGGGTAACTCAAAATTTCAGTCCTAATATTTGTGCCATTGATTATTCTGCTTCTAAAGAGTTGCTTTAGCTTTTTATTAAATTGTACCACTGGGCATGGCAGTACTAGGAGGAAATCCAGAAGACTACTTTGGCTCTATTCTGCTTCTCTCTGGACCACTGTGTGGTGTGGTAAAACCCTTGGTAGGATTAATCAGTCAGCAACCATAACTTCCTTTTGCCCATGTACTCAGTGCCATGAAGAACCCTAAATGGCCAGACAGTCTCAGTTTTAGATTTAATAGAATCATTGCTGTATCCCAGGTGGAAACATTTCACTGTTCAATACTAAAATCTTCGAAGTCCAGAAAAGTGGGATGGGCAGTAAAACATTTGCAAATAGATGATGAGGTAAACTAGGGAGAAGCTCCACTCTCACTTCCATCCTATGGTCTCTAAATCCATATTTTCAGTCTATGGGAGATATAATTCTGTATATTGATCCTTTGCTAAAAGTAGATTACATCACAGTCCTCTACTCACAAGGTACTGCATTTCAGCTGTACTGTATGTGAGATTCCAGTAGACCACAGCTGTTTCTGGGACTAGGGTATCTTAGACCTGCCAATCACTTTTTGCCTCATTTCTTTAACTGTAAAATAAAGTTGATCAAAGAAAGCTGGGTAGAATATAATAACTGTGTATAAAATACTCAGTCCATGGATGGTGGCACCAAAAGAAGAAAAATTGGAAAGGAAGGCAAATTAAAATCTAAAGTGTCATAGCCTCCTTCTTGGTGGATGGAGTCTAGCTATCTGCCCCAGAGTATGGTACTATATTGCAAGCTCAGGCTAATAGCTGTTGCTGGCAAGTGCAGCAAGGTCAGATTTTAGATGAAAAGTCCATGTTCTAATGTCTGTCACCATATCCACTTTGATCAAGTACTAGGGAAACTTGGGAAAGAAGCAGACTGACATAAACAGAGTAAGCCACCTTGTCCACCTGATAATTAAAAGCCTCATTCACAGTGTTCTTTTGTTGGACATTTGCATGGGATATATTTAGTAACATTTTTTATTTTATTTATTTATTTATTATTTTTTAAAAGAAAATGTAATTTTATATTTTACATTCTAGGATGTTGCTGCAGAGCAGTTGGGAGGGAGGAGGAGAGGGGAAAGGGGAAGGAAATGGGATGGAAAAAGGAGGAAGGAGGAGGGGTGGTATTGAGGTATGTGGCACCCCCCTTATTACCACAGGGGAGACCAAGGGGCTTCCAGCGGTGGCTTGGTCATTACCAGGCTGGGTGCAGATGTCAGCGGGGTGTGGCAAAAGCCCTCACCCTACACAATCCCAGCTCAGGAACCTGGGGCCCTCTTGCTGCAGCTTGGTGGTTGTCACTGTACTGGTTGCACATGTTGGAGGGGCATGGATGAGGCCCAAGTTCCCCCACCTCCCCAGCTCAGGAGAGCCCAGGGTGCATCCTGCAGCAGCTCAGTGGTCGTTGCTGAGCTGGCTGCAGGTGTTGGGGGGGTGTGGCTGAGGCCTTCATCCCCATCTTTAGGTTTGGGCATTGCTAAGGCCCCTGGCCCTCCCTCCTTTCTGGTTTGGTAGCCCAGGGGATTTCTGGTCCTTCTAGGTGTTACAGGCATACTTCGGTGAAATGAGACCTTTGCTAGTTAATATGAAACTTTGTCTCTGGTTGCAGGTACTTTGTTTTTCTTTCATTTCTGTGTTGGCTTATCTGCTGTTCCCATCATTTAAACTCTGCTCTGGAACTAATTTTTTGTCCTTTGCTGACTTCTAAAATGGAGGAACTTCCTGTGGGGACCAGTACTTGAGCCCTGTGGTTGAGCTAAATTGCTGCTTTGCTGCTGATTCCCTAGGGAAGGCTTTTTGTGCAGCTCAGGTTTTAATGGTTGACTGTATAGGTACTTCCGGCTCTTGAGAGATCCTGTGAACCTGGGTTGTGTACAAACTCTGGTCTAGGACTGAGTCTTTTCATACAACTGCACCCCCCTCCATGCAATTCTATATTCCTGACCAGTCTCCTCTGAGTGGTCGTGTGCTGATTGGGGGGCAAAAAAAAAGCTTTGCTGTGCCCCAGTGTTCTCCTGGTGGGCCTGTCTCCCCCACCGCCCATGCTGCAAACACTTCCCATGGGACAGGGCATGCTCTGGTCCCTTGCAATGACTCAACAGCCTCTGAGTGGCTCCTTTTTTTCAGTTGTTGTGGCTCCTCATTCCTATGTGGGTCCATGGGAACCCTATTAGTAGGTTTGCTGGCCTGGGGGCCACCATGGCCCTCTTCTCCCCTGCTGCCTCCAAGCAACTTCATCTGAAGGGCACAGCTGTGGCTTTTGTGGGCTCCTGCTCTGTGTACTCAACAGCTCCACCCTGGAAATGGCCAGGATTTGAAATGGTCAGAGGGATTTTTTCTTTCTCTCATTGTGGTTTCTCCCTTCATGCACTCCATAGGTCTCTCCTCCTCTTCCCCTCAGCTCTAGCAGCCCAAGCTTGGCTGTCATTGTTTTTTTATAGCTGTAAATTGGTTGATTGGTGGAACAGAGTGACGCTGGGGACTGTCTATTCTGCCATCTTGACCAGAAGCCTTTCATCACATTTTGAAACCCCATTCAGAGAGGTTCGTCCATATACGTCTTCCCCAAACTCTTTGTGATTAATCTTACAATTCTGTTTCTTTTAGGTCTCTGACAATCTGATTATACCATTAGCCACAGCCCGTCAATCAGTATAGATTCCTATCTCAAGCTTTCTATTAACAGACAAAGTGATTAATAAGATAAATTATTTAAATTTCTGTCCACTGGGAGAATTTCCTTTCTTAACTGTCCCTCAGGGCCACTTCTAAGGGAGGAAGTGGTGCCTCAGCAGTCAATTTCTGGTTGCTACAAACATGTGCAGAACCATTTTTAACCAGAATCAAATGGGGGTTTTGTTGTTTGTTTTTTGGTTTTGGGTTTTTTTTTTTTTTTTTTAGTTTTCCATTGTTTTTATAAAGATGACTGGTAAGGGGATCTTAACTCTTGACTTGGTATTGTCAGCACCACACTCTCCCAAGTGAGCCATGGGCCAGCCCCAGAATCAAATGTTTGATCGCCTAATCATTTTTAACCAGAATAAAATGTCCTCAAGTCACCTGGTCTGAAGGATTCCCCATGAGAGTGGAATGCAATGCAGCAGAGGAAGCAAGCTGATAGTTAATGAAATTACTTATGCAACTTATTTCTGCCTTCACAACTGGCTTGGACCTGATCCTGTATATACTACTTCCACTTGCTGATAAGAGGACTTCTACCATGTTTAATTTCAATGTTGGTTTCTAATCCTTCACTACCTGTGATACAATCCTCTATCCTTTGTCTTTTGGGGAAAGAAATAATCTTATCTGGCTCTACTCTATGCCTCTAACCTCATCTCCTACTATTATCACCCTGGCTCACTCCACTCCATTAGGCCAGTCATGTTCACAGTCTTTCCCTTTGTTCTTTCTGCCTAGAATACTCTTCCCTTGGAGAAGCACAGGCCACTTCAACATCTCCTTCAGATTACTGCTGAAATGTGACGTTCTTAGTGACACCATCCCTGACAACCCTTTTTTAAACTGTACCCTTCTAAACCCTGGCAATCCTGATTTATACAGATTTATTTTTCTCCTTACTCCTGATGTGCTGTATATTTTAATTCATTTGTCCATTCTCTGCCTTTCTCCACTAGAATATAAGCTACATGAGCGAATTTTCATCTGCCTCGTTTACTGCTATATCTCCAATATCTGGAATACTGTGTGTGAACATATTAGATGTTCAGTAAGTGTTTGAATAAATGAATAAACCATTCTCCTCAAAGTCCAAAGTCCCACCAAATTTTAAATTTTGTTTGAGAGTATTCTAAAGAGTCAAAAACAAATAATATTGCTTCATAAATGATATGTCTGATCTTGATCACCAGTATTGTCAAACACCCTCAATTTATTTCCTCTTTTTTTTTACATCCTTCATATATGTGTGTGTGTGTGTGTGTGTGTGTGTGTGTTTATAATAAAGCTGTATGTATATGTATATATAAATTCTTCAATGATAAGAAATCAGTTCAGTTTGCTTTTCTTTCCAAACATCTGCTGATTTTTAGAGTAATAATGCCACTGCTTGTTTCTGATTCAAACACAATGTGAGGCTTTGTTTCTTAGGCAAATCAACCAAGCAGACAAACAATTAGAATTACTCCCAGCTTGAAGAGGCACATTGAATCCAGGATCTCAGTGAGTTGTCCCCATCAAGCTAAAATCAGCCTGATCTAAAATCATTAGTTCCTCCTTTGGTTTACACACTCAGAATATGTGCATGCACACACACACATACACACACAATTGTAATATAAATTATCAAAGTTTTACAGTTTTTTGTGGGTGTTCTTTTATCTCACAGATTTGCTTCTAAATTGATTCCTAGAGGATGTTGTGATCTGATAACAGTTAAAGCCCTGGAAACAAAGAAGAGGGTGGGATGGGAAAGAAGACAAATTGGCTTCCTCTGGCCAGGTAAGCCTTGTTAAAGGGCTTGTTAAGAGCCTTCAAGCAAAGAGGAAAGAGCATCATCAGAGAGGATGAGGACTGCTTTGCTCGCCAGCAAAACTCACTGGAGAGTTGAAGTTCCTCCCAGATAACCAGATTTCCATTCTCAGCATTCTACTTCTTGATCAATGTCCAGACATTATAACAGACACATGGCAAGTCTATAAATTCAGTTCACATCAAATTTTGGCAACCCACAAACTGTGTGTGTGTGTGTTTGTGTGTGTGTATCTTGGCTCTCTTGGCCCTGTGGCTGGAAGAAATGTAACGTTTCTTTTGCAGAGTTGGGGAGAACAAACAAAAAAAGTCACTGATTTTCAATCCATGCCTTAAGCAGGAAATTGTATAATTGGAAATTGGAAGCCTATTTTTTTAAACTGCATGGAAATTTTAAAAGTAAATACTATAACCACAGGTCTTATATAACTCTTCCTACTGGCCTCTAGAAGAAGGTAATTAGTCCCCCAAAACCTTACTTCAATTAGCTCTACATTCCAGGATTAATAATGTAGTATACTGTGTCATCTCTGCATACCATAGGTTGCCAGAGGCCCTTCACTTACCTGCAAAAATTGTCACTACCTGTATCTCCATACCAAAGACAATCTGCTTAGCCAGTCTATCTGCTTAGACAAACCTGAATTTCATGCTCATGCCATTGTTTCAAAGGAGGCTGCCAAAGTCCGTACACGGTGTTTCTAGCCTCTGCAAAGGGAGATAAACTCTTACCTTCCTCTCAGACTCATAAAGTCAAATTCTCCAAATATAGGTAGAGGTTCTGACATGGCATACTCAAGTCAGTTAAAAAAAAAAATCCACTCTGAGAAAGTGAAATTCTTCTGCACTATTGGTGGGACTATAAATTAGTACAGCCATTATGTGGAATGGCAGTTCCTCAAACAACTACAGATAGAACTGCCATATGATCCAGCAATCCCACTATGAGGGGATGGATGTTTTCCAGAGGACTGGAAAACATCAAGTCAAAGGGACACCTGCACTCCCATGTTCACTACAGCTCTATTTACAATAGCCAGGTGAATAACCAACCTAAATGTCCATCGATGGATGACTGGATAAGGAAATTGTGGTATATGTACACAATGGAATACTACTCAGCCATTAAAAAGGATGAATTCTACCATTTGCAGCAACCTGGATGAGCCTAGAGAAAATTATCCTAAGTGAAACAAACCAAGTACAGAAAGAGAAATACCACAAGTTCTTACTCATAACCGGGAGCTGAATCAATAAATAAAGAAATAAACAATAAAGAGAGACACAGAGAGAGAGAGAAACAAACAACAATCACAATAATACATTGAACTTTTAGAAAAAGAGAAAAAAACCATGGTTAATAGAGGTGGAAAGGGGGAGGGGAGGAGGGGAGGGAGGGAGGAATGAGGAATTGGTTAATGGACACAAAGAATGATTACATGTTGTAATGAAGAATAAGTTAACTATCCTGATCTAGCAATCACACATTGTATACAATTATTGAAAGTCAACGTTATACCCCACATGTATCTTGTATTAGTCCATTTTTGTTGCTGTAACAGAAGACCTGAAACTGTGTAATGTATAAAGAACAGAAGTTTATTTGGTTTATGATTCTGGGACAGCTGCATCTGGCACAGGCCTCAGGCTGCTTCTAATCATGGCAGAAAGTGGCAGGCAGCCGGTGGATACAAGCAGATCACATGGCAAGAGGAAGCAAGAGAGAGGGAGAGGAGATGCCAGGGTTTTTTTTAAAACAACAAGCTCTCACAGGAACTAAGAGAGCTGGACCTCACTCAGCACCACCCCACCACCCCCCAGGGAGAGCATTAATCCATTCATGAGGGATCGACCCCCACGACTCAAACAGCTCCCAACACTGCCACATTGGGGATCAGATTTCCACATGAGTTTTGGCAGGGACAACACACCCATACTCTTATCATACATAGGATAAATTAACTTTGAAAAAAATTTAAAAATCCACTCTGTGACCTACTATTTCCCTTTTGAGGAATATAATTTTAAGAACTGAAAATATAGGCAGAGATTTTTTTTAGATTATCTTAACTGGGTTCTCCCAGAAGCAGACACAGAAATAAGTAGTTTATTTGTGAGATGGTCCCAGAAGCATCAGTTGAGAGTTGCAGAAGTAAGAGAAGGCAGAGAAGGAAATCACTTCAAAAGTGCGTTAATGAGGAGGGCAACTAGGGCTCCATCCCTCTGGGACCTTTGGGACACTGTTTAGAACAACTCTCAGTGCTGTGCCACCTGAGGGTGAGGATGACAGGGTGAGAATTCCTCCTGGGAATGTTAACTCTGGAGCTTTTGACCTACAGTCACAAGGGTATGCCTGCATCAAGAGAATGCCCCTGGGTAGAGAATCACAAGAGCCATAAGTATGTACAGGAAAAGCAAGTACAAAGAGGATATGCATGAGGCAGTGACAGGGGAAACAATCTACAAGTTATTAAAAGTGCTAAAAGAGTATATTTTAAGAGTTTTCACCACCAAAAATGAAAAGTATGTGAGGTGATGCATATGTTAACTAGCTAGCTCAATTTAGTCATTCTTTGATGTATATATATATATATATATTTTTTTTTTTTTTTTAATTTTATTTTGTCGATATACATTGTAGCTGATTAATGCTCCCCATCACCAAAACCTCCCTCCCTTCTCCCTCCCCCCTCCCCCCCAACAATGTCCTTTCTGTTTGCTTGTTGTATCAACTTCAAATAATTGTGGTTGTTATATCTTCTTCCCTCCCCCCCCCGATTTGTGTGTGTGTGTGTGTATGTGTGTGTGTGAATTTATATATTAATGTTTAGCTCCCTCCAATAAGTGAGAACATGTGGTATTTCTCTTTCTGTGCCTGACTTGTTTCACTTAATATAATTCTCTCAAGGTCCATCCATGTTGTTGAAAATGGCAGTATTTCATTCGTTTTTATAGCTGAGTAGTATTCCATTGTGTAGATGTACCACATTTTCCGTATCCACTCATCTGATGATGGGCATTTGGGCTGGTTCCAACTCTTGGCTATTGTAAAGAGTGCTGCGATGAACATTGGGGAACAGGTATACCTTCGACTTGATGATTTCCATTCCTCTGGGTATATTCCCAACAGTGGGATGGCTGGGTCGTATGGTAGATCTATTTGCAATTGTTTAAGGAACCTCCATACCATTTTCCATAGAGGCTGCACCATTTTGCAGTCCCACCAACAATGTATGAGAGTTCCTTTTTCTCCGCAGCCTCGCCAGCATTTATCGTTCATAGTCTTTTGGATTTTAGCCATCCTAACTGGGGTTAGATGGTATCTCAATGTGGTTTTGATTTGCATTTCCCGGATGCTGAGTGATGTTGAGCATTTTTTCATATGTCTGTTGGCCATTTGGATATCTTCCTTAGAGAAATGCCTACTTAGCTCTTTTGCCCATTTTTTAATTGGGTTGCTTGTTTTCTTCTTGTAAAGTTGTTTGAGTTCCTTATATATTCTGGATATTAATCCTTTGTCAGATGTATATTTTGCAAATATTTTCTCCCACTCTGTTGGTTGTCTTTTAACTCTTTTAATTCTTTCTTTTGCTGTGCAGAAGCTTTTTAGTTTGATATAATCCCATTTGTTTATTTTTCCTTTGGTTGCCCGTGCTTTTGGGGTCGTATTCATGAAGTCTGTGCCCAGTCCTATTTCCTGAAGTGTTTCCCCTATGTTTTCTTTAAGAAGTTTTATTGTCTCAGGGTGTATATTTAAATCCTTAATCCATTTTGAGTTGATTTTAGTATACGGTGAGAGGTATGGATCTAGTTTCATTCTCCTGCATATCGATATCCAGTTATCCCAACACCACTTGCTGAAGAGGCAGTCCCTTCCCCAGTGAATAGGCTTGGTGCCTTTGTCAAAGATCAGATGGCAGTAAGTGTGTGGGTTGATTTCTGGATTCTCTATTCTATTCCATTGGTCAGTGTGTCTGTTTTTATGCCAGTACCATACTGTTTTGGTTATTATAGCTTGGTAGTATAGCTTAAAGTCAGGTAGTGTTATGCCTCCAGCTTTATTTTTTTGGCTGAGCATTGCTTTGGCTATTCGTGGTCTTTTATTGTTCCATATAAATGTCTGAATAGTTTTTTCCATTTCTGAGAAAAATGTCTTTGGAATTTTGATGGGGATTGCATTGAATTTGTATATCACTTTGGGTAGTATGGACATTTTCACTATGTTGATTCTTCCAATCCAAGAGCATGGAATATCTTTCCATCTTCTTGTATCCTCTCTAATTTCTCTCAGCAGTGGTTTGTAGTTCTCATTATAGAGATTTTTCACATCCTTGGTTAACTCAATTCCTAAGTATTTTATTTTTTTGGTGGCTATTGTAAATGGGCAGGCTTTCTTGATTTCTCGTTCTGCATGTTCACTATTGGAGAAAAGAAATGCTACTGATTTTTGTGTGTTGATTTTGTATCCTGCTACTGTGCTGAAATCATTTATCAATTCCAACAGTTTATTGGCAGATATCTACAGAACATTCCACCCAACAACCTCAGAATATTCATTCTTCTCATCAGCACATGGATCATTCTCCAGGATAGATCACATATTAGGTCACAAATCAAGTCTCAATAAATTCAAAAAAATTGCAATTATCCCATGTATCTTCTCAGACCACAATGGATTAAAACTAGAAATTAATAACAAACAAAAATCTGGAAACTATACAAACACATGGAAATTAAACAGCATTCTACTTAATGACATATGGGTCCAAGAAGAAATCAAGCAGGAAATCAAAAAGTTTATTGAAACTAATGAAAACAATGATACATCATATATATATTTTTTAAAAAACATGTTGTACACAATAAATATATAACCTGTATTTGCCAATTTAAAAAAATTTTTAAATAAAGTTTAAAAATTTTTTATAACATCCCACACATATGTATTGAACACATAGTATGTGCAAAGCACTATTCAAGGAACTATGGATCAGTGAACGAAACAGACAAAAAGTTCCTTTCCTCATGTATACTAGAAGAGGAGAAAGAAATAAATAACCAAAAAAACCCCCAACAAATTGTCTAGTGTGTCAGACGGTGATGAATCCTATGAAGAAAAATAAAGCCCTGAGCAGTGAAAGGTGTGCCAAGATTGGGGGATGGGGTTGCAGATTAGAATATGGTTGCTAGGGAAGGCCTCATGGAGAAGAGCATTTGGGCGAAAATGAAATGAGGAAGTGAGACATGCTGATACCAGTGGAACGAGCATTCTGGGTAGAAAGAACAGCAGCTGCAAAGCCCCCAAGATGAGGACCTGCTGATCATATCTCAGTCACAGCAAGGAGGCCAATATGGCTTGAGCACTAGGATATCAGACAGGGAATGGAGAGCTGGATCACATGGAGCTCATAGGTCATGTTAAAGACTTGGGATTTTGCTCTGAGTGAGATAGAAAGCCACTGGAAGGTTTTTAAAAGTTCATCCAGGATACCCTGATGAAAATAGACTGATGGGTAAATCAAGGCTGGAGCAGGGAAACCAGTTAGGGGCTGTTGCAACAATGCAGTTAATAAGTGACAGTGATTTGAACCAAGGTGGTAGCAAAGGAGCTATTGCATAGAAGAAGTGGGAAGAGCACTGTGTTTTGAGAGTATAGCCCAACAAGATTTGCTGACAGATTAGACATGGGCTGGCATAGAAAGAGAGAGTTCAAGAGTGGCTTAAAAGTTTTTGTCCCAAGCAACTGGAAGAACAGAATCATTAATTAAGAAAACAAGAGGAAAAGCAGTCTTGAGGTTAGGAGTGTGAGGTAAAGGGGAAAATCAGGAGTTTAATAACAAACACATTGCCGAGCCCGTGGCGCACTCGGGAGAGTGCAGCGCTGGGAGCGCAGCGACGCTCCCGCTGCAGGTTCGGATCCTGTATGGGAATGGCCGTTGCACTCACTGGCTGGGTGCCAGTCACGAAAAAGACAATAAAAAAAAAAAAAATAACAAACACATTAATGGTCAATGAATGGGTCATATGGATCTGGAGTTCAGGGGCAAGCTGTAGACTACAGATGTGGGTTTGTGAGAGTTTAGCATACAGATGATATTTAAAACCACAGAATGGAAGAAGTTCCAGTCAAGATGGCAGAATAGACAGCCCCCAGAATCACTCTCTCTCACAAATCAACCAACTTACAACTGTAAAAATGTAATAACAGCCAAGCTTGGGCCACTAGAGCTCAAGAGAAGAGGAAGAAAGAACTTTTGAGTTCATGAAGGCAGGAGAAGCTATGATGACAGAAAGAAAAAACTGCTTGGAGCGTTTCGGGCCATGGCCACTTTAAGGATGGAGCTGCTGAGTGCACGGAGCAGGAGCTGGCAGAAGCCACAGCTGTGCCCTTTGGATGAAGTTCCTTGGAGGCAGCAGGGGAGAAGAGGGCCTTGGTGGCCCCCAGGACAGCAAGACCACTAATAGGGTTCCCAAGGACCTACACAGGAGTGAGCAGCCAGAACAACTGAAAAAAGGAGCCATTCAGAGGCCGGTGAGTCACCACAAGGGACTGGTGCAGGGCCCGTCACATGGGAAGTGTTTAGAGCACAGGCAATGGTGGAGACAGTCCCACCAGGAGAACACTGGGACACAGCAAGGTCAGCCAATTTACCCCCCAATCAGTGCAGGACCACTCAGAGGTGACTGGTCAGGAATACAAGATTGCATGGGGTGCAGTTTGATGAAAAGACTCAGGCCCAGATCAGAGTTTCTACACAACCCAGATGTACCAGGTCTCTGGAGAGCCAGAAGCACCTATAAGGTCAACCATTAAATCCTGAGCTGCACAAAAAGCCTTCCCTCAGGAAACAGCAGCAAAGCAGCAATTTTGCTCTATCACACAGCTCAAGTACTGGTTCCCACAGGAAGTTTCCCCATTTTCGAAGTAAGCAAAGGACTAGAGCTGGCCCATGGCTCACTTGGGAGAGCTTGCTGCTGACAACACCAAGTCAGGGGTTGGGTTCCCCTTACTGGTCATCTTTAAAAAAAAAAAAAAAAAAGAAGTAAGCAAAGGACAAAAAATTAGTTCCAGCCCAGACATACCGCCAGCACCTTGGGGCCCCGGGTATGGATCCAGGGACCAGTCCACCCTCCCACAACCAGGCACATCACCAGCACCAAGGAGCATGCCAAAAACATCACCTCCATGTGGATGGCCCACCACAGCCACCACAGTAACCACAGCTGCCATGAAAGTGGCTAGACCTAAGAACCATGACACACAGGGTCCACCAGCCACTGGGGTGCATTGACACAAAGAGAGTTACCAGCAGAGACCAAAGAAAAGAAGAGGATGTCTCTCTCCACAAAGCCCATTCCAGAGTGACAGAAGAAGCATTGCTCTATGATAATATCAAGGGACCTTAACACACCTCTCAGCATTGGACAGATCATCTAGGCAACAAATCAAAAGAGTAAGCATTACTCTTTCAGAGGGAGAGAAGAAATCTAGGGTTATCAGTGGTGGGAGTGGGGAGGGAAAGGGGGATGGAGAGAGATTGGACAAGGGGCATGAAGAATAAGTACAATTTGTAACTATATATATATATATATATATATATACATATACATATATATATACATACTAGTAATATTGATTTGATCAGCATATGTGAACATTGAATCCCCAAAAATACATATAATCAATTATGATTCAATAAAAAAATAAGATAAAAAATAAAAAAATAAAACCATGGAATGGATAAGATCACCACAGTATAAGCACCGATAGAAAACAGTTTCAAGCCTCTTTGGAAGACAGTCCGGCAATTTCTCAAAAAATTAGAAATACAGCTACCCTATGATCTAGCCATTCCACTCCTAGGTATATTCCCAAGAGAAATTAAAGCATATGTCCACACAAAATCTTGTACATGTTCATAACAGGAGTATTCACAATAGTCAAAATGTGGGAACAACCCAAATTACCCTTAACTGATAAATAGATAGTGTGGTATATCTATACAATAAATATCATTAAATACAATACAATAAATAGAAAGTGTGGTATATCTATACAATAGAATGTTATTTGGAAATTAAAAGTAACGAAGTACTGATACATACTATGTGGATAAACCTTGAAAACATGCTAAGGGAAAGAAACCAGTCACAAAAGATCACTTATTATATGTCTACATTTATATGAAATGTCTGCAATAAGGAAATCTACAAAAGCACAAAGTAGATTACTGGTTGCCTAGGTCTGGGGGCTGAGTGAAGGGGAACTGGTAGGGTGTGGGGGGCTATGACAGCTAAGAGATATAGGGTTTGGGGAGAGATGATATAAATGTTCTAAAATTGATTATGTTAATGGTTGCATAAGTCTATAAATACCCTGAAAACCATTGGATTGTACACTTCAAATGGCTGAATTTTGTGCTATGTGAATTACATCTTGATAATGTCTTTTAAAAAGGAGAATTCCAAAGTTTGAATCCTGGGGCCATTGAACATTTAGGAATTTATGCTTATTAGACATCTAAGATGAAATTTTGAGGACGAGCTTGTGTATGTAAATTTGAAGTTCAGGAGAGAGGCCGGGGCTTAAGAAGTCAGCTTGAGAGTCCATATATATATGTGTGTGTGTGTGTGTGTATACACACACACAACCACATACATATATACATGATTTAAAACCATTGTACTATGTGAGATCACCTAGAAAGTGAGTGTAGAAAATAAAGAGACCTGAGACATAGTCTAGGGCATGCTAATGGTTAGAGGATGAGAATATATAAGAACCAGCAAAAAAGGCTATAAAGAGAAACAGAAACAAGAGTATAGTGTACTAAAAGTCAAGTGAAAATATTTAAGGGAAGAGTGATCATCTCTGCCAAATGCTGCTAACAGGTCAAGTAAGCTGAAGACTATCATTGGTTTTAGCTGTGTGGAAGTCAATAGCAATTTGACAAGAGCTGTTTTGCAACAGCCATGAGGATAAATGTCTGATTAGAAAATAGGAGACAAGGGCCGAGCCCGTGGCACACTCAGGAGAGTGCGGAGCTGGGAGCGCAGCGACGCTCCCGCTACGGGTTCAGATCCTATATAGGAATGGCCAGTACACTCACTGGCTGAGTGCCGGTCACGAAAAAGACAAAAAAAAAAATAGGAGACAAATAGCCGATATCAAGTAGATACAACTAATGTGAACAGCTACTTTTCACAGAAGCAGAAAAGTGATCCAGTAACTGAAGGGGGATAAAGAGCTTGGAAAATTTTGTTCTCCCAAAACAGGAAAAAGAATAGCATTTATAAACTCATGAAAATGACCAAGCAACAGAGAAAACGTGATGTTACAGAAGATAGATGCCTACTGCTGATGTGATGCTCTTGAACATGTGCGAGAGGATGGAAACCAAAGTATGGAGAATTCACCCCTAGTGTGAAAGACAGAGTATGTGGGCACAGAGCAAACAGGTGGGTAGCTGCGGTGGCAGAGCTTGCGGGAAGTGTCTTCTGGAGGCTTTTATTATGTTTGTAAAATAGGAAACAAGTTCTCAGCAAAGGGTAAGGAAGAGGGAGGAGGCACTGAGGAAAAAGGAGAAAGAAGAAAATAGCCTCTGGGCAATGGACAAAATGCAATGGGGTGTCAGGTAGCATTAAGCATCTACTTGTGGTCGATAGAGATAAATTGAAAGTGAGACCAGTCAGCAAGGTGGTATTTTTTCCTTTAGCCACAAAGGGACAGAGCCTGACAAACTAAGTTGGATTTAACCAGGGATGAAATTAACAAAATGAGAAAATGCTGACTTAAAAAAAAAAAAGATAGGAAATTTTACATAGAGCATGCTTTTAGCATTTGCATTGGGGGAGAAAAACAGACTGAGTGGTTATGGTTTCACAGGCAATTTTTATTTTCTTCAGTATTCTCTAAATTCTTTTGCAAAAATCAAAACTCACTAAATCTAAAGTAAACTAGGATTTGGGACTATCCCATATAACCAAAGACAGGAAGTAAAGTCTAGTCCCACAAGAAATCTAAATTTGAAAGCAAAACAGCAATTCTCTTTGTCTTTTCTCTTACTGAGTGCATGTTTCCTTGTGTGTATTTCTTTCTGGGTATCTGTATGTTTCCCTTGAGTCCCTCTGCTTGCCAAACAATGCACAGGACCCCAACATGGCTGTTCTTGCCTCAACTTATTGTTCCAGAGACCTCTATCACCTGGCTAGGTCTTTGTCTGTCTTAGATAAAACCCACAAGAGGCAAGCTGAGCCAAACAAGGAGCCAACTGAATTGAAACAATTTGATTCAAGTTAGTTGGCTCCTTGTTTGGCTCCATCAGCCGGAACCAAGAGTGTGAAGTCAGCTGGTCAAAATATGGTAGCCACCCAACACCATTCCTTCCAAATGTGGGGGAGAGAGGTAACTACAATGAAACAGGCCAAGCAAGACCCCAAATATACCTCCAAAAAATCATGTGTGACTTTAATAGTAAGAACAAAAATTTTAAAATAAATATTTACATCGAGCAATCAAGGGTTATAACATTTTTAAAACTTAGTTTCCCCCTTTTTTGTTCAATATTACTTCTGTTTCAGGTAGTTTCTCATAATTATGATTTCTAAAAAGCTTCTATTGAGTGCCTGTTAACACAAGGCATCATGCCCTTCACTGCACAGAATGAGTCTGACAGGCATAAAATCATATTTAACAGCAAAATTTCCATTTTTGAAGAAAACATTGAGAAGGTGGAAAGTATCTCTCACTGCAAAAGGGAGCTGTTGACAACATCAAAAATTGTGAAAATTCCCACTTTTCTTCAGTGTACAGCTAGTGAATACTGCATGTTATTAGACTTGGAAGTTAGATCGGAGGCAAAAAGTAACAAAAGTGAAAAGTATATTAATGACATTTTCTTTTAAGATTATTTTAAGTTGCACAAATTGTACATGACACATTTCTGTATTTAAAAATTCAAATAAATACATAAGCACATGAAGAAAGAAAAGGCTTTTAGTTCTACTTCCCTCACTCCTAATAACCCCTAATTCCACAGCTCCCTGCAGAAGAGTATTGAGTTAACAGTTTGGGCTGAAATTTTTCAATTGTTTTTATAGGTTAGATTATTTTCTAGTTCTTTCATAAGGATTTCTTTTTCATTTTTAAACTTGCCTTTCTTTCTTTATGCTAATGACTTCCCATCAGTATTCCTGGTAAGTTATATACTCTGGCGGCCTTGCATCCAAGTCCTATAAAGACATTTTTAATAGTATCTCAATGATCTAATCTCTTAAGTCTCTCATATTTCACCTATTTTTAAAAGCAGACATTTTATGCACTGGTGAAGCAATCATTTAGAAACATATATCTCTGAAGCCATAATCATTTTATAATTTGTTCTGCCTCACAAACAACTAGAGCCAGTCTTCCAGGAGGACAATCCTTTAAACCAAATCTCCAGCATTAAAGCCGCTTACAGCTATTTCAGATAATGGGAGCTGTCCAGGCTGTGATGTGTTCAGTCCTTTCCATTTAGGAAGGATCTGTTGTACTAATAATCGACTTGAAAATGAGCTCTGCACTAGAGATTCAGCAATGAATGATGGAAATAAGCAAGCTTATGAAATTTATTACAAATTTCTTTCTGAAGGTCAAAGAATATATCAAGCACAATAGCAAACGTACATTTTAAAAATAGTATATCACATTCTTATGAGACCCTGTTGTAAAGTTTATGGTGCTATCCTTTCAAAAGAACTGGCTAAAGATAGTTCAACCAAAACTTACTTTGTGGATTTAGCTAAATTCTGATATAATAAATAACATGCAATAAGGAAAAAAAACCCTGTAAATTTCCCCAAAAAAGAGAAAATTTCTGAAAAATATGTCCTTTGTGGACCTTGTAGTGAGTCATACGTATGTAGAAACATACTCTATCACTTAAGAGTTATGTTATCATAAATAGTATTGGAATTTTTCTGATTTTCAGTTTCCTCTTTAAACTAGAAGTAATGTCTACTTTGCCAATATCGTTCCTATAGTCTGAATGTTTGTGTCCCCCCCAATTCATATGTTGAAACCCAATCTTCATTGTGATGCTATTAGGAGGTGGGGCCTTTGGGAGGTGATTAGGTCAGGAGGGTAGAGCCCTCACTAATGGGATCAGTGCCCATTACGAGGCTGAAAAGACCAGAATTCTTCCCTTTCAACATAGGGGTGGCGGGGGGAGCTGGTGTGCTCAGTTGGTTAGAGCACCATCTTATAACACCAGGGTCAAGGGTTCAGATCCCCATACCAGCCGGCCGCCAAAAAAAAAAAAAGTAAAAAAAAAAGAAAAACAACTGTTATCAACATGTGTGGACACAGGGAGAATGAACCATCCCGCGAGTAAGGAAATGAGCCCTCACCAGACACCAAATCTGCTGGCATCTTGATCTTGAATTTCCCAGCCTCCAAAATTGTAAAAAATAAAGTTCTGTTGTTTATAAGCCACCTAATTTATAGTATTTTGTTATAGCAATCTGAATGGACTAAGACAATTATATAATTCATGCATAACAGAGGCCTTGCCATTTGCCTGGCCCATTATTGATTCCAATTCCAACTGGTGGCAAACAAATCCCAGGCATACTGGAAAAACCTCACCCCAAACGTCTGCCTTATTGCTCAGCTTTTCTGCCTCCAGACTTGTTCTAAAACATAAGATTCCTCAGCCTTATGCAGAATGGTCCGGAAACATAGGGATGATAACACCCATGAGGAATGGGCATCAGTGGACAAATGCCCCAGCCTTCTGTTCTTTGGAGGGGCAATTCTGAAGCTCATTCTACACAGTTCCTTGAGGGGTTCCCAGTGTCACTGAGCACTAGTAGCCCACAGCAATAACTGGCACAATTATGCACTCTTAATGGCTTTCTAGAATCATCTCTCAAATAAATTCCGTTCACCCAAATCCTTGTCTCAGGCTCTGCTATGGGGGAAAACCAAAATAAGATGTTATGTAACGTGCTTTTAACAGTGCCCAGTACAAAATTTATGGTTAGTACATTCCCTGCATCTCTTCCGTAACGACATTCACTTTACTGATGAATCACTTATCCAGTCCTTAACAATGATTCACTCAGGGCAGAACAATGCTCTAGATATGATAGCCACATGTGGCTGTTAAGGACTTGAAATGTGGCTAATCCAAATCGAGAGATGCTGATAGTGTCAGATACACAACAGATTTCAAAAACTTAGAATTAAAAAAATGTAAAGTATCTCATGAATAATTTTTATATTGTTTAGTTTAAATAATATTTTGGATATAGTGGTTAAATAAAATATATTACTAACATTAGTCCCACTTCTTTCTTCTTACTTTTTATAGTATGGCTACCAAAATTTTTTAAATTATATTAGTGGCTTGTGTTATACTTCTATTGGACAGAGCTCCAATTGTGAGACATTGTGAGAGTCATCATGTGTACAGAACAAGGGAGAGAAAGAGAGAGAATGTGTATGACTCAGCATATTCAACAAGATGTTTAATTATAAGCCCAAGAAACAATTTAGGCTGATGTAAGCAAGAAAGATTTTATTCACAATTAAAGGAGGCTCCAAAACCAGTTGTATCGAATCAAGCCCAGAGGCTGGACAGCCGGGTACAGCGTTTATAGTTTGCAAAATGGTTGCCATCATTTCCCTTCCTGTATCCACATCCCTTGGCAATGTGACTTTGAAGTTCTTCCCACAAAAAGGTATAGTGTATTTCTTGACCCTCTGATTTGGGGCTGGCCTTGTGACTTGCTTTGACCAAGAGAATATAGCAGAAGTTCCTTCTTGGAAGCCTGCTGAGCTGTCATGTGAACGAGCCCAGGCTGACCTGCTGGGTGATAAGGAAATGTGGTCCAGTTGTCCCCAAAGTCTCATGCAAACCACAGAAATAGAACTGCCTCATTGACCAGCAGCAAATACATGAGTGAGCCAGGAGCTGCCCAATTAAACCCAGTTCAAATTGCTGTTTCCACAGAATCATGAGCTAAATAGGCTGCTAAGTTCTGAGATGGCTTGTACCAAAGATAAATCCAGACAGTTAAAGGAGTAAGGATAGATTTTATTCAGTAATAACCACTGCAAAGGGAAAGAAGGCCCAGTACGAACTGAACTCAACTTTGACTTGTGCAGAGGTATTTTAAAAGGAGAATGAGGAAGTAGGAAGGAGGTCAAGCAGGTATTGGAGCAGAGACTGGGTTTGTTAATTGGTACTTATCTGGAGAAAAAGCAAACGCCTTGGATCTTTATGACAGGAGGTAGTAGTGTAATCTAGAGCAAGGTGCTCATGGACTGGAAGGGAGAACAGAGTTATTTCCCTGAAAGTTTGCATTTCAAAGAGAAGACTCTCAGGTCCTTGAGAAGACAGTTCTGGGTGGTAGGAGATCTGCATATCATAAGGGAAGAGAAAATAATTACAATGGTAAGCTCTAACTTGCCTAAAAAGGCAAGTTAACTGCTCTAAAAAGGAAGGGATCAGGGGCCTATCTGTCTATTACCAGGTTTGGGCTAGAACAAACAGGAATTCCCTTGGCAGCCTTGAGCTTTCTCAGGTAGGCATTTTAAGGGGGCTAGAGTCATTCTAGGGATGCAGCCTTGAGCTGATAGAAACTATTAGTGTTTGCTCAAGTCTTTTAGAGGACGGGTGGTTTGGGGATTGGACAAAATCATCTGTGCTGAAGGTCTTCAGTTTTTATAAGCCTTTTTTTTTTATAAGTTCTTTGTTATTTTATAAGTTTTTATAAGTTGAGACCTAGCCAAAAAGAGAATTCAGAGGAGCCTGTCTAAAGTTTTGTCCAGAAGAGAGTCTTTGTCATTTGCCACTTAGTTTGGAGATAGTTTGTTATGCAGCAAAATCTAAATACTATAATGTCTCAAATAGACAGGCTCCTCTGGTGGGAAAGTAAATTAGTACAAACTACTATGGAAAATAGTATGGAGTTTCCTCACAAAAACTAAAAATAGAATTATCACATGATCCAGCAATTCCACTGCGAAGTATTTATCCAAAGTAAAGAAAATTAGCATACTGAAGAGATATCTGTACTGGCATGTTTATTGCAGTAGTATTCACAATAGCCAAGATATGGAATCAACCTAGGTGTTCATCTACAGATGAATGGATCAAGTGTGGTGTATATGCAAAATGGAATACTACTCATCCATGAAAAAGAATGAAATCCTGTCATTTGCAGCAACATGGTTGAGCTGGAACACATCATGTTAAGTGAAATAAGTCAGGCACAGAAAGATAAATACTGCATGTTAAAAAAACTTAAGTTGTACTTTTAGAAGTAGAGAGTAGAATTATAGTTGCTAGAGGCTGGGAAGGGGAGGGAGAATGGGGAAAGATTTGTTGATGGGCACAAAATTGCAGCTAGCTAGGAAAAATAAGTTTTGGTGTTATACAGTAGTGCTAGGCATCTTTAATCAACAACAATTTATTGTATGTTCTCAATTGACTAAAAGAGAGGAGCACAAATGCTCTCATCACAGAGAAATGATAAACTTTTGCAATGATAAATACTCTAATTACCTTGATTTGATCATCACACATTGTATACATGTATTGAAATATAACTCTGAACTGAGGTTACTACAGGCTGGAAAGAGAGAAGGGGGTGGTTAGCAAGAAATGAGTAAAGGGCCACAAAAAATGATTATATTCTGTAATGTTGAATACACTAATTATCCTGATTTGAGCACCAGATATTGCACATGTGGTACTGATATTCAATGTGGTACTCCAAAGATATGTACAATCGTTTCAATAATTAAAAGAAATATAATTCTGTACCCCATAAATATGTACGATCAACACATGTCAATTGAAAAACAAATAAAATATTTGTTTTAAAAAAGATAGACTTGAAGTGACTGAAAAAGCATGGCAAAGGCTAAATTCACCTAGAAATGACAAGATTTTGTCTTATATCATCAGAGGAATGGGGCATATAACAGAAATTGTATTAGTCCTTTTCTGTTGCTTATAACAAAATACCCGAAACTAGGTGATTTATAAGAAAATGAAATTTATTGCTTATGGTTTCTGAGGTTGGGAAGTCCAATTCAAGGAACACATCTGGTGATGGTGACAGTGACCCAGGGGTTTCACAATGCAAGATGGTGGAAGCAGTGAGAGCAGAGACTCTACTCTCCCTTCTTTTAAAGCCCATGACCACCATTTGTAACTCATTCAGTACGTCATGATCCTATAATCTAATCACCTCTTCAATGCCCCACCTTTCAATTACCATAATAGGATTTCCCACCCACTTAACAGTCACAATGGGGGCTGTTTCTAATACATAAAAATTGGGAGACAATTCAAGTTTCAGTGAGTTTTGGGGGGACATAATTCACTACATTCTGCCCCTGGCCCCCCAAAACTCATGTACTTTTCACATGCAAATTCATTAATTTCATCCCCAAATCCTTAACTTGTTTCAGCTCAAAAGTCCAAAGTTCAAATTCCTACCTGTGAAATCAAAACAAGTTATCTAATTCCAAGATACAATGGTGGAACAAGTATAGGGTACATGTTCCCATTCAAAAAAGGAGAAATAGACAAAAGAAAGGGGTAATAGGACCAAACAAGTCTGAAACCCAGCAGGGCAGTCATTAAATCTCAAAGCTGGTGAATCATGTACCTTGACTCCATGTTTGGCATCTTCTGCACCTTGGTGTGGGGGTTGGGTCCACAAGTCCTCAGGCAGCTACACTTCTATGGCTTTCCTGGTCTAAAATGATGCTTCAGCTCTCACAGGCTGGCATAGTACACTGTCATCTCCACAGGTCAGGGATGTCCACGGTGGTCCCCCTCTCACAGCACTACTAGACATGGTGCTGATGGGGTTTTCTGCTGCAACTCTGATCCCATGTTTCTGCTTGGCATTGCTCTAGCGAAGACTATATGCAGTGAATCCACACCTGCAACATCTCATTTTGGGGTCCCAGGCTTTTCCATACACCCTTTGAAATTGGGGTGGAGGCTCCTAAGCTTTCACAGCTCTGGCATCCTGCGAGCCTACAGACCTGACACCACATGGATGCTGCCAAGGCTTCCAGCCTGTATTTTTCAAAGCTGCGGGTCCAGCCACACCTGGGGCCAATTTAGCCATGGTTGGAGCAGCCAAAGCAGCTGGGGTGCTGGTGACGGAAGCAGCTTCTCAAGGTGGCCCTGGGCAGTGAGCCCATGGAGGGTACCTCAGGCCTGCTCCCTGAGACCATTCTGTCTCCCTAGACCTCTGGGCCTGAAATGGAAGGGTTGGTTCCAGAGGCTCCTGCAATGCCTTCAGGGCCTTTTCCCCTTCTCTTGATAATCCCTTTCCCTTGGACTAATTAATCTTCTTAGCACCATTGCATTTTTCTTCTGAAAATACTCTCTGCTTCTCTACCACATGGCCAGGCTGCAAATTTTCCAAATCTTTACTCTCTGCTTCCTTTTTAGATTCTGACTTTATATCATGCCTTTGCTGCCATAACTCAGAGTAGGCTGTTACAAGTAGCCATGCAAATTCCTGAATGTTTTGCTGCTTAGAAACTTCTTCCGCCATATACTCTGGTTCACAACTCTTAAGTTCCAACTTGCACAAAGTCCTAGGGCATGAACACAATGCAGCCAAGTTCATTGCTGTTGGGTCCACCACTGGCTGACCTGAACAGCCCTAGCCTCGTTCTTTGGTGGGCGAGCAAATGGCCCGGATTCCTCTTTCCCTCCTGTCCCCTTTGGAAGGAGATGGGGGAAAAGAGCTGTGAAGAGAGGTAAGCACACTGCCGGCCCCAACCAGCCCAGTTAAAAGACACTCAGACGGGGCAGGGGTTCTGTCGAGCAGTTCCGTTTATTATCACACAAGCACTTGCTTTTAAAGGCAAATGGGGAAGGCAGGTTTTTTACATAATCCTATCAGCTTAAAGGTCAAGGGCATGCATCCTGTCTCAATGCCTAGCTATTGCAACTGCGCAGTGTTCACAAGCGCAGAAGCACGTATTTGGCCAATAAGGGCTAAGGCAAGGTTCCTGCAGACACCCCCACCCTACTTCCTCCCAGCGCCGTCTTAGGCTGCCACATTAATACGCCCTTGTGGGCCCATAATGGCGCCACTTGTAATGTCACTTAAGGTGGCGTTAGTTTTTAAGGCCCAACACATTGCCAGTTAATAGCAAGGTTGATCTTTGCCCCAGTTTCCAATAAACTCCTTATTTCTATCTGAGGTCTCCTTAGAATGGCCTTTACAGTTCATATTTCTATCAGCATTCTGCTCACCATCATTTAACCAGTCTCTAAAACATTCCAAAATTTGCCTGGTTTTCTTGTCTTCTAAACTCTCACTGGCAGTTACGCTTTTTCTAGCCTGCTCCTTCAAATTCTTCCAGCCTTTCTTCAATAGCCAGTTCCAAATCTGCTTCCTCATTTTCAAGTATTTGTTATAAGCAACATCCCACTTCTCTGATACCAATTTTCTGTATTAGTTTGTTTCTGTTGCTTATAACAAAATAACACAGAACTGGGTGACTTACAAAGAAAATGGAATTTATTGCTTACAGTTTCAGAGGCTAGGAAGTCCAAACTCCAGGAAACACATCTGGTAAAGGCTTTCTTTGGTGGTGACTTTAGTGATGTCATGGTATCAAATTGCAAAATGATGGAGCAGAGACAACAGAGAAAGAACAGAGATCGAGAGACCAAGACAGACTCTCCCCTTCTTTTAAGGCCCTCAGATCCATGCCCCTGGATCACCATTTTTAACCCATTCACTATGGAATGGTCCTACAATGTAATCACCTCTTAAAGGCTCCACCTTTCAATTACCATGATAGGATTTCCCATCCTCTCACAGTGGGGGCCAAGTTTCTAATACATGAAACTTAGGGACACAATTCAAGCCTCCGTGAGTTTGGGGGGACATAATTCAATCCACTACAGTAATTAAGTTCAATTACAGGGAAATAAAATGTTACCGTTTTATATGAATGACTGTTGGGCCTGTGAAAATTATACTTATAGGGGCTGGCCCATGGCTCACTTGGGAGAGTGTGGTGCTGACAACACCAAGTCAAGTGTTAAGATCCCCTTACCGGTCAGCTTTTTAAATAATATAAAATAAAATAAAAAATTATACTTATAATAGATATAAAGGAATTTACCGCATTTTTAAGAGGATTAAGAGCTCTCTTTGGGGAACTACAATATGTACCATTTTTAAAAAATAACCATAATAAATCATTGACCAAAATGGTTCAAAACTAAATCAAAATTAACAAAGTGAATTGCTATTTTCCCTATACCTGGCCTGCCCTCCGAAGTATGTTGTGATTCTAATTTAATTCTGGGTTTGGATCATCGGGGTGATTCTAGCCAATATTCTTCAGTACAGGGCAGTCCAAAGATTTCCAATTCCTTCTTGGATCAGTTGGAATCTAGAGGACTCAAAAAATGTATTAGCTATTAAAGTGGACCTTTAGTTAAGATAAATTCTGCAGCAGTTGTTCTCAATAGAAGGGGGAGAGGGGTACAGTTTGGTCCCCATGGGAGAGTTAGAAATTGCTGGAGAGAGTGTGGTTTGTACAACCGAGGGTGGTGCACTGGCATCTAGTGGGTAGAAGCCAGAGATGCTGCTAAATATCCCACGATGCACTGACAGCCCCACGACAAAGAGTTATCTTCACCTCAAATGTCAGCAACACCATGGTTAAGAAACCTGCTCTAGAGGTAAGTTAGAAGCTTAAATACTTTCAGAATCCTGGCAGCCTCTTAAAGTTGACCTACCACTTTAAGTTGTTAATATAAGAAATTTTGTGTACATGGGATCCTTTGTTCTGGGGAGGACCCGGACAAAACTTGTAGAATTGTTGCAGAAAAGAAAAATTTTCCCCTAACGAGCTCTTGATAATGATAATATCCAGGTAAACTTAGTTCTGGTTGTAGTTAACAGGAAGAAAGGTATAGATAACAATCTACTAGTCTATTTTGAATTCTATATTATGACATTTAAGTACAGAGATCAGAGGAATGATAGAAAAGGGGAAAAGGAAACAAGTCTGTAAGAGAGAAAAGCTCAATTTTATAATTTCTGGAATGCTGGAAAACAAATCACTAGGTTATTTAGTAATTTGCTTTGAAAATTCAAGCCTTAAATTGTAAAATGGTCATTAGATTGTTTTAAGAAATATTTTAACTTCTAAATAAAAGTAGAAACACAGGAATTCTTTAAACACTTTCCTCCTTTAAATGTGGACTTAAACTAATCAGTAAATATACAGTAATCTCCCTCTTAATTTTAGTAATCTGTTCTTGAATAGTTATATACAAAAACACTAAATGAGGAGCTGGCAGGTTAGCTCAGCTGGCTAGAGCATGGTGTTATAACACCACCAACAAATGTTTAGATCCCCATACTGGCCAGTCGCAAAAAAAAAAAAAAAAAAAAAAAAAAAACACTAACTGGGAAATAATTTATTTATCATGATTTTACAAAGGAAAAATTATAATGCAGCATATGTGAACCACAACTCACAGCCAATTTCCTAAAACAAAATTAAACCTCAATAAAATACCTGTAAATAATTAACAAACTATCATGTTAAGATGTAAAATGCTTAAAACATTACTTTCTAATAACCAGCAATTCAATATACTTAATAATCAATTGTTTGGTATACAGCAATATACCTAACATCTACTTTCTGAGGACTCAAGAGCTTTTCAAAATAGCTACATGTGACTCTAATGTTGTGGGTGAAATATCTCAAAAACTTCTCCATACATTGTTTCATTTAAAATTATTTTATTACTTATCATTTTACAATAACTAATTATGTTGCCCGTTTTTTCATGTGCTTATTGGGTATTTGTATATCATTCTTTATTTAGTGTCTGTTCAAGTATTTTGACCATTATTTTATTCAATTGTATTTATTATTAAGATGTAAGAGTTGCCTGGATACAAGTTCTTTGTCATATATATGTATTGTAAATATTTTTCCCTAGTTTGTGGTTTGCTTTTTATTTTCTTAACAGTGTCTTTCAAAAAAAAGAAGTTTTTAATTCTGATGAATTCAATTATTCAATTGTTTCTTTCCTGGTTACTAATTTCTATGTCCTGTTTAAGAAATATTTACCTACCTTGAGCTTACAAAAATATTTTCATGTTTCTTTCTTCTAGAAGTTTTATACACATTAGAATGGCTAAAAATAAAGGTTGACAATACCTATTGCAAGCAAGGATGTAGAGCAAACAGATACCTCATAAATTGCTATAGTGCAAAATTGTACCAGCACTTTAGAGAATTGCTTGGTGGATCCTTATAATGTTAAACATATACCTACTCTATGACCCAGCAATTCCACTCAAGTTATTTACCCAAGAGAAGTGAAAACATGTTCACAGAAAGCTTATGCAAAAATATCTATAGCAGCCATATTAATAATAGCTTAAAACTGGAAATGCCACTATTGCCTCCAAACAGGTAGGAGATAAACAAATTATGGTATAATCTGACAGTGGTTAATGAACTACTGATACATTCAATAACATAAATGAATCACAAAAGCATTATGCTGAGCAGAAGACAGACACAAAAGAGTATATACTTCATGATCCAGTTATACGAAGTTCAAAACAGGTGAAACTAATTGATACTGATGGAAATTAGAAGAGTAGTTGTCTCAGGGTATGAGGAAAGGACCCAAGAAGAGGGCATGAGGAAATTTTCCAAGGTGATGGAAATGCTTTACATCTGCACAGCGGTGTGGTTTATGTTGTTATTGACAATGGTGTGGCTTGCCTTGTATTGGGAAAATATAGAAAAATGGTAAGGGCTCCTCAAATGTTCAGAACCTTACCGAGCATCTAATGTAAATATGCACATGCACCCAGGTGTTCCTTTGTTATTATCTAATGTAATTGCACATGTGCACCCAGGTGTCCTGGGTTATGGTCTTAAGTATAAAGGACTAATGGCTCTGATACATGGTGTTTCTCAGGACACTCCGGAGACCTCTAGGGTGGCTGCTCCTAGCTCTGAATAAAGCCTATTAGTATTTTACCCACAGCTCCCAGGACCTTTTCCTATTACCCAGCTCATAGACCTGCAAGTGAGGGGGTTTATGACCCAGTCTGTACAGCGGACTCGAGGGGTCTGTGAGCCCTAGCCCTGGCTTTACAGTATTCTACCGGAAAAATGTTAAACTGGGAGAAATTCTTCTGGGGTATTCCTGTATGCCTGGAAAGATCTGGCCTCATCTGTGCCCTTTTACAGCTAAGTGGAAAGTAAAAATTATTTGCTTGGAGGTTGTTTCACTCTGTATTACAATGCTTTAACTCAGTGGGAATTCCTAAGGGTGGGGCTGTGTTCTCTGCTACATCTGATCTGTTTTGTTGTGCAAGTGCTAAGAATTAATTCTGCCTCTACCCATAGGTATAAACACAAGATATGGTATAACAAGATTTTATTTCTAAGACAACAAAGTTGGAAAATATTTTTGTTGGCTATAAAATTAAATGTAACCCACTCAATTTTCTCAAGGACCAGAGAAAATGTGTCTGTTGATCAGTAACCAAGATCTGCTAAGTCTCTGACTTAGTCCTAATAGAATAAAAGAGGCTGCATAAGTGTGGGTAAAACATTAAATAAAATTTTTGTACTTTATGAACGACTTGACCTTGGGTTAACTCCATAGCACTGTTTCCGTGGAAACCTGAAAAGGGTAGGATGGAAATGGTGTTTCCAGGTAATATTTCTTATGATAAAAAAAATAACATTTCATTTGGCAGGAAAGAAACTATAGATAGATGAACTGTAAATACCTGGTGGGAAACCATAGCTTTGGTCTCTCTGAATGTGATGATTCTCATAGCTGGGTAGGCTCCTTGCAGGAACTCTGGAATTGATGCCTCAAACATTGTTACAAGAGAAATAGATTTCTATTTGAGACATGAGGCTTCTAAGCCAAGGTGGACCGCATGTATGTGTCTCATTTCCTTGCACCTGAACTGTGAACTTGGAAGCCAGAGATGAGCCTCATGATTGGCATGAGGACTGCTGCAGGAAGTCTTACTGAAGAGGGATGCCCAATGCTGCCCTTCTGGCAAACTGCATTCCTGCCCTATATCTCTCTAATTGAATCTGATGCCAAGTATGCCCTATGGAAGTCCTGTGAGTCAGAATTTTTAGCAACTCCCTGGTGGCATTGCAATAACTCAGTACACAATACAGGATACTTAATAGAGAATGGTAATGAATAAATGTCTTTCATGATTCATGGGAAATTCACTGCTCCTAGAGAGTCATGTTCATCTCTGTCACCATGGATAAGTCACTCTGCAATGCCACAATATAAAGTAGAGGTGGCATCTGCTCCTGTATGATAGTAAGAATGTCATGAACATAAAGTAATGCATTAAATGCTTCTGATTTCCTTAGAAGAAAGTCACTATAAAAATCCAGAATATGATTTGTTACAGACAGTAAATAACTCTATCTCCTCTGACATTTCTGATAATCTATTTTTTTGTTTTCCTCACAGATATATACACGAGTGGTTCCTGTTTTTAAAATAATACATTTACATGTATTGAAAGAGGAAATTATAATTTCTCTTCTACATCTGATTAACTACATTGCCATAATATATCACAAACCAAGAGCAAACAAAAGGAACAGACAAATACTATTAGAGAACTTGGTAATCACAGGAAGACAATAGATAGGAGCGAAGCAAGCAGTAGAATGGAACAAAGACGTAGTAGTAGACGTAGTAGAATGGAATATAATCATTGTAGATAGGAACAAAGAATGGAAATCCCAAAATCATTCTAGAACAGAGAGAAAAAATCAGGGATACTTATGAGATAGGAGATGCGCAGTTCCCATGGGTTCGTGTTTAAGGACATACCTCTGGGTTTTAAGCCTCTTCTCAAGGTCTCAAGCCCCTCCTGTGGGGTATGCATAAAGCAAATGTACTTCACAGGGCCTGGTTTTCCAAAGCCTTGCAGTTTCAAATATTGACCTTGCAAAGGACAGGAAATTTTCCCCAGGCTATATAGTCTCTGTTGTAAGATAAAGAATTGTAACACAGCAAGGTTGCTGGCACAAAGACAGACAGGTTACTGATTGATATGTAAAGATACTGGGAAATTGCTGTAAGAAGAGAATGTTTGCTAAAATCAGGATTTTGTTGCAAATGCATTATGGAAGGTCACCTTGCTTGTCTTACTAAATGTTATCAGCTTCTATTGTTAAACTTGTTAAACTATACTTAGCAAAAACCCCACCTATGTTCTCTTCCTGTAACTTCCTGGTCTGAAGACTTCATAAATGCAGGAAGAGAACCTGAAATCATGGTTAATTTCCCAAAGGGAAGGAATGAATTGCTCTTGAGAGTTCTGGGAGATTAACCACTTTTCGGGGATTCTCGCTGCTCAGAAGAGATGGGCTTTGAGTAATCTTTGGTGGCTCCGTCACCCAGGGAAAAAGGGGTGACAAATCCATGGGAGGCAAAGCAACACCCTCCCTTATACCCTCCACCAGAGGAGAGTTACTGTTGCTTATTGGACCTATGTTTAGCACCAATTCAGGGAGGTCAAGACCACAAGGGGCAGACTTATCCAAATCCAGTAGCTGAGCATGCACAGTAAAAAGAATTTATACAGGATTATATGACTCCAGTGACCAAGCATGCTCAGTGGAAGGGAGTTTCTCCTTTGAATGGCCTTCCAGTAGGGGTGCCAAAAAGCACAACATGTTCTTGAATATGTCAGGTGCATGTGATACAATCTGACCAATGAAAATGCTCTAAAAGGAGATCAACTGAGCATGTGCAAGAATAGGTTACACAACTGGGGACACCCCCTTAGTTGAATATGCATTAAATAGAATGAATATGTATTAGATAGCAAAAACTGTAAAAGCTGAATCCAAGCAGAAGGTGGGGCAGTTTTTCTCTCTCTACGGTGCAAGACCACATTCTGCCTGTGGAACATATATTTCTTTCTTTTTTTTTTTTTAATATTATTTTGTCGATATACAATGTGGTTGATTATTCTGGCCCATTACCGAAACCTCCCTCCCTCCTCCCTCTCCCCCCTCCCACCCAACAATGTCCTTTCTGTTTGCTTGTCATATCAACTTCAAGGAATTGTAATTGTTATGTCTTCTTCCACCCCCCGCAGTTTTTGTGTGTGTGTGTGTGTGTGTGTGAATTTATTTATTTATTTTTAGCTCCCACCTATAAGTGAGAACATGTGCTATTTCTCTTTCTGTGCCTGACTTGTTTCACTTAATATAATTCTCTCAAGGTCCATCCATGTTGTTGCAAATGGCAGTATTTCATTCGTTTTTATTGCTGAGTAGTATTCCATTGTGTAGATATACCACATTTTCCATATTCACTCATCCGATGATGGACATTTAGGAGGGTTCCAACTCTCAGCTATTGTAGAGTGCTGCAATGAACATTGAGGAACAGGTATAGTTTCAACTTTATGATTTCCATTCCTCTGGGTATATTCCCAGCAGGGGGATAGCTGGGTCATATGGTAGATCTATCTGCAATTGTTTGAGGAAACTCCATACCATTTTCCATGGTGAGTCTCCACCATTTTGCAGTCCCACCAACAATGTATCAGAGTTCCTTTTTCTCCGCAACCTCGCCAGCATTTATCGTTCAGAGTCTTTTGGATTTTAGCCATCCTAACTTGGGTGAGATGGTATCTCAGTGTAGTTTTGATTTGCATTTCCCAGATGCTGAGTGATGTTGAGCATTTTTTCATATGTCTGTTGGCCATTTGTATATCTTCCTTAGAGAAATTCCTGCTTAGCTCTTTTGCCCATTTTTTAATTGGGTTGCTTGTTTTTTTCTTGTAAAGTTGTTTGAGTTCCTTGTATATTCCGGATATTAATCCTTTGTCAGATGTATATTTTGCAAATATTTTCTCCCACTCTGTTGGTTGTCTTTTAACTCTGTTAATTGTTTCTTTTGCTGTGCAGAAGCTCTTTAGTTTGATATAATCCCATTTGTTTATTTTTCCTTTGGTTGCCCGTGCTTTTGGGGTCGTATTCATGAAGTCTCTGTCCAGTCCTATTTCCTGAAGTGTCTCTCCTATGTTTTCTTTAAGAAGTTTTATTGTTTCAGTGTTTATATTTAATTCTTTAATCCATTTTGAGTTGACTTTAGTGTATGGTGAAAGGTATGGGTCTAGTTTCATTCTCCTGCATATTGATATCCCGTTCTCCCAGCACCATTTGCTAAAGAGGCAGTCTCTTCCCCAGTGTATAGGCTTGGTGCCTTTGTCAAAGATCAGATAGCTGTAGGTGTGTGGGTTGATTTCTGGATTCTCTATTCTATTCCATTGATCAGTGTGTCTGTTTTTATGCCAGTACCATACTGTTTTGGTTATTATAGCTTTGTAGTATAGTTTAAAATCGGGTAGTGTTATGCCTCCAGCTTTATTTATTTTGCTCAGCATTGCTTTGGCTATGCGTGGTCTTTTGTTATTCCATATAAATGTCTGGATAGTTATTTCCATTTCTGAGAAAAATGTCGTTGGAATTTTGATGGGGATTGCATTAAATTTGTATATCACTTTGGGTAGTATGGACATTTTCGCTATGTTGATTCTTCCAATCCAAGAGCATGGGATATCTTTCCATCTTCTTGTATCCTCTCTAATTTCTCTCAGCAGTGGTTTTTAGTTCTCATTATAGAGATTTTTCACATCCTTGGTTAACTCAATTCCTAAGTATTTTATTTTTTTTGGTGGCTACTGTAAATAGGCAAGCTTTCTTGATTTCCCTTTCTGCATGTTCACTATTGGAGAATAGAAATGCTACTGATTTTTGTGTGTTGATTTTGTATCCTGCTACTGTGCTGAAATCATTTATCAACTCCAAGAGTTTTTTTGTAGAGGCTTTAGGCTGTTCGATATATAGGATCATGTCATCTGCAAACAGGGACAGTTTGACTTCATCTTTTCCAATCTGGATGCCCTTTATTTCCTTCTCTTCTCTGATTGCTCTGGCTAGTACTTCCAACACTATGTTGAATAGGAGTGGTGAGAGTGGGCATCCTTGTCTAGTTCCTGTTCTTAAAGGAAAAGCTTTCAGCTTTTCCCCATTCAGGATGATATTGGCAGTGGGTTTGTCATATATGGCTTTAATTGTGTTGAGATACTTTCCCTCTATACCTAACTTATAGAAGGTCATTGTCATGAATGAATGTTGAATTTTATCAAATGCTTTTTCAGCATATATTGAGATGATTATATTGTCCTTGTGTTTGATTTTATTAATATGGTGTATCACATTTATTGATTTGTGTATGTTGAACCAACCTTGCATCCCTGGGATGAATCCCACTTGATCGTGGTGAATAATTTTATGTATGTGTTGCTGTATTCTGTTTGCTAGTATTTTAGTGAGGATTTTTGCATCTATATTCATCAAGGATATTGGCCTGTAGTTTTCTTTTTTGGTTATATCTTTACCTGGTTTTGGTATCAGGATGATGTTTGCTTCATAGAATGAGTTTGGGAGATTTGCGTCCGTTTCAATCTTTTGGAATAGTTTGTAAAGAATCGGTGTCAATTCCTCTTTGAATATTTGGTAAAATTCTGCTGTGAATCCATCTGGTCCTGGGCTTTTCTTTGTTGGGAGCCTTCTGATAACAGCTTCAATCTCCTTTATTGTTATTGGTCTGTTCAGATTTTCTACGTCTTCACGGTTCAGTTTTGGGAGCTTGTGTGTGTCCAGAAATTTATGCATTTCCTCCAGATTTTCAAATTTGTTGGCGTAAAGTTGTTTCTAGTAGTCTCGAATGATTCCTTGTATTTCAGATGAATCAGTTGTAATATCACCTTTTTCATTTCTAATTTTTGTTATTTGAGCTTCTCTTTTTTTTTTTTTGTTAGCCATGCTGATGGTTTGTCAATTTTATTTATCTTTTCAAAAAACAAACTTTTTGATTCATTGATCTTTTGTATTGTTTTTTGTGTTTCAATTTCATTAAGTTCTGCTCTGATCTTAATGATTTCTTTCCATCTGCTAACTTTAGGTTTTGATTGTTCTTGTTTTTCTAGTTCTTTAATGTGAAGTGTTAGGTTATTCACTTGCCATCTTTCATTCTTCTGAGGTGAGCATTTAATGCAATAAATTTCCCCCTTAGTTCTGCTTTTGCAGTATCCCACAGGTTTTGGTATGATGTATCATTATTTTCATTAGTTTCAATAAATTTTTTGATTTCCTGCTTGATTTCTTCTTGGACTCATATGTCATTAAGTAGAAAGCTGTTTAATTTCCATATGTTTGTAAAGTTTCCAGAATTTCATTTGTTATTGATTTCTAATTTTAATCCATTGTGGTCTGAGAAAATACATGGGATAATTCCAATTTTTTTTAATTTGTTGAGACTTGATTTGTGACCTAATATGTGATTTATCCTGGAGAATGATCCATGTGGCGATGAGAAGAATGAATATTCTGAGGTTGTTGGATGGAATGTTCTATAGATATCTGCCAAGTCCAATTGGTCTAGAGTATTGTTTATATCTTGTGTTTCTCTGCTGATTCTTTGCCTAGATGATCTGTCCAATATTGACAGTGGGGTGTTCAGGTCCCCTGCTATTATGGTATTAGTGTCTGTTTCCTTCTTTAGGTCTAATAAAGTTTGTTTTATAAATCTGGCTGCTCCAACATTGGGTGCATACATATTTATGATTGTTATGTCTTCTTTATGGATCAATCCTTTTATCATTACATAGTGTCCCTCATTGTCTCTTTTTATGGTTTTTAGTTTAAAGTCTATTTTGTCAGATATAAGAATAGCTACTCCAGCTCATTTTTCTTTTCTCTTTGCATGGTAAATCTTTTTCCATCCTTTCACTCTTAGTCTATGTGAGTCTTTATGGGTGAGGTGGGTCTCTTGAAGGCAGCATGTAGTTGGGTCCTCCTTTTTAATCCAGTCAGCCAGTCTGTGTCTTTTGATTGGGGAATTTAAGCCTTTTACATTAAGAGTTGTTATTGAAAAGTGTTGATTTATTTCTAGCATTTTATTGATTGTTGTTTGGTTGTCTTAGGTGTCTTTTGTTCCTTGCTTTCTAATTTACTGTTTGTTTTCTGTATTTGTCGGTTCCTTGGGTTGTAGATAGCATTTTTGTTTGTTTGTTTGTTTTCTCTTCATGAATGCCATTTTTATTATACTAGTGGGTTTTGATTTTTCTTGGGTTTTTATGGCAGTGGTAGTTATTTTTCAGGAACCAAACACAGTACTCCCTTGAGAATTTCTTGTAAGGGCTGTCGTGTGGTGATGAACTCCCACAGTTTTTGTTTGTCTGAGAAATATACTATTTGCCCTTCATTTCAGAAGGATAGCCTTCCAGGGTAGAGTATTCTTGACTGGCAATCTTTGTCTTTTAGTATTTTGAATATATCATCCCATTCCTTTCTAGCTTTTAGGGTTTGTGATGAAAAGTCTGACGTTAGTCTGATTGGGGCTCCCTTATAGGTGATTTGACGCTTCTCTCTTGCAGCTTTTAAGATTCTCTCTTTGTCTTTGAGTTTTGCCAATTTGACTATAACATGTCTTGGAGAAGACCTTTTTGGGTTGAATACGTTTGGTGATCTTTGAGCTTCCTGGATCTGAAGATCTGTGACTTTTCCTATACCTGGGAAGTTTTCTGCCACTATTTTGTTGAATATGTTTTCAATGCAATCTCCTTTTTCCTCCCCTTCTGGAATACCCATGACTCAGATATTTGAGCACTTAAGGTTGTCTCTCAGATTTTCTTCAATGCCTTTGATTCTATTTTTTTTTTTTTTTTTTTTGTTCTGCCTGTGTTATTTCAAACAGCCCATCTTCAAGTTCAGAGGTTCTCTCTTCAACTTCCGCAAGCCTGCTGGTAAAACTCTTCGTTATGTTTTTTATTTCACCAAATAAATTCTTCAGTTCAGCAAGTTCTGCTACATTTTTTTTCAGGGCATTGATTTCCTTGTACATTTCTTCTTTCAGGTCCTGTATGCTTTTCCTCATTTCATCATGATGTCTAGCTGAGTTTTCTTGTATCTCATTCAGTTTCCTTAGAATTATCACTCAAAATTCCTTGTCAGTCATTTCAAGGGCTTCTTGTTCTAAAGGATCTAGAGCTTGAGATTTATTACCCTTTGGTGCTGTACTTTCTTGATTTTTCATATTTCTGGTATCTTTTCTTTGATGTCTATTCATTGTGGCAGGAGGTTTTACAGTCCACAGGTTTGACACTATTGTCTGACTAAGATGTTGCTAGGGTTGCCAATTTGGTATGGCTACTTCAGTGACTGCTTAGTTGGCCACTAGTGCCTTGCATGTGTGGTTGCCTTGGGTCTTGGGCCTCTCCGGGGAGCGACCTCTCTAGTCAGCTTGGACTCGGCTGGACTGCTGGGTCACGGGGTGGTACCGCAGGGTGTGTGGTCTCTGCTGAGCTTCCGCCTCCCGTGATGGATAAAGAGAAATTCTTCTAAGCAGGGTTGACACAGTTTCCATGAAGGGAATTGGATTATTCAGAATTCCAAAGTTTCCAAAGACTTGGACTTGGGATGGGCAGCTGCTTCAGAACTCCACTGGCCTGGTCCAGTTTCGGAGCCTAGGAAATCCAAAGTCCAGGGAACACATCTGGTGAGAGGGTCTTCTTTGTTGTTGGCTTTACTGCAATGCAGGGGTCTAAAATGGCTAAGTTTCTGAGACTGAGAAGTCCAAAGTCCATCTGGTGGCGGTGACAGTGACCCAGGAGTCTCACATTGTAAGACGGTGGAAGCAGAGAGAGCAAAGCCATTTCTTTCTTTTTGTATCAAACTTACTTTCAGTAGGCGGCTACTCACTCTCTTGAGCCAGGCTGCACTCTGTACTAAACTTTGAGTGTGTATTTCTTACTTTTGTGTTAAATTTGGTGTGGGCCCTGCTCAGTCTCTGAAGCTAGGCTGCCTTTCTCTGTGGAATCTGTATCTCTTATTCATTATATTAAACCTATTCTCATTTTCTACTGTGACTCTGCTCTTGAATTCTTTCCTGTGGCAAAGTCAAGATCTTGGTAAGAGGACAGATTGGGTTACCCCAGACCCTCTCCTCTGGCATCACTTAGACTTAAAGGTCCTTGACACAAACTTTAAATGCATAAAACAAACTACGAGTAGCTCCTGAATGGTTTCCATGAGCATATAAATTAATTCACCTGTTAGGTCTGTCAGAAATCAGTGTACTACCCTGAGTCACTACCTTTTCGAGTTTGCTAGATAAACTTGTAATGAGCCTAAAAAGTAGGCTAGTAAACCTAACTTTATATGACACACCTTTAAGAGATAATGACTCATCCTGATCATTCATGCATGTGTCTTTTGAGTTTAAATTATCAAAAGCTCTTGGTACACTCAAATTCTCTTACTCAGTTCTAGATATAAAACCCACATACTCATTTGGCAGCTGACAATACCATTTGCAGATATTGAATGCCTTTACAAGAAAAATGGTTGAATATATCAATGACTAGATAGCTAGTTTGGGATGATAAAACTGCAGGGCTTTTTGTTGTTTTAAGAAAAAAAAAAGAACACTATAGATTTTCAGATGATGAAACTGAAATACTTAACAATCTTCAATTCTAATTTATTTTCCAAGCATACATGCAAAATTTATCAAGAGCCTGTAGCAGCATATTTAAGCAGCCACAAGTCAATCCATACATTCTACCAAGTCAATTCTATTCTCCTGACTGTTTAAGGACCTATAAGTGTACAAGAAGGAGAAATAGGCAAACTATCCTACCTGCTTCCTTAATCCTATAATCTCTACCTATGAGTTTATATCTGGACAGGAACTCAATAAAATGGCCACAATTGCCTACACTGGTGCCAGTCCTTCTATGGCAGCAGAAGACAGCTTTTACAAGTGGTGAATGACAGTGGAACCCATGTGGGCCCCTTGCAGAAATGATAGCATAGACTGCCTCCATCCATTTTGGTATGCATAGACGACTAACCGATTCTACTAGTTACACTGAATTTGAATGCTAATATGCACTTGCTCTGTGTACTAGATAGATAACTTTGAAATTATCTGTTTGTTCCCCTTTGTCAATTCCTTGAGGACATGAACAAACTGTATTATATTAATCTTTTTATCTCTAGGTCTGCATAGAGCCTGGTATTCAGTAAACTTATTCGATACATGAATAAACAAATGGTTGAATGAGTAGCAGTATGGTAGCCAATTAGTCTCAGCGGCTACTGAAAATTCTGCTACTGTTAGGATGTTTACAGCTACAATCAACAAATAACAGATTAGCAGACTAAAAATGGATTAAGTGAAGTAGACATTTATTATCTCCTTTAAAAAGGAAGTAATTCCAAGATTGTGCAGTAATTCAAATATGTAATACGAGTACAAGTTCTTTGTATCTTTCTACTCTTCCAATCTACTATGTTTGCAATATCTGCTTTCATGGTCATAAGATGGCTGCTGAAGCTCCAACATCATATCATCAAAAAAATAAAAAATACTCGAAGCAGTAGGAAAAGGAGTGAGCAGGAAAAAAAAAATTCCTGAGGTCCTTCATGTTACCATGCTTTTGCTTACTTCTCACTGACCAAGACTGTTTCACTTGTCTGTTGGTAGACTGATCACTAACAACAACAAAAGTGGAATTTCCATAACTGGCATAGAATAGCTCTCTATGGCTAGAAAACAAAGAGAGAACACAGTTACATCTGCCCTGTCCTACTCTACCAAATGAACAGAGAGAAAATTATGTGGAAGAGGAAGGAATGGCTATAACCCACAGTATTTGCACAGCTAATTTACAGCATGATATATAGCAGATCCTGAAAGTCAGCACACTCTCAAATCATTCATTCCTTCATTCAATATATGTTTGTTGAGCTCCTACAATGCAGCAGGCACTGTTTTCTGTCCCTGGGAGACATCAGAGAATAAAATGTAACTTCCAAACCTCATGAAAATTGTATTCCAGAGGAGGAAGATAAATGATAAACAATAAGTTTAATAAATAACAAGTAAGATAATGTTTCATATCTCTACAGAGATATAGATATATAGATATATATGAAAGTGACAAGTGGTGGAGTTTTTAAAAACAAAAAAAAAAAAAGGTCAGGGTAAGATGGGACTGGGTGGAAGTTTTAAATAGGGTGATCCACCAAGAAGAACTCCAAAGAAAGTGACAATGATTTGAAGGGGAAAAGAACTAAGATTAAGCCCTCCCCACCCTCACCCCTTGCCTGAAAAGCTGACTGATTCTGGACTTTAAAGAGCAGAAGGTCAGACTGTTGCTTTCCCAGCCAAGCCTCATTATTCAGATGGCCTCAAGATAGCCACCACTAAAATAAAAGAATATTTAAATGAAAGAACAAGAAAGCAAAAACTAAAGTACTGTTAGAATACATTCAGAAAAAGTTTTGGTTGTGATCACAGGCACATTGGAAGCAAATAAACATGGAGCTTACTAAGATTGAGGAAACTGTGTTGCTAAAGAATCTCTGAGCCTAAGAACTAAGTAATCATATGATTCTATGGGCCTGCAAACTTAGCTGCAAAATATATGCTATCCCCAAGGGAACAAATCCCCAAAACCCTTTTCAGATGTGACCAAGAAGAATAATAGATAAGAAAGATCCTTCCAGAGAGCAGAGCAGGGGACCATGGAGAGAATAGACAAGAATTTCCTTCCACAGAGTAGAAACAGGGTCCACTCAAGGAAAGACCTCTGCTGCCAAAGCAAAGGTCTCTGAAACCCTTGTCTAGCTGGTTTCCATCAGTGCTATGAACCAGTGGCTGCTGTGTTTCTCATTCTTCCATTTTCTGAATAGGAGTTTTGATTATCGTTAACCTGTCTCTCATCCACCATTTATTCTGGTGGGGGGTGAGGGTGGTGAGGGGTTAACATGAAGAAAGGAAGATGTCTTGCCTTCAGTTTACAGATCAACAGACAACGAGGAGCTACATCTGGACCTGAGTGAGAGGAGTGAACATCACCCAGGAATTGTGGAGTTTCAACTGGATACAGCAACAGAACTTATGAGTTCTTGGGGAAGAGGTGAAGCTCTTTGTGGCTTGCATGGAGAGAGGATGCATGGGAGAAAAAGGATACACATAGAAATTTGACAGCCATGGTTACAGGTTATGGGAGAGACAGCTAGCCATTCACCAAAATGCAGCCAACCCTTCTTCCTGGGCACATAACTAATCTACATTTCCCAGTCTCCCTTGCAGACTGATGTAATCATGTGACTGAATTCTCAGCAATAAAATGTGAGTAGCTGTGACATGTGCTTACCTGTTCAGGACTGGGACCTTTATGGGAGGTGTGCCTCCCCCACACCATTCTCCTTTCCAGTGGCTGAAATCCAGGTGTGGTGATCAAGCCTGGACCTTGCACCTGATGACAAGGTCTTAGGGGATGGAAGAGTCACAACATGGAAGAAGCCTCAGTCCTTGGATCAATCACCTGTGAAGGACAGTGTCTACCAACCTGGACCACCCACCCTTGACTACCACATGAAGGAGAAATTATCTTCTTGTTCATTATGGCACTGATTTTCTAAGTCTTTGTTTAGAACAACTTATTCCACTCTAACATGAAAATTTAACTAGTGCAGAAATTATCTTCTATATATCTTAATATGGAAAAAAAGAATATAATACACTTTAGAAAGCTTTATTTCAAAATAGATAAATGTTTTAAGTTTTGAAACCTACATTTTCTGGTTATTTTGAAAAAATATGGTAGAACCATTCATTTCTTACAGATTATAGATATCAAATTATTACTATACTTAACATGTAAGATTTAGCAGAATAATGAGAAAAAAGTGGGAAATAAAAATGTTATTTGCCAGTGTGGTACTTAGACATCTTTACAGTGCTACATCAATTAAAATGCAAATATATTTCAATGCCATTAAAAACTCCATTCGAAATGCAACTACTTAATGCCTATCTCTTGTACTAAGTGATAGGTTTCTCAGGAAGAGAAACTGTTTTGCTCTCTACTGTATAAATAATACTTGTCAGAGTATCTCACATATAATGTGCATTTAATAAATATCTGTTGAATGAATAAATTAATGATTGATTAAGTGAACTTAAATTTTTAATTGGTTTTAACTTTTATGAAAAAGTACTATGTTTAATAGAAATTCAAAAAGCAAAAAAGTTGTATTCTTTTTTATTTACCTTTAAAGCTGTCATCTCTTATCAACAAACCTATCTGAATGATAACATTCTAAATTTTATATCTAACTCAATGGGTATACCAATAGTTAACTCAAAAATATGTCTGGATTTAATTTCTAGCTTGAGTATTCTACACCCAGACATCTGATACCCATACAATGAAATATAAAAATAAACCTCTGGTAAAATATTATGAAACAGACTTTTCTAACTTCAGACATCAATTCTAAACTTTCCTTTTATCACCTTGAATTTAACAGTGGGAATTGTGCACATTACTAAAGACTGGATTTAGCCCACAGTGAAAAAAAAAAAAAATCAATAGCTTGGTAGTTAACTTTCAATCTTCTCCCAGAAATGCCAACACAGAATTTATCCACAGACAGGAAATAGGTTTGGTTTGTTCTGCTTGCACAACAGGACAATGGATCAGCAAACAGCTTACCCATAATGTCTGCATTACTAAAACAATATGTGGTAAATCCCTATAATGCAAATGTCTGTATCTCAAACTTTCAAAGGGATGCTTATCTAAGCTTAAGAGGAGCCATAATTTTAAGAGTGATATTTTCTTTAGCATTAAGGATTCCAATAGAACAGCACTAGACTTCCTGTGAAGAATCCTGTAAAGATTAGACTTTTAGAAAATGGATCAACAAAATTGAAATAAGCCTGCCACATTGTTCAATTTTATTGGAAATAAGAATTCTAAAACAAATAGTTATTGCTTTCATGCTTATTAAAAATGGGAAATAGTTTATATAGGGATTTTAACACTAAATATGTTCTTTAAACCAGCATTGAATCTAAGATTGAAAATTTGGTCTTCAGTGTTTATTAGCCAATATTCATTTTTAATATGATTCATTCACTCACACATTCATTCTAGAAGTATTTATTGAGCCCCGTGGCAGAGATTGCTTGTTGTCTACTCCACATGGACACCTGGAATAAAAGTGTGATCCTCATGTCTCCTTTTCAGCTAGGACATTACCACATCAAGTGTGGGGGTAACCAGAAATGTTAGGTGGCAGCTCCTGAGAAATATCCTCAAAAGGCAGCTGGTATATATTCCTTACTCTGTCTTCCCACCTTCCTCTACCCTGCTGTTTGGAATGCGATTTTAATGAAAGGAACTACCTCTTGCACACAAAGATCAGACCCACATCCTATGGACAGCAGAACAGAAAGCTATAGAAGCAATATGCATGCCTGAGGACTTTGTGGACCACAGCCACCACACCCACCCTAGACTGCCGACCTCTACTTTAATGCAAGAGAAAATAAAATCCTATCTTTTTAAGCCACTGTTATTTTAGAGTTTTATATTACTTTATATTAGGTGAAACCTAATCCTAATGGATACAAGCACAAATTGCCTGATATTATAATAAGTATAGAAAGAAAAACAAGATGAGAAAGGTAGAGTTCCTACACACAACGAGCTTAAAATTTAGCAATGAATACCGATGTATAAAGAGTACCAGAAAAGGTTAAGATAGATAGTTTTTTCCTCTTTACTATGTTTTAAACGAACTCCCTTCCTCAAGTACAACAGCCATTTTCCTTTGGGAAAACTCTTTTTCCATATTATGAGATCAAATTTTAGTCCCCATGCCCCCATTCTTGAGCCAACATCAGTTATTTGGGAATGGGGGATATATTAGTCTGTTTTCTGTTGTTTATGACAGAATACCTGAAACTGGGAAATTTACAAGAAAATGAAATTTATTTCTTACAGTTTTGGAGACTAGGAAGTAAAAGGACCAGGGATACATATCTGGTGAGGGCTTACTTCTTGGTGGGAACTCTACAGGTTCCTGTGGTAACACAGGCAATCACATGGCAAAAATGGAAAAGAGCTCTTTCATGTGCTTTCCTTATAAAGCCATGAGTGCCATTCCAATGACAACCCATCAAACCATTAATCCATTACTCCATGAATGGATCAATCCTTCGTGAGAACAAAGTTTTCACAATCCAATCACCTCTCAAAAGTCCCACATTTCAACACTGCCATAGTCTGATTTTCTACCTCTTAATGCTATTACAATGGGGATCAAGCTTCAGTGAGTTTGGGGGGAATACTGAATCCATAGCATTCTGCCCTTGGCGTCCCAACACTCATGTCCTTCTCACAAACAAATATAGTAATTTCATCATTATAGCCCCAAAGTCTTAAATTGACCCATCACCAACTCAAAACATCCAAAGTGTCATCTATGAAATTAAAACAAGTTATCTACTTCCAAGTTAAAGCAGAGGGACAAGCAAGGAATAAATATTTCCATTCAAAAAGGGCAAAATATGCTAAAAGAAAGGAGTAGCAAGTCCTAAGCATGTCAGAAACCCAGCAGGGAAGGCATTAAATCTTAAAGCTGGAGAATAATCTCTCTTGACTCCAGCATTCTCTGCGCACTGGTGTGGGGGTTGGGCTCCCAAGTCCTCAGGCATCTCGGCTACTATGGCTTTCCTAGGCTCAGCCCACGCTTCAGATCTCCCAGGCTGGCACTGCATACTGGTAGCTCCGCGATTCTGGAGTCTTAGTGGTGGTACCACTCCCATGACTACACTTGGCATGTTCCTGGTGGGAGTTCTCTGCACAACTTCAAACCCACATTTCTATTTTCTTTTTTCTTTTTTAACAATCTAATTTATTTATTATTAATATTCTTTTAACATTCTAAGATGTTGTGGAGCAGTTGGGGAGGAGGAAGAGGGGACGGTAGGGAATAGGGTGGGAGGAGAAGGAAGAAGGAGGGGGGTAGTCAAGGCCTGTGGCACCCCCCTCATTCTGGCAGGAAAAACCAGGGGGCTTCCAGCAGTGGCTCAGTGGTCGTTGCTGGGCTGGATGTGGACATCAGTGGGGAGTGGCTGTGGTCCTTGGCACCCTTCATTCTGTCTTGGGAGCCCAGGGGGCTTCCGGTCCTTCTAGGTTTTATAAGTGTTCTTTGGTGGTGTTAGACCCTTACTGGTAATATCAGAGATTTGTCTGTAATCTGTGGGTTTTTTGTTTTGTCTTTCTGTATTGGATTGTTATTCCCACAGCTTAAACTCAGCACTGGTACTAATTTGTTGTCCTTTGGTTATTTCTAAAATTGAGGAACTTCCTGTGGGAACCAGCACTTGAGCCCTATGGTTGAACGAAATTGTTGCTCTGCTGCTGATTTTCTGCGGTAGTTTTTTTGTGCAGCTCTGGTTTTAATTGTTGGACTTGTAAGCACTTCCGGGTCTTGTGAGGTCTGGTACATCTGGGTTATATGAAAACTCTGGTCTGGGCCTGAGACTTTTCAGCAAACTGCACCCCCTGAAGTTCTATATTCCTGACCAGTCTCCACTGAGTGGGCCTGCACTGATTGGAGGGCAGATCAACTGTCCATGCTGTGCCCCAGTGTTCCCCTGGTGGGCCCATCTCCCCCAGCACCCACACTCTAAACACTTCCCATAGGACAGGCCATGTACCAGTCCCTTGCAATGACTCATCAGCTTCTGAGTGGCTCCTTTTTCAGTTGTCCGTGGCCCCTCACTATTACATGGGTCCATGGGAACCCTGACAGTGGTCTTGCTGGCCTGGGGGCCTCCAAGTCCCTCTTCTCCCTGCAGCCTCCAAGCAACTTCATCTGAAGGGCACTCGCTCCATGCACTCACCAGTGCGAGCCTTGAAGTGACTGGGCCTCAAAACAGTCGGAGCAGTCCTTTCTTTCTCTCATCAGGGCTTCTGCTGGCTTCATGAACTCCATTGGTCTCTCCTCCTCTTCTCTTGAGCTCTAGTGGCCCCAGCTTGGCAGTTGTTGCTTTTTTGTAGTTATAAATTGGCTGACTATGGGAAAGGGTGATGCTGGGTACCATCTATTCGACCATCTTGATCAGAAGTCCAGAGTAGCCGCAGTTCAAAAGAGGAGCTTGGATTGGGATTTGTGGAACTTGAAGGGATGGAGCTCTTGTGGTGGTGTCAGAGCCTACCTGGTTCCTCAGCTCGGACACTCCCTTTTTCCCATAATTGGGCCAGCTGGCTTCTCCCTGAAGGCTCTCCCAACCCCACATTTCTATCAACATTGCTCTAGAAGAGGCTCTCTGTGGTGACTCCACTCATGACAAATGTCTTCCTGGGCCCCCAGATTTTTGTATACATCTTTTGAAATCTGGGTGGAGGTTGCCATACCTCCATAGCTCTGACACTGTGAAACTGTGGACTTAAAACCACGTGGAAACGGCCAAGTTTTCCAGCTTGTATCTTCCAAAGCAGCATATCCAGCAGCGTGTGTGGCCAATTTAGCTATGGCAGGAGCAACTGGATTAGCCAGGTTGCAGGGAGCAACATCCTGACGTGCCCTGGGTAGCAAACCCCTGGAGGGTGCCCCAAGCCTATTCCCTGAAACCATTCTGTCTTCTTAGGCCTCTGGGCCTGTGATAGCAGGGGATGCCTCAAAGATCTCTAAAATGCCTTAAGGGTCTTGCTTCCATTCTCTTAATGGTCCCTTCCATCTGTAACAGTATCCTTAGCAGACAGTCACTGGGCTATATGCTTGGTTTCCTCTTCTCAATATACTTTTTCACTCTTTACATGGCCAGGCTGAGCATTTTCCAATTTTTTAGCAGCCATCTGCCTTTGCCACCATAACTCAGCATAGGCTGTTAGAAGTATCCACACAGCTTCCTGAATGCTTTGCTGCTTAGAAATTTCTTCCACCAAATACCCTGGTTCATCACTTTTAAGTTTCACTTTCCATAAAACCCTTGAGTATGGACACAATCTAGCCAAGTTCTTTGCCTGTTCCTAACAAGGGTGACTTTTGCTCCAGTTACCAATAAGCTCCTTCTCATTTACATCTGAGACCTCCTCAGAATGGTCTTTATAGTCCATATCTCTATCAGCATTTTGGTCACCATCATTTGACCAATTTCTAAGAATTTCTAAACTTTCCCCAGCCTCCTTATCTTTTAGGGCCTCACCAGAATCTAGGCTTTCTCTAGCCTACTCTTCCAAATTCTTCCACCTGCTCCCCAGTTCCAAAGCTGCTTCCACATTTTCAGATATTTGTATTAGCAATACTCCACTTCTCAGTACCAATTTTCTGTATCAGTCAATTTTCTATTGCTTATAGAAGAATACCTGAAACTTGGTAATTTATGAGAAAATGAAATTTATTTCTTATACTTTTGAATGCTGGGAAGTCCAAAGTCCAGGGAACACATCTGGTGAGGGCTTTCTTCTTAGTCGGAACTCTCTACAGGGTTCCATGGTGACCAGGGTGTCACATGGTGAGAATGGGCTGAGTAAGAGAGAGCTATACTTCTTATTTACTCTCCTTGTAAAGCCATCAGAACCATGCCCGTTACACCATAAACAGATCAATCCAGTCACAAGGTCCTGATCCTCACAATCTAATCACCTCTTAAAGGCCCCGCCTTTCAAATACCATAACTAGATTTACCACTCTCTTCACTCTGTTACAATGGAGGTCAAGCTTCAGTGAGTTTTGGAAGGACAGTCAATCCACAGCAGTATTTGTCCAAGAGAAAAAACACATAAGTATACAAAAATACTTGTATATGAAGGTTCATAGGAGTTCTAGTCCAAAAACTAGAAACAAAAGTGTTCATCCACAAGGAAATGGATAAACAAATTGTAGAATATTATTCAGCAATAAATAAAAACCACTGTTACAAAACGTCATTGTGAATCTCAAAAACATGCTGAATGAAAGTAGCCAATCACAAAAGAACACACACTGTTTAACTCCACCTATATGAAGTTCTAGAACAGGCCAAACTAACCTTAAATGATATACATTAGATCCCATGTCAAGGAGCTTTGCTGGGAAGGGACAGAAGGGAATTTGGGGGTTGTGGAAATGTTCTTCTATAACTTGATTGGGGTGATGTATTACACAAGTACATACATTTGTCAAAACTCATAAAACTATTGTTTTAAAATGAGAAAAATGTTTCTGTAAATTATACCTTTCAACGGGAAGATTTCATTTCTGTAAATTATACCTTGATTTAAAAAAAAAAGCAGAGCAAGTAAAGTGTAAAATGCCAAAGAAAGGGAAATAACTCTGAGAATTGAAAAGAGCTTGTTTCAATACAAGGAAATCATTAGTGATTTTATTTTATTTATCATAACAGTTGATTGTATAAACACAATGGGGTACAGAGTTGAATATCAACACCTGGGTGCAATACGATGTTCAAAATCAGTATAATTAGTATATTCAACATCATACAATATAATCGTTTTTTTGTTTTTATAAAGCACTTTAATTGAAAAGATGGGTAGAATCCAGATGCAAGACATTTTAGTCATATTTATCAAGAATGAGATATTCATATAGAAAAAGCACTGACTATTCTATTTCAATTAGTGCATCTCAAACTTTAATGTGCATAAAAATCGCCTGGGAGTCTTGTAAAGCTGCAGATTTTGATTTAGGAAATCTTGGATGAGACCTAAGAGTCTACAGTTGTAATAGGTGATGTCAATGTTGCTGGTTCATCTACTACACAAGTAGCAAGGGCTCAGGTAACTTTTCTGAGGCATTGCTAGCTTATGTTAAGTACCACTTTGGTCCATAAGTTTCCAAGATCTATGGAATCTATTCCTACCACCAGTTCAAGAATATTTACACGTAGATTGACAACCAGCCCCCTTTCTATCTGTGAATGTAACAAGAACAGGTGCTTATTATGATGCTGTGGGAAATATCAATGATTTTAAGTCAGTAGCCTTGGGTTCAAGTCCTAGATCTGTTTTTAACCAACTGTGACAACTACAGTCAGTCACTCCTAGGCTGTAAAATGAGAGTTCCCTTCTCTGTACACTGTTCTAATACAACAGAAAATGTAAGTATTACATAAACTTGACCCTAAAAAAAAAAAAAAAAAAAAGCAGAGTTTAAGAAAGGGGCGGGACCTAAAAACAGTAGATGGAGTTCTGAAATTATCCCCGGGGGTGTGCAAGGACTGTATCATATCGTAGGGGATTTTTAAAAAACACCTGTAAAACAAGTTTCTGTATTTAAATTATGCCTAAATCATGACACTTGAAATATGAACGCTTCCTTCATCATATGCATCAACAGACACCTATCTGGAAGTTCAATGTCAGTACTCTGCTTCAGCTTCCTGATTTAAAACACAGTGCTACCCTCGCACCTCTGTCCCTTTCTCCCCTCCAGCCGTCACTTTCCTGCCCCCGCCCTCCTGCAGCCCTAGCCCCGGGCAGTAGTTTCCACTACGCTGAAGGGAGTTGGTAACAGACTCATCTATCTACGCGCCCTGAGGAGGGGGGTGTGAGGAGCCACGTTCCAGAAAACAACCAAAGACCTAGGCCAGCAGACGCGAAATCACTAGAAAACTCGAATCCAGGAGGCGGTGTCCGTGCAGTAGAGGCGAGGCGGGTCCGCAGCCCTCCTGCGAGCTGCAGCTTAGCGGTCGGCCGAGCCATCCTCCCCGCCGCCTTCGCGGGATGGCGCCGGCGGGAGAGGGCGGGGCTGGGCGCGCGGCGGCCGCCTCCGCTGCGGCCGGAAACAATAGTGGAAGAGTCGGAGCCGCGCGGAACGGCTGTGGCGGTCCCCGGAGCCGTACGGTAAAGACCCCTGCATCCCTGCTCCCGTCCCGCTTGCGCCCCGGCCCTCGGCTCCGTCGTCCCTTGTCTTTCGAGCTCCAAGCCCCGCGGCTTATCGTGCTGCTGCGCGCCGGGCGCCCCGACGGTCGGACGGAGAGACGGACGCGGGTCCGCGGCAGCCTGAGGGCGGGTGCACGCCCCCAACGCCGGAGGCCGAGCGGGGACCCGGCTCCCCGAGACGCTGAGGCTGGGCGGACCAGCTGCCGGGGTCCTCGGGTGCTTTCTCCTGTGTGAGAGGAAGCCTGGGAGAAGAGGTCGCGGCGCTCCCGTCCGCCGAGCTCCGGGACCCCGCGGCTTCCCCGCCCCGGCTCGGGCCCCTCCGGACGTGCCCGGTCCGGCCCGTGGAGCCGTCGCACGTCCTTCTGTGCGAGTGCCTCGGTCGCGGCCGGGACGCCTGCCCAGGGGGTCGCGTTCCCATGTGTATATTCCTGCCGTCGACCCCGGATGGGAATCTCCGCAACGCCGAGTTATAGTGAAATGCATCTACGGTTCCCACAGTGAAGTTAGCAGAGCGGTGTCCCGAGCAGGTCGCTTTTCTAGCGTTTAGCAACGTTAAGTGGGTTGACAGAACCGGGCCGCTAAAAAGGCCTCGCCGCTGAGCTCTTTGTGCCAGATTATTCGAGGTCGGGGGCGGAGGAGGACGACTAGATACCCGCAAATCGCTTTCCTCAGATCCCCTTAACCGAATGAAATGGAGGACAAAAAACGACACTTTGACATAGTGTCACCTATAGCAAGGCTTTAAGTTTTACTAGATTTGTGTTTCACCTCAGTAAAAATATGATATTAAAGTACAAGCATGGCGATGCTTGTTTGATGGGCTATTGCTTTTCATAAACTGAACAGCATCCTTCTCCTTTCCTAGAAGTTCCTAATATTGCCTGCCGGAATTGCAAGTTCTTGAAATTGTGTAACTTTCCTTTTCTGTTTCCTAATAGGGGCACTATGAACGAAGAGGAGCAGTTTGTAAACATTGATTTGAATGATGACAACGTTTGCAGTGTTTGTAAACTGGGAACAGACAGAGAAACACTCTCCTTCTGCCACATTTGTTTTGAGCTAAATATTGAGGGTAAGGATGCAGTATAATTTTAATTTTATGGCATGAACTTTACATAACTACTTTATGCTGAATTGATTGTAAGATAAAACTAAAATTTCTTCAATGATTAGAAATTGTGCTAAGTATGAAGTGTCGAGATCTGTTAAAGATAAAGGTTTCTGGATCTGAAGCTGGAAGTAACACAGTTATGAATTTAAGAGAAAACCTTGTTTTATAAACACCCACAGTACTAACCCCATTTTTGCTGGTATAAAAATGAGGTATGAGTATTGACTGGTATATGTTTTCTAGTTTGAGGGCTTATTTGGTTGTCAGATTTTAACACGTTTATGTGTGTGTTTTGTTTTCATATTAAGAAGTAATATAACCATTTCCATTGATGGGTAAATGTAATTTTATTTCTTTGTGCCTATCATGCTAGTGCCTGAGTGAGGTGAGCCTGAACTCTTTTTTCCCCCAGTGCTGTCTTAGTATCTGGAAAAATGTTTTTAAATTTTTAGACGATCTCTTTACAGTGATGACACACACCTTTAATAATTTTTAAAAACTAAAAAGGTTTTTAAAATTTCTTAATATCTCTAAGATATATGAAAAGTTCTAAATATTAAAAAAAGTCTTATTAAAAGTATTCGTGTAGGTTGGTGCACAGTTAATGTGTATGGATATCAATAGTTTGCTTTCAAGAATTATATGGGATATGTTTCTTTAATCTTGTTGTCATATTAAAAGTTTGGTTCTTTTTATGTATTTATGAGTCACACTAAAAAGAAAATCTTAGTATTCTATCAAAAAAAAGGTTGCCTTAATTTGAATTTTGAGTTGTAACATGTCAGTAGAGAAATTATTAGAACTTTAGATTTGGGCAGTTTCAAAGCAATATTTCCCTTTTCCTGGATTATACGAGAGTACTTCAAAAAGTTCGTGAAAAGATTTGTATTATCTTTCAGTTCTGTTTTTCCATGAACTTTTTGAAGTACCCCTGTATGTTGAGGAAGTCATTTTAGCTTTATTCTAAGTAGAAGATATGAAATGTTCTTAAAGTAGAAAAGATAAAAAAGAAGAAAAAAACATGCAGTAGAATTATATATACCTTGAAATTTCTGTTAGGACTTGTTATTCAGAAATTGTTGTAGTCACCCAAATAGTATGTGATGGGAGACCACAGCTTTCTTGTGGGTTACACAGAATACCTATAACTTTGGTTTTAATAAATGTAGTAATTACAACAAATTTCAAAAGGATGACTTTATAATATGATTCTCCTGTAGCATTTAAATTACTGTGTCCTTAATCACGCAAGAGTGAAAGATCTAAATTTATGTTCTTCGGAACTAGAATTGACCCTGTGTATTTTGATAAACATAGAATTTTAGTTTTAGAAGAATTTTAATTTTAATTTCTAATTTTAAAATTAGAAATTATCGAGCACAAATCCTGTATTTTACATTTAAGGAAACTGAGGGCCAGATAGTTGAAATTCTCAAGGTTGCTGTAGTGGTAATGGCAAGCTGTTATGTGCCATGCATATACTGTGAGCACTTCTGTGCCAGGCACTATACTTAAGCATCTTACGTGGATTATCGTATTTAACTCAAAATAGCTCTGGGATGACTACTGTCATCCATTTTAAGTGTGATAGAACTAAACCTAAGAAATGCACTTTGAAGGCACACAGCTAATAATTGACAGTCCGAGGCTTTGAAACAGTCCTGGCAATCTGGTTCTTGTACTTATATACCTGATCTTAATTCCATTGATCTATTATCAATAGTATTTTTAACTTATTGGGCTGATGTTAGACACCTGTTTTCATGAATCCTAATTATCCTTACTATTGTCAGCCAGCTTTTCCTAACCTGCTAAGTTGTTAATGGTATTCACTCTGTGATAGAATTTTTCCACAGAAACCTATATTTCCATAATTGCTTTTCTAGCCTTTTTAAATATGCCTTTTAACTGGATCTCAATCATTATATAGAGAATATATAAATATTCCTCAGGTACTATCTTTATAAGTATTTTAGCTCTGATAGTATATTGATATGTAAACATGACCTATATTTTTGAAACACATCTTCAACTTAAAAGACAAACAATTCTCAATTTGAATTAGCACTATTTCATTTAATACTCTACATATGCTCAAGGCTTTATAAATTAAAATGCTAACCTTTGTGAGAAAAATTAGAGTTAAAATTTCTTCTCAGTTCATCTGGTGACAATTCTCAGCCCTCACAAACATAATACATTTTCATTTTTACTACAGTGAGAAGCTAGTGCATTATAACCATTATGTTTAATATCATAAGATTACCGTAGGGGAAAAAAGGAGAGAAATGAGTACCCTGAAATCGCAAAATTTCAGTTTATATGTCAGGATGTAGGTTTTTAAAAATCAGTGGGAAAAAGTGATAATAAAATAATCACATACCAGAGAAGTAACAAGGTATATTCTTTGTCTATGTTAGTAAACATTTTTAAATGGTTTTGAAGTTTTCTTTCCACCTTCAAGTTCCCAGCACAGTGCCACTCAGTAGATTATAATGTAAGAGAGACTTTAAAAAATGACATTTAACTTTACTTGTTTGGTGTAATTTCTTTTGTAGTATGGTAATATTGCTGTTGCTGGTTTTCCTAGCTTAGTAGTTGCTAAACTTACTCTAAAACATTCTACTTTTTTTTCTGAGAGACTTAGTAAAAATAATTTCTGTTGAAAAATAGTAACAGTTGGGCTCATTTTGAGTTCACACATTTGTAGTAAACAAAAGTAATATTTTACACTTTTTGGATTGTTGCTTACACCATCATCATTGGTCTCCTAATCAATTAGCCTCTTGTTTAAAAGCTGTGTTCATGCATATGTTTATAAAATGAAGACAAAGGAAGAAAGAGAAATGACAAAAGACAGTCTTATCTTGTTGGAAAGATTTTGTATTCTGGGAGTAGGTCTAAGTTGCCTTTTTTTTTTCTGTTACTTTACAGTAATTGAAAGGGATACCTAAATTTTGTATACTTCCAAGTCATAGGTTATATTCTTCAAGGACCTAAGAAATGCACTTGGAGGACTCAGATCTTTTTATTTTTTATTTTTTTTAAAGATGACCGGTAAGGGGATCATAACCCTTGACTTGGTGTTGTCAGCACCACGCTCTCCAAGTAAGCTAACCGGCCATCCTTATATAGGGATCCAAACCCGTGGCTTTAGTGTTATCATCACCACACTCTACCAAGTGAGCCATGGGCCGGCCCTGACTCAGATCTTTTTAAATGTTCACAAGGTTGATTGGGGTGGATACCTATAACTCACCGTTAAAAATAACTTATCTAATTCTAGGAAGAGTAGACTTACACGAATAAACTTCCTACTTGTGGCCTAATCTTGGCCCTAAGATGCTATAAACTTTTTCATACTTGTTAATGATCAAATATTCTGATATGCATCATAATTCATTGTGCTAAAATCTCTAAAGATATTTAATGACCAAATAACTACCAGTCCCTAAGCTATTGAGGTGGAGAGGAAGGCATCCTGGGGTGGTTAGGAGCCAATAATTAAACTCAACTGTAATGTAACAAAGTCCGCTTATCTAATAAAGCAGAGAGTAAATGTAATAGACAGTAAGAATACCTTCCACCCTCTAAGGTGCTATACAAATATACTTAATTAATGACATTTTTAATATTACCTTAAACTCATAATGACTGGTGGAATATATATCCGCCATGAGTTTAATGATAACTGCTAGCTGTTTTGAAAATAAAGCCCATATGTTGAGGAAATTTCGTTGTTATTGGGAGGGGGGATTCAAAATTAATATGAAATAATCTTTTATGTATACTTTTATATTACTATCTTCAAATATTAAAGAGATTCTTTAGGATCTTTAAGTAGTTAGGACAATGGAAAATACTTTACAGTTTTTATATTCTTACTACTTTTTCACTAATGCTGTTTGTTAATAGTATTTAGCCTGAGAACATTTCTGTTATTTATTATTAAAGTATCCTTTATAATTTACACCATGTTACTTTGGCTGAACATTATATTCAATTTATTCTGATCAATCAATATTTTGGCTATATTTCTAATACAAAGTAGAATAAATACAGTATAAATAAAATACAGTTTCTATATAACATATCAGAAAGTTCTTCAGAAAATTCAGTTTTAGGTTACCAGTATATTAACCAAGTGTATCAGATAAATATCAGTATCTTGAGAAACAAATTAAAATCTCATAATTCTCAGCTGTGAGACTGAATATAGAAAATTTAATTTCATGCTTCTCACAGTCTCTGTCTTTTCTACCTCCTACTCTTCTTAATTCATCTATTTACCCTCTATTCCATTTGTTTCACCTACTAACTCATCAGCTCACCAACCTGCAGTTATCTTCTGTGTAACCTGGCAGATTGGCCACAAGGATGATGAGAGTAGCAAAAATGCTCTTGTCTCCCATACTTAAAAGAAAAGAAAAATCAAGGAAAAAAAATCTTTCCTCTCTTTCTCTTACCACCATAGTTGTTAAAAGAGCAGTGTTCCTTCAAGGTCTCTTCCTCCTTTCCTCCCAACTTATTCTTTAGCCCCCTATAATATATGCCACCCTCTTTTGCTCTTACCAGTGACCTAGCTATCAACACAATAAATGGTTTTATGTTGTTTGCAATTTTTAAAGTCTGACATTTAGTACTCTATCCCTGGGTTCTGTGATAAGTAGCTCCAGTCTCTTATGTCTGCTGTCGTCTTCCCAGGTTCGTTGTCTCTTATAGGTCCCTTGTTAAATTCTGTCCTTGTATGTCTTTTCTTCTCATACTGCACTCATGTATTCCTTTTACTGCCATAGCATCAACTATACCTCTGTAAGCTGGTATAGTTAAGCTGGAACTCCACAAACTTCTATCAGCAGTCCCAAATCTTTCTAAGTGCCCGACCTATATATTTTACAGGTGTCTTGAATTTATGTTTTTTAAACTAAATTTATCTCCTTATTCCCATATACACATGCATTTTATATTTTCTTCTGCACTGGTTCACACGGAACTCCAGACCCCATCTCCCAGAGATTTTGGTTACGTAGAAGTCTAGGGTTGAGTCCAGGAATTTTCATTTTAACAAGAGTCCCAGATAACTCTTATGCAGATTACCCTGAGGACCAGGTTCAGGACTTATCATGTGGGGTTGTGTACGTACAGGATGTATTAAGGCTGAAATGTAACCTAAGTTTTGCTTTCGAGCTGTGTACCCTGGCATAGATGGCATTCCAGTTTGCAAAGGCAAATAGTGCTGTGGGCTGGCAGCAGCTCTCGTCACCCTCACTACTTCCCTTCTTCCTGCCCTTTGCATTTAGTCTGTCTCTGAGCCTTGTTGATTCTCTCTAGTGTGTTCTCTGCTTGTCATTCCCTCTGCTATACCTTAGTCAAGGCCATTATTTCTTACCTGTATTACCTCAAGAACTAGCTAATTGGTTTAATAGACTTAATCCCCTTTCCTCCATCCGTACCCCACACTTTCAGATCTTCTCCCTTAGTATCACCAAGAAAGGTCTTTAAAGTACAAATCTGATTACGCCATTCATTTTCTTAGAATTCAGTGATTCCCTGCCATTTTCTTCAAGTGAAGCTGTTAACTCTCTAACGTGATATGTAAAACATTTCATAACCCACCTGCTTAACTGGCTACCTTCATCTTTCATTACTCCTCCAAATGCACCATACAAGCTGGTCATGCCCACTGTCCCTCAGTCCCTCCCTTTTTTCCTGTCTCATTTCTATGCCTTTGCTTCTCTAGTTCCCTCTGTCCTGAACGCCATTTACTTCTTCCTCATATGCATCTGTCTAACTTTTGGAGTACATGTATTAAATGAGAGGAGATGATAAATAACATCATTGCCTATGTCACAGGGCTGCTGTGAGATAAGAAAAGATGATGAATATAGGAACCGTCTATAAATCTAGGTAAATATAGTATGTGATGCTAATGTTAGTATTAATTTAAACTGAAATACAGAAAGGTTTTGTTTTCATCTCATCTGAAAAGATGAAATACTACTGAAGGTATTGCTATGGTTTGTATGTTCAATAGCTTCCTCATTAACAAAATAATTAATGTTTATGTACATTGAGGAGGTTTGAATTTATCTTGAGTTGACCTTTCTGTGATGTGGTTTTCGGTAGGTTTTTCTGCTCTCGCTTCCATCATTCCCCTCATGTAGCCGCTGCCCAGCAAATCCTTTCACCGCAGTTTTTTTTTGTTGTGTTTTTGTTTTGTTTTTCTTTAGTCAGTGGTATTGATTTTGTTCACTTATCAACATCTTTTCCCCCACTCCCTTTGCAGTCTTTGGATCTCCAACAAGGATTGCCAGATAAAACTGCTGTGGTTGTGATTTTATTTTGAGGGAACGGGGGCTGCTTTCATCTGAGGGTTAAATGCTTTTCTTTGCTAAACACACTGTTCTTAAAAGAATTCTCACAATCTAAAAAAATTCAGAATTTTAGGATGTTTTAGGAGTGAGTGTTTTTTACCATTTCAGTATCTTAATCTTTTTCATTTTACTTAGTTTATTGGAATATACAGTACAATGCCTAAAGCCTGATTTGTCTTGGATTAAAGAACACTATGTTCTTTCCCAAACTAAAATGCATTTCTTCACAGGCATTAAAAAAAGTTTTTTTTAATTGCATGTACTGATTGTATGTATTTATGGAGTACAGAGTTGTATTTCAGTACATGTACACAATGTGTGATCATCAAATCAGGGTTATTAGTATATTTGTCATCCCCCAAATTTATCATTTCTTTCTGATGAGAGTATTGGAGCTCCACTCTTCTAGCCGATTGAGAACATACAATAAATTATTGTTAATTATAGATGCCTAGCACTACTGTAGACCACTAGAACTTATTTTTCCTATCCAGCTGTGATTTTTGTATGTGTTAACCAACCTCTCCCTATCCCTCTTCTCCCCTTCCTACACATTTTTTCACTTTGTTTTTCTTAATTGTACAAAAGTAAATCAGTTTCTCAGTCAGAACCTTAACTGGGCAGACAGCAGTTCAGAAGATGAATGGCAAAGAGTTCATACAGTTATCACATTTCTTACTTTCGAGCTCATAAATTTGCTTTGCTGTAATGGTTTTTATTATGAAGGTATCTTTTCAGGTTGTCTTTTAAGTAACTTTTACCTCTTTAATCTTGTCTATCATTAGGAAACTTTGGTTTTCCTGCAAGTTGTTATTTCTGTATGCCACATATAAGTGGATATTTAAAACTGATAACTCAATTATAGTTAAATTTGAGTAGCTTTTTAGGAGTCTGTATGACAACTTCATAAATTTTTAGAGTAAATGTGAAGACATTCAGTTAGAACGATTAGGGGAAAAATGGAATAAATAGAGGGTTATTTGGTCAGTTAGGTTATTGGCTTAAAACTTCTTATAATTTAACTTTAATTAGTTGTGCCACTTAAAAATTAGTCTAAATTAGATATCTGTATTTTAATGCACAGAAAAAAAAATTAGCTCCTTATATCCTGTACTTCTGTGAGCTTAGTATCCAGTATTAATCCATCAGTAAGATTTCAAAAGAAATGGTGGTGGCTTCCATTCATGTTCTCTTTCTAGCATCGTTTTGCTTAATCAGTTACCTATGAACATGCTGCCCTGTTCAATTCAGTAGCCTAGCCACAATGTGGTTATTTAAGTTTAAGTTAATTAAAATTAAATAAAAGTAAAACTTCAGCTCCTTGGTCACACTGGCTACATTTTAAATACTAAAGAGCCATGTGTGGCTAGTGGCTACCATATTGGGTAGCTCAGATATAAACATGTTCATTGTCACAGAAAGTTCTGTTGGACATTACTGTTTAAAAAACAGGTAGTTAAATTTGGGAGTAGAATTGAGTATATATTGTTATTTTTTGTACCTTTTTAGTAATAAACAGTTGTTATGTAGGTGTGTTTTTCCAACTGTTAGAATGAAAAAAGTAGAATTCACTGAAAGAAGTTTTCATTTTAACAAGTCATTTGCAACTTATACATCCTATCAATGCAAGAACTCAAGTCTACTTTGGTTTTCTTGGTTATTTAAGGTTGAGGTTTATCTTTTAACATTATCTCAACTATTAGCTCACTGAAATTTTCCCTTATAATTTATTTATTGGATTAAACTGCTTTGATTAAACTGCTTAATCCTTCCCTTAGAACACACAAAAACTTTAAAGTGACATAAATATCTCTAAGTTGATATGTGTTTAAAGATCACCTGTTGGTATACTTTTAGAGTAGTAATTCTCAAAATGTGGAAAAGCAAGTTTCTGAGCCCATCTGTGTGTTGGCTTAGTATGGTTGCCAATAATTCCATCTGCTACCAATGCACAGATAAGCAAATACCTTTTACTTTTAAACAGTATGTTGGGAACTTGAACATGGCAGACTGATTTAGTTATTTAAGTGGTTCCTCAGTTGGCCAGAGGTGTGAGGGGAAGAGTGGGGCACTCTTTATCACATTACTCTCTAAGGTAAATTGGACAACTGATAAAAGTTTCCAAGAGGCAGAGGAAGGAAGTAGTTATATCCATCTTTGCCTTTTCACCTTCAGTCTAATCTTTCACCTTTAGTCCCATGACAGGATAGACCATCTGAGCATACTCCCACTAAAAGACAGTGATTGGCAATAGATGTAACGGGAATAACTCTTCTTGAATCATGGCTTGGCTGCTGCTCATCAAGTGCATAGTAGTCTAGTCAAATTGGGTGTCAGAGCATCACTGGGGCAAGCAGTATTCACATTGCAGCAACCTAGATCTATCAGTGCACGGTCTTAGAGTACAACAGGTGACCTGACACGTCACCTTTGGAGCCTGCGAGGTCACAGGTACATGTACATTCATTAAGGGAATAAGCACTGTTTTGAATTGAAGAGCACATGCCCTGTTTCTAGAGGGTAGCTGCTGCTCAGTACTAATCAGTTGCTGCAGAAGATTTTGTTTTTAAGAGAAACAAAGAAATCTAAAATTATACGTGAATTTAATTTTTTTTCTCTTTAAAACTTGTAGGTTAAACAAAACTTATCTGCCGTATGGATCCAGCCTTCAGGTTGTGGGTGTGCCACTTCTACTTAAAGGGTTTTCCTCTGTTCCTTTTATCAGAAATGGTTATGTTCTCCTCAAGAACAAAGAAGTGACATTTCAATCTTTTCAGTCTTTCCTAGTATTAGAGGGTTTGGCTATTCTGCCATTTTTACAATTAGCATTTGCTTAAAGAAGCACAAGATTACTACTTAATATGGGCAGCATGTGCATTTGTGGTTACTTGTATTGCCTTTCTTAGCAACCAAGATAAGAACATCAGAAAAAGAAAAACACCTTAAATCTTGGAAAATTATTTCAGCAGGGCAAAATGTGAGCCTTCCTAAAAAAGATTTTGAAGCAATAATGTATGAATTGTCACACAAATGTTTGTCATGTTTGAAGGCAATATGTATAAAATTTCTTCACAGCATGTTAACAACCATGAACTTAAAACATAGCTAAATTTTCTTTCCTTTCTAAACATTAAGAAAAATGCAAATTCCCTGTTTGGAAAACCCATACTGCCAGTGCTTTAATTCTGCCGTAAGTTTGAGGTAAAAGTTGACGTGCTTGCTCTCTTAGTGCTTTCCAATTTCCTACTGATGTGATACATGAATTTTACAACTTTACATCCAACTACTGGTTGTATTAATATTTGCTCACCTATGAAGCACAAAATTATATAAAGCTATTCTGTTGGTTGGGAAATGGAATATGTAGTCAAATTCAAAATAAAGTCTAATTGACAGCAACTAAACATGCATAAGGCATTAAGATGATGGGATTCAAGAATGTGTGAAGTATAAAGCTAGGAAGCATCAGTATAGGCGGCTGAGAGACAGAGCTGTTTGACAGGACCAGCTGGTGTGTCATCAAGAAAGGATTGCTTAGCTTACCTCATTTACAACCAAGTCATAAATAAGGTCTTCAAGATGTGGTAGAACTTTTTAAGTGTTTTGGTATTTGTAGCTATTTTAGTGTCATTTGGTGTTTCATCTATGTTAGGGAAAACAATTGTGTTACTACAATAGGTAGATTAAATATGAGCATGGAAATACCCTTAAAGAGTGACAGTGGTAGCTAGAGAGAAATATCTACATTTGAGTGTCTTTTGCTCTTTTATAGGTTTAACCACGTTTTCTTATAGCAAATTATCTTAAAGAGGAAGTGAAAGAATAGACGTGGGGATAGCATGCATGCCAGATGGGTTAGCAGGAGGATTTTCAAAGTATATAAGAAATGTATAAAAAATTAGGGATGAAATTGGGAAAAGATGAAAGAAAAAGAAAACGAATAGGAAAAAAGAAAAAGAATAGGAGCAGCTTAACTTTTTAAAATATCACTGTTTATACAGAAATACATCGTATATAAATTTCTAAACAGCCTCTACCCAGAAGAAACTCGTATTTAAAAAAAAATAAACTTAGCAATTATTGTTGCCAGTTAAGGTCTTGGTTCTTTAATAATTTCATGACAAAGAAAAGTAACATGGACAATTTTGAGGTATGTTTTAAACAAGTTTTCATAATAGGATGTCAATTACATTGACATTCAAAATTTTTATTAGCAGGGAAATTTTAGTGCAATCTTGAACTGGTTTGGAAATTTCTTATAACTCCTCAAAAAAGTATCAATTCATTTAATTGTATTTGGATTCATTCCCTTTGAAAAGCTGCTTAGGAAACAAATAGGTACTCAGAGCTGTTTACACTTGTAAATACAATTAAAATTGAAAAGTCAGTTGGGAAACTCACTGAGATCTCTGATAATAGCAATGGTTGTTTCTCCTATATTAATTTGAACTGATGAGATGGAAAAAACAAAATCACTTCAAGAGTTTATAAAATGATATGTATATTGCTGTTACAAATTAAGTGGGCTACTCACATTCTTTTCTAGATTAAAAAGTAATTTGTTCAAATATGTGAAATAGGCAGTGTATTTTTTTTTTTTGTTTTCTCTGCTACTGCATGGGATATTTTATAGTATGTTTATAAAACATTTTCAGATTGAACTTGAAACTCAGTCGTTTTAAAATTTTAGTATAAAGGATTTAGCTAAAGATGTTAGAGGTATACAGATCTACAGTTTACATAAAACAACTTCCTATTATATTTACTGTATGTAAATTTATGTTTAAAAAATATTGGTAGAAGTTCATAATTTTGCTTGGCAAATTGAATGATGTCACAGGAATGCCATTTCTGTATCAGTGCCACTCATCAGTTCTTTAGAATAATAGCCCATTAGACTAAATATAGAAGTAACTTCACTGAAGGATACCTTTAATTATCCTCTGAGCAGCTTGGCAGAACTACCCATCCTGGTTTCCTAGCTAGGGTGAGCAAAACTGCATTGCAGTAGACCTTGCATGATAATTGGTAATGTGATTTGTTTTGTTTTGTTTTTTGTTTTTAATTATAGTTTTAATATTCCTTAATGCATTTTACTTTTTCTTGAGTAATTGTTATGTGCCAGGCACTATGACACTAAGGATGCATATGAGTAAGGTGGATGTGATTCCTTTTTTCACAGAACTTTCCTTCTAGCAGGAGATAAAAGCCAGGTAAGAGACAATTGCAAAATGTGGTATGATAAATTAACTCAGATGTATTGGTTAGAGAAGACTTCTAAGAGGAAGTGATGGTGATGACCCACATTTGTAGTGGTAATGGAGTGAAGCAGAAGGATTTGATATGTTGTAGGTGCTAGATTTTATAGAAAAAAGTCTATTATGATGGACAGCAAAAAATATCTGGGATCGGGAGTAGGGAAGAGCTCTCTCAAGAAGGATACCCAGGTTTCTTCCTTGAGCGATTGGTGATTACAGACTTAGAGGACTGGGTTTGGTATTTGAGTGGTAAGAAGGGAGGAAAAGAAGTTTCATTTAGGCTGGGAGAGTTTGAGGAGCCTATGGAGAAATCTAAGTGGAAATGTCCAGTTGAAGACTGTACTAAATGTGTATTCAGAATTCTTCTTGCCTGTGACACTTTTTATGTCTCTTATAGGGGATTTTTCTCCTGAATGCCTGAAAGAATTTGAATATTTTTTTTTGCATTTATGTATTTTGATTGACTCTTCTAATTCTGTGATTTGCTGTTGATCTCAGCAGATTATTTATATGCATATAATCTTGTGCCTATCTTGGTTTCTGTTATTGATTTGAGGTTTTAAGTAAAGTTTAAGAGAAATTATTTCTAGAGAAAGAAAAGTTATACTAAATGAATCATTAAAAAGCATCATTGGGAAAAAAAACTTTAAAAGTCCACATTATTCTTCAAGTAGATATTTGTTATATTGACCTATTGTTGGAGCTCTGGGGTACATCAAGAAATTAGTTATTTTATAAATAATTACTTTTTTATCTTTTCTTATAGAATTTCTGAAGTTTCTATGTAAATACCAATTACTTTCTGTAGCCTAGTTAAGAACCTTTCTTACATGCTAAAGAATTTCCTTTCGTATAGACTGAAGGAGAAACTTGTAATTTACTATATTCAAATTCAATTAGATGGTTGCTCCATATATTACAGTTGTGGTAGTGGACTGAGACTGAGACTGCTTACTGTTTTGGGGGATTAACTAGCCAGCCCACTGTTGGCAGCGAGACCTAAAAGTTTGTGGAGAGTTAAGGAAGTTCTTTAATAAGTTTTCCAAGGTTAGTAAAATTTCGTGTTCTCTCTGCCTACCTGTGTTTCCCAGAGAAGTAAGCACTGGAATTAAACAACAGAATGGAACTATTTCTTATTTGGTCTGTAACTTGTAATAGCTACCTTTTTTCTTATTTTTGACCTAAATTATATAATAACAAAACTTTTAATATTTTTATTTTAATAAGGAAGGCTTGTGAACTTCCTTTTGTGCTAATTTATTGAGTTTTGAAAATGTACACCCTTGTTATCAAATAGAGCTTTGAGATTTTGCATTTACATATTCTAATGTTGCTGGAAATTTGACCTAATCAGACAATTACTGGTGGAAGTGTATACACACATAATTGCAGTACAAGTACAAAAGTGGTAAATAAAATGTGCATGAAAATCTGTGTAAGTTTTAAACAATTTTTGTGCTCAGTGGAAGAAACAGGGCTCAGACATTTGAGTTAACCTCATGAGAGCAGTTGTTCACATATGCGTATGTTATTAGTATTCAGGAGGCATGCTCACATATTTTTCAGTAACTTTTGAGAGAACTGGTAGCCAATTTAGTGCTTGGTTCTGACACTCTGACCATGTCCCACCACTGGCTGATGTTGTATCTTTTTAGAACAATTAATGTCTGCAAGTACTTTTATACCTGATTTCATACCATTAAAATGCAGATATGTTACTGTCTTACTGTTAGCCAGAGTTTGGAGTTCAGTTAATAAAATCTTTATGATTTCAGTGTTTAAAGCAGAGGATGAATACAGGTCATAAATTTTTCTGAGTCAGCTGAAACTTTTTTTTTTAAATCTAGTGACTGTGTAGCTCTCCACTTATTCTGTTTTCAAAGCTAAGCAAATTTAGACTAGTTAGTTTTGGCAGGCATTAATTTTCAGCTCCACATCCCTGATTCACCTTCAATATAAAGCACTGCTGTTTGATTTCAATAATATGGCTTGAACTTATGAAAATGTATGAATATATTCTCTTTATTGAAATATATCATATATTTTAAAATATCTCCTATATTTTAAAAAACAAGATAGCATACTTAAGTTCTACTAAGAAATTGGGAGGTATAAAAGTGTAATATAGATATTTCTATTGTTTTTTGTATGTAATGGATATTTGTGAGTTGAATTATAAGGCCTATTGTATCTTGGCGGACTGAATTTACTGCTACATGAAAAATAGTTGTGCACAGTGTGTTTTTTCTAGAATGTAAAAATATCTTGATAAAGTTTTAGTAAATATGAAATATAAATGTGAAAAATATTACATGCTTTTTTTTAACCTAAAAAATCTAAACAAATTCATTGGCTTTTCAAGGCTTTTATTAATGTGTACTTTTCTGATTCTCATTTATTTTTCCCCAGTAAAAATGTAACTAATAATTTAAGAACATGATTTACTGTGTTTTTGTTGGGGGGGGGAACTTATTGAGCAATTTTGTTATTGAGCCTTATAATAGAAATGTTTGTAAGTGTACTCTTCAGGAAGATTAGTGGGAGCACTATAATGTATAGGCCAAGAATCTAAAGATAAATTGTTAGGTTCAGTAGGGGGTTTTTTGCGTTTTTTTGGGTTTTTGTATGTAATAATATATCTCTGGACTAATTAATATTGAATCATTAAGTTCTTAGAAAGTCTTTGCTATTCAAAGAATTTAATATTACTGAATATACAGTTAAATGGATGCAGAAATTATTAGGCTACATTTTATATTATTAATACCAATATTCTTTAGCATTTTTCTTCTAACTTAAAAGCTATCAGGGACTCCACATTTCACTAAGATATTTGTATATTCTTTAAGTGACTTCTAAAAAACATAAAATTTTCTCATCTTTTGTTTCTTTTGTTTTTCCCTATAGGAGTACCAAAGTCTAATCTCTTGCATACCAAATCGTTAAGGGGCCATAAGGACTGCTTTGAAAAATACCATTTAATTGCAAACCAGGATTGTCCTCGATCTAAGCTTTCAAAAAGTACTTATGAAGAAGTTAAAACAATTTTGAGTAAGAAGATAAACTGGATTGTACAGTATGCACAAAATAAGGATCTGGATTCAGACTCCGAATGTTCTAAAAACCCCCAACATCACCTGTTTAATTTTGGGCATAAGCCAGATAAAAAATTACTCCCACAGTTTGACTCACAAGTACCAAAGTATTCTGCAAAGTGGATAGATGGAAGTACAGTTGGCATCTCAAAACGTACTCAAAGCTTTTTGGAGCAGAGGGAAAATACAGACTTTGAGCTTGCTATGTTACAGGATTCAGGTGCCGCTTTATGCCATAACAGTGTATTGTGGCCTCATAGTCACAACCAGGCACAGAAAAAAGAAGAGACAATCTCTGGTCCAGAAGCTAATGTCCAGACCCAGCATCTGCATTACAGCAGAGAGGAATGTAAGTAAAATTGGGAGAAAGATAAGTTGAGTGGTTTTGTGGGGTGTGTGGTTTTTTCTTAAATTTTTATGTATGTGTGATGTGTCAAGAATTTTGATATAGAATTATAGATTTTGTAAACATAGTATTTAAGTAACAGATTTACCTTAGCAAAAATGAGATGTCGTAAAACTTTTCATTCATTGTCTAGAATATTCCTGAGTGTGTCCTAAGCACTGAAGTTCGGCATTCCCGTTATTTGTTTTGCCATTTTAAATGATTAACTGAATGGCATCAGCAAACTGTGAATTAGAAGGTTCAGGGTTCGACTTTTTTTAAAGAAGTTAATTTTAGCGATGTGTTTTATTTACCCAATATATCCAAAATATTATCATTTCAACATATAATCAATGTCAAAATTATTAATATTTTACATCCCTTTTTCATTCTAAGTCTCAGAAATTCAGTGTTTATTTTTTATATTCATTGCATATCTCTATTCAGATCAGGCACATTAAAAAAAAAAAAGAAGGTTCAGGGTTCATATAGTTTAGAAGTACAGCATCAACTATTGGCTAATACACGTTTTCACATTGCTAATCCCTACAAGACTAATGGACTGGGGGTGTCATTTCAAAAGCAAAAAAAACCTGACATTTTATTAAAGGCCAAACATAATGAGTGCATTTATAAAGTTAGAAAATGTGACTCTTTCTCTATCTATTTCTATCAAAACTCTGAGAAACTGAGGTAATGTTTACTGACGTTAAGTCAAATTATTTTAGAGCCAGAAGAGACTTTGGGTATCTTTTTATACAACGTTTTGATTCTGCATTTGAATTATCTAAGGTTGTGTAACTAGATAGACAAATTGATTTCAACAGTACTTTAAAGTACTGTTTTTCAGACTGCAGGTCATGAACTAGGTAATCTTTAATCAGAGTCAGCTTGAAAGGTAGTGAATAGCACTTTTTAAAAACTGAACCAGAATAGAAAATATCAGAATCCAATGGACCTACTATGAAGTATGTTTTGGTGAAACTTTTGTTGCAGGTGGAGAGTGGTGTACTGGAAGTGATGTAAAAATGTGTTTTTTTACTCTGGGTTGTGGTCAGAATTTGAGCTCCTCCACACTGTAATAAGAATTAATGAATGAATCCTAGGATCCTGCTGAATGTTGTATTGGCAGATAAGTGCAATTTTTTAAAAAATAGGATATTGTGTTAGTGATGTAGGCAGCTTATTTTCCCAGTGTGTTATGGTAACAGTGAATGTGTTTTCATGTTTCAGTGAATTCGATGACTCTTGGTGAGGTAGAGCAACTGAATGCAAAGCTCCAACAGCAAATCCAGGGTAAAAAGTCTCTCTCACTACTTTTTTTGCATGTAAAAATTTTGATACAGAAATTTGCCTATGACAGGTCACCATTAGCTTCATCTACATTTAAATTTAGAAGTGAGATATTTGAACCTGTTAGAGTTTCCAGAGAATAAAAAAAGAAAACTTTTTTATGAACTGCAGGGGAAATACATCTTTCTTTTCGAAGTAAAAATGGAAGACTACAACTTAATCTCTACCTCTTACTAACATTTTACTATCTACTGTTGTTCCAGGCATTGTGTGGTTATGTTCCCTAATAGTTCTTTAAGGCAGGTGGTATTAGCCCTGGTTTTTTGTGTGTTTTTTTTTAATTATGAACAATTTCAAATGCAAAAGTACCAAGTCTGATAAAATGAACCTCTTCACCCGTCTTCACCAGCTTCAACTACTATCAAAGCATAGCTACTTTTTCTTCATCTCTGATTGCATTTATTCCTCTTACCCCACCTCTACCCCTACCCCAGATTATTTTGAAACAAATCCTAAACAACATATTGTTTTGTCCAGAAATACTTCAGAATTTTCTCTAAAAGATAACTTTTTTAAAAAGCACAACTTCATTATCACCCCTTAAAAAAACCTAATAATGTTTTAATATCATTAAATATGATACTAACACACTAACAATTAACACTTAGTGTTCAGATCACCCAATTGTCTTCTTTATAATTTATTCCCATGTAGGTGAGGAAACTGCACTTCTGAGATGTTAAGTTGCTTACAAAGATTGTGTATTCAGTCAATAGCAGATAAGGATTCTAATGCCTCTTTAATTTTAAAACTAGTGGTCTTTCTTGACCACACAGCTTCTCAGAATAATAAAAATAATAAGAGTAGTAATAGCAATTTATATTTAATAGGTACTTATTCTGTGTACTTTACCAGTATGATCTCATTTAATTCTTACAGTAACCCTGTGAGGTGTTTACTGTCATTATCTATGTTATACATGAAAGGAAATTGAAAGAGAAAGTTTAAGTTAACTTGCCTGAGGCACATAAGAGTAGGAGCAAGGATTCAAAATTCAGGTAGTTGATTCCAAAGCCTCGTAGAAGGGTTTCCAGACCTGGATACTAATGGGCATTTTTTTAATCAGTAAATCCTTTTAAGTATTGATTGAACCTTTTTATGGATTTTAGTTGAGAAAAGTAGCTCAGCTGTAGAGGTAACCACCACTTCTGCTGTGCATTTCTATAGTCATTGCTTATGACTCTTAAGTTTCACATGATGAAAAAGGTTATACTATTCCAATTGGCTGTGTAAAGTATACAGACTTCCTAGGATGATCAAAACTGATAGGCTTTGTGGAGAACACGACTGTTTCCTTGGTGTCAAATTGGTTTCATTATGAAAATTTGCTCAATGCATTTGTTTCAGTTGGAGTACTTTAAATCATAGATTAGCTTTCTGTGTTTCTGTGTACTAAAAATGAAACTACTTTTTAAATGTTTGCAGAAGTTTTTGAAGAGTTAACACACCAAGTGCAAGAAAAAGATTCTTTGGCCTCAGAGCTCCATGTCCGCCATGTTGCCATCGAACAGCTTCTCAAGAACTATTCCAAGTTACCATGTCTGCAAGTGGGGCGAACAGGAATGAAGTCACACCTACCCATAAACAACTGAACGAAACTTATACTTACTTCATATGTCCTAACCTTTATTGGTCTGCAGGCATGTAAACTTCGAAGAAGTGCAAAGAAAGTTATGGTCCGTTTTTCTTATGGTCATTAAATTTGCAAAGCATAAGGCAATATTTAACATCGTTGTCAAATAAAGCAGATTGTTATACTCTAGTCTTCTAGAGTTAATCATTTTGCTTCATTTTGGGAATCTTTTTCCCATAATTACTAAATACCCCTCCCTAACTTTTTACCACATGTGACTACTTAGTACACTGTTACAGTGTAATTTTATTAAAAATATTTTAATATACTGCAACTGTCTAAACAATAGAAGATTAACAAACCCCTTAGATTAGTCTGAACTACTAAAGATAATTTTTAAGAGGGACTGTAATTCATAATGTCACCTCTTATTTAATATGAGCAATATTTTAATATAAAAATTTTATATATAAAAATGCTATTTTAGGTACCTTTCCATTCTCTTTATAAATGTATATTTGAGTGGCTCTGTATATTATATTTACATTTTCATGTGTGAATAAGTTCACCCATATTTCAGATCACTGCATTTTATTATCTTAATACAGTGTTTTTACAGCTATTATCTTGCTTTTCAAAGATAAACGTATTTTGGAGTAGAAATTGATCTAGTTGGGTTGTTTTAACTTCTAGTAACTCTTATGAAAGAAGAATTAATTTTTTAAAGCAAGTAGCCACGTAAATAAAATACATTATTTTTTCCTAACAAAAGCAGTTCTGAATTAGTTCAGGAAGAAAATGCTAACCTAGTATTTGTATGTCAACTGTCTCCATATAAGCGAAACCCTCCTCTACTTCATTCATTATTACTTTCATTTCAGTGACTTTGATGTGTTAGAATTTGGACAGAGTCAGTCAAGCCTCACTTTCAAGTCAAATGTAATATCTATCTTCAAATTAAACTTTCTGTGATATTGTTGCATCTTTGAAAAAATTTAAACTTATTTTCTGTGACACTTTGGGTAAATGAGTCCTTAAACTGTCCAAATTCTGTTATTAACATCCTTGAAATTAATGTGCAAAAAAAGCATTGAGAGGTATTTTTCTAAACTTTAGAATTTGAAGGGAAGGGGAAGATTGCTTGACACAAGAAAAACAAAACCACTAATTCGAAAAAATAAGCCCATGTTTAAAGGATATTCTTATAAATTGCCTGTGGTGTTTCCAAAGAGTTCTTCAATAAATTGTCTCAAGCAGTTACATAAGTTTTAATAACGTATTATATTAAAGCTATAACCAATGCAGAATTAAAATAGGCTCTAAATTATGTTTTCAAATGGTGCTTAGAATGTGTTTATGAGGTAGATCCTTTGCCTTGAAAGAAACTAGAAAAAAGCCCATTAACTTGGTGGCGTTATTCAGAAAGACATGAATGACTTCTGCCTTAAATTTGGCAGCCAACCCTGGCTTGGGTCAGATTTTAGTCTTGAACACAAACAGTATTTAAGTAAAGAAATGCTGTAATCTAGTTGAAAGCAACTTTTTGTAATGATAAGATGTGTTAAATTGGCCTGAGGGTATTAATTGTTACTCCATTGATGTTTTGTTTTTCTTTGAAGTATGACAAAACTGTCAAGCTTTTTGCAGGGAGCTTTTGAAAGAGCCTTTCAATTTTTCTCAACTCTTTGAGTCATACAAAGTGAATTTAAAATCCAGGGAGTGGGGATGGGTGTGTTGCCTTAGCTTTGATAAGCTTTAAATTGAATGTGTGCAATATGAAAATATCCAAATTTACAAGCTGGATAAAAACATTTCCTGATTATGCCAGTATCTTAGTTTTTAGTTGTTATGATTACATTTCCAAATTTGACTTTACTCTCTTTTGGCATAATTCATTAAGAATGTTACCAGCTAATATGCTTGCACACATTTGGAGTTCTGTTTTAGATGACTTAGGGACAGTCATAAAAGTTTGGGGTATGTTACATTTGATATCAGTAGTAGCATATTTCCAGCATATGAGCCATATGGTACAGTCCTGAATGCAACAGTGTTATCCAAAGAATGTGTTAGCTTATCTCTCAAAGAGTTTTTTGGCAAATATGTAGCTTTGCTAATGACTTTGGAACAATTGGGTGGGATTGTACATATACTAAGGTCTTAATTGGGGACTCTGATTTATTTCATTTAGATATTTCTACTTAAACTCTTCAAAGGAAAGGTGCTCTTAAAAAATACATGCGGTGCTGTACTCACATTAGTACTTATTCGGATGAATTTCTAGAAAAAAAAATTTTTTGTTGACGTACAGTGGACACTTGAACAACACGGGTTTGAACTGCTCAGGTTCAAACCACTTACACATGGATTTTTTTCAACCATGGATCAAAAATACAGCATTCTCGGGATCCAGAACCCAAGTACAGGGACGGCCAACTGTTTGTGTCCAGGGGTACTGCAGGACTGACTGTGGAGTTTAACATAAACAAATTTGCTAACCCCCAGGAGTCCTGGAACCGATCTCTCCTACCCACTGCCATGGATACCGAGGGACAACTATATTTTTGCCCAGCAGTCTATCCAAATATTTGGTAAACTTACTATATATTCCTATGTTAGGTTTCTTGATTGAATATGCAATTACTATATATGCAAAAATTAAGGATCAGAGACAGAGTTGAGTTTTAACTTGAGAGAACATGAAATATCACAAATAGTGGTTTCTGTATTTAGCTGTTCTTCTATCTTGTATTTTTTAAGGAAGTTTAGAAAAAAATTTTATGTATAGCATCAGTTTCAGCAGTGGCAAAAGACAGACTGCCAGACAGCCATTCCTGAGCTTATATGATTAAGGAGAATTAAATTAGACCAATTTTTTCACATTAGATTTTTTGATAGACAAGTTAAATTGAGTTTAAAAAAATCAGAAGTCAAAGCAATATTGACCACATGATTTTTCTCTTTAAAGATTAAAGTTTTTAAGTCTGTTCAGCTTATAATTAAGCTTAAAATCAATTGTTTACTTGATATTGTCATCCTTTGATGCTAGTATTAATATCTAAATTAGTCTTAAAATATGCATGCACTCGAGACACCACTAATAGAATATTCAGGCAGCACAGTAGTGTTTTGTTCCATCATGTAGTTTCTTATGCACAATGTTGGAGCAAAGAGATATTCTTAGTCTTTCAACATATATGTTCATTTCACCACAAAGTGCCCATTTTTATATACATTTAAAGATTATTTTTAAAATATCAAGTTCATGTTGTAAAGTGATTTCAAAATATAGTCAAAATATATTCTGTTTTATTGCCATCCTGACAGGCATCTTGAGATTGATTTCTGTTTTTTCTTTTGCCATACTCTTTGCCACTGAAAATGGTTTAAAGTCCTTTCTTTTCTTGTTTATGTGTTTTTTAACCTTGGTGGTTACACTGTTGAGACTTGTCAGTCAATTTTGGCTAGTTTTTTTTTAAGTACATTTTTTGGGTCTATTTGCATGTATTGATGTTTACGAGTTTTGGTTTGGTTTTGTTTGGAAGAAATTTGCTTTCATTATTAACATTGTAAAATGTAATACAAAATGTATATGCTGTAAAGTTAGGTAGAAATTTTTAACGAATAAATTATTTGTGTAGCTTATTAGGAGGTTCACGGTAGTGACTGTGAAAGGTTGGTTACGTATACATGAAAACTTTTAAATGGTACAGTGTAAGGTTCCTATAGTGCTATTTTTTCTGACTTATGCCAGTTCATTTACTGACATGTTATTGCTTATACTAAAGTAAGACATTTGTGTATTTTTAAGTACTTATTAAGAAGTTTAATACCCTACAAAATTTTCTAAATAACTTTTGTTCAGATGTGGCTGTAAAAGCATAGATAATTGATTTCATTTCAGTGTTTGCCTTTTTAACTAGGTTGTGGGAATAATTATCTGAGGAAATTTGTAGCAAAAATCAGTAAGAGATAAAACCCTAAACAGGTTATTCTTGCCAAGTTAAGTTTTGTGATGATGGGTGGAAGAGAGTTCGTTTATCAGAATAGTAAGGTAAAAGACAAAGGTATTTTAGAAGAGAAATTTAACGCTGTGTTTGGAATATTAAGGCTAGGTCTTGCATCCCAGTATTTTATTTTACTTCATCTTTTCACATTGCCTTTGTTATGGTGCAGCTCTAACCTATTAAGGAACTTCTGGCTATGGTTACCTTGATATGAACAATATTATAGCAAGTCTCTAGCATTAAAATTTTTTTTAACACCTAGTTTGCAAAATATATTTTCCCTATTTTTAATTTAAAAGAGCCCACATTATTAATGCACTTTGGTAATATTGAATTGTTACATAATTTTTAACTTACTGAAATTAAAAAATCATGGAGATGAGTCTTGCCCTTTCCCAAAAAAAGGTGTTAGTTGAACTGCCCTCAACTGCACTTAAAGCAAAAGGAATTTTAGGAAATTGTGTTTTTTCTGTTTTTCAAACATGTCTAGTGTTTTTTTTTCTATCCTACTGCCTCTAAAAGAGGCAGTTTGGAAAGTGTTCAGTAATGACTTTAGTTAAATGCTGTTCCTACTTTTATAGTGTGTGTGTGTGTGTGTGTGTGTGTGTGTTAAACTTGCTTTAAATCTGAGTAGCATATACCATGGTCATTGAATTTAATCTCTCTTTGATGTTAGAAACTTATTTTACAAAATTGTGCTAAGACATTTGGGAGAAAATGAAACTGCCATGGTAAAAACCAAGTTTATTTCAAAATGTTTATTTAGATGTTATTTGGCTCTTATATTTTCTTTGAAAACTGCAATAATTTATATATTTGTATTTCTCTGCTTTGAAACTGTAACTATATGCTTGTCTACAATTTTTAATTTTACAACAATAAAATAAATATTTTGTTATCTGCTAGCTTCAGTGGATGTTTGTTAAGAGTACCTATATTTTTAAAAGTGGTTGACTTATATTAAGGGTTTTGTTTTGTAGGCTTAGGGAGTCTCTACAGATTGAGTATCCCTTATCCAAAATACCTGGGACCAGAAGTCTTTTGGATTTGGGATTTTTTTCAGATTTTGCAATATATGCAAATACATACTGGTTGAACATCCCAAATCTGAAAATTCAAGATCTAAGGTGCTCCAATGAGCATTTCATTTGAGCATCATGTCAGAGCTCAAAAAGTTTCAGATTTGGGAGCATTCTGGATTTGGGATTTTCAGATTTAAGATGCTCAACCTGTACTTCGAATTACCTATCTGACAATCTTAGTTTCTTGTGAGAATCTTACCTTTGATATGTAAGTTAATATTCCCTCTGTCCCAAGAGTCCAAAGGCAGGAAATAAGAGTTCTGTGACTTTACTGGATATTTGTGCAGTTTTTTTTAATTGGGGTGTAATTTGCAACAGGTAAGCTCCTGTCATCTAGTATCGAGTAGCCATTGCTCTGTGTAAATTTGACTGTGAACTTACTAGCTGGTTAATTGCCTTTGTTCCTGCCTGGCTTTCCAGCCTTCTGGGCAATCTCTATCCATTGAGCAAATTCCTTTTTAGCCTGAATCAACTAGTTGATTTCCCTTACTTGCAACTGAAAACTCTGTTACACTTAACCTCATCCACTAAATCTATGTCCAGTGCTCTCCAACTCTGAGATCTTATGAAATTGGTTCTAAAAGAGAACCCCTTAGAGCCACTGCACATTAAACTATCCCTCAGGACCACATGAACTGCCTATGGTGTCAGCTGAAACTGACAAGAAGTTTCTGAAGAAAAATTAAACGTCATGATAATGCAGATGTCAGTTTTCCCATTAAAACTGTTTCTTGTTCTCAGGAGCAGTAATTTTGTAGAACTTCTCACTGCCATTAATAACTGAAAGTTCTCACAGTTTATATCTATGAAGATCTTGGAGGGAGTGGTCAAATAGAAACAGTGATGATCATAACTTCAGCTTTGGGTTTGGACTGTTGTAACGCTATGGCTAACGTGGTGCTCTTTTCTCGGGTTTATGCGGTACTCAGCTGACCATCAGGTTTAAGTGGCACCCTCCAAACCTTTTGCCTTCAGACAAATGCAACATGTGTTTACTATATCGTCTCTAGAGCACGGTATACCATCCACCCCTAGATCTCATAGTTGCAGCAGCCAGGGGCTCTCCCTGTTTCTGCTGCTTTACTGTCTCAATTTCTTGTGCACAAGAAGTTGTGCCTGGAGACACACAGTTTTCCCCAACTCACCACTGTGTTGGTCGTCTTCCCTGGTGTGAGAGGCAGGAGTGGCCAGTCGCTGCACGTCAGTCACCCTCCAGGATAATTAATCATCCTTGCTTCCAACAACTCTGCTTTCTGCTGCAAATCTCTATCAGTGCAGCACAGTGATCAGCAGCCTGGCTCTGGTCAACAGAAAAGTGGCCACTGGGCACCACATGCTCAAGGATAGCCACATTTCCTCCCCCTCCCAAGGGGTTTTGCGTTGTAGTACCTGGTCTATGCTGCCTTGCAGTACAGTGAGCAGCAACCAGATCCTGGTCAACAGAAAGGTGGCCGTAGGGCAGACCATATTCAAAAGTAGCCACATTTCCTCCTCCTTCCACAGGCTTTCGGCTCCTATACCTGCTCAGAATCCTGTTCGTGATGCCAATTGTCTAGCTACATGACCATGCTAGTTGTCAGGCTCTTTTACCTGCCAGTAATCCTGCACTGACAGGGCCAATTGCCGAGCTAGGGCTGGGTCTGGAGTTCACAGACCCCTCGAGCCCATTCACAGACTGGGTCACAAACCCTCCACATGCTAGGCTGGGTTACCAGACCCTCCACACGCAGGTCTGTGAGCTAGGTAACCGGCAAGCCAGTCTGAAAGCTGTAGGTTGAAAAGCACAGCCGTGTGGAACAGACGCCCAAGGCAGAAGCCTGCCTGCCTTCTTCACTAAAATTACTCTCTGAAGACCACAAGAATAGCAACAAAACTAAAAAGATACATTGGTGTGCATGCACACTAACTACACACGTGCACACACACACACACACACACACACACACACACACACACACACTTTGCTTACAAAGGATGTGCTGAACTACACCCAGCTGGACCCAAGGCAAGGGCCCTGATGAAACTATTCTATTTTCCCAACAACTTTGTTCTCCCTGGCAATACTAACTGACCCCCAGCGCAGTAAGTGTCTGTTGAATGAATGAGCAAACGAGAGACTTCAGAGGCAGCACAAAGATTGCATGTCCTCTAAAAGAAAATCAATAGTTACCTGAAAGAATGCCTATACACCTCATCCAGTGACTGATTTCTACACATTCTCACCACGTGCCCCACCCTGCACCCCACCTCCATGACTCTATTTCAAGATTTTGATTTCTCGCATTTGCTCTGTCTCCATTTCTCCTCCAAACCGGTGGTTATCTAATTTTGAGTTTCATCAAACAAATATACACTTAGTGGGCTGCACCTTCAGGGTTTCTGAATCAATAGGTCAAGGGAGGGACCCAAGAATTTTTCATCTAACAAACTCCCAGGTGATGCCAATGCTGTTGGTCTGCACAGCACTTTGCAAACCACTGTTCCAAACCATCCCTGCTCCAGAGTCTACTTCCCAAAACATGTGATATTGCTACTTCCCTGCTCAAAAAACCTTTCAAGATTATCACAGCCTGCAGAATACAAACAAATCCCTACAGCTCAGCATTTAAAGTCTTCAGCATTTGGCATCTGCCTATTTTCCGTTTTAGATAAATTTGATCTTTCTCCAAATTGAGATTTGGTTATATGCCAGGAACTCCACCAAGCCCTGTAAGGCTTTGGGTCCAAGGAATATAAAAGCCAACAAAAGTGTTTTTGTCAACTAAAAAGGATTCTGCTGAGAAATTTAAAAGCCAAGGATTGAAAGGTGTCCATTGGATTTAGCAACCAAGGAGTTCATTGAGAAACAGTCTTAATGGACCTATGGGAGCAGAAATAGATCACAAATGGATTGAAATATGGGTGGGAGGTAGGGTAGTGGATTTGGGGTGTGGTCTCTTTAAGAAGTTGTATTAGTCCATTTGTGTTGCTATAACAGAAATACCTGAGACTGGGAAATTTATAAAGAACAGAGGTTTATTTGGCTTACAATTCTGGGACAGCTGCATCTGGCACGGGCCTCAGGCTGCTTCTGATCATGGCGGAAAGCAGCAGGCAGCTGGTGGGTACAAGCAGATCAAATGGTGAGAGGAAGCAAGAGAGAGAGGGAGGTGCCAGGGTCTATTAACAACCAGCTCTCACGGGAACTGATAGAGTGAGAACTCACTCACTACTCCCTCCACCTAGGGAGAGCATTAATCCATTCATGAGGGATCTGCCCCCCCTGACTCAATCAGTTTCCAACACTGCCACAGTGGGGATCAAATTTCCACATGAGTTTTGGAGGTGACAACACATCCAAACTCCATCATTCTACCCCTGGCCCCCCAAAATTCATGTTCCTCTCACATACAAAATACAATTATTCTATCTCAACTGTCCCAAAAGTCTTAACTTGTTCCAGCACCAACTTAAAAGTCCAAAGTCCAAAGTCTGATCTGAGACCAAAAGCAAAAGTCCTTCCAGTTGTTAACCTGTAAAAATAAAAAACACATTATCTACTTCCAAGATACAATGGTGGAACAGACATTGGGTATACATTCCCATTCCAAAAGGGAAGAATAGACCATAAAAAGGAGAAACAGGACCCAAACAAGTCAGAAACCCAGCCGGGCAGACATTTTGTCTCAAAGCTCCAAAATAATCTTCTTTGACTCCAAGTCCTGCATCCAGGGCACAACTGGGCCTCTGGGCCCCCAAAGCTTCAGGCAGCCCCACTCCCACAGCTCTGCCAGGCCCAGACCAGTGGGCCATGCTGGTGCCTCTGGCTTTTCCAGGCCTGTGTCTCACATTACCAGTGGCCCTGCAGTTCTAGGGTCCTGGGAGCAGCCATGCTGTCTTGACTCTACTAGACGTTTCCCTGGTGTTGGCTCTCTATGGGGGCTCTGACCTCACTTTTCTGCTCCACATTGCTCTACTGGATGATCTCTGCAGTGGCTCCACCCCTGTGGCAGGTCTCTGCCTGGGTCCCCAGGCTTTTCCATACATCCTCTGGAATCTGGGTGGAGGCTGCCATGCCTCCACTGCTTTCACATCCGGCCAGCCTGCAGACTTACCACCAGGTGGATGCTACCGAGGTTTCAGGCTTCTACTCTCCAGGGCTGTTGCAGAACCACACTTGGGAGCAGGATCCTGAGGGCAGCTGCCCCCCAGGTCTGTCCTCCGGACAACTCAGTCCTAGGCCTCAGGGCCCGTGATGGGTGGGACACCCTTCCAGACTTCTCAAATGCCTTTAGGGCTTTTTTCCCATTGTGGTGTTGATTAGCATCTGGCTGCCTCATTGCCAAGATAACGTCTTTAGCAACCAGTTTATCTGCTTCACCATTGCATTTTTCTCCTGCTCTCAGCTTCTCTACCTCATGGCCACACTGCAAATTTTCTAAACCTTTATGCTCTGCTTCTCTTTTAAATTCTTGTTTTACATCATGATTTTGCCACCATAACTCAGCATAGGCTATTAAAAGTAACCATGCAGCTTCCTTAATGCTTTGCTGCTTGGAAATTTCTTCCACCAAAAATTCTGGTTCACAGCTTTTAAGTCACACATTCCACAAAGTCCAAGGGCATGGAAACAATGCAGCCAAATTCCTTGCTATGGTGTAGCAAGGGTTATTGTAAGAACCCAAATGCCCCAAGGGATCACACCCTGATCACATAAGCCCTTCTCGGCCGCACCCCATCATGGCGCTGGTTGCCCTTCTCTTCTGCATTCTCCTTCCCGCCGGAGCAAATCGCATGCCAATCAGCTCCCCCCCAAGCCCCATGCGGTATGCTAAATAGGGATTGTATTTTAAACCAATCAGCTTTCCCTTAAAGCCCTATATATATGTGTGGTGCTGCCTAATAAACGAGCTCTCTCTGGTGGATCGTCAACTGGTGTCGACTCGTCCTTTCAGTTATCTTTTGTCCAGTTCCCAATAAGTTCCTCATTTCTAACTGAGATCTCATCATCCACATGGTCTTTACTGTCCACATTTCTATCAACACTCTGGTCACAGCCATTTAACCAATCTCTAAAATGTTCCAAACATTCTCTCATCTTTTTGTCTTCTTCTAAGTCTTCAAAACTCCTCCAACCTTTGCCCATCACCCAGTTCCAAAGCTGCATCCACCTTTTCAGGTATCTGTACATCAACACACTACTCCTCTGTACCAATTTTCTATATTAGTCCTTTTGTGTTGCTGTAACAGAATACGTGAGACTGGGTAATGTATAAAGAACAGAGGTTTATTTGTCTTACAATTCTGGGACAGCTGCATCTGGCACGGGCCTCAGGCTGCTTCTACTCATGGCAGAAAGCAGCAGGCAGCCAGCGGGTACAAGCAGAGCACATGGTGAGAGGAAGCAAGAGAGAGGGAGAGGGAGGTGCCAGGGTCTATTAACAACCAGCTCTTGTGGGAACTAATAGAGTGAGAACTCACTCATTACTCCCTTCATCTAGGGAGAGCATTAATCCATTCATGAAGGATCCACCCCCATGACTCAATCAGTTTCCAACACTGCCACATTGGGGATCAAATTTCCACATGAGTTTTGGAGGGAACAACACATCCAAACTCCATCAGAAGTTTAACAAGGAAATGAAGTTGAGGCAGTCAGGATGTTGGTCCAAGATTATTTTTTAAAAGTTGGGAAGTATTTGAACATGAATAAAACTAACAGGACAGATCCGGGAAAAGGCTAAAAGATGGAGAGGTAGCAGTAATTAAAAAGCTAAAAGATGGAGAGGTAGCAATAATTTAAGAGTAGCAATAATTAAAAGTCCTGAGGAGACAGAACAGGATATCACACCCAGAATGACTTGTTTTTGAAGAGGTTTAGGATCACCTCAGGCTTTGACCCTGGAGAGAAGGTAAAATTGCAGATGAATGTATCTGAGGGAAATTCATTGCAGAATAAGTTGAGAAAGTTCTCAACTGGCTGCCTCTGTTTTCGATAGGAGAGAAGGAAAAGATGATGGAGTCGGAGGCAAAAGGGAAGTGGAGAGGTGCTAAATAGCTGTTTCCTGAGCAATGAGAAGGGTCCTGACTACAACAGGAAGGGTTGCCAGACTGTTGAAGACATGGAGATTGGGGTCCATGACTCATCAGTGGTTTGATTTCTCTGAATGTGCATTCAGATTGTGTTGCTATAAATACAGAAAGGGAGTATTTTTGAAATTGGAGTAAACTAAACTGAGAGCAACACAAAAATAGATTAGAATCTGAAACAGATAAATTTGTGGCTCGAAAAGAAAATTCACAAAAACTCCATCCAATAGATGAAATTTCAAGTGTGGGATAAATGAGAAATTTGAAAAGTTACTGCAAATGGCATGGGAAAAATGGGAATTCCATAGCTTTAACTTATTCTTTTCAAGCAATAATTCTTATTTGTCCTCTCAGTAATTAAACCTACAGGTAAGAGTGGACTAAGACTGTGTTTTGAAGGTCAAGTCCTTATCAAGCTTCACCAGAGTGCAGGTGGGAAGTCTCTAACTAGATGAAAGGTTTATAAAGGGATAATCAGAATATACTGAATGTGGAAGAAAGCCAAGGCATAGCTAAACACAGAGTTTCACATCTGTAACTTCAAAGCCAAGCAAAGGCAATGTAAAAGGAAAAGGGCTATTCTAGGGGAAAGAGAGGAGGAAGTTCTAAAGAGCAAGCTGATTGCTAACCTGACATTCAGGAACTTCAGTTTTGATCCCCCTCTGCCACTCCTGGGCACCTCTTGACCTCTGTTAGTCTGTTTTATCATCTGTACAATATGGAATTGAACTTGGTGATCTTAAGAGGACCTTACAGCACTAACGTTCTACAAGTATAATGAATGTTAAGAAACCTGCAATGGAAAATCTCCCCAGCCCCTGCATGCATAGCAGAACTGAGCTGAAAGGGCACAAAGGAAGTATGGTTTATTTAAGAAGAAACTGTAAGGTGCTTTTGAAGCAAGCTATTTCTATGATTGTCTGTGACAAAAGAGAAAAAAGAGCCGAGTCAACCTGGCTCAGATTATAAGCAGCTACACAATTCCCCACATACTGTTTTAGAGCATCTAGGTTGTAGAAAGAAAGGTCTAAAGATTTGATGCCTCGTTACTCTCCCACACTCTCATATCAGGGGAAACTATTTGGGGAGAATTTTCTCTTTGGACTAACAGTGGGAGGTTCTCCCACACCATCAGAAGTTGGGTCACCTACAGCGTAGTTCATAAAGGCTGGCTCAGAGGACATTTTCACCTGTGTGTAGAAAATGAGAAATTTCCGATGGCAGTGTAGTGAGCTGTTTAGTAGAACATAATTTATTCAATCAATAAAATTGTCCTTTATTCTGAGATTACATCTTTCCTATTACAGAGATAGCAATTTGCTCTTTCATGAAGTGATGACGATCATAGTAAGTTTTCGTTTTTATTTGGTTTATTTGTCGTATTGGTTTTTAGGTTTCATTTTGGTTTCATTTTTTTGTTTAAGTCCTTACTTGATAAAATTGAACCCGCAATCTTATGTTGTTGTATTAGTCAGGATTCTGCAGAGAAACAAAATTGATAGTATGTATACATTGAGAGAAAAAGAGAGATTTAGTTTAGGGAACTGACTCATGGGACTGTGGAGCTGACAAGTCTGAAATCTGCAGGGCATGTTGGAAATTCTGGCAAGAGTTGATGTTGCCGTCTTGAGACCAAAGTCTGTCTGTAGGCAAAATTTCTTCTCCCTCGGAGGACCTCAGTCTCTTTTCTTAAGGCCTTCAACTGATTGGATGAGGCCACCCACATTATGGGGGAGGATCTGCTTTACTCACGTCTACTGAGTTAAATGTTAATCACACTTTCTAGACTCGTATATGACCAAACACTTGGGCACTGTAACCTAGCCCAGTTGACATGAAATTAATCATCATAGTTGGTCTCTATTCTCAATTTTATTTTAATCCTCCATGCATTTGACACGTCTGTAAAGCAGGATTTGGCTTTACTTCAGACAGCTGCCTCTAAGCAGCACTACCCCAAACCGTCCACTCAGATCTTCACCATCTCCAGAGAAGGAAATGCATTCAAGAGACTCAGATTATCCTGAATTTTTGTGTACGTTATAAGAGGGCTTAGAGGGACAGCTTTTTATTATTTTTTTAATAATCTTATATGTAGCAAGGACAGTTATCTAATTATCCCTTTTTTAAAAAAAATTGGTGTTCAATCTTAAATTACTTAGAGACTGAGTTTTACACAGAAAGTAAAAGATATATACAGCCCCTAGTAGATTCAATACCCAATAATCTTAGATAAATTATTGAAGGTTGTTAGAATACCAAATGTTTGTTTTGTTCATCTCATTTTCTCTTCACTCCTTCCTACCCCCACCCTGCCAGCACCTATCCAGAGAGTTATCTTATATCAAAGAAAGATACCGTTTAATGCCAGCCACCCCCAGCCCAAAGCACACGTCCCCTTGAAACGAATTTACATAGTCCTGGGTGTTAGAAGAGTGCTAGAACTTTCCGAGACTAATTGGGTAAATGAGTTGCTGGCTATCTCCTGTGGGCAAGTTTGTCCCTTCTTGTCCAGATCAGATAGCTCTGAAACTAGAAAAGCAGCCTCTGGGCCACTTGCTAAATTTCTCTCCTCTGCAGCTGCCATATTGCTTCTTACAAAAGCAACAGGAAAATGTGGGGGCCCAGGTGATGCTGCTGCTGCAGTTGCCCAGCAGAGAGTTTAGGGGAGCTCCCCTCACTTAAAAGAACATGTGGGCAGAGTTGAGTTAGTGACATGCAAAACCACATTTTCTCTGCTGTTTTCATCTCTTTTCATCTTCCTACCTGTGTGAACAACATGTGGGGCAATAGTCTCACATCCTTCAGTGCTGCACCGCTTCTCATCGAAGCGTGAGAGGAATTCCTGTCACAGTTCAACAGAGATTGGTCTCATCTCAGAGGACAAAGTGAACCGGCATATAGATATATAGGTATCACAGGAAATCACCGAATATGTAAAGCTACAGAGGACTTTGAGAGCCTTGTTGCTTTTATTTGATTTGGTTTTATTTTATTTTAGCAGAGTATTTTCTTTAAAAAAAATCTTTCAAGAATAACTAATATGTAATATATATGAAAACAGAGCTGCTGCTACTGCACTTGAAAAGCCATGGAGAGTACTGGACTAAGCCCACTTCACATCCTTCTCAGGGACTGTCCCCCCAGTCCCCCAAACATAGCACCCTGAGCCCCTGAGGCAGCTCGCAGAGACCTGCAGGGCCCTTGGTACCTACATGGCCCTGTTCAGAAACTGCTTATCTAGTCTAATATCTTTAGGTAGCCTAAGTCACTTTAGAAGCTTCCAAACTTTCTGTATGTTGTTAGCCACCAAAGCAGGGACCAAACCTCAAATCTCCTGATTCCATTTTCAGATCTCCCATGACATGATACCACCTCTGACTGGGCTTCTAGTTTTTATTTTTATCACACGAGATCTTCCGTCTAATGGAATTGCAGGCTATTTCTCCACTCTGATGGACCACAAAAGCAGCCACGAGGCAAGGACAACACAGCTGGAAAAGAATAGGCAAGGCAAGTTTTCTAGTGAATCCAGAGGTATCTTAGATGTCCTCATTCTGGAAGACAGCCAGGATAGACTATGGGAGCAGTTTATGTCATTAAAACCTGAATATTGTGAGTGACTTTATTACATCCAAAAGTTAGTTTCAGCAAAAATTCATTCCTAGGAAATTTCAAAGCTTATAAATGTCTATTGCTATTACGTAGGGAAAAAAGAAAAGAAAAGAAAACACATATTCTGCTGCTCCTGACTCGTTCTTCAAAGTAGAAAAGCTAAAGTCACCTACTGTTGTTAGCCGCATGTTCAAGGGCCTATGCATGCTGTGGGTGAAATTTTCTGTGTCAAGGAAATCACAACAACGTGTACAAAAGCCCCAGAGGTCCCATATTATATTAGCATCTCTTGTGCAGAAATGGCATATTTTTATACCACACCCTGGAACCAATGAGAAGAAGGCTAAGGTAGCCTGCACTGCAAAGAAGCTCATTAAGTAGCCAAATTCCAATCTCATACCTGAATGAATTTAAAATGGAAACCTAGTTAAACACAAAGAACTTTAGAACAAGATTCGAAACTGTTGTTTAAGTAGTCCTCTTCTTAGTCATTACCATTAACTTAATACTCATTAACAGTAAAAAGGAGGACCTATCCAATTACACACTGCTCATCGCTTCTCGGCCTTTTGGCTAAGATCAAGTGTAGTATCTGTTCTTATCAGTTCAATTACACACTGCTCAGTTTCCTGTTGTGCTAATGGACAGGAAGAGAACTAGAGATTACTGCTCAGCAAGAACTCATGTCTGCACTCAACTTGCAGCTTGGCCACATGTCTGGGTGTGCTGAGTTGTTCTGATAATTTAGGTAAAATCTTATTACTAGAGATGCCAGAAATGGCAGCAGCAAATGTCCTATGAAAACCCAAAAACTTTGTGCTGCTCTTTCCCCTTTCCTTCTGCAACAATTCAGTCCTAGAGCTATTAGGTGTGAACAGCAAGGGAGGTGTCCACAGGGGTGCAGGGGGTGGGGCTGCTGGTGAGGGGGTTAGGGCTGGAGCAGACAAAGAGGGTGAGATGACGTGGTGGTCTGATGCAGACTGTCAGATTGAGAATGGGGTGAGGAGGACACACATGGGGGCAGTGGGGATAAGTGGGGGCCTGGGGTAGGTTATCGGAGCCTCAGTGGGCTGAAGAGGGCATCAGCAGGGGCTAAGGGGCATGGGTAGCAGTGGAAGACAGGCTACATACAGGAAGGTTGTTCAACTAAGTAAATATAATTAAGGATAATGGGAGACCAGTTTCTCATTCCTCAAGGAGTTACAAATGCAGAAAGGGAAAGAACTGGAATAAACGTGGTGAGTTTGGTTGGAACTGAAGATAATGGAGTGCTATGGTCTGAATGTTTCTCCCCTCCAAAGCTCGTGGAGAAGACCGATCCCCAATATGGCAGTGTTGAGAGGTGGGGCCTTCAGGAAATAATTGGACCATGAAAACTATGCTGTCATTAATCCATTCATGGAGTAATTGGTTAATGGTTTAATGGGTTATAATATAGGTGTGAAGGGGTTGCTTTATCAGGAAAGCAAGTGAGCATGTTAACAAAAGGCTCGAGCTCAGTTGCCCTCGCTGTGTGATACTCTGCATCACCACTGGACTCTGTGGAGAGCTCCCACCAAGAAGAAGGTCCTCACCGGATGTGCCCCCTGGACCTTGGTCTTCCCAGCCTCCAAAACTGTAAGAAATAAAAATAAAATAATAAAATAAAATAAAAATTTAAAAAGGCAAAAACAAAAACAAACCAAAACTGTAAGAAATAAATTTTATTTCTGTATACATTATTCAGTTTCAGGTACTCTGCTATCAGCAACAGAGAACAAACTAATACATGAGATAACTCATAATTTTTAATTTATACAGACAGATAGAGACATGAATCTAGATATACAAAAATGTGAAATCACCATGTGTGCTCATCCACTGAGAGGGTCAGGGAGAGTGACCCCCTACAAAAGCAGTGAGTAACACCTAGAACCCAAATCTTGGTTTCTAAAAACTGTGGGGCCCCTTGGGGAAATGACTGGCATTAGGATTGGGGCAGGGGAAGTACAAGATCAATCTAGAATCTCTTTTTGTTCCAGAAAGTACAGAAGTGCTCATAAAATGGTAACATGTCAAAAGGGCACAGAACCACGTTGTAGCAACCCCCACTGGCCAAATCACGGACAATTTAAGCATCAAACTAATTACTAAATCAGTTGAATAAAATAGGAAAGTGTGTGTCCATACCGATGAAAACAAATGAATAAATTGAGTTTTTCATAGAGATGGGTGGCTACTTATATTATGTCAAAATACCTCCTGCCTAATTATTATTATTTACAAAGGGGAAAAGAATAGCTTTGTGATGGAGAAGCTGGCAGTCTCCACCTTAATCAAGTGACCAAATTGATTGCTGAGGAGTAAGGCTGAGGATGGGGTGGGAAGAGGCACAGGACTGCTATTTTCCATAAGAAAATGCAATTTGACTTTTTAAAAATGGTATGAATGTGTAAATGTGTAACTGTGATAAAAATGTTAAGTTGAAAAATAAATAAACAAGATAAAAAATACTAAGTTGGAAAAAATACAATAAAATTCCTTTTCTGTTATTCTTAGGTTTTATTCACTGAAAGCTAGAAAACTAACAACAAAAATTATTAATTAAGACTAATGATAGCACTGTACTTGAAACAAAAAAATAAATAAAAAGGCTTTACAAAGGGAAAAAAAGTCAAATTGAGAAATCCTTGATTCTCAATCAAGTCCTTGATCCTTAGAGTTTCAAATGTTAGCAATTTGAAAGAAATTACTTTAAATTGCTAAAATGAATACTATCATCAGTATTTACAAATCCTTGATCCTTGATTCTTAACAGTTTTGAATGTTAGCAACTGCAAGAAGCGATTCTAAATTGCTAAATGAACACTATCATTAGTTATTGTAGGTAATAAAATACATTCGTGGAGTTTTACTGATGGGCGAGCATTGTTCTTAGTGCTTTATATGCATTACCACATTTAATTTTCACATTTTTTTTTTGGTAAGGTAGGTATAATTATTATCCCATTCTACAGATGAGGAAACTGAAGTGCCAAGAACCTAAAAACCTAGTCCGACATCACAGTTAGAAGAGTGAACCCAAGCATTTGACTCCTGTGCCTGTTCATTACACTGACAGTTGTAATCCTTAATTCTAACCTTTAGTTCTATTCCTCCTCACATCTAGTTAGTCATCTAAGATCTATTAATGTTGTTCCCCAAAATGTCTCTGGGACCTATCTCTGTCATTGTGACTATCTCAACCTTAATTCTCACCCCACCATTTAATGCCTTGGCTCTTAAGGAGCTTCCTAATTCCTCTTCCTGTGTCCAAGTTCTCCCCATACTGACCCACACTCCAGGATCTCTCCCAAGTAAGCTTTCAAAGACAGATTTACCCAGGTCACACTCCTACTTAAAAGGGTGTGATGGTATTTTGTTGCTTGAGAGTAGAGTTCATACCCCTCAAGAAGGTATTCTAAGCTCTGTACCCTTGAGCCCAGTTCAGACCACACTTTCTATGAAATGCTCTCTCCAGCCAGCTCCCCCAAAGCATCCTATACAACCCCTTCTCTCTCCTCCTATATAAACTCTATGGATGTTTCTAGAATGCCCTGCCTTCTCTCCCCAGAAATTTGATCCTTGATCTAAGGATCAAGGATTTGATCAAGGATCAAATCTTTTTTCCTTTTAAGGTCCATTTTAAGTGTCCAATCTTCTGAAAAGCTTTTCCCCAAATTCCTATGCTTTCATAACACTTTGCTTATAGCTCTATTTTGGCAAACGTTTATTTAGGGTCAGTCTCAGTCAAAGACTGAAAATGCTGTAAGAGCAAGGACAATATCTCCTCATCTTCTATCCTCGTCCCTAGCACAGGGACTGGTAGTTAGTAGGTAGGTGCTCTTTACATTAATGTTGAGGAAATGAACTGAATTTATGAATATACTCTTTCCAAATTTTGATAGCCATTAACTTTGGCTGTATGATCATTTTTTGGAGCATGATCATTTTTTAAAGCAGAGGTTTATTTTAGAGATAATCTTGCTTATCTAATTTCCTAGCATTGCAGATGCTGCAGTTCCACATCCAGCTCACTAATCAACTATCAAACTGAAGGTTAGCTTGTCATTGCATCTGCAGTGAGTCACTCGCCTGGGGGAAAAGAACATGTCACACATTTATATTTTAGCCTTTAGGTGAAGGCACTTTTTTGTTTTTAGAACAGAGCAAAATTCTTGAAAACTAGAACAATAAATCCAATATTGATTGTGGTTGGTGATGAAAACTTAGCATCACTTACAAAAATGTACACTTTCTGGAGGTGTGCCCCTGGTCTTAGGGCTGGTGTTTGTGATCATTATAACTACCGCTGAGTCGCCAAACTCCACACCTCCCACAGATGACTTCTGTAAACAGCCCAAAGCAAGCTATCCTGTCACGACATTTCTTTAAGATTTTTAACAGCTAACTATATCACTGGCAACTTAAAACTTTCACTAGATGAAGAGGCTCCGGCATTTGTACGGAAGGTCACTCTGAGGCAGGGTGGTGAGCCTGGTAGCTAAGGAGAGATTACTTAGGAGGCACCTGCAATAGTCTAAATGGCTCTTCGTCAGTTTTGGGAGACAGACACTTCTTTGAAGTGCCCAGCGATACCATTATTTGAAGCATGGACTGCCATATTTAGAGACACACATATACACACAAACACACACATCCACACACACATTTACCAGAATAATGTATTTGAACCTACAGATTAGTTTCTTTTCCTTCTTTTCTGGGTAGTACTAGTATAAAAGAAAGAATCCTGGCCTAAAAGTCCAGAGGACTTTGGAATAAATGATAACAATAATAATAACAAAAAGTTATAAAATAATCACCATGTGCCACAAGTTGTTCTGATGCTTTACAAGCACTAAACAAGTCCATCCTCTTAACAAACTTAAAACATGGGAACTATTATTTCACAGACAGGAAACTAAAATACAAGATTGAGATGACCACATTATCCTATTGTTTAAGTGATGGAGCTAGGATTTGAGCCCAGGCATTCTGGCTAACAGGGTCTGTCTGGCCTCTTAACCACCAGCCCCAACATTCCGTAATTCTAGTATCTATTTACAGAACGTGCTGTTTTTATTACCTCTTATGATTTGTCCCAGTTGTTTAAGTTTTTAAGCATCAGCAGATTTGCCTTGCAAGCTGCCCTTGTGCTGAAGAGTATCTGTATGAAAGGAGAAACTATACATTCAAATAGTCCTGTCGTATTAATTAAATGGACCAGATCATAGTTGATCTTTTAGTTTGAAAAGTAGGAGACAATAAAAGATGCTGTTTTCTCAGCTATCATTTAAATGCCTATTCACAAATCTATCCCTGGGTCATAAAAACTCCCATTTTGTAACAAGGCACATAAACAGATGCCTTCCATAATTCAATGTTTCCACACCCCATTCTCTTCACTAACAACAAAGTGAAACTTGAAAAACAGAAAGCAAAAACTATGTTGAAGTCACTGTCAATTTAACCCCTGTGGTATCCAAGAGTGTTTTCTCTTCTTTGGGAAAGCTCTAGAAGCACTATTAACTCAGTCATAACTCTTGTAATATTGTATCACTTGACACTGATGATAAACACAAATAAATGTCCAGAAATTAAACCAAGTGAGAGGAGTTGAGGGTGCTGACCAAGATAGGTCCCCAGCAGGTTTGCAATGTTCCAATGTCTAGCACCCTGCTCTCAGCAAAAATGGCTGATAAACCCAATTTTCTTTATAATTTCACAGCTCCACTTCCACCAACACTCAACTTCAGGATTTCATTTCCTTACCCAGAGCAGAAATATATCCAACTGTAGCTGTTTCTCTGCATGCAGGTTTTATGGGGACAGTGAACTAGAGTATATTGCATTATTAAACCATAACCAGGCAGTAAATTACAGGGAGGAAAACAAAAGCAAATTCTGCTGAGCAGGGTAATTTTATTTTTTTTAAGTGAACAACTGCACTTTATTTGGAATGAGCAAATAGTGAAACATTTCTTAGGAATTGGTCATCATACTTCACCTTTACTTTGCCTTAGTTCAGCAATAGAAGCAGTATTTGAAAGAAACAGTTTCCAAAAGTGGGCAGGTACAATGAGAGAACACTGGTTCTCTAGCAGATGTAAAAGTCACCAAATAAATCCTAGTTAAGTAACTCTTGAAACTTTTTTTTTAATCCATGGACAAACATGCAGGGAATCAAACAAATACTTCAACCTTTTCATTGTTTCAAAAACTGCTGAGTGTTGGCAGCAGCATCTTTTCAGCAGCATGACATTCAGATTTTTCAGAGGGAGGTGGAGGGGAAAGGAGAGAGAGAAACAGAGCAATGCCATAAAATAGACAAAATCCAATCTTTGCCCAAATGGTGTAAAGACTATGGGGGATGACCAATGATAGTTCTTGGGACACTAAGAGTTGTAGAGTATGCATAAAGCAAATGTTCTTCACAGGGCCTGGTTTTCCAAAGCCTTGAAGTTTCAAATATTGACCTTGCAAAGGACAGGAAATTTCCCCAAGGCTGTATAGGCTCTGTTGTAAGATAAAGATTTGTAACACAGCAAAGTTTCTGGCTCAGTGACAGACAGGTTATTGATTGATATGTAAAGATACTGGGAAATTGCTGTAAGAAGAGAATGTTTGCTAAAATCAAGCTTCTGTTAGTGGATCAACTTAATTGCATTATGGAATGTCACCTTGCTTGTCTTAGTGAATGTTACCAGCTTCTATTGTTAAACTTGTTAAACTGTACTTAGAAAAACCCCCACCTATGTTCTCTTCCTGTAACTTCCTGGTCTGGAGAACAAATGCAGGAAGAGAACCCCAATTCATGGTTAATTTCAAAAATGGAAGGAATGCCTCTCTCATGAGGGTTCCAGGAGATTAACCCCTTTTGGGGGCTTCTCACTGCTCAGAAGAGATGGGCTTTGAGTAATCTTTGGTGGCTCTGTCACACAGGGGAAAAGGGGTGACAAATCCATGGGAGGCAAAGCAACAGAGAGTGACTCCCCTTAAACCTATCTCTATATAGTTTTTCCAACCCACTTCCAGCCCCAAAGTTGGAGTAGACTTTGGCAGACAAAGGCCACAGCATCTTCATACCAAATAGGGAAGCACAAAACTCAGTAGCTTCCCTGATTTCTCTGATAACGGCAGAGGTGATCACCATTACGTGTCATGTTATAAAAGCAAAATACATAAATTTTAAATAAGAACCCATACATGTGATATTTTCTGCCTCCACCCACCCACCCTCCAATATTCAAAACAATTTTGAGGAAGCAATGTCCTTATGGGATGGGAATTAGTGTTTTAATGTGGTAGATAGAGAATGTGAGGTTTTAAGAAATTGTTGCGATTCTCAAGCCCCAGAAGGTTCAAAGCCCTCAGAGGTTCTGTTGTAGCAATTTTGAGAACATAGAAAAACTGTTCAAGGTTAAGGCTGCCCACTGCAGGAATTCTAGATCTTAGGAAGACTCCCCCTTTAACAAGCTCTCAGATTCTGAAGAACTGAAAAGACTAAACTTCACACTTTTTTTTTTTTTTAAAGGTCAAATTAAATTTTTTTCTAGGGCCAGCCCATGGCTCACTTGGGAGAGTGTGGTGTTGGTAACACCAAGGCCACGGGCTCAGATACCTACATAGGGATGGCCGGTTAGCTCACTTGGGAGAGTGTGGTGCTGACAACACCAAGTCAAGGGTTAAGATCCCCTTACTAGTCATCTTTAAAATTTTTTTTTTCTAAAACTGAAATAATCATAGAAGTCGTCAATGTTACATGGCTTCGTTAGAACCTGATTCCCTTCCACTGTCTAGAGAGACATTTAGGGAAGCTGTTTGCATTACAAATAACTATCAGCAAATATTTTCATCAGAAGACAAGGGACTTGCACTAGAAACTCAAGAAATCAGGGGTTTGTAAATGTGTATGAGTTTCAAAGATGGCACACCTTTAATTTTACTAAGAAAATGATTAGTTTTTGTTCAAGTAGGTTCTGTAAAACAAGGCTTTCTCAAGGATTTTAAAAATAAAAACAGTGGGAAAAAGAAGAAACCAGTATATGGGGATGGTAAGGACAGAAATTGTGCTCCTCAGTAAAAATATTGAAGAGGAGTCTGCTTGCCACGATAGAACAATTGTAGTCAAAACAGATGTGTCTTGGAATGGGAGACAGCACAGTGTCTGAGAGATAAAACAGTAGTAACAGACATATGTGCTGCTCCCAAACATTTCTTAGGCCATCTCTTAAATCCCAGTATTTACATACGCTAGCCCTGGGAGAAACGTTAGACACTCTTCCAGTCTGATATGTCACCCTCAGAAGGGGAAGTCTGAGGCCATTTCCTGGAAGCCCATCCACCACTTCTGGACACACTCCTCAGGTGCACACACCCCCTTTGTGAAATCTGTCTCAACTCCCCAGGCAGAGAGAGAAGGCTCCTCCCTGATGTTTACAGACCCCTTCTTCCTACCACTATTTGGGCACATGTCACAATCACATTATTTCTTTGCATGTCTATGAGCACCAACTGATAAGAAGGTATCTATTGCAATAGACTAAACGTGTCCCCCAAATTTCATATGTTGAAATCCTGATCCCTAATGTGATGATTTTAAGTGGGGCCTTTGGGAGATGATTAGGTCATGGGGGAGAAGCTCTCATAAATGGGATCAGTGCCCTTATAAAAGGACCCCAGAGAACTCTCTTGTTCTCTTTCTGCCATGTGAGAATACAAGACAACAGTTTGCAACTCAGAGGACACTCACCAGAACCCGACCATGCTATCTCCCTGATCTTGACTTCCAGCCTCCAGAACAGTGAGAAATAAATTTTTATTGTTTGTACACCACCCAGTCTATGGTGCTTTGTTACAGCAGCCCAAACTACCTACAGTGTGTGTTAAGATCCTTGTACTTAGGAAAGCCTAACTTGATAAATGGGTGTGAATTCATTGATTGCTCAATTAAATGATAAATTAATACATGAGGAAAATAAGACTATTAATTGACTTACCCAGATCACACAGTTACTTTGTGTCAGATTAAATTTCCTCAAAGGCCTTAAAAACTTTTTGGATACATAATCCAGCAAAGGACTTCATTGCAACAAGAAAAATTCCATAATAAAGCTGGCAAAGCCTTAGTTCATAACCCAAATGCATACTAAAAATTATCTATTTTCTTTGAAATATTTAAACAATAACACTGTGCTGGACACTACAGTGAGCACTTGAAGTTTCTGAGCAAACACCAGAAATGACTCTGTTCCATTTTTCAGCATACATGTGCCGTGCTTTCTATGTGCTCCTGGGGCTGTGCTGGGAACAAGGACACTAAAACGAATGAGGTTCTATTAGCCCATTTCTGTTGCTTATAACAAAATGCCAGGAACTGTGGGGGACACAATTTAAGTTTCAGTGAGTTTGTGGGGGGGGCACTCAGCATTCCACACCTGGAACCCCCAAATTCATGTCCTTTTCACATGCAAATACATTCATTTCGTCCCCAAAGTCTTATCTTGTTTCATTTCAAAGGTCCAAGGTCCAAAGTCCCATCTGTGAAATCAAAACAAGTTATGTACTGCCAGTGTACAATGCTGGGACAAACAGGGTACATATTCCCATTCAAAAGGGAGAAATAGACCAAAAGAAAGGGGTAACAAGTCCTAAACAAGTCCAAAATCCAGCACGGCAGACATTAAATCTCAAAGCTGGTGAATCATGTACCTTAACTCCATGTTTGATGTCCTCTGCATGCTGGTGTGGGGGTTGGGGCCCCAAGTCCTTAGGCAGCTCCATTTCTATGGTTTTCCTGATCTTTGGCCATACTTCACCACTTGCAGGCTGGTGCTGCATGCACACTGGTAGCTCCAAAATTCTGGGATCTCCATGGCTATCTCACTTCCATGGCTCCATGAGGCATGGCCTTGGTGGTGTTTCTCTGTTGCAACTCTGACCCCACATTTCCTCTTGGCATTGCTCTAGCAAAGGCTCTATGTGGTGAATCTGCCCTTGCAACAGATCTCTTTCTGGGCCACCACACTTTTTCATACATCCTTTGAAATTGGGGTGGAGTCTTGGGGCCTGTAGACTTAATACTTACATGGATGCCACCAAGGCTTCCAGCTTGTATTTTCCAAAGCTGTGGGTCCAGCCATACCTGGGGCCAATTTAGCCATAGCTGGAGCAGCCAAAGTAGCTGGGGTGCTGGTGCTGGAATCAGCTTCCTGAGGTGGCCCTGGGCAGTGAGCCTGTGAAGGAGGCCTCAGGGCCTGAAATGGAAGGGTTGGTCCCAGAGGCTTCTGCAGTGCCTTCAAGGCCTTTTTCCCCTTCTCTTGATAATCCCTTTCCTTTGTACTAATCTTCTTACTACCGTTGCATTTTTCTCCTGAAAATACTCTCTGCTTCTCTACCACATGGCCAGGCTGTGAATTTTCCAACTCATTACACTCTGCTTCCCTTTTAATTATACATTCTGACTTTATGTCATGCCTTTTCTGCCATAACTCAGCATAGGCTGTTGCAAGTAGCCATGCAGCTTCCTGAATGCTGTGATGCTGAGAAATTTCTTCTGCCAAATACTCTGGGTCAGCACTTTTAAGGTCCACATTCCATAATACTTTTGGGCATGAAAAGAATACAGCCAAATTCCTTGCCAATTCATAAGCAAGGGTGATCTTTGCCCCAGTTTCCAAAACACTGTTTCTTATTTTTATCTGAGAATTCCTTAGAATGGTCTTTACAGTCCATATTTCCATAAGCATTCTGGTCACCACCTTTTAACCAGTCTCTAAAACATTCCAAACCTTCCTTGGGTTTCTTGTCTTCTAAACTCCCACCAGCAGCTAGGCTTTTTCTAGTCTGCTCCTTCAAATTTTTCCAGCCATTCCTCAACACCCAGTTTCAAATCTGCTTCCACCTTTTCAACTATTTGTTGTAAGCAATATCCAACTTCTCTGGTATCAATTTTCTGCATTAGTCCATTTCTGTTGCTTTTAACAAAATACGTGGAACTTTGGGGACACAATTTAAGTTTCAATGAGTTTGGGGGGCATTCAATCCACAACAGAGGTTTATCCTGGCTCTTGAGGAGCTTGTCATCTAGTGGGCACTTAATGGAGAACCCAGTGATTCCTTTGTTTTTAAAAACAAGTACATTTTTTTCCAAGAAAATTTTTTCCCACAGAAAAATGAAAAATGAGGGCACTTCAAAAAGGTTCCAAAAAATAGAATTAAAAGACAATATGAATCTTTTCATCAGCTTTTTGAAGTACCCTCGTATGTAGTTTTTAAAAAAAAAGTTAAAGAGAACCCCTGAGGAAAGAGATGTGCTAATGGAGGTGTATTAGTCAGTTTCTGTTTCTTAATATTCTTTTCCAAAATACCTGGAAGTAGGTAATTTACAAAGAAAACAAAATGTATTACTTACATTTCTGAGGCTGGGAAGTCCAAAGTCTAGGGAACACAGTTGGTGAAAATCTTCTTTGTTGGTGGCTGTACAGAAATGTAGGGATCTGACATGGCAGAAAATGGCAGAACAGAGAGAGAGAAAGTTCATCATGCACTCTCCTTCTAAAGTCCCTGGAACCACGCCTCTGACCACCATTATTAATCCATTCATTATGTCATGGTCCTACAATCTAATCACCTCTTTAAGGCCCCACCTTTCAATTACCAAAATAGGATTTCCCACCCTCAACAATTACAGAGGGAATTAAGCTTCTAATATATGAACTCTGGGGGACACAATTCAATCAACCCACAGCAGGAGAACAGCAGTGACTCTGAGTTCCGTACCCTCCCTGGGGGCCCTTGCTGCTCCTGGATGGCCTGGAGCTTTTTTGGAGCTATTCAGAGTTCTTCATTGCTTTGGAGAGTGGGAGGGTGGGGAGGGGGTATGGAGGTGTCTTTGGTATCCTTTCTTAACCCATCATAGCCATATATCCTGAGTGACATGCCAAACCTTCACTGCTCTGTATCCCAGAAAACTCCCAAGTTCCCAGATGATGCTTTTGTTGCAGGTTCAGGCACCAGGTTTTGAGACCAAAAAAGAGCAACACTCTAACAATGTGGAGAGAAAGAAGCAGCAGGAAAGCCAGGTCTTTCTAACACCAGCCTCCTGCTGCACCATCTACTCATGCATCATCCAACTCCTCCCGCCATGCACAGTCCCTTTTCCTGACATCTACTTTCTCTTCTAGAAATGGCTGAAATTCCCTGCACCACCAAGGTCAGGAACAACTTCATGGACATGCAATCTTGGCAGCTGCATAGGTCCTGCTCTCAAAAGGGCCACGTATTGGTTTAATGTTCTCTTATTGCTGTGCTGAAATTCTTAATACTTTTTTAAAAAGGGACCCCTCATTTTTATTTTATACAGGGTCCCACAAATTATGTTCTTGTGACCCCAGTTTTTTTGAAATCTAGGCATTAGGACCACACAGACTCCACAACAGCAGACACCTAACCCCCATGCGGTGTTTGCCTGGCATTGTCACAACAGAGTATTGAAATCACAATGGCAGCTGACCTGCAAGTGCTCCTGTCCTTCCTCTGGGTGGCAAGGACAATGATAAAAGAAAGGATTTCTTTGGATTCCTTCACAGGCTCAAGGAGTAACAATTTCCAGTGCCAGACATGAAGGTTCGTCTTCCCATCGGTCACAGTCATTGACACACAACATAGAATTGTTCCTGGGGTCTGTTAAACATCCTCCTAGGTAAACCGATCAAGGCTAATTTGGCAAAAGTGACTGGGGAATAATTCTGTTGCTATACATACACAATTATATAGGTTACTATACAATTACAGTGGGTCTTCTTGGAGATCAGAGGCTGTTACCCCAAAAATACAGTGCTTGGACATGCTGGAATAAAGAAGCAGCCTCAGGAATCTCTGACCCCTGCCTCCTGTCTCTCAATCCTCTGTCTCTCTCCAAAGCACAGGATGAAGATGTTCCTTCATCTGCCTAAAGTCAGGACCTGCCAAAGAAGAAGACAATCACCTCTGGTTCTTTCCCTGAGTTTTCACTAACTTAACTCATATTAGAGGAAGGGAAAACTGGAGTCTATCAACACATCTGGACTAACTTTTGTTATAGACCATTGTCTTCTATTTCGGTCCCATTCAGTATTTTGAAGAGAATCATCTACTAGTCATTGTCTGTTCTGCAGGCCAGATAGACTTTGTCCCAAGCCACTTTATGTATCTCCAGGCCCATTGCATCCCCCTAAGAATCATTTACTCCTACATCCCCCTCTCCCCTTTCCCTATGGGTATATAGCATCTGTACCCCACTGGGTTATTGGGCAATCATTCTGCCATCCCCCAGTGCTGTGCACATTAAAATAAAATTTATTATGCCTTTTTTCCATATTAATCTGAATTTGTGAGTAATTTTTTAGTGAAATTTAAGGGGTGAAAAGGAAGTTTTCTCTTGGCCCCTACTATCTCAAAATCAAGTGACTAAACCTACAGTATCGGCATCCCTGGGAATCTGTTAGAAATGTACAACCTCAGATCAACTGAATCAAACTCTGGGGCTGGGGCCCAGCAAGCTGTGTTTTAACAGCTATCCAGGTGATTGCAATGCCACTGAGAACCACTGGCTTGTTATAAATGGAAAAAACAATAGTTCCACTTGCAGATATATAGCATCAATTATGTAAGTGCGCTCCACCATTCAAGCTATTGAGAAAAGTTACATTCATTCATTTACTTCAGTCATAATTACTTTTATCTATATGCTAAATGTGTGTGTGTGTGTGTGTTTGTGTGTGTGAGTGTGTGTGTGTGTGTTTAGACTCTCAAGTGAGCCAGGCACTGTTGGTATGTGTCATAAAAGGGTTTATAACCCAATGCAAGAGAAGGGAAGAGGCAAATTCATAAATATGAATAACTCTGCCCAGAATTCTGTATGAAAAGTATGGAAAATGTAATATGAGTTTGGCCAGGGGAAGAGATTACATAGAGTTTGTAGGTTAGGGAAGACTTAGTGAAAGCACTCTACAGCTGGAATTTTGGTATGTAGTAATGGGGAAGAGGCTCTTCAGGCCTAGGAGGAGCATAAAGGCATGAGACAGAAAAGAATAGAGAATGTTTCCAGGTGATCGTGTGATTCCATTGTGTTGGAGTGTGGATTCTGTGAGAAGGGCTGATCTGAGAATAAACCAAGATAATAGTGCGGTGCCAACTTTTGGGGCAAGAACCTAGCATAAAGGCAGAGTTCAGCTTCTCAGAATGCAAGAGAGAAGATATTCTGAGCCCTGTGTTGGGTGGTGTGGATAGCACCCATCTCTTCAAGCTCCTGTTTGGGCTCAGCCACATTTCAACTGTGTGTTTCCAGGGCAAAGCCCTTAAGCAATCTATGACACTATTCTGAGAAGGAGAAAAATATATCTGTCCTTTAATTTCACAGGTAAACTGAGATGGGCAGAAACAAGTTTAGAGCCATTTGGAGACAGAGCCATGTTGTTGGCCCACCCCCATGAGACAAGATATTTTTTCATGGCTCTTGCTAGACAAATGTATACGGTGCTATTTGTAAATCACCTTTTTACTCTTTCATATCAGATTCCTTCATGAGGGCAGGGTTTTGGAGACTTCTTTTTTTTTTTTTTTGGTTTTTATTTTTAAAATCAAGACTAATTTGTAGTTTGGAAAGTTTTCCTGAGCAAGGGTATGTTTAAGCTTCTACTTTTAGACACCAGACTTCCAGCTCATCTCTCTCCACGCTCATCTCCTACACCATGTCACGGATGGACTAATAGGCAGCTGCCAGCCTCGTTAAATCCAGGGACAAGACACATCTGTGACAACATGATGGGCCCTGAGGCAAGGGACGAATATCATTTGCTAACTACCTTTCTAGCTATTTCTGTCTGTTTTATTACACTCACTCTCTGACTTTTCTAAGGCTAGGCAAAGAAATGTGGACAAATAGATTACAATAAACAAAACAGCCTATTAAAAAATACTATGTGCTTGGAAAAAAATTTATCATTTTTAAATGTTAGTTCTTGAGGTCAAAGACCAGCTATAGTTAATTCTGTATAGCACTCAAATGATATAAAGTAATTTGATGCTTTGAGGACCTCATTTAAAAAGTAATACAAAAATAGCTGAAGGAATGTACATTAGTACTACTTCTATGGACAGCAAGTTGGCAATGCCCATCAAAACCTAAAATAGGGCCTGCATGTGGCTCACTCGGGAGAGTGTGGTGCTGATAACACCAAGGCCACAGGTTTAGATCCTAATATAGGGATGGTCAGTTTGCTCACTGGGTGAGTGTGGTGCTGAAAATACCAAGTCAAGGGTTAAGATCCCCTTACTGGTCATCTTTAAAAAAAACCAAAAAACCTAAAATACATGTAAAATGTGAGTCAAAAGTTATACTTCTAAGGACTTTATCTTTCAGAAATACTCAAATAGGCAAATTGGCTCTGTACAAGTTTACTCAATTAGGTATTGTTTGTAATAATTTTTAAAAAGGAATTAGAAACAACGAAAATGATCATGAATAGGGAACTGGATAAATAAATTTAAGTCCAGCCATAGACTACTTTGTGCTTTGGTCTGAATATTTGGCCCCTCCAAAGCTCATTTGGAAGCTTGATCCCCAGTGTAGCAGTGTTGAGAAGTGGGGCCTTAGGCGATGATTGGATCCTGAGGGATATCTCCTCATTAATGGAATCCTTTCATGGATTAACGGATTAACAAGTTAATAGATGAGTGGGTCATCACAGGAGTGGCACTGGTAGCTTTATAAGGAGAGCAAGTGAGCATGTCAACACACTCAGCCCACTTGCTATGGGATACCCTGACCCATCTTGGGACTCTGCAGAGAGTTCCCACCAGGAAGAAGACCCTCTCTAGATGTGCCCTTTGACCTTGGACTTTCCAGCCTCCAAAACTGTAAGAAATAAATTCTGTTTCTTTATAAATTACCCAGTTTTAGGTATTCCATTATAAAAGCCAGAGAATGGACTAATACATGTGGCAATAGGAGCAAAGAATGAGGAAGCACTTTATGTACTGATATGGAGAAAGCTCCATAATATTTTTTTGACAAATGGAAGAGGCAGCATAGTGTGTCAGTACATTACCATAAAAATTAAAAAATAATAATTTATATATATGTTTATATAAAATATAAACCAAAATATAGGGATACAAAAGAAACATAACATTGGCAACTTCCAAGTGTAGGAGAGCAAAAAATCGCTTCCCTCTACCCTTCTAGGTTGATTGGCGGGGTTACAAATTAAATTGACCTAAGGCAGATTAACAGGAGAATAACCATATTTAATTGCATATGTACACATGGAAGTCCCACAAAATATCAGACTTGAAGAAGGGTCAGATGACTGAAGTTTATATAGCATCCTGAGTGACAGAAAGAGAGAGTTTGGGGATCTGGGGTGTGGTAGACACAAGCTGCAGGAGAGTGAGGGAAGAAAATGCATGGTGAATAAAAATTGTCTTCTTAAGCAGATAAAAAGTCTCTCAGCTGATAAAAGCTGTCTCAGAATAGCCCTAGAAGAATAGATGATAGACTTGGTGTGGTGTCAACTTCCAGTCTCTTCTTCTATAATCTAAATTAATCTCCCCTGGTTGACAAGATTCCAGGGGAGGAAATTTATAACCATGAGTTCCTTTTGGAGGCCTGTCTTTCAGCAGATAAGGGGAGCTCAGAGAAAACCTCTGTCTGTATCCACTGTTCACCAAGTGCTCTCAGTTCAAAGTAATCTGTGTTACACTTTGGGTGGCATTTCTAGAATTCCTTCACAAGGAAGAGAACTAAGGGGCTGAGACAAGAGTTGGAAGACTTTTCATTGCATGACCTTTTTCCCTTTTAGATTTAGAGCTACACGAATGTATATATTAAAAATTAAATGAACTAAAGTAAGAATTCTGAACCGGTTTAACAAATAAATAATTATTAGCCAAAAAATAAAGTAGAAATCTGAATTTCTCTTAATCCTGAAAGACCACCAGTTTTGACATTCTTTTGCTTAGAAATTCAACAAAACTTCTCCACTCAAAAAAAAAAATTTTTTTTAATCCTGCTAAGAAAAACAAAATGATCCAAGTATGCTTCTTTACCTTTACCTCAAAGAGACAAAGATAGATAGATGAGCCAGTGTCTTAGTCTGTTCAGGCTGCTATAACAAGATACATTACACTGGGTAGTTTATAAACAATAGACATTTATTTCTTACAGTTCTGGAGGCTGGGAAGTCCAAGATCAAGTCACCAGCAGACTCAGTGTCTGATCAGAGTGTACTTCCTGGCTCATAGATGGCACCTTCTTGCAGAATTTGCACAGAGTAAAAGGGGGTGAGGAATCTCTCTGTGGCCTCTTTTATAAAGGCATTAATCCCATTAATGAGGGCTCCACCCTCAAAACCTAATCACCTCCCAAAGGTCCCCCCTTCAAATACCATCACCTGGGAGGTTTGGATTTCAACATATGAATTTTAGGGGGACACAAACTTTCCGACTATAGCAGCCAGGACAGAAAAAGTTACTGAAATAGTGATCACAAAAAGGAAGACAATACGTGAAAGTGTGAAAAAGGAGGCTACATTAAGCCAAGGGATTTACTGATTTCCCTTGTTTCACCAAAAAATGTCATGGGACTTAGCAAATTATATACAACACAAAAATGCAATGTCCACAAAAATAAGCCAGCTGCTCAATAAAAATTAATAATTCACCCAATGGATATACAATTTCTTTGTAATGAAATCGAAGAGAAAGTCATTGCATGTGACTTAGTAAAGAAAACACACCACACATGTAATGAATAACCAATCCAACAACACCTTCACAGTGATTATACGTTCACAGAGAGGCTATTTATAAAATTTTTAAATGTAGGCAAATGTCATAATAACAAGACATAATTGTGTAAAAGCCATCGTACAAAGGACTAAAACAATGGAATCCAAATCAGCAGCTTTGTGATGATCTGTTTGAGTTAAGAATGGATTTCAGACTGAGGAAAAGAAGGACTGCATATTCTTTCAAACTGTCCTCCATAAATATTACTCTTCTCAGAAGGCTTTTGCTCTGTACTGAGTGGCTGTGAATTTAATGTTATACTTCCTGACAGGTGCCTGGAGATATTCTCAGGTGCTGCTGTAAGACACAACTATGGGTTTTAATCATCAGCAAAGCTAGCACTGAATTAACATCCTTTAACAAAAGCTGAAGAGTCTTTCTGTCTTATGTGAGAATAGATCTAACTACTGCTGCACAGAAGACTGTTAATGAGAGGGTAAAGAACATTTTAGGCCCATTCCAACATATGCACAAATGGGAGACTGATGGTCAAAATTTGACCAAAGTCTAATATTTTTGCCTGAAAAAGATAAAGGCAAGTGTTATCTAAAGTCCATCTTAGTCATTTTTTTAAAGCCAGAAAAGCAACCAGAGAACATTTAAATTTGAGCAATGACTTCATGGTAAAGGACCCAAAATAAGCTGGTTACAAAATGTGTGTCTTGATAACTAAATCTGTTGTCTTGCAGTACATGGGTGTAAACAAAATCTTGTTAAATGTTAGCGGATGCTTAAATAAGAAAGCTGATTTGACTATATTTTATCTGAAGTTATTCTTTCAGGCAGTTTATCAGTTAGAATAAGCTTCAGCTTCATTTAACAGAAACAACAAAATAACAGTGGCTGGAATAAGAGAATTTTATTTCTCTCGTACATAAAAGGAGTCTAAAGACAGGCAATTCAGAGCTGGTTCAATGGCTTCATAGTCATCAGGGATAAAGATTGCTCCTCTCTTTTTCCTGCACATCCTAACTGGTCTCTATCTTCAAGATCACCTTCATGATCCAAGATGGTGGCAGCAAATTCTGCCAATAGGCCCACTTCACAAGTACCAAGAAGCAAGAGGAAAGAGGGCACAACTCCCAAGTAAATATTGGGAAATTATAATTAAAAACCAAAATACTTTCCCAATCCAGAAATCCTCTCACAAAAGTAGTAAAGAAAATATTTTTATTTTTGCATAAGCATGAAATCAGAATGTGATGCACATCACAGGCAATCTGATAAGAGATTGCAAGCACAGAGAGAAATCTCACCCATCATATAGCCAAGCACACACAACCCATACATGTTTTTAAAACAAATAATTACCTCTCAAGTAAGAGGACTTGACAGCACCATTTTATTACACCTAGTTTATCCTAAATTTACCTGGTAATTGGGGTGACCATTTATGTTAGTTAATTGACATTATACAAGGGAAAAATAAACATATCCTAGGGACAGGAGGTAGTTTTGCAGCTTGAAGCCAGGTGAACATTACACTCCCACCTCTTGCTGAAACTAGGAAATAGGGAGCTATCTTACTTGGATGTTTACCTTTAAAGACGATGGTTCCTTTCATTCCTGGGTCAAGCTGACAAAGGGCCTATCTACTTGTCAAAAGAATTTACATATGTTTCTAAGAGAGAGAAAGTACTTCCAATGACAGGTTTCTAAAGTAAGTGTTCTAAGAAAAGGGAGGAGAGGGAAATTTCTTCCTTTACTTTCAACCAGGAGAATTACGCCTCTTACTTCTAATTTGTATTTGTCTTACATGAGTCAATTCCCTTTAAGGACTATTTTTGGAAATGTCACATAAAAATTTGCCTTCATATCTCACTAGCCAGCACTTAGTCAAATGGATATACCTCACATCCCAGAAAACTGCAAAATAGTCTTTAACTAGGTGCATTCCTACATCAACAAAACAACAACAACAAAATGGAGATTTTGTCTCCAAGGAAAGAGTGATTCTTTGGTAGTCATCTGCAGGGTTTTTTTTCCCCCCACCAACAGTACTTAGATAATAGACCTAGTTGCCTATTGTATTCTTGTTAAAAACAATGAAACCATGACATCTGCAAAAGAAAAGTATTTACCCTTATATAATTCTCTTTTGAGAATGGGAGGTTGGAAAGAGTAAGTTTAATAAAAATTATCTGAAAGTGGTTTCTTATTTAGAACCCAGGTTTAAAAGTTTTGATAGGAGAGAAAGTTTTGCTCAAAATGAGTTTGTTTTATTCCACTTTTAACAGTAAGAGGCTATTCTTCCTGTTGCATTACTTAGGAATAGCTTCTATTCACATCAGTAACCAGGGATCATCCCATTTACAATAGCAACAAACATTTTAGAATACTTAGGAATTACCTTAACAACAACAATAAAAATGAACTACAGGTAGAAAATTTTTAAACTCTGAAATACACAAAAGAAGAATTGATCTTTTAAAAAGGCATGCTTTGTGTTAAAATAAGAAAAAACTCAATATCATAAAAATATCAATTATCCACAAGTTTTTTAACCTTTTAATACAACTTTAATAAAAAATAACAAGTTTTTTAAACTAGACAAGGTAACACTGACGTTCATTTGAAAAAGTAAATAAGCAAAAACAAGCAGGAAAATTACAGCAATGAAGAGCAATGCAGGCAGATGGGCCCTTCTAGATACTGAAACATATAAAAAGGCCTTAACAGGTACAACAGTGTTGTGTGGCATGTGAATAAACAAACAGACAAGTCACAGAATAGAATGTCTAAAAATAGACCAAAATACATAATGGGATTTAGTGTATGTTAAGGATGGCAATTCACATCAATAGGGAAAATGAGGGCCGGCCCGTGGCTCACTCGGGAGAGTACGGTGCTGATAACACCAAGGCCCCGGGTTCGGATCCCATATACAGATGGCCGGTTCGCTCACTGGCTCAGCGTGGTGTTCACAACACCAAGTCAAGGGTTAAGATCCCCTTACCGGTCATCTTTTAAAAAAAAAAAAATTAAAAAAAAAAAAAATAGGGAAAATGACAAGCTATTTAATATTTGCTATTCAGACAACTGGGTAGCCATCTGGAAAAATATTAAAATAAAATTCTAATCTTACAATGTACACCAGGAAAAATATTTAATGAATCAAAACATTTTTTTTAAAAAAAGGAAGCCATAAATGTACTAGAAGAAAACATGGAAAGACCTTTCCAACTATGACTCCTCAGAAAACAATACCCCAAAACATGGTGCTTTGGCATGCTGAGTGCTTTGAATTAAAGGAAGTTAAAAGGGAAAGGCCTCAAAAATAAGTCTCTAAACCAACGTTTCTCTCTCTGACTTTCTCCCTCTTCCCTGTCTCTCTGATCCTCTTTCTTTCCCAAAGCACTGGGAGGGACTTTTTCTCTGAAGGCCCTTCATCTGATTAAGGAAAGTTCCTCCAAAAAATTGCCAATTGTCTTAAGATTTTCTCCAAAGGGATCTCATCAAATAACCAAAAAAGATTAACTACCAGAGAAGAAAAAAAACTAAAAGTTGTAACCACTCCCAGACTAACTTTTCATCTATTTTTCTAAGGGCAGTTCCCAGAGATTACCTTTACCTGCATAATAAGTCAAATTTTTTTCACAGTGAAGTTTTGCCCCTCACTTTTCTGCAATTTGCCCATTACCTACCCTAGAGCTCAGAGAACTTTGCCCCAGGTCTATTGCCTGTTCTTTGGGCTCATACATTTTCCCTAAAAACCTTTTACTGCCCCTCTAAATTGTCTACACCCTCATTTCTCTCTCCCCTATGAAGAGAATGATATTTAAGCTTTAGTCATCAGGCCCTTCTTTGAATCTCATAATTTGTATCATTCCTGTGCTTATGTACAGTAATAAATTTGTATGCTTTTTCTCCTGTTAATCTGTCTACTGTCAGTTCATTTCAGCAGTGAACCTTCAGAGGGCAGAGGTGAAGCTTTTCCTCTGCTCCTATAATCCAATATCCAGAAGCCTTAAAAAAGAATGATTAACTCAACTACATAATCAAAACTTCTATGCAACAAACAAAACAAATGAAAAAATAAAAAACAAAAAACTTATGAGCAAAATTAAAGACAAATGACAAATTGGTAAGGAAATTTGCAGTTTATATTGTAGACAAAGACCTGATATCCCTAAAATACATTTCAACAAATAAGAACAAAAAGCAATAAAAACAGATAAAAAATTGAATAAATAATTTATAAAAGAGGAAGTATAAATGGGTTTTAAATATGTGAAAAATGTGTACTCTCACTCAAAATGTAAGGAATACAAATTAAAACTACATTGAGGGGCTGGCCAGTTAGCTCATTTGTTTAGAGTGTGGTGCTGATAACACCAAGTTCAAGGGTTTGGATCCCCATCCCAGCCGGCCACCAAAAAATAAAGAAAGAAAGAAAAATAAAGAAAACACCACGTCGAATTGTTCATTTTTACCTGTCAGATAGATAAAAAGCCAAAAATTTGATAATACACCAAGCGATTAAACTGTGGAAAAAATCAGCAATCTCATGCATTGTTGGTGGGGCTGTATGTTACGTGACACAATCCCTAATGGGATGTAATTGAACATTGACAAAAACAACAAATTAATAACATATTTTTGGAATTATCAATTTCAATTCCAAAATTTCATTTTACAGAAATACTTGCATAAATATGAAATGGTACATGTACATAGTTATTCACTGAAGCATTATCTGTAATTGCATAAAATTGGAAACAACCCAATAAAATTCTATGCAGCTATAAAAAGAATGAGGAAATTATTTATGTAGTTATATCATTATCTCCAAGATATATTAATCAACACTGAAAAAAAGGTGTAGAAAAATCTGTATAGTATGCTGCCTGCCATTTATATAAAAAGGGCAGATAAATAGCATTAGTATCTGCTTATATATTAACAGAATTTCTAATTTCTCTCTCTCTTTCTCTCCCTCTCCCCCACCAACTACCCCCTCCAGACACATACACACACAAATCTATATATGTACATATATATGTATATGTATATGCACATACGTGTATGTATATGCACATATATGTGTATGTATATACACATACATTAAAAATCTCTGAATTAATGGAATTAATGCAGCTACCTTATTGGGAGTAGGGTGCCCACAGGGGTGGAAAGGAGATTTCTCAGTGTATAGATCTTCACAGGTATTTTTAACCAGGTGGATCCACTACTTTTTTTTTTTTTTTTTTGGCAGCTGGCCTGTATGGGGATCCAAACCCTTGACTCCGAAGGCTGTGCTCTAACCAGCTGAGCTAACCGGCCAGCCCTCCATTACTATTTTTAAAGTAACAATTTAAATTTTTAAAAAACAGAGGGGCTGGCCAGTTAGCTCAGTTGGTGAGAGCATGGTTTTATAACACCAAGGTCAAGGGTTCAGACCCCCATACCAGCCAGCCACCAAAAAGAGAAAGAAAAAATAGGGAGAGTTGCTGGAGAGTTAGCACGTGCAATTTAGACTATAAAGTCTGATTTGAGTCTAAGCTGAAGGAAAGTCACTTAAAATCATAAATGCCTACATTTTTCTGAAAACATTGCTATACCTGATTATTTAAATGGCCAGTAGTAGAAGCCCTATACCTAAAGCTTTTTCATTGAATATTTGTCTGAGAAGCTCAAGCTTGCAGTGCATCGTGAAGAGAACAAGCATATGACTTAGATGATAGTTCCATTTAGTTAACATATTTATAATTTAGTAAAAGGGCTGCCATTTACTTTCTCAATCCAATCAGATGGAGGCACATTGGCAGGACTAATTTTTTAACTTGGCTTTTTTTTCTTTTCTGGGCGGCTGGCTGGTGCGGAGATCCAAAACTGTGACCTTAGTATTAGAAGGCTGTACTCTAGAACAAATTTTTTTTTAATTTTAAAAATTTTTTCTTAATTGTTCAGGATTTGGCTATTCCTATTTAGAGCCTTCTCAGGGCAACTTTTCTGAGATTTTTTTAATGATGTATGAAACAGGAGGGAGCATAAACAAGATCTATCCAAAAGCAGCTTAGCATCTACAAAGTTCTGGCAGTTGACGGAATTATTATATTTGGTAAAAGAGAACCTTAAAACTGAGATTCCACAACCTCACTTACATAATTTATAATTCAGGTAACTATCTCACAGAATTTGCCCACTTTACTAGATCTGATCATCCCTCCTTGTGAATCCTTTTTTTTTTCTAATTATTTTTAACTGACACATAATAATTGCACATATTTTTAAGGCACAGTATGATGTTTCAATACATGTACACATTGTGTAAAAATCTAATCAAGATATTTGGCATATCCATCACCTCGTATATTTACCATTTCTCTGTGGTGCAATCATTCAAAATCCTTTCTCCTAGCTATTTTGAAATATGCAACACAAAATTGTTGCACATAGTCACCCTATTGTGACCCCTATCTAACTATATCTTTCTGCCTGTTGACCAATCTCTTCCTATCCCTCATGAATTCTTTATACATGAGCTTTTGCTTTTTAATTTAATGCAAAGTTTCATATGAAAAATATGAATTTGGTAGGTTGCCTGTGTAGGAACAAATACGATGCTTGATGTGGTTTAAAAATAAATTAGGGAAAGTCACCCAGAAACAAATCTTCTCTGTTTTAGAAAGTGTTTGAGTGTTTTTCCTTAGCTAAGTAAATGTAGAGGGAATCAACTCACGTGGGGTGGGTGCAGTGATCCGTGGCGGTGAAAAAGAAGCTTTTGTTGTTCCAGCGAGGTTTAGTGATTGAAGAAAACAAAAGGTAAGCAAAGCTGTCACTTGGGAGAAAATGAATCTATTTACGTAATGTATTAGTCTGTTTCTGTTGCTTATAACAGAATACCTGGAACTGCGTCATTTTTAAAGAAATAAAATTCATTTTTTACGGGCCGGCCCGTGGCTCACTCGGGAGAGTACGGTGCTGATAACACCAAGGCCCCGGGTTCGGATCCCATATACGGATGGCCGGTTCGCTCACTGGCTGAGCGTGGTGCTCACAACACCAAGTCAAGGGTTAAGATCCCCTTACCGGTCATCTTTTAAAAAAAAAAAAAAAAAAAAAAAAAAAAAAAAAATTCATTTTTTACAGTTTTGGAGGCTGAGAAGTCCAAAGAGAGAAAACATGTCTAGTGAGGGCCTTCTTGTGGGTGGTGACTCCCTACAGATACATGGGGTATCAAATGGGGAATGGCTTGAGCAAGGGAGAGCCAACCTCCTCACTTGCTCTCCTTTAAAAGCCATCAGAACCACACCCACCACCATCTGTTAAACCATCAATGGATCAATCCAATCCTGAGGGTACAGTCCTCATAATCTAATCACTTCCCAAAGACCCCACCTTTCAATTGCTATAACAGGCTTTCCCATCCTCTTAACATCATTACAGTGGGGATTAAGTTTTTAATACGTGAACCTTTGGGGAACACATCTTACCCATAGAGCATAAAGAACCCAGAGCCTTCTGGGAGAGAAGATATCAATAGTCCAACTCTGTTCCCAGCATCTTGAAGTTAGGACAACTCTGTCAGGGTCCACAGTTAACTGGAGGAGAGAATCAATCCAAGAATGGACTCTGGAATTTTCAAAATTAAGCTCTTTCCAGTAATAGTTTTCTTTGTTTGGATATTTTCCTTTTCTTTTTCTTTTCTTTTTCTCAGAATAGGAGTGTGTGTGTGTGTGTGTGTGTGTGTGTGTGTGTTCTGATGGAAATTTTGTATAATCAAGACTCTGGATAGCTAGAAAAGAAATTATATACTAATTTTTTTTGTTGTTGTTGTTAATTCTAATGACACTAGAGATAGATTTACTTAAAATGTTAAAAACAAAATTACCTAGCAGGCTCTTATCCAGGACTTGCTCAACTTGAAAAGCAAAAACGTAAAGAAATAGGTCGGTTAATTCCTACCCCAATCAAAATATTGTTTTTCCCTTATTGTGTTTGGGGAGTCAAACTATATAGATTTCTCACTTATAATTGGAATTTGCCATTATAATATTTCTCTCTTTCTCTTCTCCTCTCTCTCGTCCTCTTTCTCTCTCTCTAAGCAACAACAAAATCTTCCCAATGTGTTGAGGGTTTGCTGATCACTTTGCTGTGGTGTGGAGCTGTCAATGAACAGTTTTTCTAAAATAGACCATTTTCTCTTCAACCACACTAGATGCCCACTCCACTGTACACTGGCCTATCTGTCATCAAGTTCCAGACTCATAACCTAGAGCTTTCTAGACATCTTTCCAAAATGAACAGGATGGACAGGTAGAAGGCAATTTAGGCCCATTCAGAGGTATTAGGAGAGAGAAAAGAGGCTGAATACATTCTTAAGATTCTCAAAGATAGCTCAAAGAGCTAGAGAACAAAATTCTATACCTCAAGAGCATACTAACTAGAACAGCAGTTAGAGCTGATGAGCAATCCAATTGAAATAGGAGATTTATTCTCTCTCTCTTCCCTCCCCCTCCTCCCCCTTTTTTGTCTCTTTCCTTTTTATCCTGCATTACTTTTTCATTAAAAGTAAAATCTCCAAAAACATCACCCCAATTTAATCACAAAAACATCAGACAAACCCAAATAGAGGAACTTTCCACAAAATACCCAGCCAGTACTCTTCAAAGTTGTCAAGTTCATGAAAAACAAGGAAAGACAGAAAGTGTCCAGTCCAGAAGAGACCAAGAGACATGGCAACTAATGCAATGTTATCTCCTAGATGGGATCCTGAAAGAAAAAAAAGGACATTAGTGGAAAAACTAGTGAAATCTAAATAAAGTCTGGATTATTATATATAACACAGAAGCCCCAGATCTGAAAGGGCACTCATGTAGTGTTTGTCTATTCCAAAAAACTCACCCATTGTTACAATAGGTATAGACACTGGTATATTAGACTTAAGGGAGGTGTGGGTGGTGGCTCGCCAGCTGGAAATCCATACCACCATGGGGTACATACAACAGTCATATAGTGAACATACCAAACTAGAGGTGTAAGCCATTTGCATGTTTACACATAGACCCTCACCCAGCTTGCATAACTCAGAGCATGGGAGATCTGACTGAGTAGATAAGTTAACTTACTTGCTACCCTCCTGGTACCACAGTAGTTTAACAACAGCATGCTAACTTACTTAGGGTCCCTGCTTCCTCCAGTCTTCCATTTGAGATTAGCCTTTCTTTGGGTAACTACGGTGGCCAGGGGTAGTTTCCCAGCATGGAGGGGGAACCCTGGTATGCACAGCGAGGGGAAATAGGGCTATGTCCAGCAATTACTTACAGTAGTAATGTGCTAATGCTGGTTTCTTAGTTTTGACAAATGTGCCATGTGAATGTAAAATGTTACCATTAGGAAAACTGATTGAGGGGTATACAGAGAACTCTGTACTTACTTTGCTACTTTTCTGTTAATCCAAGCTTAGTACAAAACAGAGGAGGCATAGAGCATTACACAAAATTATCTACATTTTTACTTGCAACTCATTGGTCTAAACTTAGTCATATGGCTACATCTAATGTAAAGCAAGGCTGGGGAATGTGGTCTAGCGAGGAGGCTTCAACTCGGGGCTGGCACTAAAAGGAAGAAAAAGGGAGAGAATTGGGGAGACAACCAAATCTGCCACAATCACCAGGCTGCTTAGAAGTGGAACAGAAATTTTAATCAAGGTCTTCCGATTTCAAGCTTGATGCAATTCCTATTGCCTGTTGAATATACATTTGTACTCTCTATTCATGTACACATAAAAGGAAAACAAATAATAAGATCAGTTAACTTTTTGGTTTACTTTTTAATATCTTTTCCATAATTAAGTTTGCCACTTAATAAAAATATTGCTTATTAGTCATTTCCTTCTAGGTCACATCCTTTTTATGTTCATGTATTTTGTGACATCAATTTACATGTGTGAATACTTTCTGGAATGCATACCCAAACTAGTACTGTCTTTATGTTTTCTCTTAAAACTAGAGAAAGACTGAAGTTCTAGACAGAAGGCTGAAGAGAACTTAGCAGTTCTGTGCTCTACTAACGTGTTGTGGCAATTGCCATGTAACCTTAGAAAAACTATTTATCAGACCTTTTATCTCCAGGATCAAATCTAGGTTTTGTAGAAACTAAAGATTATACATGATTTAGAGACACTCTTTACGAAAAATACACAATTACTAATTCAGAAATAAGTATGAAAGTATTTATAGTGAGAAATGAAATCAAAACAATTAAAAAATCTTTTAAAGCTGACAAATACCACAAATATCATAAAATCCTGAAAAATAAGATATTTTTATTCTGCCTGACATACCTCTATAATACTTTTCCCCCTACATTTTTGGCTGCATGCTCTTCTGGATAATCTTTTCACATAATGACAATTTTGTAATATTTTTTAGAGGGAGCACAAAGAAAATTATTCTTTTAGAATGATTAAATAAATTTTTCTATCATTATAGCTGAGATGCATTTTCTTAAAAAGCAACTTTACACTCAGATATACTTGCTGTTGTTACCGCTGTCAGTTTTGCCTTACAAATACAGGAATTATACTAAATTCTGTTATGTGAGATTCCAATAAAAAATAAAAAAGGAAAATGATGTGTTTACCATATATGCTACACTATTGAGTATATTCCTGACAGGAGGGAATCTCTATTTTGACTAGGTCTCAAAAACGACTAAATTCTCTCTGCTTACAATTTTATACATTTGATGACCAGAAAAATTTCCCCCAAAGTAGCTTCTAATGCCCTTCATTCCAAGCCTTCTTTTTTCTTTACTGCTCACAGAGCCAGGCTCCATGGGACACATCTGGGACTTACTCGTACTCCAGAACAGCTAGTGATAACTCAGCCATACATGCAAGTGACCTAAAACCCCCTAAATATATTCCACCCCATCTAAAAGCATCTACAACTCAAATTCCTCAGCCAGTTGCCAGAAATGCCCTAATGTCACCCAACATGAAGTGAAATATGATGGAGGAAAAGTCAGAAAGGAAAGAGACCCCAGCAACCTGAAGACTGTGGGTTCCTTTTGTAAAGCATACAAAAATATGAGACAATGTAATGATGTTGTTAAACGGGCTCCTCCCGGAGCATCAGATGGAGCCTGTGCTAATGAAAACAGCATGGTACTGCCACAAAGACACACGGACCAATGAAACAGGAGACAGAGTACAGAAATGAACCCACACATCTATGGTCAATTGATTTTCAACAAAGGTGCCAAGAACACACAATGGGAAAAGGACAATGTCTTCAATAAATGGTGTTGGGAAAACTGGACATTCACATGCAGAAAAATGAAATTGGATTCTCATCTTAAACCATATACAAAAATCAACTCAAAATGGATTAAAGACTAAAAGAAAAGACCTAACACTATAAAACCACTCGAAAGAAACACAGGCGAAATGCTCCACAACATTGGTCTGGGCAATGACTTCTTGGATGACACCAAAAGCACAGGCAACAAAAGTGAATAGGATTGAATCAAACTAAAAAGCTTAAGCTTTTTTCATTTCACAATAAACCTGTCTCCTTTTTCTCACGTGTAAAATGGAGATAATATTGGCCAACCTTAATGAAAGGATCAAGTGGGTAAGATCTATATAAACACTTTGAAAATAAAAGGCAATAGGTACAGGTAGAGTTGCCCCCAAACCTATCGCCTCAATGACTGCAAAAATAAATAACTTTCTGGTTTATTCCCATCTGCGCTTTCTTTTTCTTTTATCCCCACTTTTACATGTAATTCTGATATCTCTTTCCCCGTACCTTGCTTATGTATTTTTCTTTTTCCCATGATTTATTTCCTGATTTTTCTGTTTCCTCTTTTCCCCACTCTCCAGCCCCTCTCCTACGTTGCACTCTCTAATTCCTGTTGTTGTGTCCACTTACACAGTAGCAGAGCTGTTTCCCTGGCCTTCTCTAAGCTGCTTTTCATAACTTTAAAACCCACAGATGCAGAAAAATGTCATCAATCTAGAAGAGAGATGCAGCCATGTGATGCCTCGCTCACCAGATGGGATTTCAGGGTGACCCTGTCTGATTACCAGCCTCGACTTATGAAATACAGCTGGTGATGAAATTCATGCAGGCAAACTCTGCACCATGTGGGACAACAACATGATGGATGGATAGCTCTTCTCTTACCCTGAGTCCATGAATTTTGGTTCCTGGGTTTCCTCCAGAAAGACTGAATTGTCCCAGAGATAAGATAACAATGCTCTACCCATAGCAGGGCTCTGGGCTTTTTGCTTGCTTGGGGATAACATCCTCATTACTCAGTAAAGCAAATTATTACTGACAATGTAAGGTTTTAGTCCATTTCAGTGGTTTTTAAATTAAGCAGACAGCCTGGTGTATGAATCAAGATCCTAGAATTGTAAAAAAATTACCTTCTAAAGTAGGGACATGGGCCGAGCCTGTGGCGCACTCGGGGGGGTGCTGCGCTGGGAGCGCGGCAACGCTCCCAGCGGCCGCGGGTTCAGATCCTATATGGGAATGGCCGGTACACTCACTGGCTGAGTGCCGGTCACGAAAAAGAAAAAAAAATAATAATAAAATAAAATAAAATAAACTTTAAAAAAAAAAAAAAAAAAGTAGGGACAACATAAGAAATTAAAGTAAAAGGGAAGATTTATAAATAGAAGCTTAATAATCCTACTTGTCATCTGTTCGTTCTTTTTGGAAAATAACTATTACAGCTCACTATAATCTTAATCCTGTATAGTTGCTTTTTTTCTTTTAGTACATGACCCTATTTTAGTATTAGGAAATGAGTCAAAATTCTAAATACGAAAAAATTGTTGACTTTAATACACCTGCTAACATTATCTCATTCATTCGCATGGTGTTTTTGAAAGATGTATGCCATGTATTTTTATCTCCATTTTATGGAATGTGAAACCAAGATATCCCAAAGCTCTTTAGTATACTTAAGGTCATACAGTGGCTCAATAATATAGTCAAAAAACAGAAACTAGTTTGTTTGTTTGTTTGTTTGTTTGTTTTCCTGGCAGCTGGCCTGTATAGGCATCAAACCCTGAACCTTGGTGTTATCAGCACCATACTCTAACCAGCTGAGCTAATCGGCCAGCCCCAGAAGCTAGTTTTTCTAATAAGGTCTCTGACAATTAATCAGGAACACAGCAAGTCCAGTCTTTCTTTGATTACCAGAAAATTGATCTGAAGCTGAATGCTGACTTGGGCAAGAATAAAGTCATCACGGCTGGTGATTTTACATCTTTAGGAGATTTTTCAGTCCAAAAACTTGTAACATAACAATATAACTCCTAGTTAGATATGGTACATTACAGCAAACATAGCTACCAAAAAATTCTTATAAAGAAAATCTTACTCTCCCCCAGTTATCTCATTTATAAAATTCAGAAAGTCATTCCTATGGAAAACAGAATCCATACACCCAGGTCAAAAAAGAAGTTGCAAATCATAGTTTAAGATTCTGCAAGAAGACAATGGAGCATCTTGAAAATAGGACTCAGGGCTAAAATACCTCCAAGAGCTTCTGGTCCTAGAGCCGATGCCATCCAGTATGAGTAATAATAACAGCCACAACCATGTGGGAAAGTTGTGGCAAAAATCACCTCTGTATCCCCACAACCCTGCCTCCATACTTGGCTTAGCCTAATGAGTAGGTATTTAATGCATAATCATTGACTGCAAAGGGGGAGGATATGTAAATAATCAATGATATTTAAATATGTTGCTATCACTCTGCCCCCATTTATCTCCACTGGAGACTATCTTAATGTTCCTGGAGTATTGCAAGTTCTTCCCACTACTTGGTGCTTTTCCAACCAAGAGATCTCTTTCATCTACCTTCAACAAAACAAATTTCTCAGGGCCGGCCCGCGGCTCACTTGGGAGAGCATGGTGCTGACAACACCAAGTCAAGGGTTAAGATCCCCTTACCGGTCATCTTTTAAAATCATAAAAAAAATTTTTTTTAAATAAATAAAAAATCTCATCTCTATGAATACCAATGTTGTGTATTTGCAACTGCCGTCATGTCGATTTTATTGAACAGATAATTCAGTGGTTTTCCCACTTTATTGAGTATAATCATCACTAGGGGTGCATTTTAAACAAAGATTCTCAGGCCTTCAGTAATTCTAATTTAAATGAAAAGACAGGACTCAGCAATTGAACAAGAACCCCAGGGGATTTTGACACAGGCATTCCAAGGACCACTCCAAGAGAAATAAAGCTCTCTGTAATGCCCGTATTCCACAGATAAAGACGTGGAGGCCCAGAAAAATTTGTCACCCAAGGCAACTCATTCATCCATTCAGTCAGTCATTCAGTCATTCAACAAAAACTTATTGTTAGTATAGATGCTCAGATATTACTGGTTGTACAGAACTGGAGCTTTGTCTGGTCCCTAATCCATTGCTGTTTCTACTGTTCCTGCTGGCAGATGTTATGGACGTTCAAAACAATACATGAGATTGGCAGGGGACAGACTCTAGAAAGGCTGCATGGAGCAGGTAGTATTTGGAGTCAACTTTAAAGGGTGGATAGGATTTCAGCTGCCAAGATGAGGAGAAGGGAACAAGGCCAGCAGAGATATTGAGAGTGGTACAATGGCTTGTGTTCAGACCGCAGGCTGCATCCAGATGACTAAATGAGTGAATCTAATTTAGCACAAAGGTGAAATAGCTCAAAGTCCTCCACTCAGCATATTTCAGGAGACCTCAAAGGCTTACCACATGTATCTCCCTGGGCAATTCTCACCACCACATTTAAGTTTGTTGGGATTCCTACTGAGAACAGAGATCTCACCAGCAGCAGCTTGAGCCCTCCCTACCCAAGTGCCCTCAGATCTCCAATGTCAGCAGCCCTATTCTGAGCACCTTTCTTTCTCCTGGCTTTCCAGGGGAAAGGTCTTCTTCCTCACTACTTACTGATGTAGAAGACTGCGAGATGAGATGGAAAGGGCTGCACACAAAAACCAGACAAGTACCATAAATATGACCTGGATAAGTGCTCAGGATACTGGGGCCTCATGAGACAGAAGAGAAATATTAATGCACAAGCATAGAGTTATTTCTCAGGGCACCTTGGTTCTTAATCCAGGCTGCCTATTAGAATTCACCTAAGGAGTTTTTTAAAAATAGCAATGTCCTGGCAGTCCCCCAGAACAATGAATTCAGAAGCTATAGGGTGGAGTCCAGGCATCAGTACATGCTAAAACTCACCAGGTGGTTCTAATGAGCACACGGGGATGCGGGCCACTGATCTGAAAGGGCAGAGCCTGCAGATAGCAAATGAAGTGTAAATGTGCCGGAGCCAATGAGTTGAGATGCAGGTGGCCTTGAACAGAGTAATTTCAACCTGCAACTAAGAGCCCAGGAAGAAAGTCCTAAGTAATCCAAGGAGAAGGGTAAATGTACGAGCTAGCCCCAGGGCTCTTGTCTGTGGAGGACCAATGTGCGCCAGACTAGATGAATTGATTTTAAAAATCTATTATTATCTCCACTTTTCAAATAAAGAAATTGAGTCATGCAGAAGTTACAATTACCCAAAGCCCTTAACAGGAGACTTACTCAAAAATAAATAAATGAACATTTATTAAATTAAACTGATTTTGATACATACAATGGAATATATTTGGTTGAATTATAAGACTCAACCATTTTTGCAGGTCAAAAATGGTTGAATATAGGCAATTCCATGTGGCTTATCCTATCTCATACATTCCCATCCTGTCTTGTCTTTGGTTATGTTTCTTACTCAACTGTTGCTGCTCACATGTTTATACAGGAAGTCTAACTATATCTTGGCTTTTTATTCTTCTGGAATCTTCATTCAGATACTAGTTCCAACATACCAGAATTGTCTATATTAATATATCAACTTTCCTATCTTTCTATTTTCTTGTATTAGCAATCAGTTATACTTGATAAAGAGTTTAAGCCAAAAGAAGCTGAGTAAATAAATGACTCTCCCTGACAACAAAATTAGACTAATAACCTCTACAGGGCTACCCACCTTAGCAGGGAGAACTGAGGTTGGCTAACCAGCTTCCTGGTTTCTGTGAGAACAAGGGCAAAGCTTGCAGCAAAGTAACAAAAACAAAGCCTGTGAACTTAATCTCTAACTTCTTAATAAAACTAGGAAAGAAGAGCAAACTTTTCTCCCCGTAGAATGTTTGGTTATCAGAATCCTCAAGGCAACTCTGTTGGCTTTCACATGAGTTCAGTAAGACTATGCTGAGTCTTATTATTATGCCAATAATAAGACTATGCCCAGAAAAGTTTAATTTAATTGTCATCTAATTAGCTCTATACTCCATTAAATGGTACCATTTTTATTCAGCCCCACCAGATTGCTCTGAGTAAGTTCCATGAGGCCAAGACTGTCTCTGTCTTATTCAGCTCTTCATTACCAGTGCCTGGCACAGGACCCAGCATGAGGTCAGTAAATATTTTGGAAAGAATGAATATGTTTATAAAAGTAGGAGTTGATGTAGTCACAATACAAAAATGGATGATTTTCTATTCCCAGCTTGCTGATAATTGACTAGGTGATATTGGACAAGTCATTTAATTTCTCTGAATCTCCCTTTACCTTATGAGTAAAACAGAAGATTTGGATCAAATTCTTTTTACCTCAGTGATTCTAATGCACAGAAGTGTGATTAGGTTACGCCTGTGCATAGTGTAGTTAACATTTGTTATATTTTCCCATCTGTTGTTCAGTCCTCTCTACACTTACTTAAGAGCACCCCATGGAAGGGCAGGGAAAGAAAAATTAGAAACTAAATTACAAAGAATTCTTAGGAGGCTTTTCAAGGTACCTGTGTTTCTCTGATCACATAAGATTTTACAATAGCGAGGCGCAAAGGGGCAAAGCCTCAGTATGCAGAAGTTAAATTCCCTTTGTACATTGTCCAGTTTGGTTTAGGAATAATTTCTAAATCGCATTTCTTTCTAGGATGTCCACATTTTCATTGTAGATAAGTGAAATTCTATTCTCTCTCTTTTAAAAAAACAATTGATACTTTTCAGGGAAAAGCTGGCTTCCCCACCTGATTACTAGTCCTTCTTATACAAAAGATAGATACCTTTTTGGTGAATATATTGCAGTTCAACTCCTTACTCTGTAATCTTAACTCTTCTCCCTTATAGGAGTTGAACTCAAGAGCACTCCACAATAAGTTTTTGCACATAAACCCTATCTCAGAGTTTGTTTCTTGGGAAACAAGCCAAAACATAAGTATAGGAGCAGTTAGAGTAGCAACCATGAAGAAAGGAGTCTATCTATACTTTGGAAGTCCTGAGCGTGACCAGGTTAGACTGAACCAGCCATGCAAGGAGCTTGCCAGTTACACTGCGCCACCAGGGAAGCCTCAGAATGGCAACCACACAACCAAGGGAAATGGTTCCTTGGGGAGCAGCCTTGCTCTCTATCCCATCCAGTGTTGTGCTGGCAAACTGGCTCTGTGGCGAAAAAGAGCCCTGATTTGTAGCCTTTGTCAAATTCTATGAGGTAAATATACCTGCCTTGGCTGATTTGAAGCTGTCAACTGTTTAACAACTCGGCTCATCAATCTCCTATCTCACAGTCAGCTCCTAGGTACCAGTAGGAGCCACCTCCAGCACACTACTGCATGTGAGCATACTGTCCTGCTCAGAGCTGCTTAGATCAGGGTGAGCACCAAACTCACAGGCAGCAAATCTGATATAAGCCTGCTGGTGGCCTAGGCTTGTGGCATGAGAACCAGAAAAAGATAATAGGAATCAAACAAAGCATCACATTAGAATGAGAAATATATAGAAAATATAATCAACAAACACTGGGGAGAAAAGCTAAGAAGGCAGCCAGCAGATGCATTGACGTGACATAAACCAGAAAATGATGGAAACCATGATCGAGCAGTTGGTAGTTAGAAATAACCAATTGGTGGCAAAAACAGAAATTGAAAGGCACTCCAAGTAAAACAAAGATAGGAAGAACAGCTGAGCTGTCTTAATGGTGAAGTCATAAAGCAGAGAGCAATCAACCTGTACTGTTGACACAGTGACGAGACCTGCCTTGAGAGCTGCATTTAACCCCAGACAACCTTGTAGTGCTCTGTTGTCTGAGTGGACTGCTTTTCCAGCTGAGATTCCATCTTTCTTATTTCCACATACATCCTTACAATCAATCCCCTGTTATTTGAAGTAACGAGAGGGATGCTCTGTTGCTTGCAAAGACATGATTTTATTAACCCCAGGTCACCATCTCAGCTGAGCAGCCACAAGGCAGAAATAAACCCAGAGGGTTTGCAAAGGTTGTTGACATCATCAGAAGCAACCCAGAATAGAAGCAGCAGAATCCCTGTGACAACAAGGGAAAAACAAAGCCATTTTCTTCTGAGAGTCCAAACACCCATCAGCACAACTTGATTAAGTCACCTCTTTATTCTGCTAGTGAAGAAAAAGACTGCTAGAGTCTTGGTACTACTGATTCATTTATTCGACAGATATGTATTGAGTGTCTCCTCTGTGAGCCCCGTGCTGTGTTGTGCTCTGGGGATGCGATGGCAATCAGGCACAGACACAGAAACTCCATCATGGATCCCATAGTCTAGTGCGGGAGACAAATACATGACAAAAAATGTCCATAGAAAACATAGAATTCAACTATGCTAAGTGCTCAGAAGGAGAGACGCACAGTGCCACGAGACTTCACACTGGTGTCTGGAGGGATTTGGCCTACTTGGGAGGTCATCGAAAACTTCCCTAAGAGGCGATCATAATTGAGATATGAACAATGTGTTCAAGTAAAAAGAGGAGAAAACAGAACTGAGGAAAGCCAGGAACGATAGGTGCAAAAGCATAGGGAGGAACGATAGGTACAAAAGCCAGGAACGATAGGTGCAAAAGCAAAGGGAGGATGGAGATGGGCAACCTTCAGATGCAAAGCAGAGTCCTGGACTAGCAGCCACAGTACCACCTGGGAGCTGGTTAGAAATGCATAATCTCAAGCCCCATTCCAGATCTACTTAACTGGAATCTGCATTTCAATAATTTACCCAAGCAATCTGTGAACATTTTAAAATAGGGGAGACTGGAAGAAGACCAGTGTGACTGGAGCTAAGAAAATGAGAGATGAGGCATGGAGTAAATTGTGGCTGGATGGGTAGGGACAGCCCAGTGCCCTAAGCTTCATTGACCATGTTTAGGAGTTTGGCTTTATTTTACCAGTATTGGGAAGTCATTGACGTACTTTAAGTCTGCGTATGGGTGGGGGTGGGGTGTAGAGGGAATCTAGCTGTAATGTAGAAACGTATTAGACAAAAGGAGAATTGAATGTGATTTGAAGTTAGGATGCTATTACAGTGGTCCTGACAAGAGAATAGAGAGTTTGGGCTCTGGAGATAAAGGTGGAGGTGGAATTAGAAAAAAGGGAACAAGTCTGAAAATTATACAGGAAATAAAGTGAACAAGATGTGACAATAATTTAGATTTGGGAATATAATAAAGTTTAAGATGCTTTTGGACTTGCACAAATGATTTTCAAAGTCTTTGTTGATTTTTACTGTCATAGTCAGAACACCGTCAATAAAGACTAACAGGTAGGTGTTCAATATTTGTTGAATAAAATGAATGATTGAACTTAATGGAAAGTTGAAAGTATAGTGTTACGGGTAAGATCATGAGTTTGGCTTTGAGATTGTTGTTAGGGATTATTGTGGGTTGACTTGTGCCCACCCTCCCCTGCAAAGGATATGTTGAAGTCCTAACTTCCCATACCTGTGAATGTGACATAGGCTCTTTGAAGATATAATCAAGTTAAGATGAGGCCATATTGGGTGATATGATAAGGGTGGGCCCTAAATCTTATAACTGGTGTCCTTTTAAGGAGAGAGATTTGAAGACACACAGATGCACATGAAGAGAAGACAGCATGTGAAGTTGGAGGCAAAAACTGAATGCATCTACAAGCCAGGAATGTCAAAGATACTCAGCAACTGCCATTAGCTAGAAGAGAGGTGCATGGAACTGATTCTCCCTCAGAGCCTCCAGAAGGAACCAGTCCCACTTACACCTTGATTTCAGACTTCTAGCCTCCAGAACTGTGAGAGAATAAATTTTTGTTACCTTAAGCCACTCAGTTTGTGGTATTTTGATATGGCAGCCTTAGGAAACTGATAGAAAAATGCCTTTCCAATATCCGAGAAGAAATGTCAATAATTAGTTTGAAATTCAGATCTGAAACTGAGCAAATACCCTAATGAAGGCTCTTAGCCAGAACATGCTATTATTAAAATAAGCACCCTTGATTATATCCCTCCCAACCACTGTCCCCTAGGAAATATGGGTTTCCACATTTGTTGTCAAGAACAGTCTATGAGATTGCAAATGCCTCTATGGAAATCTGAGAGTTGAGAAAAGAAAGATATAAAAGGAAAAGAAATATGTAAAAGAAAAAGAAATGCTAAAAAGATAACAAGATATGGTAGAGAGCACTGCGAAAGTTGTTCTACAGGAGTGCTCCAGCTTCTGCTTCAAGGTGCAGAGATGCTTCTATTATGTCTGAGATTGGTATGTTATCTGATTACTTGGCTATGGCGGTTGCTCAGAAGTCTCTTAGAGATTTCCTCTAATTCAGTCATTGCTTTTTAAGAAGTGTTGAGAGATAACCTTTCTGGGCCTTTGCTGGGATCTAAACATCATTATCAATTCCCTGCAAGATTCTAAAGGTCATTGTCATTTATCACAGGCCAGCCTACCTCCCAGGCCAACCAGGTATCAGAGATCAAATTGCTCCAACAGGCTCACCATCAGTGCTGTTCTCCATCCTCCAGAACAACCTCTAGTATAACTGGACCCTGAGCCCAGAAAACAACAACTGACTGGAAATTTGGACTGCTTGGGAATGAAGATGTCATTTTGTTGGGTTTTTGTGTATAATGGGTAGCCCACTCTTCCTCCAGAGCTGGCCAAGAGGAATTATACTAGGTTGGTTTTAAAAAGTGTTGGCCTTGAACAGGACAATGAATTAATATAATCCTCTACAGGGCAAGTAACAACAAAGATGTTTTACATACAGATACTTTTGTATGATTGGTGCTTCAGTAGTTCACATCTAGTACAGTGATCCAGTATTCAAAACCATAACTTCTTAGACACAATGCATGGGTGGTGCTAAGAGGTGCCAAGTTAGTCCTCCTAATATAGCCACACTCACTGAATACAGCTGTACCTGATGAAGTATTACTTTATGAAACTCTATCCAAAGCTCCCTGTTGGGATTCCTGGGACATACAGACTGCTAGCCAATCCAAAGTGTCCTCTCCCCTCTCCTCCCAGTCCTACCCCACCCACCTAATATGCACTCAGAAGTAAATATTTTCACAACTCTAAGGCAAATCAAACAGAAATTCTCTAAGCAACACACAGAGATGAGTTTGTGCAGTAGACGAGTCCAGGTGGGTCAGGGAAAAATGCTCAAGGGGTCTATGGCCAGACCTCTCTCCCACTGAATTCTTACTGCCGCCTGTTAACTAAATTTTTATGCTAAATGGCTCTCCTCTGCAGGCTTAGACATGAGCCAAAGACTTTGTTCTTCCCCTTCCCCTGGCTAAAGCAAAGAAAGTTGAATATTTTTGAAATGAAACTTTATCAACAATAAAAAAGTAAAATAAAAGAAAGTTCAAAAGTGAACGGTGCATTGGTGAACAGACTGACACAATTTTCACTCATCTGCTCACATACAGTGCAGATGGTGTCCCTACCATCCTCTTTCCTCGGCTGGGGAGGGGGAAGCTGGTCTCCCCACCCCTAGTACTTGCCAGTGAATCCGTGCTAGCAATGAGCAGGCTCAGGCATGCTCACCAAAGCAAGACCGTCGAGTGGATTGGAGTGGACAAGGGAGGAGAATATGTACCTGAAGACTTTGATTTCTGCTCTGATAAGAAGTGTTCAGTCTCACCAAGCCAATTAAGGGAGTAGTTAGAATTCTGAGGAGTTGGAAGCCAGCCCTGGCAATCGGCTGCTTGTCTACCTTCCTTCTCATCCTCTTTATAGGTGCCTAAGGCTGTGCAGCCAGCCTCCTTCCTTGTCTCTTTAGATCTGCAGAGGGAGGGGGAAAGGAGAGAGAACTTCAGCAGGCTCACACTCGCTCAGCAGGCTGTGAGAGCATGGGTCCCAGCCCTGGAGATAATGTAGGCTTTTTCTTGGGAGTACATCAAGTGACAGGATTCTTTAGCCAGGAGCAGTGGTGCTGCCCTTAAAAACAGGAAGAAGATCTTGCCATTTGCCACAACATGAATGAATCTGGATGACATTATTCTAAGAGAAATAGCAAGCAAGCAAGCAAGCAAGCAAGAAACCAAGAAATCAAGCAAGCAAGCAAGAAAGAAAACAAAAAATAAAGAGAATGATCTCACTTATAGGTAGGAAATGGGGGAGATGTAGATCAAAGATACAAAATAGCTGATGTATAGGATGAGCAACTCTAGAGATCTAACATACAACATGAGGGCTATAGTTAGTGATATTGTTGCAGTGGATTGAGTTATTTCTGCCCCCCCCCCAAACTATTGAAGCTTGAATCGTCTCCCAAATTTTATGTATTGGAAACTTAGCCCCCACTGGGACTGATAAGAGGGTGGGAAATCCTATTATGGTAATTGAAAGGTGGAGCCTTGAAGAGGTGATTGGACTGTAGGGCCATGCTGTAGTGAATGGATTAAAAATGGTGGTCAGAGGTGTGATTCTTCTGAGGGCTTTAAAAGAGGAGGAGAGTCTCGGCTCTCTCTCTGCTCTCTCTGCTTCCACCATCTTGCAATGTGAGACCTCTGGGTCACTGCTGCCACCAACAGATGGACTTTGGACTTCCCAGCCTCAGAAACTGTAAGCAATAAATTTCATTTTCTTTATAAATGACCCAGTTCCAAGTATTTTGTTATAAGCAACATAAACAGACTAATACAATTATATTCAGGATTTTGGCTAAATGAGCAGATTTTAGCTGCTCTTCCCCTGTAAAAAATGGATAACTATGTGAGATGATACATATGTTAATGTGCTTCACTATAGTAACCATTGTGTGAACACACTGATGGAAGATGTTAGATATAGGAGGTGTCTGGGAACTGTCTGTACTTTCTGCACAATTTTCCTGTAAACTTAAAACTGCAACAAAAATAAAGCCTATCACTATAGTAACCATTTTACTATCTATATGTATTCCATAACATCATGTTGTATACCTTAAAAAAATACACAATAAAATTTATTATTATTTTTTTGACCAGTAAGGGGATTGTAACCCTCGGCACGGTGTTGTCAGCACCATGATCAGCCAGTGAGCGCACCAGCCATCCCTATATAGAATCCGAACCTGCAGCCTCGGCACTACCAGCGCCGCACTCTTCCGAGTGAGCTACGGGGCCAGCCCCAATAAAATTTATTTTGAAACAAAACAAAACACATTCGGCCTGGTTGCAGGTCCTCAGCTCAATTGATCTACATTGGGGAGGGGATGTGAACCTGCAGGGAACTGACAACACATAGACAACAGGAGTGTCTTTACAAATAGCCTTAGCTATTCCTCACCTCTTTCCTGTGCATAGTGTCCATGAAGATTTAAAAGGAATGATAGCATCAGGAAGAAAGAAAGAGGGAGGGAGGAGGAGGAGAGGCAAGGGGAGAAGGAAGGAGGATAAAAGGGAGGAGGTAGAAGAGGATGAGGAGAGTGGTGAAGAAAGTAATGCAGTTTCAAGAGCTAATGTTGAACCCCTGCCTGGCTTTCCCAGCACCTGGATCTCCTGCTCCCTGCAGCCAAGGTCTCTGATGATTATCTCCCACTACAAGCTCTTGCTTAACCCTATCTACGTTTAGTCAGGGAAAGGAGGTTGCTTAATCATAGCCTCCCTCTGGTAAGTTTTAGAATTTACAAACTCCTAGGACAGAACCTGATGACTGAGTAGCTGTTCTCTCTAACAGTTGCCCACTAGCTAAGAGTCTGGCTACTAAACAAATGCTGGACTTGCTATCATTTGTTTTTCTACCAAATATTTTGTTCCAGTTGCAGGATTCTGCCTGACTCTCCTCATTTCTGACTGGTTATTTTCCTTACACTCCAGCCTCTTCTTCCAAAACTGCTATCCTCCGCTCCCAACTGAAGAATTAGAGTCTCCATCCTGTCTGCATTCAGTCCTCATCTTGCTCCTGTAATCTATCTTGCTGTCATGGGTCTCAAAAATATAATATATCCTCAACAAAATACTAGTAAACTGAAATCAATTAAAGGATTATATACTATGACCAAGTGGGATATATCCCTGGGATGCAAGGATGGTTCAGTGTATGAAAATCAATTGATGTGCTAACCACATTAACAGAACAAAGGAAAAAAAATCAATGATCACCTCAATTGATGCAGAAAAAGTGTTTAACAAAATTCAACACCTGATTAGAGCATGGTGCTGATAACACCCAGGTCCAGGGTTTGATCCTTGTTTGATCCTTGGCCAGCTGCCCCACACAAAATAAATAAATAAATGAATAAATGAATAAATGAATGAATGAATAAATAAAATAAAAATTCAACACCCTGTCATGATAAAAACACTTAACAAACCAGGAAAAGAAGGCAATTACCTCAACATTAAAAAGGCCATGGATGAAAAACCCACAGCTAATATCATAGTTAATGGTGAAAAGCTAAAAGCTTTTTTGCTAAGATCTGGAACAAAGCAACAATGTCCACTCTCATCACTTCTGTTCAACACAGGACTAGAAGCTCTAGCCAGAGCAATTAGGCAAGAAAAAGAAATAAAAGACATCCAAATTAAAAAGGAAGAAGTAAAATTATCACTCTTTGCAGATGACATAATCACATATGTAGAAAATCCTAAAGAATTCACACACAAAAAACCTGTTTATATACCAGTTCAGTAAAGTTGCAGGATACAAAATCAACACACAGAAATTTGTGGTGTTTTTATACACTAATAAACAATGTGAAAGGAAATTAAGGAAACAATGCCAATAACAATAGCACTGAAAAGAATAAAATACTGAGAAATAATCTTAACCAAGTAGGCAAAAGACTTGTGCTCTGAAAACTACAAAACACTGCTGAAAGAAAATAAAGAATACACAAATAAATGGGAAGACATCTCATGTTTATGGACTGGAAGACTTAATATTATTAAGCTGTCCATACTACCCAAAGCAATCTACTGATTCAGTGCAATCTTTATCAAAATCTCAATGGCATTCTTTTGCAAAAATAGAAAAAATCCCAAAATATGGATTCTAAAAGGGCCCTGAATAGCCAAAGCTATCCTGAGAAAGAAGAGCAAAGCTGAAAGCCTCATACATCATGATTTCAAAACATATTACAAAACTACAGTAGTCAAAACAGTACGGTATTGGCATAAAGACAGGCATGTAAACCAATGGAACAGAATAGTGAGCTTAGAAATAAATCCTCAAGTATATGGTCAAATGATCTTAAGTAAGGTCACCAAGACTAAACAATGGAAAAAGGACAGTCTCTTCAGTGAATGGTGCTAGTAAAACAGTATATCCACCTTCAAAAGAACGAAGTTGGATCCTTACCTTCAACTATATATAAAAATCAACTCAAGACAAATAAAAACCTAACCATAAGACCTAAAATTATAAAACTAACACAAGAAAACACAGGGGAGAAGCTTCATGACACTGGATTTGGCAATGATTTCTTGGATATGACACCAAAAGCACAAGCAACAAAAGCAAAAATAAATAAAAGGACTACCTCAAACCTCTGAGCAGCAAAGGAAATGATCAGACTGAAAAGACAACCAACATAATGGGAGAAATATTTACATAAGGGGTTAACAACTAGAATATAGAAAGCACTCTTACAAGTCAACATCCAAAAAACAAAAACCTGATTTAAAAATGGACAAAAGATTCCAATAGACATTTTTTCAAAGAAGATATACAAATGGCCAACAAACATATGTAAAGATGCTCAATGTCACTAACTGTTAGGGTAATGCAAAATCAAAACCACAATGAGATATTACCTTACAACTGTTAGGATAGTCATTTTCTGAAAAACAGAAAATAACATGCGCTGGTGAGGATGTGGAAAAATTAGAACCCATGTGTGCTTTTGGTCAAAATGTAAAATGATGCAGCCACTGAGCCACTGTGGAATGGGTACAGAGTTTCCCTCAGTTTTAAGCCCCATCACCTTGCACTCAAACATGTGAACATTCACACTTTTTCATACCTAATTTCATCCTAAGGGAATTAAATGTCCTTCTCATTTAAAGATAACTCCTCCAACTCCCTGCATGTTTTCTTCCAAGCTCTCACTCCTCCAACTTTCTCTTTTTCTCTTAAATATCTCTTCCTTCTATTGATTTCTCCTCTTTAGTCCATAAATAGTCCAAGTATCTTCCACCCCCAAAAAACTTTCATTGACCTGTCCTCTTCCTGCGATTTTTCTCCTTCCATTCTCTGCCAAGTTTTTCAAAGAGCAACACTTTTTTTCTGTTTCAATTTCAACATTTATTTTCTGCTTTAATTTGCCTCCCAAGGTCACCAGTGACTCCTTACTATCAAATCTAATAAACATATTAAACTCCTTATTGTAAAAACAAATCTTTTGATTTCTTTCCTCGTTTCCTGTGTTGGTACTGTTATCTCCATCCACTTTAAAATATTGATGTTCCTAAGGGTCCATTCTCTGCCCACTCATGCTACACACTATCTGCATAATTTCAGCCACTCTTGTGGCTTTAGCAATTGTCTCTATGATGATGAGTCCCTAATCTACCCCTCTGACTGAGACTTCTCCCCAAAGCTTTAGACACACATATCCAATTTCTTATTCAACATTTCCACCTGGATGCCCCATGGGAACCCCAGATTCAGCACATCTAAGATAAAACGTCAACTTTCATAACTTTTGTAGCTCTCACATCTGCCCAATCAGCTAAGCAAAATCCTGAGTCACTTTTGAATCTCTGAACTTCCTCATCCCATTTTCCTTTCAATGTATTTTAGAACTTACCTAATTCTACTAATTAACCTCTAAAATATTTCTCAGAATTGATCATGACATTCCATGCTTAAAGCTCTCCAATGGCTTTCCATTGCACTTGGCATAAAATGACTATTCCAAGTCCCCACAATCTTTCCTCTGTCCCCCTCCATCCACTTGCTCTATAGCTTAGCCCCTCTCTTACTGGGCTGCACCTTATTGTGTCTCTTTCTGTTCCCCAAACACTTAGGCTCATTCATATTTCTTGGTGTGTCACTTGTGGTTTCCTCTTCCTGCCAGCTCCTTGCATGGCTGTCTCTTTCTTCATATCCACTTCTCATCAAAAAAGACATCTCTGAGATCCCTTCTCAACCCCCCATCTAATTCTGCCCCACCACTCTCAACAAGCAGGCCCTCCCGGCCACATCATCACTTTTATTTTCTTCCTGGCACTTAACACTATTTGAATCATCTGATTTGTGTATTTTCTCATTGTCTGTCTCCTCTACTAGAATAAGCGCTTACCATGTTGGAAACATTGTATTTGTTTAACTTGTTTTTGGCCCATCTTCCCTACTAGAATATAAGTTTTGTGAGAGAAGGGATCTTGTATATACTTATGTAGCCAGCTCCAGTCCCCCTTCCAGCCGGTTTCAGATTTGTCCCTCACCCTCCGGGCCTAGTACTCCTGATGTTCCACTATTCTTTATGTCTGGACTTAACTGAAATATGAGAAATAAAGAGAAAGACAAAAAAGGCTCTTTCCATTCACCTTCTGAGAGCAGTCTGGTGCTTCCAGTTCTGACTGGTATTAAGAATGTCTTGATCCTCACAATAGTAGTACCACGCTCACATGAATGCTCAACATTTACTAAGTACCTTCTATGTGCCTTACACTATGTTAAGGGATTTTGGGGTCATACCAGTGAATTCAGGACTATCTGAGACCTACAAGAGCTCATAATTTTTATCTGGTGTGGGGAAAATAGAATAGTTTAGTCAGGCTCCCTTGACTCAGGTCCGGTTGGGGGTCGTGCAGCACATTTCTTTGTAAATAAGTTGTGTGTGGGTGGAGTTAGTGCACATGTGCACCCATGTATCTTGTTAGTATGCTGCTGTTGTGTGTTCTGCAGTTTGTGCAGCAGAGCTGGCCAGCAGAGCTCACATCTAAAAATACAGCATGTTTACTCTGCTGGCAGTTGCTCAGTTTTTCTTTGGAATTTGCTGGTAGCAGTTGATTTTTCAGTTTCTCCGTGGACTGCCTAGCTCTTAGATGTGTGAGTGCTGAATAAAGACTACTCTTTCTTCAACCAAGGCTCCAAGGACCTTTTTTCCTGTTACCCAGATCACAGACCTGCATGTGAAGGGTTTGTGAATGGGCTTGAGGGTTCTGTGAGCACCAGAGACCCAGCCCTAGCTCTACATCAGGGAAGACACACAAGCAACCATAACTGGGGTAATCAAATATCTCAGATTTGGGGGGACAATTCTGATTGCTGGATCATTTGTCCTGGTTTGTGATTTAGAATATCTTGGCCTTGTAACTATAAATTTAGGGCCAGTTAGCTCCCTAGGTTAGAGCATGGTACTGATAACACAAAGGTCAAGGGCTTGGATCACCAGACTGGCCAGCCACCAGAAAAAAAAAAAAAGCATAATAAATACTTGCCAATGGTATGAACAACGTTCTTTGAGTGCATAAAAGCAGCAATTAATTCTGCCAGCAGTATTAAGGGAAACCTTACAATGGGTCAGTCAGTTGCATCTTGATGTAAATGTAAGATTTTTTTCCAACTGAAGAAGATGGAGAACAGAATATTAAAGAGAAAAATATGAGCAAACGTACAGAAGTGAGTGAGAGCATCAAGAACTAGGAAGGAGAGGAGAGAGACCACCCACAAAGGCGAATGGCTGCAGAATGATGGGAACTTGGTGGCAGCGAGCCTTGTATCTCCTGGTGAGGATGATCCCCTTTCCCCAACTCACTGTTTCCTCATACCTGTACCAAACAGCCTGCACAAAGAATCACCTGGAAAACTTGTTTAAAATATATATTCCTGAGCTCAAACCTGGGTAATCTGATTCAGAGTATTTATAATGGGTCCCTGGAATCTTCCCAAAAAGTTTGGGTGATCAGTCCATGTTGGGGACTGTGAGTTTACAGAACAGAATAAGCCCTTTTTTGTCTTGCTCTACTGAAGTTACCAAGATCTAAAACCGGTGGGTTCAGCCTTGTAGAGTTTCTGAAGAGGGCAGGAAGTAGATTGGTTGCCCCATATCCATTGAAGAGTGAGCTTTGGGTTTGGTCCCACTGTTACTATGCATTGCCCAGTATGCTTGGACCTTCAGTGTCCATTGGGCCTCCAGCCTTCTCCTACCCTCCCCGATGTGTGCCCAGTACATAGTGCTAGGCTTCTTCTCAATGTCATTATTGGCAGTCCAGGTTTCCCCAAAGCTGGAAACTTCTGGAAGAACCCTGTTACTTGGTTGGGGCCTGACAACCTGCCAAACCCTGTTACTCCCTTTTCTGTGGAGCTGGGTTCTGTTAGTGAAGGTCTTAATCCAAAGCAAAGAAAACCCCAGAGACATGGGCCCTTGCCAGAATCATCAGGGCCGAGCCCGTGGCGCACTTGGGAGAGTGCGGCGCTGGGAGCGCAGCGACGCTCCCGCCGCGGGTTCAGATCCTATATAGGACTGGCCGGGGAACTCATTGGCTGAGTGCCGGTCACGAAAAAGGCAAAAAAAAAAAAAAAGAATCATCAGAGTTGTGAAAACAAAGGTTTTCAGCAGGGGGTTAACATAATTGGCTATATTTTCCAGGAGGATGGATTACAAACAATAGAGGGAAATGCAGGAAAACATTTAGAGGGTTGTTGTAGTAGTTTGGAGAGAGAGACAGTGAAGGAAGATCTTTGCAAAGTAGTGACAGAGAGAATGGAGAGAAAGGGACTGAGAGCTTGGTCATGCATCAAAGGCAAAGAGGAAAAAGGCAAAGGTGACACCAAGGAATCTAGCTTTGTAAAGTGATGTTTTAGCTGCATCAACTATTTTGCTTTTATATCACTTGCTACCTATTTTTAAATTGTACTCAGTTTTCATGAATGGGGTCCACCATTATTAACCAACGTTGCTGTGAGTCGCAGCCTGTCTGTAACAGGCACTGTCAGTACTGCAGCATGGAAAGCCTTTCGCTTGATTTTCACCATTTTCTGCACCACAAATATCAAAAGTGCCTGGAAACGTACAAATCAGTCATTTTCAACCACCAAAAGTAATGTTATTATCTGACCCCAAAGTCAGATAATGACAGATTTCAAATCCCTTGAAACGTTATTTTGGAAAAATAAAGAGCATTAATAAGTTCATCTTAGAAGTAAGACTATTTTTCCATTCGACTGCTAACACCCCCCCAAAAAAGTAGCAGTCTACTAATCTTTCTGTTGCTCCCCCACCATGAGTATTTAAGCTTTATTTAACAATTTTACTTCTGACTAATTTGAACAGATATGCATTGCTTTTGTATTTGGCTTGGAAAAAGGTTTTTTTGTTAAAAATAATACAATGTTTTGTTTTTGGAATGTTTATTTCTCCTGAGATTTTGAGAGACGTGCATAGATTTAAGGGAACAACTTAAAATTTATATTTATTTTTGAACCTTCGAGGCACCATTCCATTTATAGAGCTATCATCCTAAAAACCACTTTGATATCCAAGTGCTGTCTAATTGCTGTATCTTGATTCCTTGGAAGATTATGGCTGCCTCCTTGACCCTGCTTAAAGTTGCTAAGTAAAACCAACAGTGAATTTAAGCATTAAACCTGCTGAAATAGGATTCTTCCTTACTAGTTTGGCTAATGCTCAACTCTAAACTGAATATAAAAACCCCTCAGGTTTTATTTGCAAAGAAACTTGACTCACAAGGTGAGTCTACAACCTCCGAAATGCAAATCTGGCTCCCTGTCCTGACAGTCACAATCATTGGACCATGGCCTTGTAAACTGAAGCAACTCTTCCTTTAACTGGAATTTTATTTTTCCTGGCTTTCTTATTTTAACAAAATAATAGAATGATGGCCGATCTCCACTTTCTTCTGTTCCACAAAGACTTTCCTATATTGCAGGGAGCTTTAACAGCATGTCCTGTGAAATTGTTTTCCTCCTTGATAAATTTGTTACAGCCGAGCCTGTTCAGGAGGAGAAACAACACTCCCCCAACCCCCATCCCCATCCCCACAGAGACCAGATGAATAATTGCTTACAAATAAGAAGAAAGCTCCCGGCCAGAGGAAGGGAGTTGCCAGCTCCCAACTCCGTATCACGTCCCCTGCCAAGTAACAATTGGTAGGTTGCCCTGTGATTTTCCACACTCTGGATTCAGAGGGAGTGACGTTCTTCTGTTCTTCCTTGTTCAGATAAACTGCAGAGAAGAAATAAATAAAGGAGCAGCAGGTGTGATCTAATTCACTGCTGCCTGAACTTCTGGCAAAGCAGCCAAAACCTCCTACATCTACATGTAACAACAAAGCTTGACTGCAACAGGAATTTGGAATTGAAAGCCAGTTTCCCAGCAATAGGAGTTTAGAGTTGCCTTAAGCCAAGTTGCAAAGAAAGTGGGCACAGGCTAGGACTTGATCCAATGTCTGAGTACATGACAACTTTCTTGTTTGGCTCCTTCCCATCTGGGGCTTAAGAGTAGAGACGGCAGCAAGTTAATCCATGCTCACACTGTTTTACACCCACTAAAGTGCCCTGAACCCAAAGTTCTGGGGAAATTTAAGAACTGCTTCTATGGAGCAAAACTAAAATTATATTATCTTCTTAAAAATACTCTCATTTTTAGTAAAATTCTGTATCCTGGTAAGTAGAGCAAAACTGGGTATATTGTCCCCAGGAAGAAAGGAGAGAAGGATGTAAAAGAACTAAAAAACATCTATACTCTGAGCCCTCACAGGGGCCCATTATCAGATTTTCAATCCTTATCATAGGGGCAAATGTTGGCTCCCTAACCGAAGCTTGGAAATGTTACACTAGCTCGAGGACAAATTAATAATACAAGACAGAGTCTGGATTTGAACCCAGCGTGGCCAGACTCAAACTGGGGGGTTGTCCTTTGTCCTTCTAGTTCCCAAACACCAGTCTCTGGACTGGTGCTAGCCTGGCCACTACCAAGACCCACTTGGGCAGCTTTGTAAAATTGCCTGGCCACAGGCTCCAGAAAATCTAATTCAATATGTGCTTTTTAAAAATCTCCTTGAGAAAATGAAAATAAAAATAAAACTCCTTGACATTTTTCTGCAGCCAGACTTGGGAACCATTGCAGTGTATACTCTTCTAAGCCTTTTTTTCCAGCAATTAATTAGTTGATTTCATAAAAATCTTAGTGCATCTCTGTCTGGCTACAACAAGGGCTACTGTGAGGCTAAGGCTGATGTCACTTATCCTGCTCACAGCACCAATTCTCTGGCTCTTAATCCTGTTCATGACGCCAATTGTAAAGCTAGGCAACCACGCTAGTTGTCTTCTACCTGCTGGTAATCCTGCACCGACTGAGCCGATGGTTGAGCTAGGGCTGGGCCTGGAGTTTCCAGACCCCTCAAGCCCGTTCACAGACTGGGTCACAAACCCTTCACATGCCAGGCTGGGTCACCAGACCCCTTCACACAGGTCTATAAGCTAGGCAACCGGCCACAAGGTCCTTGGAAGCAGCAGGTCTGGAAAAACATGGCCAGACAGGGCTGGCGCCCGAGGCAGTAAACACCAGCCAAAGCGGCGCTGTGTGGGTGCACTCATTCCACCCACACAATGTTACCAAACCACCCTGAACTGGCTCCGAGGCGAGGGGAGCCTGACCAAGTTGTTCCATTTTCCCAATAATCCAAACTAAAATTTGTCTGTCAATCCTCGGAAATTTGATCTTTCTATGAACCATGAAATAGGTTTTCAAGATATTTAAAGTTCCAATGGTCCTTTACAAAATGTCCTTGAGGGCCGGGCCCGTGGCGCACTCGGGAGAGTGCGGCGCTGGGAGCGCGGCGACGCTCCCGCCGCGGGTTCGGATCCTATATAGGAGTGGCCGGTGCACTCACTGGCTGAGTGCCGGTCACGAAAAAGACAAAAAAAAAAAAAAAAATGTCCTTGAGTTGGGACTTAGGGGATGCTTCCTTAAATTGAGAAAATGACGGTGCATTCTTGGGGCTAATTTATCGCCCACAATTATCTTGCTGCAAAACCCTACAGATTCCTTCAGGGTTCAAGATTTTCCTTACTTCTTAGTGTCTCAGAAAGCCAGGGCTTCTGATGCTCAAACAAACTTCCCATCACAGACATTTTTAGATTTACTGTACCTTCAGGGCTTTATGTATTTTAGGCATGGGGCTATGCATGTATTTCAGCCAATTTTCTAAACTACTCTTTCCTAAGACAATTTTTGCTTCTTACTAAGGACTCTGTTGAACATCTCTTGGGACCTATGGTAGAGATTTTTATATTTTTCTGCTCTTCAGTTAGAGGTTCTTTGTGTCCCTATGGCCAGGTCTCAAAAGTTCATTTCTCCTTCTCATTTACTCTTTTACCATGAAGAGGTCCACAGCTGGACTAAAGCAGCCTTCAGCAAACTACAACCCGGGGGCCAAATCTCACCTGGCACCTGTTTCTGTTAAATGAAGTTTTATTGGAACTCAGCCACACCCATTCGTTTGCTTGTCTCTGGCTGCCTTCACACTACAGTGGCAAAGTTCAGTGGCCAGGAGACAGACCACACAGCCTGCAAAAATTACCATATTCTTGCATGTCAGTATTGTAAAGAACTTCTACCTACTCTGCTTTCCAATTTGAGGATGTGAATACATGCAAAGCCAGAAGTATTTGCTCTCCAGCTCTTTACAGAAAAAGTTTGCCAATCCCTAGACTAAAGGAACATTTTTAGTAAAAATGTTTATAAATTTTTTCCAATATGGAAACAACACTTATACTTCCAGGACCATCCCAAACCGCATATGCTGTGAGAATTTTGCATTTTGCCTATTTTTCCTTCTTTTTTATCCTTAATTTTAGAGCACAACATACAAATTCTTTTTTCAAGATTATGCTCAGATTTCACTGAAGAGGCCTAAAAATGATAGACAGCCTTGTCAATAAAAGCCATTCTTTAATATATAATGAGTCACCTAGTTACAATGTGTGAGGGGAAGTAGTATGGAAAAAATTATTTTAATCTTTATTAATTTGCCATAACTCTTTGCCATAATTCATAATTCTTAACCTTTCTCCCATCTACTAAAATGAATCCCAATTTCACCAATTTGTGACTTTTATTGGTGATAATGAAAAAAACCACAATTTTTAGTTTTCATTGTCTTCAAATTACCTTGATAATTGGTGATGATGCAAAGTATATACCTAATAAAATACTAATCCAGGAAAATAACTTTTTAGAAAAAAATCTTATTTTTCTCAATGAAAATAAGAAACAGAAAAAAAAAAAGAAAATAAGAAACAATGTGCCTTTACTTACTGAGTAGAACCTCATTACTCTTTTTAAATCTCACGGAATTTACCAAAGAAAATCTTTCAGATTCAACATTTAATGACTGCAGATAGTAAGCTGGCTTGTACCTGACATCTACACCATCTTTCACTGTGCTCGTTCTGCCTGCCAAGTTACTCATATTTAAAAGTACCAGTGTGCCCTCTTGTGGTGTGTTTCAGTTACCGTTCTTCTCTACCTCTAATTTAGAAGTTTGATATAGACCCATTAAATTTTATGTAACTAATTTTACAAGACACCACTCTGTCTTTCATTTCATCCGTGATTGATTCATATAGAACAATAATCAATAATATATACTGGGACTTGCAGAACTAACTGTTGAAATTACTCTGGAACATAATGAAATATGATTATCACAGTTTGACGCCATCCATTTTTGGTCCATAGGGCTACTTTGTAGGAGAGAAAGTCTAAAATTATCATATTCTTACTTGAAGTTGATACGACAAGCAAACAGAAAGGACATTGTTGGGGGGGAGGGGGGGAGGGAGGAGGGAAGGAGGTTTTGGTGATGGGCAACAATAATCAGCCACAATGTATATCGACATAATAAAATTTTTTAAAAAATAAATAAATAAAAATAAATAAATAAAAATAAAATAAATAAATAAAATAAAATTATCATATTCTTGCATATCAGGTATTATAATGAACCTACTCTGCTTTCCAATTTGAGGATGCAAATACATGTGTATTTTTATCAAAGGACACAAAAATTCTCCTAGGTAGAGGAATGAAAAGGCTTTCTGAAAGTCAAATATACATCTCAGTTTCTGGTTGACTCCTTTTAAGGGGAACTGTGGGTACGTGTTCTGGCCACTTGACTTTGAATTCATTGGTTTAGGCTATTGTGTGAGCACCATGGAGCCCCTAGAGTATATTTTGGTACTTGTGAGACCAACTACTTGTGATATCTCCTCTGGACACAGCATGTGTTAATTTCTCTTTTGTTACTTATTTTCTCTTTTTTTATATTTAAACCCTCCCCTCTCTCTGTAATACCAACGAAGAGTTCAGATTCTAGAGTCCAGAGTATTTGGACTTTTTTTTTAACATATATGAAATATATATATCCATCACTTACTAGCTGAACTGGGATCTCTTAAGCAAGTTACTTTAATGCTCTCAGCCTTAAAATTCCTTGTCTGTAAAATGGACGTATTAATAATGGTAACCTCATTTACCTGTCATGAGAATTAAACACAATAATGAAGCTAAGGTGCCTAGCATGGGACTGGGCACATAGGAAGTTTAATAAATGTTACAATCAGTATTATCATTATTATAATGACTAATTATATCAGTATTATTAATAAAGTAATTAGTATTAGTATTATTCCTAAACATATTCTAATGCTTTATTTTCTTAATATTCCTCCTTTTTCTCTGGTCACTGCCCATTTTTAGTGTATTTTTGGTCTATTTTATTAATTTTGTGTTTGTGTTTCCCTTTGCTTACTTCATGGCAATGGAAAAGCTAGTTTTTAAAGTGTGGGTTCTTCTTGTGCACTGTTGGTGGGACTGTAAATTAGTACAGCCATTGTGGAGGACAGTATGGAGGTTCCTCAAACAGCTACAGACAGGACTACCTTGTGATCCAGCAATCACGCTACTGGGGATATATCCAGAGGATTGGAAATCATCATGTCAAAGGGATTCCTGCACTCCCGTGTTAATTGCAGCTCTATTTACAATAACCAGGCAATGGAACCAACCTAAATATCCACTGATGGATGACTGGATAAGGAAATTATGGTATATGTACACAATGGAATACTACTCAGCCATAAAAAGGAATGAAATTCTACCATTTGCAGCAACATGAATGAGCCTGGAGAAAATTATCAAGTGAAACAACCCAGGTACAGAAAGAGAAATACTGCATATTCTCACTCATAACCAGTAGCTGAAGCCATAACTAAACAAATAAACAATAGAAACAGAGAGAGAAAAAAACAACAATCACAGTAATATGTTGAACTTTAGAAAGGGAGAAAAGAACCGTGGTTACTAGGGGTGGAAAAGGGGAGGGGAGGAGGACAGGGAGGGGAGAATTGGTTAATGGACACAAAGAACGATTGGGTATTGTAATGATGAATAAGCTAAAACATCACATCTTGTTCACAACTATTCAAAATCAATGCTGTACCCCACATGCATGTATAATAAATTAACTTTTTAAATAAATAAATAATAAATAAATAAATAAATAAAAAGTATAAAAAGCAATATATTTAAGTACTTACTGTTTGTTTTTTTCAGAGGTCAGGAGATTCTTTCTCATTTACCTAGAAGTTTCTATTGCAAGTTGCTTTGTGAGGAAAAAAACTCCCACATCATGTATCTGTCCGTTTTAGAGAACTAATAAACATCAAATCAAAGAATAAACATCACTAGATGGAACAGATGTCCCAACTATTTGAGAATATTTCCCTGTCCACAGCTTCATCAAGCAATAAGTGTGTCTGTCTAGGCCAACTCCAGCTAAAAAGTGCTCATTTTAGAACCCTCATTTTTTTGTTTTCCTTACAATGCTGTGGTATAATGTCAAGGTTCTTCTACTCAAAATTGGAGCCTAAATATCCTTTTTGATTCTTCTTGTACAACTTATATTTGGAGATGTTTTAAGGTAACCAAGCCCAAAATATGCTTACAAGAGAGATGATTTTCAAACAGGTAACACCAAATAATACTTGGTATTGGATTTTTACATATGAATACCCTGATATCCACAATTGTTGTCTGTTACCTAGGAATTAAATGTTGAGCAGCAATATATGATCACTATAGTAACTAGAAGGGCACTGGAATGTTGAAAATGTGGGAAGATGTTAAATTTAGATCAAAGTGAGTATGTGTCACATTACCGATCCTATTCCTGTAAGACCTAATTTTCTTCAACAGCTCTTCCTTATACATCACATAAAAGGCCCTTTTCTGTCCTTTGTAACAGTTTTCAAAACTGTTCAAATTAGTGTTTGGTTTTTATCATTTTCAGACATAATTGTGTTTTGTTTTTCTTTTTTGAAAATGTAAATTAAAATAACTGTGTCCCTATGCTATTTAGCTTTCCCTGGATGACAAATAGTACAAGTGTCTTATGTATTCTGGATACACACTTCTAAATATTTTTTTTTAGATCAGAAATAATTTTTTTTAGACTATCTGACCTGTATTGTGACTGCTAGCTGAGAATCATTTTAATCTAGCATGTTGTAGGATTTTAGTGCTTTTTGTGGCACTAACTTTTCTGCCCACAAACAGCCTTCAAACTACCCAGACGATATCAGACACTTGATGGTATTTCTGTTTTCCTAGGTGTTGGAAAGAGGAATTTAATCCCACAAAGTTAAATGCCTCTAGGAGGAAAAAAGTCACTGGTGGATATTTAACATCAAAGACTTCCATCTCTGGTTAGTGCTCCCATACTCCAGGCAGTCTTTTTTTATTTTTTGCTTTTTCTCTATTCCCCTTCCTCTTGGCTCTCTGAATTTTAATTAGGGGCCTGGAGGTTAGATCTGACCTTCGCTTGTGCTCCATTCAAGTGACATACAAATTCTAATGGAGGACTGTAGTGCTTCTTCACGAATGATCGATTCTGCTTCTTTGGCATTCCAGACAGCAATCTGAGGGGTTCTGGCAATTGTCTCACAAACACTAACCTCCTGAAGGCGGACTGCGTTCCAAGTAGTGCAAAGCATGTGTTGCCAGTTATACGTCTTGCCGTGTCCTTCGCCTGTTGTTGCCTAAAAATAACAAAAGCTCATGATCCAGCTATTCACTGTCTTTCAGGAGAAATCGACCATTCTTGAATTGGGTCTCAGGAGAGCCAAATGAAGGGTGGAAAGACCGTAGTTTCTTTCCAACCAGATTCCCTGATAGAGCAGACTAAGGAGTGGACGAGAGGGGTAGTGTTTCCATGGATCGACATGGCAAGCTAGATACAGTTCAGAACAATCTCAATATATCACCTCTCTGTTCTGCCCAGAAAGTCTGAGAAGAATGAAGTGCAGTTAATTACTGAAGAAGAAACAATCCTACTAATAACTAATCCAGACACACAAGAAAGTCCAGAGGATGTTAAAGCAAAATATGTATTTTCCAATGAGTTGCCTGGCAGTCCTGTCAGAGTCTGTCTTGGGTGGACACCTGGGACCCTCTTTCCTCTGCAATCTCCTTTCTCTCTCCACCACCTGCAGAACAATGCCTGTCCCTCTCCCCACAGTGCTGGCTCCATATTGGGAGTGGCGTGAGCAGTAAGATCTTTGAGATCACAATGATCATTTTTTTTTAGACAATTTAGCCTTCATCATTATGCTTGGATCTCCCTCATAAGAAGAGGCTTAGGCATTTCTAAGTCTTCTGATTAGAACAAAATAAAGAGGAACACTTCTTCTCATGACATTCAACACTGCTGACAGCATAACATACTTAATGTGTTTAAAATATTTTTCACTTACATCTGTATTACAAATATCACCTCATCAGAGGTAAAATAAAAATAAAAACATTCAAGAGGGCCAAACATGAACTGGTGCGTCTTTAAACCAAGAATTGTAGTAGATGCTGGGGGTACTGGAATGAATGATTCATAGTCACGATCTTAGTGTCCATGAATTCAGAATTGAACTGAGGGTGGTGTGGGGGTGGTAAACAGACATATAAAAAGTTAATGGCACTGCAGTCCTGTAAGGACTTGCATCTAGACATGAACAAAGGGTTGTGTTCACTCTGAGGAAGGTACTATGCCCTGGGAGAGCAGGGGCAAGTGGGAGGCCGGCACCCTCACACAAAGCAAAGCACGTACTTGATTGATTTTCCTGGGACTTAGCCTTCCCAGAGCCAACTCCTAAATGGACCTGTGCCATCTTACACAATGGTTCTCATTCCACACCTGGTGCTTTACGACTGTGAAACAGACACAGCCACAGGATGCCAAGCGTGGAGAGGGAAGGAGGAAGGATGGGTTTAAGTACAGCTATGTGCTCAGACCACTGAATTTTGTGTTAATTTGCTTGGGCTGCCGGAACAAAGTGGCTTAAACAGCAGAAATGTATTACCTCATTGTTCTGGAGGCTAGAACTCAGAGATCAAGGAGTCAGCAATGTTGGTTCCTTCTGAGGTCATTCTCTCTACTTGGATTGTAGATGGCTGCTGTAGGGACAAAAAGGTATTTCCTCATCCATCACAAGGGTTATAGAGGACACTCCTAAGCAGAAGACAGGCTAGCAAGAGAAAAGCTTAACCAATGTATTTAATCAAAGCTGTTTTGCTTTTTTTTAAAGATGACCAGTAAGGGGATCTTAACCCTTGACTTGGTGTTGTCAGCACCATGCTCTCCCAAGTGAGTGAACCGGCCATCTCTATGTAGGGATCCGAACCTGTGGCCTTGGTGTTGTGAACACCACACTCTCCCAAGTGAGCCATGGGCCGACTCTTCTAATCAAAGTTTTATGTGACACGGGAGCCTTCAGAAATGAAGACCAGAAGACCTAGGGAAAACTACGTATTTTTATGCTTAGGTTCGATGAAGAATAGAAATGTGATTGGATGAAAAGAGTATGATCTGATGGTAATAAACAGAGGGGAGGGCCGAGCCCCGTGGCGCACTTGGTAGAGTGCTGCGCTGGGAGCGCGGCGACGCTCCCGCCGCGGGTTCGGATCCTATATAAGACTGACCGGGTGCACTCACTGGCTGAGTGCCGGTCACGAAAAAAATAAATAAATAAATAAATAAATAAAACGGCAGTAGTAATATTTAAAAAAATAATAATAATAAAAAAAAAAATAAACAGAGGGGAATTTAGAAAGCCCTGTCCAGATTCTTCACAGTCTCTCTGTGTAGCACACCTTCCTCTGGGCATAGGGCAGACACTTGTCATATAAGGGTCTTCAAGGGAAAAAGAAGAAGGTCTGGGCTGGCTCGTTAGCTCAGTTGGTTAGAGCACAACCTTGTAATACCAAGGTCATGGGATCAGATCCCTGAACCGGCCAGCCACCAAAAAAAAAAAAAAGAAGAAGGTCAGAGAGTGACATTTCTAGGTTTTATGGCCTGGTTTGGGGATGAGGAGTTCTGGTTTCTATGAGATGCCTTGAGGGAGAAAGGGACAAGAGAGAGAGGAAGGCAGAAGGTCAGAGAGACCTTGCTTCTAAGGCTCTCCCAATCTCCTTCAGTTCAAAGTACTGAGCGTGCCAAGGTGCTGTACATTGGGGTATTATGTTCTCGGGCCCCAACACTGCCTTCCTCTGATGTCTTCACATGGCCTTTCCTCTGTCCCTGCCTGTGTCCTAATTTCCTTTTCTTATAAGGACACCAATCATATCGGATTAGGACCCAGTCATGCGACCTTGTTTTGCCTTAATTACTTCTTTAAAGGCCATGTCTCCAAATACAGTCACATTCTGAGATACTGGAGATTAAAAACTTCAGCATATGAATTGAGCGGGGAATGGGGGTAGGGACACAATTCAGCCCATAGCATAAAGTCTTGAAACATTTCGGAAGGTATGGTAAAAAAGCTCCAGCAATGAGTTTCCCCTTCAGAAGAAAAAGAGAGAGAGACAGAACAAGGAAGGAAGGAAGGAGGAAAGGAAGGAGGGAGTGAGGAAGAGAGAGAAAGAAAAAAGGAAGACTCCTGGTTTTCTTAGAGCTCTGGAGAAGACTAAGTTAGGGGGAAATGATCAACAGGTTTTAATTTGTCGATTTCTGCAATGGCTTGGTTGGGGCGGCCTGGAGCTCTGCACTGGGGAGCAAGATGTAGACAATGGAACAAAGTGGTTGTCATCCTATAGGATGACACTTTTCTCCATGTCCTTTAGGAAAAATAAACTTAAGGGAAAAGCAAAATCAACAAATGTTTTGATGCTCTGCCATACATATCTCATGGCAATTGAAACTTCCAACTATTACTTCACCACCAAAGAATCACTTTTGTAAGTATTACCAGTTATTGATTGCCTACTAGTCCAATCCAGCAGAGAAGTTAAGGGTATGGGTACTAGAGTCAGGCAAACTTGCATTTGAGTCCCAGCTTTATCACTTACTATGTGGCCTTGAATAATTCAATTTCTCTGTGCCTCATTTTCTCATCTGGAAAATGGGAATAATGACTGTGACTAGAGGGCTTTAGTGAGGATTACATGAGATAATAAATGTAAAGACTATTGTTGCTACCATAAATATTTTTCAGAAACTGTACAAAGTAGGTGTTTTGTATGTTTTATTTTAATCTACAATTTTTGTATCCTCATCAGCCCCAGCATCTTAGTATTCTACCTACCCGACTATCACCGACGACAACTTTCATGGGTAGATTCATGGAAATTTACTCTCCAAAAGTGGTAGAAAGAGCAGTTTCAAGATCACTTCCATCCAAGAGAAGACTGTGCATTCTAACCTGTGTGTAGCTGCTTTCCTGGTACAGTTCCTATGACAACCTCTCTCTGAAACACTTTTCTGCTCTCCCCAGATATCCATAGTACTCACAGTTCTTCTTGCTACTTAAACAACAACAATTATCAAATAAAATCATAAGTAAAAGGCTACCTTTTGTTAATGGTGAACCACAGAAAGGAGCCATGATGCTCCATGAACCAAGACAGTAAATTGCTTTCAACTGTTTTGTTTAAATGTTATAAACCCCCAGTAGGTTCATTCTTTTGAGCACAATATTTGTTAACATGTACAATTAGGTCTCATAGTTATTAGGTGGCCATAACCACTAGTATAATCCAAAGCAGAGGTACAGCTTCAATTTGATGTTAGAGCTTTCTTAAAATCTTTTTCTTGACGTTTCTTTTGGTTTTATTGTCTGTTGTAATCTGCTTTACAGTACTGTGTGGTATGTAAACAACTCTGTGCACAAATTAACTCTAATCTACACCCTAGGGATCAATTAACATATGAGGTGGCATAATAGAATTAACTCCCTAAGGATTGACCGGGTGGCATTGAAGAGTATTTTTATCAAAATCAACACACAGAAAATTTATTATTTAGCATGTTAGAAAGAATTTTTAATTGGTGATATTAGTGGAGCTTAAGTTGTGTAATTGCTAGAAGTTAGGCACCTCCATCTTTGCAGGAGCAACCTGTAAATAAATACCTGCCGGGGCCAGTAGTTCATACAAGTGCGGCAGCTTCTAGATCCAAGGGCCCATTGGCTCTGTGCCCCTCTCCTTAGCAGAGGATCCTGTCACCTGATCTGACCAAGCGGCCTGACCCTTCATCCATCAGAACACGCCTGTCTCCATCTTAAAGAGGGCCTTTCATGAAGGTGCTGTTCAAACGTAAGTGAAAATATTCCAAGTATACACAAGCTGTATAATTGTTTTATGCCTGCTTGCTAGTAAATATTTGTTCACTAAGAGTAATATGGCCTGAAATGTGCTTTTGTACAACTGCCTGGTAGTAAGGTGGTAGATTGGGAACAGAGCTGACACTCCCTGTTACTACTAGAGAGTTCAAATGAAGTCCAAAATTACCTGACATTCGTGGAACTGTGGATTCAAATTCTCATACTCCATTCTTCAACACATACCTCATGATGATCCACTTTATTTAAATTTCCTCCTGACACACTGTCATTTGTCTTCACTGATGTATTCACTGATCTTTATGCAAGTCCAGTCTCCTGGTCAAAATATCATTTGCAGGTGACGTAGAAATGCTCTGGTTTCCATAACCACCATTCAGGTAGTGAGTCATGAATCTTCATGCTAACTCCCAGACTCATTTCTTTTCCTTTTGAATAAAATTATTTTTTAGAGCAGTTCTAGGCTCACAGCAAAATTGAGCAGAAAGTACAGAGAATTCCCATATGCCCCCTGTCTGCACCTCCCCTCTCCCCTGCAACACAACCTTCCCCACTGTCAATATCACCCACCAGAGGGGTACATTTGTTAAAACTAATGAACCCTCATTGGCGAATCATTGCCACTGTCCACAGAGAAATTTACCACAAATTTAATTTAAAGATGTAATTGGCTTTTATTTGAGATTCTAGAATGAAGCAATACCTCATTCTGTACAACAGAATGAGTGATCCAGTGAGCTGAGCAGAAGAAGTTGGCTTTACAGACAGAGAAGGGATGAAGAAAGCAGAAACACGGAATGAAAAGTGGATTAGTTATTTCAAAGTTACTTTCTTTACACAGTTAGAAAGCGATGGAGGAGACTTCCTTATTACACTGAGTGAGGTTTACGGGAGTCTCCTGGTTTTTTTGAAAACTGGCTGGTTTCAAAGTCCAGTTTGATTACGTGGAACATGAGTGACTCCATTCTGGTTAGGTCGGGTCTGCTGAGCCTGGTACAGGAGGCTAGTCCAAAACAACGGCCTCCCAAGAACTTTGTTTAATACCACCCAAAGTCCATAGTTTACATTAGGGTTCACTCTGAGTGTTGTATATTCTATGGGTTTTGACAAGTGTGTAATGAGATGTATCCACCACTTTAGTATCATACGGAATAGTTTCCCTGCTCTAAAAATCCTCTGTGCTCTACCTATTCATCCATTTCTTCCTCTACCCACCGGCCACCCCTGATCTTTTTACTGTCTCCATAGTTTTGCCTTTGCCAGAATGTCATATAATTGGAATCACACAGTATAGAGCCTTTTCAAATTGGCTTCTTTCACTTAGTAATATGCATTTCAGTTCCCTCCATGTCTTTTCATAACTTGATAGTTCATTTCTTTTTAGTGCTGAATAATGTTCCATTGTCTGGATGTACCACAGTTTGTTTATCCATTCACCCAACTGAAGGACATTTTGATTGCTTCCAAGTTTTGGCAATTATGAATAAAGCTGCTATTAACATCTTTGTGCAGGGTTTCATGTGGACATAAGCTTTCAGCTCTTTGGGGTAAATACCAAGGATTGTGTTTGCTGCGTTGTATGGTAAGAGTATGTATCGTTTTGTAAGAAACTGCCCACCTGCCTTCCAAAGTTGCTGTGCCATTTTGCATTCCCACCAGCAATGAATGAGAGTTTCTGTTGCTCTGCAACCTTGCCAATGTTTGCTGTTGTCAGTGTTCTGGATTTTGCCATTCTAATAGGCATCTAGTGGTATCTCATTGTTGTTTTAATTTGCATCTCCTCAATGACATGTAAAGTGGAGCATCTTTTCATATCCTAATTTACCACTTGTATGTCTTTTTCAGCCAAGTGACTGTTCAGGTCTTTTGCCCACCTTTTCATTGGGTTGTTTGTTTCCTTATTGTTGAGTTTTAAAAGTTCTTTGCATATTTTAAATAATAGTTGTTTATCAGATCTGTATTTTGCAAAGATTTTCTCCTAGTCTGTGGCTTATTTTCTCAGTCTCTTGTCCAGACCTCTCTTTTTTTTTTTTTTTTTTTGTCGTTTTTTCGTGACCGGGACTCAGCCAGTGAGTGCACCGGTCAGTCCTATATAGGATCCGAACCCGCGGCGGGAGCGTCGCTGCGCTGCCAGCGCAGCACTCTACCAACTGCGCCACGGGCTCGGCCCTAGACCTCTCTTTTAATGCAATGAAAACATGGGTAGTTACTTGTGCATCAGGCTTATTTATTTGCTCCTTCATTCATCCAACATGTATTTATTGAGCACCTGCTAAGTGTCAGGCACTGTGCCAGGCATGGAAAAAAACAGTGATAACCAAAATAGGTGTAGGGCTTGCATTTGCCTCTAAACCATAACAGCTCACATTGTAAATCTTCACATTTGAATTCACATCAGTTGTGATTTGTGATCCTCTCAAATATTCTGGAGCCTATTCTCTCCTCTTTATCCCAGAGACTACCCTGGCTGCCCCTCTTACCATCACAGATGATCACACCTAACTTGTCTTGTTTTCACATGGGTTCTCCCCTTTCCAATTCCTCTTCTACATGGATGACAGAGTTGTCCTTCTAAAATTTACATACAATCAGGTCATATTTCTGGTTAAAAAATATATGCAACCTACAGCTGTATCAGGTATCAGTTTTACCTGACAACATGGGAATGTGAGAAATGTCACTTCTCTTAAGTTCTCTAAAATTATTAAATTATACTTAGCCCTCTTCCACCCAGCCACTGAGAAACTAAATTTCAGTTTTCTTATTGGGCTTCTTTCTTCTACCAAAGATCTTTGGAGATTTACGGGGATTTCACACAGAATATTCAAGAATGGACCCTCTAGTCTTAGCCTACAATGCTCTCCACTGTTCTTCACCTTGAGTATATCCACATGGTTCTACAAAGATAGGTAATGCCAAGCCTGGCTTGTCAGAAATATTTGGTTTCCAACCACTGATACCAAAGACACTGAGATAAGGAAAAACAAAATTTAGGTACCTAATTTGGTGGGAGAAGGTAAAAATACATAAAACAAGAAAAACAAAAGCACTCATTAATGTTTCATATTTTCCTGCCCCATGAAGAGAATCCAAACTCCTTAGCATGCCTGCAAGACACTTTCCAGTTTCACCCTCAACCTGTGGTGTGCTGGAGCCAGTTCACACCAGCTCATGAGAGCCACGTGTCCCATTTTCAGAAATTTTGTGAGCCTGTTGTTAAACATAGCTATTATTAAAGATGAAATGATATAAAACTCCTTTCCTCCCCTTCACCTCTCTACAGAGCTCTGCCATCCTCATCTGAGATCCTAAAGCACTTTGCAAGTACTTGTGCTACCACAAATCTGACATTGTCCCTAATTGTTATTTTCACTAAAATGTCCCCCAGACTATGGGCTTGTCAATAAGATTGTTCATTCATATTTGTCTCCCTTGCTAGCAGAGGGCCTGACACATAGGAGGAATCAAATAATTCTTTGGTGAGTGAGTGAGTGAATGACTCTTGGAGGTTAAACATTTTCCCTTTCTGATACTGCGTAATCAACCACTACCCAACAGCAGTCATAGTTTCCCAAGTCAAGCTAGGAGGCTTAGTCCTTCCATTCTTTAAACAATTACCACAGAGGAAAAGCTTTGTTTCTCTCCCAAAGAGATGCAACACTCATTCTCCACGGCTCCTACTCTGGTGGGGGTAGGCTTAAAATGCACATCGAATACAAGTAGTTAAGAAACAAAAAATCTTTACAAATTCCCCGAGGTCCAGAAATCAAATTACATGTCTCAGCATTCATACACAATATCCTGTGGTATTTGAGCCTGAAATGGAAAGTCCATGTGGGCTGAGCAGTAACCAGTGCAAGGCTCTCTTCAGCCCAATTGACATTTTGGACACCGAGAGTGAATATGGGAATGGCTGACATACATCCTAGTTGGGTGTGTTGATGGGTGGACAAAATGGTTACAAGGATTGCTCACTGCATACATAAACCTGGGAAACATCCTTTTCTACCTTCCAGAACATTCTGGAAGGTTCATGACAGAAATGTTTCACAAACTGGAAAAAACAGAGGTTGAAAACTTTTGCTTTTGGTTTTAGACTATGCTTGACCCAGTTTCTGATTTCACAAACAGCTTTGGGGGAATAGTCATTGCTTTGCCCTAGTCTTCCCAGAACAAGAACCAAACGTCCCTGAGGACACCAAATGACACCACCACCCCACCGTCAAGCTGGCACCGGCAAAGACATAGGCTATTTGCAGAAAGCATGCCGCCTCTGCTGTATGTGGGCAGTAAACTACCAGGGAGATGAATGCTGCCTGCCTGGAGACAAGGTTGCTAGGTGCCTCTGAAGTAGTGAGACTGAGAGGTGTACATTATTTCCCACACACTTCTTATTTTACACAGTGACAGTTGTAGCCTGGAAACAAAAGGGAATAGCGTCTGTGGTGCTAGGAATAATGGCCAGCCAAGTGCCCTATGGGGCAGAATGAGTAGGGCTGAGGCTTTTATCGGGGGAGCAGGAGAGAAAGGTAATGTGATTTGGTTTCACCATGATTGCTTAAGCAGCCTGGGTGAGAACTAATTATGAGTTCATCTGGCTCCAGAGAAACCCCACCTCTTCCCTTCTCCAGAATGATACTAAAATATCAGCATTGCATCATCAGAAATCACTCCTATTGGTGGCTTTCTTAAGGAAAGCAGAATGCTCTGTCTCTTTGAAAGCCACTGGAATCTGTATAGACCCAGGAATTTATATCTTTCCAAGACAAATAAAATATTTTTGGCACTCACTTGTCCCTTGAATACTCAGAGTGCTTGCTCATTATTATATCATAGACAGAGTGTTGTTTTTAAAATGTGAGACTGATCAAATGCAGAGAAGGAAGTAAAGGGTAGGTTATAGGACCCAAGTGACTGCAATAGTCCTGCCATTGTGAGACTCAGGAGGGGTTCTGGATTTCAGAATCAGGCTATTCACTGATGATACTTTGACCCTCTCAGGCTTTCACCAGGCTCCAACAGCCCTAAGGAGACAAGTACTTTTGCTGGGAAAGCTGATCGCCTAATTTTCAAAAGAGCAGAGCTAACATTGCAAGTCATCAAGACTGAACTTGGATTCCATCTAAGTTAGAAGTCCAAATTATAGGTCCAGTTGAAAATTAAAGCATGCTGCTGTGATGTGCTTGCCTATGTCTGTAATATGCACACTGTATGTGAGCTCTGAGTATGAGGCGAGTTGAATACAGTACTAGAACGAGCATGGGTTGAAATCCTGACTTCAACCTGGCCTCAAATGCTGCTGCTGTTGCTGCTTACTAGCTGTGCAGAAGTTACTTGCCTTCTCTGAGTCTCAGATCCAACTGCGCAATGAGGTAAATGGATCAGTTCTCTTGCAGGATCTTTGTAAGGATGAGAAATGTGTAAAGTGCGTACATAACGCTTGGGAAAGAGGATATACAAGATAAACATGTCATAGTTGTGATTCTCCCTAGGAGAGTCATATTTGAGTGCTGCTGCAAGCTTGCTGTGGGGGTTACAGAGATCTACAACCCATGACTTTTGTCTTTTGAACTATCACAATTTAGCAAGATGGAGGCGGGGAGGAGGTGGTAAGGGGAATAGGACTATCTGAAGCAAGCAGCAACAAAATGACATTATATAATTAGCTACAAAATCGTGTGATACAAATTCTAGGTGGGGTAGGAATTCAGGGAAAAGAAAAACAATGAGGGTGAAGCAATAGCTTCAACCACAGAACAGAAAAATAAGCACAAGTGTGATTTGCCAACTGCTAAGATTTACGCAGAAGTCATACTGTAGATTAAAGAAAAACAGAAGATCAATACATTGAGAAAAAGACTCATTTTAGCACCCAAAAGACATGCAAGCAAAGGCAGCCGGCTCTGGTTGCTTGTTCCCCGATGTAACATTCTCGAAGAAGGCTGGAGGACTTTGCCAGTTATAAGCCGGGACCTCGACTGGTCTCACCTGTGGTGGATAAGACATTAGCCACCCCGCCGTCTTCATTTTGAAGCAAAAGTCAGCTTACAGATACAAAGCGAGCAGAATAAGTCATCCAAGTCCATAAAAAGTCCAAACTAAAATGTAAACATGGTTGTATAATAAATGACACTTTATTTCTGTGAATCATAGTTAATCAGAATCTGCGCCCCCAGGAAAATTCTACCTTAGTCATTATTGACCACCTCCATAGTGGGAAAAGAGGAAAAGTACAGTAGTAACATTACATATTTAAGTTACACCCATGCTTTGTATTTTGTACAGATTTGCCTAAGTACTAAGTACATGAATATATTTTTCCCAAAAAATTATTTCACGCAAATAAAATTAATTACCTTATATTTGAGATTTTACAAAATCTGTCTAGTTATAGGAGTCCTATTCCATTATATTTTGAACAACTAATTGTATATGTTTAAATAAAAGGTGTATTTTTTCCAAATTTTTTCTTAGAGATTAAAGAATTTACCCTATATTTGAACCTGTACAAAGTCTATCCTGTTATTGGAGGCCTATTCAATTATTTTGAAAAGCTCATTGTGAGAGACACATTGTCCTGATTCAGTGTCAATCAGTGAAAGTTTAAACTGTTTACAGAGGTCAGCTGATGAAGTTGGTTAAAAAAAATAAAAAAGGCCAGCTGTGGAGTAAAGATGGCTGACTGAATGTACCCATTTGTTTTTTGAAACTCCACTTAAACATGGTAAAGAGATTTTTTTTTTTTTTTTCAGGACATAAAATCATGAGGACAAAGAATGAGAGAAGAGATAACAGCAGCAAAATTTGGAAGGTGGGAAGGATGTGAATGAAAGGTAACTTATGTTGCAGACCTAAGAGTGCTGTGTTGCAAGATTGTGGTAGAAAAGCTGAGAAGCCATTGATTATACACAAGTCTTGGGAACTGGTGGCACTGGGTAGCTCTCGAAGTTGAATTGAAAGTAGAGCAAAAAACAAGAAAGAGTCAAGAGTCTCAAATCTCCTATCTACTCTCAACTAAAGCCTGAAAGTTTATTTTTTGGAAAAGCAGAAACAGAGGGCTCTGGGAGAAGTGAGAGCTGCAATACTGAACAAAAAATCAGGATTAGGTGGATACTGACATGTTGAAAACTAAAACTCATCCTGCCCACTCGTCCTCTTCCTCTCTCTACCTGGCTCTCAGAATGCTAGCAATCAGGCCCAAACCTTCCAAAAAGGAGTCCAAAGCCCTTTCTCTAATGAATTCAACCAAATTGATTAAAAAAAAAAAAAATTCAGATAGCCTAAACCTGCTTTATCCAATACAGTAGCCACTAGCCATTTGTGGCAATTTATTTTAAAATTTAAGTAAATTAAGTAAAATTTAAACACCAGTTCCTCAGTCACACTTGCCACCTTTCACATGATTAATAGACACATGTGGCTATGATATTGGAGAGTGCAGATATAGAATGTGTCCATCATCATATACAATTGTATTACACAGCAGTAACCTAGACAAATCTTCCTACAGCAAAGTCAACATCTCTGCCCTCACACTCTAAGTGCCACACTCTTAAATATATGCAAACAATGAAGGATCACCAGATACCTAAGACACCTTTTAATATGAAAAAAAAAAAAAAAAAAAACCACCAGAGAACAAAGTTAAAGTGAACTGGAAGAACCAGAGAGGACAGAGAGAAAAGAAATGTATTATTGTTAGCATCCTCAGGGAGATAAGAGAAGTATTGTTTCTATGAAACAAGTTTAGCCTGCTATAAAAAAACAAGAAATGTTTAATAAATAAAAATATAAAATATTAGAATTTCTAAAAATATACTGGCATAAATGAAAAACTCAATAGAAGTGTGAGAAAATAAAATTGGAAAAATCTCCCAGAAAGCAGAACAAAAACAATACAAAGAAATGGAAAAGAGAATTAAAAAATAAAGAAAGAAAGAAAAAAGAAAAAAGAAATGGAAAGGAGGAAAAAAAAATTAGAAAATTAGAGGACTAGTTCAAAAGTTCAATATTTACATAAAAGGAGTTCCTAAGGAACAGAACAGAGAAAATTATTTAGAAACTTTTCAAGTGAATCTCCCAAAACAAAATGAAATAAGTATCCAGATTGAAAGAGAATCCAGTGTACCCAGATGATGGCTGAGAATAAATCACACCAAAGTCACATCATCACAAAATCCTGAAACACTGGGGACAAAGGCAAGCTTACAGAGAGGAGGGAAAAGACCAAGAATCTGAACAGCTTTGGATTTTTCAACAGCACACTGGAAGTCAGAAGTAAGAAAAATGCCTTAAAAATTCTGAAAGAAAATATTTCTCAATACAGACCTTTATATCGAGCCAAGCTATCTATTAAGCATGAAGGAAGAATAAGAAAACTTTCAGACATTCAGGATATCAAAATTTTTACATCACCTACACCCTCTCTCAGATAGCCACTTGGAGGATGTGCTTCACTAAAGTCAGTGGGTAATCCAAGAAAGAGGAAGACATGAGACCCTGGAGACAGGGGAGAGAGGTGGAGGTAATCGCAGAACCATGGTCAAAAGCAATTTCATGATTACAACCATGTAGCCGGCTCTGAGTTCAGCTTCTCCAGATTAAAGCAAGTTATCATCCTTCAGGAAGGGGTCCTTCAAGGATACACAACACCAGACTACCTCTGGGTCTGAACACACTGAGAAGAGATTTAGACAATTGGTGGAAAGTTTGAATTAGGAATACATAGAAAATTAATTTTTAAAAAATTTAAGGACAATTATTTAACCTAGGGAAAACATAATTGTGAATGGAAGAAATAATCATACTTGTACAAATCATTGTACTCTATAAGGCATAGCTATGAATAAGCATTTGCATCATTATAATAATGCAATAATTTTGCTCTAACTCAAATGTTGGTATTAGAAAGATAGGAAGCAAGAAAAAGTTTTTGCGATGAGGTATGGGAGGGGTGTAGGTATGAAAAAGAAAAACCATTTTCAAAATGGGAAGTAGTATTAATAGACAATGGCTGGCACAGAAAATCACGAATGAAAATATTATCACATTATTTGGAAACATGAAGGTCAAATACCTAAGAAAAAAACCAGAACAGATACAAGAACTGAAAGTGGTTGATTCTGGGTAGAGAGAAATAGATGAGAGGGGGGGATTTTTTTTGCACCATTCTGTTGAATTATTTTATTCTTTAAACCTTGTGAATCTATAACTTTGATCCCCTCCCCCCCCAAAAAATTGAAGGGGAATAAAAGACACAGGGAAAAAAAATCCAACCCTGCTATTTAAATGTTGTATGAATGACTACTTGTGTCTTGGAGAAATTTTTTCTCCTCTTTTATTTTTCACACAAAACTGAATAATTTTTTTATTTTAAAACATCACAATTAATTACAAAGATAAATGTCCCAATTGGAGAAAATTTTCAAATGACAGCATTATACACAAATTCCTTTCATTTCCATGTTGTCATCTTCTCTTCTAAGCTTCCCATAGTTTTTCTGTTTTATATCTCCTGCCTCCAAATTCTTCCATTCAGTTTCCCTATGGTCCCTCCCATGATGACTTGCCTGCATTTTTTGCTTAGAGATTTGAACCTAGTACTTCTAGATAGGTCTAATACTTAATTTGCATCTCTAATTGTAAAATCTTTGAGAACTAGAAGTATTTCTTGTGTTTCCTTGAAAACTTAGCACCTGATTCCATTCTTGCAACAGTATGGACACACATAATCATTTCCTGATAACAACTTATTGAACATATGCTATTGTGATATAGTCACTTTATACAGGTCATCACTTTTAATACTAAAAACAACTCTGCAATGGGGCCAGCCTGTGGCTCACTCGGGAGAGTGCGGTGCTGATAACACCAAGGCCACGGGTTCGGATCCCATATAAGGATGGCCGGTTTGCTCACTGGGTGAGCATGGTGCTGACAACACCAAGTCAAGGGTTAAGATCCCCTTACCGGTCATCTTTAAAAAAACAACAACAACAACAAAAAAAAAAAAAGTTTGCAAGGTGAGTTCAATGTCACCCTTTTGCAGATAAAGAAATGGTAGGGGAAAGAGAAATCGGTGAAGATTTTATCATAGCTCTGTATGTAAAAAGTATCGCATTTCTTTATTTTGTTTAAATTGAATTGAGCCGCTTAGAGCAGCAATCAGCTGGCAGGAAATTCCATTTCAATCATTTCTGGACTTCCCTCCTCCACTCCCATTTCCAGGTGACTCAAAGGTTGGGGTGGGGATGTCTTCTGCCATCCAAAATATTGAAAGGAAGTTTATGGCTCCCACTGGTCCCCACTGATATGTTCATTGTCCAGGCCCACATGATCTGGTCCCTGAGGGAAGTTGTACTCATCCATAACCTTGGACAAGGATTTCTGTCACCAAAGTTCCCAAGAGACCACGGCTCGCAGATTCCTCCTTCCCCAGCATTTTATAGCAATCCACCCAACTAGAAGTTAACAAGCAGGACCTGGGCTACCCTCTTTGGAAGTCACCCAAACCTCCTTCTTTCTCCTTGTTGCAAGGAATTGTTACCTGTAGTCAATTCTGTCTCCACCTCCCATTGCCCCCAGAAGACCTCATCTTTCTTCTCTTTCACACTGAGTGATGTGTCATAATCTCCACAATGTGTCTAATCATCCAACACAAAACAAAACAAAATGGAATGAACATCTGCTTTCCATTCAGCAGTCCAAAGCCCCTGGGGCAAAGGAACACAATGGCTTGGCTACTTTCTTGGAATAAGAAGGGGAAAAACCCATTAGCAGTGAAAACAAAGCACAAATCTGTAGAGAAAGAGGGGGAAAAAGGATTTATAAAGACACATATTTGGGGGGGAGGGTGGGAATGTGGAGTGGTTGGTCAAAAAATACGAAGTTACAGTTAGGAGGAATAAGTTTTGAGATCTATTGCATATCAGGGTAACTAAAGTCAATAATAACGTATTGTATATTTCAAAATAATTTAGAGAGTAATTTTCAAATATCTCACCACAAAAAATGATAAGCAAATGAGGTGATGGATATGTTAATTAGCTAGATTTAATCATTCCACATTGTATATACATATCCACATGGTACCCCATACATGTATGTAATTATGATTTGTCAATTAAGAATAAATGCAGATATTTATATATTCCCATGTAAATACACATATATGTGTATAACGTAAACGTAAAGAAGCAAGTATGTAAATAATTATATTTATAACACAGCTGAATGAATGCTGGTGAGAAAAGGACATTTTCACTGTAGAAGAAGTAATATTTATCAAGAGAACCTGTCTCATCCTCTAGTCTTCTACTATTGCCTTTGAACCACATTCCAAACCCAGGGAAAAAAACATGTTTATAAAACTGCAAAGGTCAAGGCCAGTAATGGAAATTGATTTTACATGCTCAGCAGAGTGTTTTTAAAACCATGGAACAGTCTAAGGGAAAAGAGATCTATTTAATTACTCGACAGTCTTTTGTAGTCCATTAAAAAGGCTCCACAATTGTCTACCTCCCCTGAACCAACTTAACATAAATCCCTCCCATTAAAGAAGCACTTCTTAGAAATTGCACAGAATGTGCCCTTCTCAAGAGGTGAAAACTCCAGAGGATGAACTCAAACTGAGAATAATGATTCCTACATGAAGACAGGCTGTTTCCTTTAACTGTCTTTAATGAGGCAGGAATTTTCACTGCAAACTCCTGCCTGTTACCTGAGCAGCTGGTCCCTTTGAACTTGCATTTCTCTCCCTTCACTTTCTATTTGATGAGATAATGGGAAGGAAATCAATAGCCTCTGCTTCAGGAGCAATTATGATGCATTTTTTACTTTATTCTTTTAAAATTTCAGTTTGTTGTGCTTGACACTAAAATCTTTCTCTACATTTCAAAGACAATTCATGATAACTCAAAATATGATTTTACCGCTATTGACAATTGACTGCTTCTTAAATTCTTATCATTTTAGATAAGGAAATAAGGAAAATGGTGTATAAATCAAATTTAAGGAGCTGTATTTCTGAAGCATATAAGTATGCTTACCCTGTGACACATCAGCACTCAAATGAGTCTACTGGGACACTTCTCCGGCTATGGGAGGTCAGACTATGTTCATTAGAACATTAATTCAATTAATTCCATTTAATTATAGTTCTTGAATAAGTGCCTTGTGAAGCACTATTGTTTGGAATTTTAGTAGTCTTTTCTTATCAACCATAATTAATTAATTATGCATTAAGTATACAGTACCTATTGTAAGACATTAACTAGGAAACCATTATAAACGTTTTGTGCTATCACTATTAGTTTGAAATAAACCATATTTCAGGTTGATTTATAGTGGTCTTCCCTATACTAATAAAATTTCTATATCATAACTGTGTTATCAAGGTAGGTATTCACCTAATGGGACTTCTACATTCTTGTCTTAACTGAGATTATCTTTCTCCTGTTTCCTTTCCTTGCAGCCCATTCCAATGACAGCTGCTTCCTCCTGCTAGTCCTAAATCTGCAATAGTGTTGCCATTTTCTTCTTCCAGTCTACAGTGTCAAGCCTTTTTTAAAAAACCACCCTTAATGATTTGCGCTTCTCTTTTGGTATTTATGCTATTTGCTTGCATTAGGCCCACCTCAGCCAATTATTCATGATTTTCAGTAGTTTTGAATTCCTAGGTAAGTTTTCTTCTCCAATATGAGGCTGAAAAATGGTTTCCCAAAGCATATTCATGTTCTAATCCCTGAAGCCTGTAAATGTCACCTTATTTGAAAGAAGAATCTTTGAAGATGTAAATAAATTAAGAATCTTGAGCTGAGAAGATTGTCCTGGATTATTTGGGTGGGCCCTAAATGCTGTCTCATCTGTCCTTATAAAAAAAAGAAGGCAAAGGGAAATTCAACACACACAGAGAAAAGGCAATATGAGGAGAAGCAAAGAGAGCTTTGAAGATGCTGGCCTTGCAGATTATAGAGATGTGACCACAAGCCACAGAATGCTGGCGGCCACCAGCAGCTGAAAGTGGCAAGGAACAGATTTTCCCTGAGAACCTCTAGAGGGAGCATGGCCCTGCCAACACCTTGATTTCAGCCCAGTGATACTGACTTTGAACTTCCATCCTCCAGAACTGTGAAAGAATAAATTCCTGTTGTTTTAAGCCAAGTTTGTGGCCATTTGTTACAGTAGCTGTAGGAAACTAACAAACTATACTATTCATCACTTTCATTCTCTAAGACTTCACCATCTATATTGTGCCAAGAAGTCATAGAGAAAACCAAGATTCATAAAAGCCGATAAACAGTCTCAAAAACAAGGAAGTAATCAATATTTTAAATATTCTGAAAAGGTTAAGATACAAGTTTTAAAGTTCCCATTGGATTAGATAACTAAGAAGTCTTTAGTGAATAAGAGAAGAATAGTTTCAAGATGGGGGTTGGGATGGTGGCCCGTATCTAGTATCCAGTAGATTGGGCAGTGAATGGGAAGTCAGAAAAAGGGAACCAGTAAGAATAGACCCAATTTTTTAAAATCATGTTTGTATGTAGGAAGAAAAATATAAGGTAATTACCTGGAGTGGAATGTAGTGTCAAAGATACATTTATTATTCTTAAAAGGGAGATTTGAAGATATTCAGGAGAAAACAACATAAAGGGAGAAGACAAACATGCAAGAGGAGAGAGACCTGATAAAATGAGGTCTTTAAAGAGATAGGCAAGGGCCGAGCCCGTGGCGCACTCGGTAGAGTGCTGCGCTGGGAGCGCGGTGACGCTCCCGCCGCGGGTTCGGATCCTATATAGGAATGACCGGTGCACTCACTGGCTGAGTGCCGGTCACGAAAAAACGACAAAAAAAAAAATAAATAAATAAATAAATAAAGAGATAGGCAAGGCTGGAAGCTGCTATATTAAAAGAGCATTCATGAACAGATAAAGGGACACTACTTCCTCTGAGATGGAAATGAAGAGAGTAAAAATGAGTATACTGGAGGCCCATTTTGTGTTAGTGTATGGCAGATTGTGTTTTCTACACCATATGCTCTTCAGTAATGTGACTGTGTCTCTCGGCCATCAAGAGATAGAGTCTAGTTTTCCCTCCCTTGAATTCAGCCTGTTCTTAATGACTTGCTTGATTAATCAAATGCATCGTAGAACAGACATTCTGGGACTTCCATGGCTTAAGATCTACATCTCTTGAAATGCTTACTCTTGGGACACTAACTTTCAGAACCATCCACATGCCATGAGCAGCCCAAGCTACATAGAAAAGACAGCCTAACGTAGGTGCTCTGGCCCACAGCCGGAGCCCAGCACTTAGCTTACAACTAGCTCCAATTGCCAGCCATGTGGGAGAGACATCGTGGGCATTCAGCCCAGCCAAATCTTCAAAGGTCTATACGCCAAGCTGACTATCTATAGGTCAAGCTGCAGTTACATGAGAGACCCAAAGTGTGAACTGCCCAGCTGTGCCCAGTCAATCCACAGAATCTTGAGAGAAAAATAATTTTTGTTTTAAGCCACTAGACCTTGGGATATTTTGCTACTCAGCCATGGCCGATCCGAACATTGAAGGATAGGGAGTTAAGAGAGGTTACGCTTTATTTTCTCTTAGTTGAGAAGAATACTGAATGATTTGGGATAGCTAATATTAGGAATAAAATAGATAATGATAAAGGACATATAGAAAAATTGTTAAACAGCATTGAGAGCCCAATTTATGTCATAAACCCTAAATCTGTGATAGCATCAGTCCCCTTTATGATTTTTCTCTAGTAGAGCTTGACATATTTACCTAGAGTTGGAGGTTGGTAGTGCTAGGGAAAACAAAGAGGCCAAGAGAGCAGAGGGTGTGTCGAGAAAGAGGTTAAAATAGTAAATTAGTGCTGAAGAGCAGTACTGACTCATACTTCAGGCAAAGTAGGAGCAGAGACTGGGGTCCACAGAGCTTCTGGGGCCCACAAAAATGTTTTAATTCTTTTCAGAATTAAAGAAAAAAAAAACTTTTAGACCAAAGAGTATTTCAATATATATTAATATATTTATTATTATACAAACACAATCGTTAAGTATAACTTTTAATACTTTTTATGGATGAAGGAGCCCATGAAGTAAAAAATACCTAAGTCATTATGTGGCCCTGCCTGGAGGGGGAGCCAATGATATGATAGAAAAGAGAGGCAGAGGTCTTGATAAAACTATTATGAATTTGTTGTAGAACTAAGAGAACAAGTGACCAAGAAGGATAGGAGATTGTGATAGGAGAATTGCATTAAAAGTTCAATGAAATATTTTTCAATTCTTAAATTGGCAAACATACAAAAATGTATAAAATATTGTGTTGGCAAGGATAATGGGAAACTGGCTCTTTCTAACATAATTAGTGGGTGTATAAGTTATTACATAGCTTATGGAGAGCAACTTTTTCAGTATGTACCAAAACTTTAAAAAAACAAGTAACTTTTGACCCAACAATCTCACTACTAGGAACCGATGGCACAAATAACTTGCAAATATAAAAGATGACATTACTTCTTGCCTTGTTTGCAATAGCAGAAAACTAGAAAGACTAGAATGGATCTAATTGTTAATCAATAGGGGACAGATTAAATAAATTATTGAACATTCATATCAAATACTATGCAGTAATTTTTTAAAAAAGAAAATTTATAAGTATTGATAAGAAAAATCATTTAAAATATTTTGTTAAGCAAAAATAGAAAGGTTTCAGAACAGTGTATATAACATCTTACCATTTGTATATCTTAAGGAGACAATAGATTAATATATATATGTATATAAATATATTTGCATAAATATCTTTGGAAGGATATCTGAAAACTAGTGATAATAGTGACTTCCAGAAAGGGGTATGAGGGTCTAAAAGACATGGGAAGAAACCAATTTTTATTTCATGTTCTTTTTGATGAGAAACTGTTTGTCATAGTCCTCAGTGATTGTGGAAGTGACCAGAGACAGGGTACTGTGTGTTAGACTTGGGTGTCATACAACTCAAAGAAAGAAGGCTTCTCAGATATGATTGGGGAATCAAGGTTTGGGAATGACAATGAAGGTCTAAATGACTATCACCTCCTGGCCCAGAGATACAGATGAAGGAAGAATGACCAGCTTCTTTAGAGAAAACTGCCTGAGGAGTGATGACGTCAAGGAAAAGCCAAGTCTCCATTAGGACAAAAACATGATGAGTTTTGTGAAGAGATTGAGGATGTTTAGAGAATAGGATGAGATTTCCAGAGAGCAGTAGAAAGGGTTGCGTAAGAGGTCAGCAGTGGGAATTAATGAGAAGATGACTCAGAGAGAGAAAACACAGAGGAGGATAATGAAGAAAATAAGAAAGAAGAGAGATGCCTGAGGAGCCTGCATTCTAGACCTGAGGGTGAGAGTCATGAGAGGCATGTAATAGCTAATAAGGTTCTGTGGTTTTATCAGTGTCAGCCCCAAGTGACCCAATGGTGTTAGTCTGTGGCCCACTCTCTAAGTTCTGAGATTGGCACTGGCTAGAACCCTTGTGCTTTCAACTGTTTTGACTATGACATTTATACTATGGACTCTTTGTGCAATGTCCCTAATAGAAAGAGGTTAAAAAATTATTTCTGTGCCACCACAAAATTCAACCCTAGGTAGTGTTTCTCACCTATATGGAAGGCCTTTCCCCCAACCTCATTGTTGACCTAAAATCTTACTTTCTGACCTATTTTTCCATCATTCCATTATTCCACTCACTGCAATTGACTGAATGTTTATGTTCTCCCAAAATTCATATATTAAAACCTAATACCCAGTGTGATGGTATATGGAGCTGGGCCTTTGGGAGGTGATTAGGTCATGAGAGTAAAGCCCTCATAAACGGGATTGATGTCCGTACAAAAGAGGCCCCAAAGACCTCCCTTGGCCCTTTCACCATGTGAGAACACAGCAAAAAGACAGCCATCTATGAACTAAGAAGTGGGCCCTCACCAGACTACCAAATCTACCAGTGTCTTGCTCATGGACTTCCCAACCCCCAGAACTATAAGAAATAAATCTATGTTGTTTATAAGCTTCCCAGTCCTACAGCATTTTGTTATGACAGCTTGAACAAACTAAGGCACCACTATTACTGAACTTGCCTTTGCCTTCATTGAGACCTCCAGTCTTTTAACATTATCTTTCTTTGAGAACCTTAAAAAGACTGGAACAGAAAAGAAACTTTAGAAGTTATATACACTAGTGGTTCTCACTCCAGGTTGCTTAATATAAATCACTTAGCAAAGTTTAAAAAAACAACAAAAAAAACCCCCAGATATCCAGGTCTGCAGTGGATTGAATGCCCTCCCAAAGTCATTGAAGCTTGATCTTGGCTGTGACTGTTAAGATAATGGGAAATCCTATTATGATGACTGAAAAGCAGGGCCTTGAAGAGATGATTAAGTTGATGGTTTAATGGTGATCATGGCTAGGTTTGCAAGGCTTTAAAAAGAGATCCCATGAGGAGTACTCTCTCTGCTTCCACAACCTCACAATGTAATGCCCTGTGTTGCTGAAGCCACCATCAAGGAAGGCCTTCACAGAGGTATTCCCTGGACTTTGGACTTCCCAGCTTCAGAAACTGTAAGCAATAAATTTTATTTTTTTACAAATTATCTAGTTCCACGTATTTTGTTATAAGCAACAGAAATGGACTAATGCAAGGTCACATCTACCAATCTGATTTGTTCTAAGATAGTGTCTTAGTCAGTTTTGTGTTACTATAACAAAATACCTGAGACTAGGTAATTTATAAAGAAAAAAGTATTATTTAGCTCATGATTCTGAAGGCAGGAACGTCCAAGAAAAATGGGGCTGTCATCTGCTCAGCTTCTAGTGAGGGCTTTCATGCTGCATCATAACATGGAGGAAGGTCAAAAGGAAAGTAGACATGTGCAAAGAGGGAAAACACGAAGGGTGTCTTCACTTTATAACAACCCACTCTCATGGGAACTAATCAATTCCTGCAAGAACTAATCCAGTCTCACTAGAGTGAGAACTCACTACCTAGCCAATCACAAGGGCAGAGCCTGCATGACCCAAATGCCCCCTGCTAAGACCCACCTATTGAAGATTTCACCTCCCAACACCACCACATTGGAGACTCTATTAGTCCATTTATGTTGCTATAACAAAATACGTGGAACTGGGTATTTTGTAAAGAAAATGAAGTTTATTTGCTTACAGTTTCTGAGTCTGGGAAGTCCAAAGTCCATCTGGTGGTGGTGACAGAGATTCAGGCATCTCACATTGCAAGATGGTGGAAGCAGAGAGAGCAGAGAGACAGACAGACTCTCCTCTTCTTTTAAAGCCCTCAGAACCACACCCATGACCACCATTTTTAATCCATTCACTATGGCATGGTCCTACAATCTAATCACCTCTTCAAGGCTCCACCTTTTAATTACCATAATAGGATTTCCCACCCTCTTAACAGTCACAGTGAGGGCTAAGTTTCTAATACATAAAACTCAGGGGGACAAAATTCAAGCTTCAGTGCGTTTTGGGGGGACATAATTCAGAGACCAAGCCTCAACAAGAGTTTGGGTGGAGACAAACCATATTCAAATTGTGGCAGGTAAAATAAAAGAAAAAGACAAAACATAATAAAAAGAAAACAGAAAACAAAAAATCCAAATTATAGCATTTAGGGATCAGGAATAGCATTCTTTAAACTTCCCCAGGCAATTCTATGTATAGCCAATATTGTAAACCGATTTACTTCAACCCTTTTGTTATAAAAATGATGAAACTAAGGGAAATTATCCAAGGTCAACCATCTAGAAAGTGGAGGTAGGATTGGAACCCAGGCCTCCTGGCTCTCGGTCTGGTGCTCATTCCTCTGCATCATGGTGCTTTAACTCAGTAATTCTGTCCTCTCTCCGGGCTTCACTGGGCTTTCTATCCAACCTTAAGGAAACAATCAAGGATACCAAAATGTTGCCAGCAGGACCTTTACATATACCCACATGCCCATCTCCCAACACCTGTATAAACCCAGACATCTACTTCTGTTCTATTTGTAAGCTGTCATGCATTACTTGAAAAAGTCACTTGATGCCAGTTGGCACCACTATGTATTTATACTATCTAACCTCATCTTGTCCTCATTGTGTGGGCCATCCTTATTTCACTTGTCTTTGTCCCTTGGCATCCCACCCAGAAAGGTTGCTACAAATCTTTTCTGTTCCTTTTTTTGGTGGCTGCCGGTTTGGGGATCCAAACCCTTGAACTTGCTCTATGCTCCTTGAATCACCTACCTTAGGTCTGTACTTCACCCTCAGCAGATTAAACCATTAGAAATTAATGCTGCCTGTTTCCTAGCCTCTTCTCTACTTGAAATCATCTCCGTATTTTCACTTATCTTCTTTGCATATCTAATTTTTGCCTGTTATTGGATTTAACCCCTCCTTTTGTTCTCTAGTGCATATTCTATCTGTCCTCCTTTCTTCTTCCTCCAGGCATTTCTTCTCTACTTCCTCTTCTCTCTCACCCTACAAACTTGAGTCTTTTTGATATTAAAAGCAACCCTTCCCCTAAAATTACTGCCCTTATTAAGTTACCAACCACCACACATCTTTCTTTCTGTGCTGAATTTTTCCATTGGATGGTTTACAATCACTGCTCAGTTTTTCTACCTTCTATCTATAATCTGACCTTCATTGTCCGTCTACCTAAACTGTTCTCTTATTTATTCATTTTGGCTTAAGTGCCAAAATCAACAGCCTTATTCATTGTCCTGGCACTAAAAACCTATCTCTTTTTTTAAACTTCTTTGTTTTTTTATTACATTGTATTCTCAATTTTCATTCTTTCTCTCTCTCTCTCTCTCTCTCTCTCTCTCTCTCTCTCTCTCTCTCTCTCTCTCTCTCTGTCTGTCTAAGTTTCATCTGGCTCTGAATTTTCTAGCTATATCTCAGTAGCCCAGGTTGAAGGGCCGTACTACTCAGTTTGGCCATGGACCAGCAATACTGCTATAACCTAGGAGCTTATAAGAAACATAGCATTTCAGGCCCCACCTCAGACCTACTGAATCAGAATCTGCATTTTAATAACATGTTCAAGTGATTCATGAGTACATAAAGCTTGGGAAACATTGCCCTAAGGGTCTGCTCTTGGCCATTTTCTGTAACCCCTTGTAGTCGATTGAATGTCCCCCTAACTCATTGAAGCTTGAATTGTGTCCCCCAAGTTTTATGTATTAGAAACTTGGCCCCCACTGTGGCTGTTATGAGGATGGGAAATCTTATGGTAATTGAATGGTGAGGCCTTGAAGAGGTGGTTAGATTGTAGGACCAAACAGTAGTGAATGGATTAAAAATGGTGGTCCTGGGCATGGTTCTGAGGGCTTTCAAAAGAGAGTGAATGAGGAAGTTCTCTTTCTGCTCTCTCTGCTCCACCATTTTCTCAATGTGATACTCTGCTGTCACTGTTGCCACCACCAAGGTTCTCACCAGATTTGTTCCCTGGTCTTTGGACTTCCCAGTTTTAGAAACTGTAAGCAATAAATTTTGTTTTCTTTATAAATAACCCAGTTCCATGTATTTTGTTTTAAGAAACAGAAACAGACTAATACGCCCGTCTTCTATTTTTGATGGTCTGATTCAAACTTCAATTAACCATTCTAAGCAAAATTCCCAAAGTCTATTCCTCTGTGAGCTCCTTCCATCCTGTACACCATATCTCCATTTGCAACAAGCTTTTGAACATCTGCTATGGGTTTTTAATGAACAATGTACTTTGTACAAAGAAAGTCTCATTATCTTCCAAAAACAGTTTTTTCTTTCCTATCTCAATTAATGAACACTTTCCCAAGCACCCTGGGTTGTAATTTTTTAGCTTTGATTCTTCTCTACAACTGACCTTCATATAATAAAGCATATAATCTTAACTGGTTTCATCTTTAAACATCTTTGGCATTCCTACTACTTACCAAACATCAAATTATAGGTAGATAGATAGAAAGACGATAGCGAGAGAGAGCGAGAGAGAGAGATAAACAGATATAGATACATAGGTAGATATAGATAGATGTATATAATCAATTATTATGAGTTTTGAGCCAGGTACTCTTTTAAGAGCTTTTCAAATATAAGCTCATTTAAACCTGCCTTTGTTAGACAATAGAATCTTATTAACTATCCTCTTTTGGACTTTGGTTACTTTTTACCTGTATTTCTGCCATTTCCCAACTGTTCTGGTCACTTGCTTACTTCTACACTCTCCCTAACCCAGGACCATCGGACACCTGTGATGAAAATCCTAACCAACATTCGTGTAATGCTTTATAGTTTACAAGGTCATTTCATGCGGATCATTTTATTTAACCCTCACACAAAAAAAACCCCCTATGAGAATATTATTTATATCCCCATTTTATAAATAAGTAAAATGAAACTCTAAGTATTTGTATGATTTGTTCAATACTAATCACTGACTACTTACACTAGTCCTGTGCAGATTTATCTACCTGAAGCACAAAAACAAAAACAAAGCAAAGCAAAAGCTGATGTCTTCTAATTACCTAAGGAATGATGCAGGCTACCTTTCCAGTTTTAACTCCTCCGCAACCTTTTCTACAATTACTTCCTCTTGATAGAATGTGCAAATGCTTTCCCAATTCTGTTTTTCACACTGTTCCCACCACCTGCAATACCTTCCTTTCCCATCACCATCCAACAAAACTGTACCCATCACTCAAGGCCCTGCTCAAATGGCCTTGCCTCCATGAGGCCCTTTCCCAGTCAGCTATGACAGGCCTAATTAATGCATCCTTTTTCTCTTTTGCTACTTACAGCATGGTAAATAAGCATATCAGTTCTGGAGTCTGAGTTTCTGGGTTCCAGGCCTGGTTGTGCCATTTATGAGTGTTGGGCTTCAGTTCCTATCAGTAAAATGGGAATGGTAAAAGTAACTAGCTCATCAGTTTATAATGAAATGCCAAGCACCATACTCATAGATATATGGTAGTGATGAAACTGATGGGGTTTCTGCAGTTGTGAAGCTTCATTTCAGAGGGGGAAATAAACAAGAAATAAGTAAAAGTAAGTGTTGATATATGATGTCTTAGCCAAGGCCTTCTGAGAAGTGAAAACTGAGCAGGGGCTGGTCCATTCAATGTGCCAGAGGAAGAGTGTTCCAAGAGGAGCAAAAGGCACGTGCAAAGGACTAAAAGGCTAAAAGAAGTGACGTTTACAGAACTGACATGTCCTGTAGAAGAAGCACAGCAAGTGAAAGGGAGAATAAAATGAGATGAATTTGGAGAAAGAAACCAGGCCTCAAACCATGGCAAAAGATATGATTGTAAGGGCCAGCCTGTGGCTCACTTGGGAGAGTGTGGTGCTGATAGCACCAAGGCCACGGGTTCAGATCCCTATATAGGGATGGCCGGTTAGCTCACTTGGGAGAGCGTGGTGCTGACAACACCAAGTCAAGGATTAAGATCCCCTTACCAGTCACCTTTAAAAAAAAAGAAAGAAAGAAAAGGAAGGAAGGAAGATGAAAGTTTGAGAAAGAAAGAAAAAAGAAAGAAAGAAAAGGGCACTCTGGGTGATTTTTGTAGAAATGAAATGACTGTGTTCAGACATTAGCACATGGACAGGTAAGCACTTATGAGCAAATTATATCTTCCAAAGATGCCAGCACCAATATAGCCCATCCCACATGCTCATCTTACAACATGAAGTTGGAGCTCTGCTGTCAAGAAGTAGGGTCTAGATCCCCTCCCTGTGAATTGAGGTGGGCCTATGACTACAGCAGTGGTGATGCCATATGACTTCCCAGGATAAGTCATAAAAGGCAACTTAGCCTCCATGCTGTGAGAAAGGCAAGCAGCTACATGGAAGAAGCATGTGAAGTCATTCCAGCCATTGCCCCAGCGGAGGTACCAGATAATTGCCAAAATCAACTCCCAGACATGTGAGACTTTAGATGATTCCACTTTCAGTCTTGAGCCACTCCAGCTGATGGAGAGTAGAGCAGAGAGAAATTGTCCCTGCCAATCCCTGTCAAAATACAGACTTGTGAGCAAATTAAATGTTGTTATTGGTTTAAGTCACTAGGCTTTGGAGTGCTTTGTTGCAAAGCATTGGATAAGTAAAACATTAAGTGTTAGTATTATCGTGTCTGCTAATTGTTTACACAGTAGCCTTTCTCTCCTTCCTTTCTAAATCCCAATTTTCTTTGGAGCTACCCAGTTACAAAAACTTATTTCCCCAGATACCTTCCAGCTAGGAGTTGACATGATTCATTTCTGGCTAATGAAATATAAATGGGTGTTTACCGGTTAGGGCTTCCAGGAAAGCTATTTTATTCCTAGCAAAAAGGGACAGACTCAGTTGGTATATATCTTTTGATTTCACCTTTCCCATCTTACTGCCCAGAAAAGGAATGCAATGTCTGTAGCCATCTTGCAATAAAGAAGATACAGTACTGGCTTCATGGGTGTGCAACATATGCAGTCACTCAGGGCACTGCACAGTAGTTTAATGCTGTGCCATCACCATCTTGAAATTCTCAATGTTTGAACAAGGAGCCCCACTTTCATTTTGCACTGTGCCCCTCAAATTATGTAGCCAATCCTAGTCCCACACTAAGAAGAGTTGGAACCTACAAGGAGTCAAGATTCTGGAAAACTTACTGGAAGAGAAGCTGCACTAGCCCCAGATTTCTGCCTTTGGTGCTTCTTGTTATGTGAGAAAAATAACCTCCTTTCTTGTTTAAGTCACTGCAGCAGAACTCAATGTTGATGATACCTTTTCTTTAGCACTTATTCTTGCTTTCTTATATTAGACATTATGTAATTTATATCAATAATATCCCTTGTGTCTTAGACTGTTTTGTGTTTCTATAACAGAATATCGCAGACTGGGTAATTGAAAGAGAAAAGCTTATTACACTCATGGTATTGGAGACTGGGAATTCCAAGAGCATGGTGCTGGCATCTGGTGAGGGCATTTATGCTGCGGCATCCCACAGCAGAAGGTGTAAGGGCAAGAGCAAGAGGCAACAGTGAGAGAGCAAGAGTGAGCTGAACTCACTTTTATAACAACCCACTCCTGTCATAAAAAGCCCACCCCTGTGATAACAACATTAATCCATTTATGACGGCAGAGACTTCATGGACTAATCATCTCTTAGTGGTCCCACCTCTTAATACTATCACAATGGCAATTAAATTTCAACCTGAGTTTTAAAAGGGAGATTCAAACCATTGTATCTTGTTTGACTACGGTAATCTACATAAGAGCCAAGACATTTCTCACTGATCTGTGTGTTCTTCCTGGAGCTTAGAATGGAGCTTTCATCCATGAGAGCCCACTAAGTCTAGGCACCATCAGACACATAAAGAAGTTATTCCATACAGTGCATTAATTAAAATGATAGAGCTAACAGCCTTTAGGGAGAGTGAGGGATGAAAGTCAGTCAATAAACGTTTGATAAATGTAACTGCTGCACAGTAATTAACTGTTTCTTCAGGCTTGTCATCAGCCCAAGAATGGCATCTCTTTACATGGTTTTGTCCAACAACTTTATTATGCCTCTCCATAGCTTGATTAGGAAATCAGACCTAGGCATGCTTATTTTTTCCAAGCTTGGGGACAACATTTGAACTTGATTCACTTTTTGTTTTCTTCTGCATTCATGATTTTAAAAAACTGTAACTATGGAGACAATGAAAAAAATCAGTAATTTGCAGGGACTAGGGGGAAAGGAAGGACAAATAGGTAGAGGACAGAGGGCTTTTAGGGCAGTGAAACTATTTGTAGACACCGTGATAATGGATGCATGTCATTATACATTTGTCCAAACCCATAGAACATACAACACCAAGAGTGAACCCTATTATAAACTATGGGCCCTGAGTGATAACAATGTGTCAATGTAGTTTCATAGATTATAATAAATGTACCACTCTTTTGGTGTGGGATGTTGATAGGAAGGTTGTACATGTGTGGTGGGTAAGAGTCATATGAGAACTCTGTATTTTCTGCTCAATTTTGCTGTGAACCTAAAAGTGACCTAAAAAATGCATTTTTAAAAAGAAAATAGTCTATAAAAAAGAAAAATTATTAAAAGATATTTTCTGCAATCACAAGGTATCACTTTTAAATTTATTTACAAAATATATTTCTCTTGCTAAATTTGACTGTTGTGTTATTTCTTGACCATAGGCAGATTACATATTACATTGGCAATTAGTTCACTGAGAGGCATTCCAGCAGGAGGTTTAATTGCTTGGCCTTTGAAGTCAAATAATGTGGCTGAAGGAGTTTGGGCTGTGTGATACCTCTGTGCCTCAGTTTCCACATTTGTAAAATTGGAATAATAATAGTCCCTAAATTTTAGGGTTGTTTTGAGTAGGAAAAATGAGAAAATACAAGGTGACCCATACATATTGTGTGCTGAATAAATATTAGTACAGAGGACTATTATTGATTCTGCCTACTCAGAATCCAATCTCTCTAAGTTTGGTAACCACACCTCTATTTCCTTTCAGGGCAGTACCCTTGCCACTCTCAGGCTGTCTAAGTCCATTTGGGGCTGCTATAACAGAACACTACAGACTGGGTAATTTATAATGAAGAGAAATTTATTTCTCACAGTTTTGAAGGCTGAAGTCCAAGATCAAGGCACCAGCAGGTTTATTGTCTAGTGAGGGTCTGGGCTCTGTTTCCAGGATGGCTCATTGAATGCTGCTTCCTCCTTTTACTGAGACTTTCATGATCAATAAGCCTCTTTTTACTTCAGCCAGTGTGAGTTGAGTTTTCTGTCCAGCACAATAAGAGTTCTGACTAACCTGATGTACTGTTGAAAATTTTATTAAAAATATAATATACATCAAGATTGAAGAAAATGATTGAGATACATTTTATATATATTTTAATTACTCATAATTATACCAACCTAACAGCTATTTTTGCAGTTTGCGTATTTCCTCAGATAAATAGGAATAAAAGGGAATTTCCTCAACCTGATGAGAGGGAGAAAGTCCTATAGATTTTCTATATTTTAACGTCACTTTAATAGTAAAAGTCTGATTACATCTCTGCTGAGATGGGGAACAAGGCAAAGATGTTGCATTAACATTCTCCAGAAAAACAGAAATGATAGTGTGTGTGTGTGTATGTGTATATGTCTGTGTGTGTGTGTGTGTGTGTGTGTGTGTATACATGCATGGTATACCATCATGATTTCTCTCTACCGATTTCTAGAGCAGTCTAGAGTATTGGAAGATATATAAGTAAACTTAAAGAATGTTCAGTGTTCTAAATGGAAATAACTACTTCAAGTCCACTGTATTAGTCTGTTTTGGTTGCTTATAACAAAAGTATGTGGAACTGGGTATTTCACAAAGAAAATGAAATTTACTGCTTATAGTTTCTGAGGTAGGGAAGTCCAAAGTCAAGGGAACACAGCTGATGAAGGTCTTGGTGGTGGCAACAGTGATTGCACGGTATTACATTATGAAATGGCAGAGCAGACAGTGCAGAGAACAAAGAAAGACAGACTGTCCTCTCTCCATTAAAGCCCTCAGACCATACCCCTGACCCACGTTTTTAATCCAATCTAATCACCTCTTCAAGGCTCCGCCTTTCAATTACCATAATAGGATTTCCCACCCTCTTAATAGTCACAGTGGGGGAACAAGTTTCTAATACAAAAACTTGGGGGACACAATCCAAGCTTCAGTGAGTTTTGGGGGAACATAATTCAATCCACTACATCCATCAACTGACCTTTCTTTAGCTACATCTGAAAAACTCCCTCCTATAGTTTTGTAAGTCATATTCCTGATGGATTTTGGACATGGCTGGCGACATTGTGCACACAATAAGCACCAGCATGAAATAGCCACTGGCCTCGTCTTCCACTCCAGCACCAAGCCCCTCCCCCATTCCCTTTACAAGAAGCCTCTTGACTTAGAAACAACTTTCTGGCTTCTGCATCGGCGCAGTTCTCCACCCAGTTACATCAACCAAATGGTCTCCCTCCCCCGTACATTTCACGCCCCAAAGCTAATATAAACTATCACAAACCCATTTTTGGGGCTGTCCCCCATTTTCAGGGCAGCCCTGGGCTGTCCTCCATTTTGAGCACAGCCCAGCAGATTTCTTTCTTTAATAAAGCTTGAATGGTACCCAGCATCTCAGCTCACTTTCTTTCATTATGGTGCCGAAACCCAGGAAGGGTTTTGGCCAACATTGTGGATGATCCCCTCTCTCTTGTTGTGATTGGCCCTCGGCCGCCCTTCCTGGATCTGAAGAAACTGGATGCCTCTTGGGCTCTCCTTTTGCCATTTCAGACCAACGCATCCAACACTGGCCTCAATTCAGGGTGAGTCAGTGAGGTCTGTCCTGCCTCTTCTATGGGTTCCCTTGTTATGCCCAACATCCGACGGGTAAAAGAAATTTGCCCACGAGAACTGGGTGATAGGAAAAGGAAAAGAGTTTATTTCTGGCAGCCAGGGCTACGCAGGCCAATCGAAGTGCACAGCCCCAAGTTGAAACCTCTCACAGCTTTTATTTTTAGCTAGGCAGTAATTTTTCACGCCTGACACAATCTAGCCAATACAAGCAAGCCAGCGATACATAAGCTAATTTTGTGGTTAGCCCTGTAGCCCCTCCCCACCCTGGATTCCCCATAGGGACTTTACAGGCTAAAATTGCAGAGCCACCTAAAATGGCATTGGCCATGCTACTCTGTTTATTCCCCCATTTATTTTAGCAAGCAATTTGTACAGAAGCAGAATGCATATGTTAAGGTCAGTAGGGGTTGGGGCGTCCCTTAACACCCCCAACTACTCTCTATGACTCTGGTCTCTACGAAGCCCAGGTGCCTGGCCAAGGGAACTCTTCTCATGCCCCCAGCTATTGGAGGATGCTCCTCTAGCTGGTTGGTGGCTTTTCTCTTGAAAAGAAGGTGGGCACCAAAGGGGACGCTCTTTGCTGTCACTCATCTTCAACCAGGACTGACTGCCCTTTCTCACCCTCTACACGGAATCCTCACGATCCAAACCTCCATGCTCTACACCCTTGGGCTGTCTCCTGGCCAATTTCTCGGCCTCCAGGGAGACATTAAAACTCAAATGCCTCGTTACAATGGATCCCAGTGGTCACAAGATGGCACTCAATTTAGACACTCACCAAAAGGGCAAAAGCTGTAGAGATTCCTTGTTCAGGCCTTCTCCTATCTCTGAATACGTTCTTCTCTCTGTCAAAACTGTCCTCTGTCTCAAATTCTTTTAGCTCATGCTCGACCTCTCCTTCCAGACTTGGATCAGTCTTCTGATCCATCAGCCCTCCACATTTCTCTCTCTTCCCCAAACCTGGCCTCCAGACACTCATCCTCAGTCACTCAACCCCTCTTCTTCTCCCCACTTCATCAGGTAACAACCCCACCTCAGCTCCAGCTTTTATAACTCTTCCATGAAGTGGCTGGTATGGAAGGAATTGTCTGAGTCCATTTACAGGCAGCAGGTCTGGATGGTGGCTCAGGTACATGCTCAAAATAATAGGTGGCCTGTGGGAGCCATTGTTGTTCCTTGCACAGCCCCAAATTGGAAATACCAGGCTGGCCACGGGGATCGAGATCTCTGGGATAATATGACCACACCTACTTTATGGCCTCCAAAAGGCTACTCACAAGTCAGTCAATTATGACAAGCTTAGAGAAATCACACAGAGATCCACTGAAAATCCCAGCGAGTTCCTAACCTGCCTCTCTGAGGCTTTACATGAATACATATGAATACAAACTCCCCTGCAGGCATGGCCCCCTTACACTCTCACTCTCATTTCATTACCCAATCAGCCCCTGATATTCAAAAACTATAAAAGAGATTAGGCCAAATACCAGCTCCTCGCTAATGCCATCTGTGGCTCACATACTCCAAAGCTGTCTGCCTCTAAGGGCAAGCCACCCAAGAACTGCTTCAAATGCAGTCAACCAGGCCACTTGGCATGGGCCTGTTGTAACCCCAGGCCTCCTCCTGGGGCCCTGTCCTCACTGCAAACAGCCAGGTCGCTGGGGGATTGACTGTGCCACTCGTCAGAGAGGGAGTGGCCCAGTCCCCAACCTACAGCCTTTGGCTTCATGGCCATCCCTACTGGAGCTTCTCAGCTTTGCCCAGGAGGAGGACTGACAATGCCCAGGGCCTGAGGCACCCACAGAGATCACTACACATGAGCCCAGGGTAACTTGCCTTGTAGCAGGTAAACTGATCTCTTTTGTCATCGATAGAGGGGCCATTTACTCTACCCTTCCTGAATATGTAGGACCAACAACCCTGTCCTCTATCACAATAGTAGGGGTCATGGGATCAGAATACCACCCACGGATCACTCAAACCCTTTCCTTCACCCTACATCACACCCAATTCACACACAAATTCTTAATAATGTCTCAATGCCCAGCCCCCTATTAGGACGGGACATTCTTTTCAAATTCAAAGCTACTCTTACCTTAAACACTTTAACTCCAGCTACAGTACTCCTGTCATAGGCCACACCCAGACCTGGCCCCTGAGGCTTCCACCTTCCCCTCCCCCTCAGACAAGGTCAATCCCTAGTACAGGAAGCTTCTTCTCCCTCCATTGCTATGCACCATTCCCCTATCCTTGTTAAATTGTGGAACTCCTCTTTGTTCCCCAATGTCCCACAGTACCCCATCACTAACAAACACCTAATAGGATTAAAACTCATCGTATACAAACTCTTTTCTTCTCATTTCTCATGGCTTACCCACTCGCCTTTTAATACACCTGTCGTTCTGGTTATAAAGCCTAACGGCTCATATGGTTTAGTATAGGACTAATCCTGATACGCGTCATTCATACCATTTAGTACAGGACTAATCCTGACACATGCTGTTCCCAACAACTTACTTGGACAGTACTATCTCAGGGGTTTTGGGATAGCCCCCACTTTCTGGCCAGACCTTAGCTCAAGACTTATCTGAACTTCCGCCCCCAACTTCTAGCACTTTAATACAATATGTGGATGACCTTCTCCATTGTAGCCCTTCCTATGAGGATTTACAGGCCCACACTATGGCTTTCCTTAATTTACTGGCCTCCAGGGGATATTGAGTGTCCTCCAGCAAGGCCCAAATTTCTTCTCCTTCAGTCACCTACTTGGGAGTCCACCTCACCCCCAACACCATAGAAATAATGGTGGATTGCAAGAGTTTAATTTCTGGACTCCCTACTCCTACCACAAAGGGTGAAATCCTTTCTTTCTTGGGCTTGCAGGGTATCTGTGCCTGTGGATTCCTAGCTTTGGCTGCCAGCAAAGCCACTTTACGGGGCAGCCAAAGGGGATCCTGCCATTCCCTTAGATCCCACAAAGCCCATTCATTCTCCCTTCCAGCAATTAAAAGCCGCTCTCCTCGCAGCCCCAGCTCTATCTTTCGCAAACCTTCTCATCCTTTTATCCTATACGTCACCAAAACCCAAAGATTGGCAGTCAGGGTTTTGGGACAAGAGGCAGGAAATGTTTTCTCCCTTGTTGCATACCTCTCAAAACAATTAGACACCACAGCTCGGGGATGGGGCCCTGTTTATGGGCCTTGGCGATAGCCACCCTTTTAGCACAAAAAAGCTCTAATTCTCTCCCCTCCCTGCCTACAACTTATTCACCTTACTTTCATTGAAAATTCCCAGTTCTCCTTTAAATTTTTCCCTCCCTTAAAATCCAGCCACTCTTATTCCAAAACACTCACGACACTTAGAACACAATTGCATGGAGGCTTTAGACCTCTTTCTCTGTCGCTTTCTACACATCTCCCCGCATCCCATTATGCAGTTCCTAGATTGGAGTGCCACCTCCACGCCCGGCCCCTGGGTGGGTTATGCCACAGTAAATCTAACACAAGCTATTGAGGCTGCACAACTCCCAGAGGAGGTTGGGGTTATACACTGCAGAGGACACCAAACCTCCAATGACCCCATAGCGCAGGGAAACAAACTGGCAGATCTAACCACAAAACAGGCTGCTCAGTCACCAGGCCCCCACTCTTCCTCTCCTGCTCAGGTCCTTCTCATGGCCCCTACACCCTTATCCCAATACACACCCCCAAGAAATACAACACCTCCAATGTTTGGGAACACAGAGAAAGGACAACTGGTATACTCTCTCCGGTTGCTATATCTGCCCCACTACACAAGCTGAGCAAATCCCTTTAGCTTTCCATAATTCAGTTCATATAAGCTATGAACACCTATTACATTTTCCTTCAGCCCTTATATTACTCTCCCCACATGGCCAAGTTACTAAAACAAATCACTCAAAACTGTCCTTTGTGTACTTGTTGCTCCAATCCTTTCCCACCCACCAGGCCAGAGGGTACACTCCTGGCCAGGATTGGCAAATTGACTTTACTCACATGCCTTCCCACAAAAGAACACGCTATCTTCTAACCTTAGTAGATACCTTTTCAGGTTGGATTGAGGCTTTTCCCTGCACTTCAGAGGATGGTACAGCAGTAACGCATGCTCTCACCTCAGAAATCATCCCTTGTCTTGGCCTCCCCACCAGTCACTCACGCACCTATGGGCTGCTCCCCGAAAGCCCACAGGGCTCAGCCCCCCTTGAACTTATGTACGGTAGGCCCTTCACTCTCACACCTCTCCCTTCCAGCTCACCACCTTTAGGCCAGTATCTCCCTACTCTTTCGCTCGTAAGGGATCTTCTTAGGGAACAAGCCAAACTTCTGTTACCTCATTCTTTCCCCACCACCCCCTCAGACTTTAAACTGAGCCTGGATAGCAAATGTATATTAAGACCTGAATCCCAAAGCCCCTCTCACCATGCTGGGAAGGGCCTTATACAGTACTTCTCACCACCCCCACGGCAGTAAAAGTACTAAGAAAAGCCCCTTGGTATCATTTATCCTTGGTAAAACTAACACTTGAGACTTTACCCAAAAATCTGTTAACACCAAGCCAGAGGGGTCCCTCTACTCAACCCTCAACCCGACATCTCCTCACACTTCATCCATTTTAGGACCCACAAAACTGAAAATCCCCAGGACCTCCACTCCTCCCCCAATCCCAGAAAAAGGATGATCTTTCCCCTGGCGATTATCCTTTCACTCTTGCAGGCCCGCTTCACTTCCTTCACACAAGAGCTACTCCAAGACTGGTCCCGACCTGCTATCGCAGGTTTGCCATTGGGGAACATGATGAGTATAAGCCGCCCCATGTCCCTAACCTTTACTTGCTACAGGATTGGCAGCAGCTTCCCCAAAGAGTGTAACATCTTAGGAAGATTTCTCCTGCCACTCCTTTACCTCCTATCAGTAGGATGCTTCTTAGCAATTTCATTGTGGAAATGTGCCCTTTAAATTCTTTTGGCTCCCTAACCCTTCGCATTCTTCCAGTGTTTTTCCTCCTATCTCAATGCTCCCCCTTACCTGGAACATGGAGGTTCCAGGTCCGCAGGGACAATGCAGTCCTCAGCGAATCAGACTGGTCCCTGAGCGACTCATCTGTCTCCCACTTTGCAAGAAACTTTTTGTGGTCACCCCCTCCCTGTCAATGCAGCCCACAACGTTTCCACAAACGTCTCTTCACTTTCCTCTAATCTCACCTCAGTGGGGACTGTCAGCATTATGCGGGGCCTGCCCACACTCTGCCTCACTAACACCAAACGCTGCCACTCACTTACCCCCTCCTCATCCACGCCCTAAAACCGGAATACATTTCCTTTGAAAAACTACGTTATCCTGTTGCCTGCCCTCCTAATGCAATTTCTTGCATATTCTTTTGGCTCGTCCCTGACATCACCCTCCAGACAGATGGAAAGATGGGGATGGGACTGGGACTAACTTCGACCCCCCTCTCAGGAAGTGCCCCTGGTCCTGTAGCGCACTAATTGTACCTTTTAATTGGGTCAGGGATCCTTCCTGCAACTGGAACTGGCATAGTGGGCCCTGCTACTGCCTCTCGATTCTATCAAAAACTCTCAGAAGAACTAAGCATAGATAGCATCTCCTCCCTCCAGGGACAGGTCACCTCACTCGCGACAGTCGACAGTCGCTTTACAGAACGGTTGGGCCCTTTACTTCCTTACAGCTGAGAAGGAAGTCACCTGCCTCTTCTTGGGGGAGGAATGCTGTTATTACATAAATGAGTCTGGGTGATCGAAAACAACTTAAACCATTTTACTGAACCCTTGGACAACCTGGCTTATGCCCCTACTAGGACCCCTAACTGTGCTGGGACTCATCCTACTTTTCGGTCCCTGTCTCTTTTGGTGTTTCTCTAATTTCTTGAAGGAACATATACAGGCTTTCACCAACCAAAAGATTGCCAAATTGTTCCTGCAAGGAGGATATCAGCCCCTCAGAATCAGTGACTCTTCCCCAGAGGAATACAGCCTCCCCACATGAAACCAATACCCTATCACCTAATTGTTTAACCCGCCAACATAAATCTTTTATTTTTTCATATCTTCACCCATCTCCAGCAGGAAGTAGCTTCAGAAGAATGAGACCTTTGCCCCTTTTCCCTTCTTCTTATACTTAAAAGGCAGGAATGATGGATTTTGGACGTGGCCGGTGCCATTGTGCACACAATAAGCACCAGCATGAAATAGCCGCCGGCCTCGTCTTCCACTCCAGCACCAAGTCCCTCCCCCCATCCCTTTACAGGAAGCCTCCTGACTTAGAAATAACTTTTCAGCTTCTGCATCGGTGCAGTTCTCCATCGGTGCAGTTCTCCATCCAGTTACATCAACCTAATGGTCTCTCCTCCCCCATACATTTTGCACCCAAAAGCTAATGTAAACTCTTGCAAACCCATTGTTGAGGCTGTCCCCCATTTTCAGGGCAGCCCTGGGCTGCCCTCCATTTGGAATACAGCCTGGCAGATTTCTTTCTTTAATAAAACTTGAATGGTACCCGGCATCCCAGCTCACTTTCTTTTAATTCCTTACTTATGAGAAGAGCTATTGGGCTCAAAATGATCTTAATCCCAAAACAGTCCTGCTTAGACTATCACATTTTAGTGCATAAAGACAGAATTTAAAAAGGTAAGCAACCAGAACAAAATTTTGCAAAGTTGTAAAAAGTAATTTGTTTTTCAGCTAGGATAGAATGAGGTGGTCCTACCTCGTCTTGCCCAAGACAGGTCCCAGATGGAAGGTCCTCCCTTATAGGGCTTCATTATTTATGTAGAGTTTGAGACAGATGAAATCTCTCCTCTGAAGATTATATTCCTGGGCTCAGGACCTTTTGAAAATTTTTTTCCTCCTTTGTTATCCCAGTCCAAACAACCTGCTAATATTTACTAGTGTTTGAGGCTATTCTTAGGTATAAACTTCATATAGTTAAAGAAAACTTCAGGTGTAGTTTCATGTTATACAATTACCTTAGCACAGGTTGAGAATTAGACCACCTAAACCTTGGGACCATAGTGATCATAGCCCTAGCCAGGATCTGAGTTCTGTTCTTCAGACCCTTTCAACCCACAGGCTTTAACCTGAGTCTATTCCCTAAGTACAAGTTATACTTCTAATGACCACTTGACATGTCAACTTGCTTTGTGTAACCTAAATGTTGCCGTTTAGAAATGTTGACCAGCTTGTCCCTTTCAGCTGAGCCTCCACATCAATATGCAACTCTGAGTGCTTTCTTTATCTGTTCTTTTTATAGTTCGTCCATCCTTGATCTTTCCTAATAGGCTGTCAATTTACACTGTAGTTTCCTAAGTTTCCATCTGAACACTTAAACTTTGTTTTTCACGGACATGTTCACTCAGGCTCCAACCTTAACCTACAGTTTGTAAAACTCTTCAAACTCTTGGGGAGAAGTGTGAATTTTGTCAACTTCAAATGGTCTACTCTGATAAATAAGTAAATAAACAAGTTATTTATATCCAAATTCTCAAACATGTTTGCTGCTTTCTGTTGAAATTTCCCCAATTCAGGCATTTAAAAAATAGTGTGAATGTTTGATGTATTCGAGGTGTTGCTGGAATTAGCACTGATTACTGTATGCTAAATTTTCTTTATTTTTTTAAAAGATGACCGGTAAGGGGATCTTAACTCTTGACTTGGTGTTGTCAGTACCACGCTCTCCCAAGTGAGCTAACCGGCCATCCCTATATAGGGATCTGAACTCATGGCCTTGGTGCTATCAGCACCACACTCTCCCAAGTGAGCCACAGGTCGGCCCTGTATGCTAAATTTCCAAAGGTGATTCTGGCAATATTTTAGTGTATTTAAAATTCATAAAAATTATTTCGTTATAAAAAAATACAAATTGTCATCCATGAGTGCTGTCTCATACTTGAGTAGAAACAAAGTCAGTTGCTGCCTGGCTGCAGCAGTACTTTTGTTTGACACTTTTAAACACCTAGCTTAAAATGACCTAGTGTGCTGGGCAACAAAAAGCAAAAGGGTGTGAAAAGCAGTGGGGTGATGAAATTGGGTAACAGCAAGACATTTTCAGTTCAACTGTTTCATTTTATAGTCTGCAACTATAAAAGCCACAAACTGTAAAACTGTACTAAACTATTTACCACTGAATTCTACATGATTCTACAATAAGTATCATAATCTATTTTTTCCTCAAAAAATATTGTAAGTTTATAAGTTCTATATTTAGGTTGAAGAACCTATAATGTCAATGTAATATAGTACTGATCTTTTTACAACTCTCTTAGAGAGTACACACTTGATGTGTCCATTTTCTCAAATTTGGTTCACTTCCTTTGGTAGGTGTATGGGAGCTGAGGAGATGCCTTATATTTCTCTGTGTCTTCTCTCTCTCCATTCCTGCTTCCTTTGTCTTCTTGATCTACATCCTGTATTTCAATTTCTGCACTTCCTTTCTCTTTTCCACAATCCACCATCTTCATGGAAAGCATCTCCCAAATTCTTTTGCTTCCATAAGAACCTCTGACTCAAAGATGAGTAGGGAGCAGAATTTTTGAAAGTATACAGCAGAAGATAGAAGAAAACATTGCAGAGCAGTACAAAAAAAATGACGTAGAAATGAATATTAGAACAAACTCAGAACATGGGGCACTTTAAATGACAATAGACCCACTTCAACAAGTCGATAGCATGAGAAACAACAAAAAGAAGGAAGGAGATTTTCTCTACATTAAAAAGACTCAAGAGTCAGAACATTCAAATGTAATGTGTGGACTTTGTTTAAATTATCATTCAACCAACCTACTGTCGAAAGAAATTTTTGAGGCAACTAGGGACATTTCCAATAGACCAGGTATTCTACAATACAAAATGGTATTAAGGAATTACAGTAGGCCCTCCATATCCATGAGTTCTGGATCTGTGGATTCAACCAATTGCTGATCGAAAATATTTGGGAAAAAATAAGCAATAAAAAATAACAATATAACAATAAAAATAATACAAATTAAAAATACAGTATAACAACTATTTACATACCATTTACATTGTATTAGGTATTATAGGTAATCTAAAGAAGATGTAAAGTATGGGGGGATGAGTATAGGTTATATGCAAATACTATGCCATTTTATGTAAGGGAGTTGAGCATCCTCAGATTTTGGTATTGGAGGGGGTCCTAGAACCAACCCCTTGTGGATTCTGAGAGATGACTGTATTATTCATTATGCTAGGTATAAAAATGGCATTAAGTCATGTTATTTAAAGAGTCCATCTTTTTTAGAGATGCATGTTTTAGTATGTAAAAGTAAAATGAGAGGATTTCTGAGATTTGTTTTTAAATATGCAAACAAAGAAACAGAGATTAAGCAACTGTGGCACAACCTGCTAATTGTAAAATCTTGATGGTCCTGGCGGCTTCATTGTTCTATGCTCTTTATTTATTTATTTATTTTTTAAAGATGACTGGTAAGGGGATCTTAACCCTTGACTTGGTGTTGTCAGCACCACGCTCTCCCAGTGAGCTAACTGGCCATCCCTATATAGAATCTGAACCCATGGCTTTGGTGTTATCAGCACCACACTCTCCTGAGTGAGCCACGGTCTGGCCCCTGCTCTTTATTTTTGAACGTGTTTAAAATTTTTCATTTCATACTATTTTCAAAATTTAAAAATAAAAAATAACATATTCCCATTCTTAGGATGCTTGATAACTCTTGAATCTTAGAAATTTTCATTTGAATGTCTTCTGCATTCAAGAACCAGCCCAACATATTTTGGGGAAGTCTTGATTTCTTCTCAGACTCTCACTCTTAATCTCCTGCTATATCTGTCAAAAGACAGAATTACGACAAATTTAGTTTAAAGGTCTTAATTGGCTTTATTTGTAATTCTGGAATCTGACAACACTTTATTCCATAAAATATATTGTGTTTCAATGAGGCTGGCTTTATAGAAAGGGAAAGGGCTGAAGAAAGCAGAAACAGAGAACAAAAAGCAGACTGGTCATTTCAAAGTTACTTTCCTAGCAAGGCGGGAACAGGGAAGACAGTATAACAGAAAAATAATTGGCTAGTTAACATCAAGTTACTTCAGGTTAAGGATTAAAACAAAGGGAACTTCATTACCATGTTGATTAAAATTGGAAAATTAGGCTGTTCTTTCTCTCTCCTGATTTCTCAGAAGGCAGGACAGCAATTCAGTTTCAATTCTGTGACATGGAACTTTAGCACTGGTGACTCCGTTTTGACTTTTAGTCTGGTCTGTTGGGGCCTAATGCAGGAATTTAGTCCAAAACAATGGCCTGATAAAATTATTATGTAACACATCTATCCCTCAAATGCCCATTTATTCCCCCCTCCACCCCCCACCCCCCCACTCCCCCGGCAATCTGGAGATATCCTGGGTTATTCTGGCAATTCTCAGATAGCCTGATATTTTGACAGACAAAATGGCCTATCTTGGTGTTTCCCTAAACACCTGTGACTTCCCTAAGACACACTTTTTTCCTGTGACTTCACTGACTTCACCTTTCTCCACAAGCAGAACTTACCACTCTCTGCTTTGTGTTTTATAGCATTTAAAAAACACTTATGTTGGAGTATTAAAACTATGTCACTATTTTACTTGTCTGTCTTCCCCCAGTAAATTGTAAGCTCCTTGAAAACAGACGTTGTGATGGTTAATTTTATGTGTCAGTTTGACTGGGCCCTGGGATACTAGAATATTTAGTCAAGCATTATTCTGGGTGTTTCCATGAGGGTGTTTTTGGATGATACTCACATTTGAATGGTAGACTGAGTAAATTGGATTGCTGTCCATATGATGGGTAAAACTCGTCTACTCAGTTGAAGGCTTGAATAGAACAAAAGGCTGACCCTCCCCAAGCAAGAGAAAATTCTTCTTGCCTGACGGCCTTCGAACTGGGACATTGCTTTTTCCTGTCTTTGGACTCCAATTGAAACATCAGCTCTTCCTGGGTCTCAAGTCTGCTGGCAATTGGACTAGAAATACACAAATGGGATCTCTTAGGTCTCCAGCTTCTCAACTTTCCCTACAGACCTTGGGACTTGCCAACTTCCATAATCACATGAGACAACTCCTTGAAGTAAATTATATATACATGTCTGTGTATGTATATGGCTTCTCTTCAGGTGTCTCCCTGGGTCTGGCCTTTCACCTCTCTCACCTGTTCTAGTAGCAACTATAGGTTAGTATTCCTAATAAATTACTTTTATTTTGCCTCCATATTTCTAGTAGCTTTCCACTATCTACACCCTTTACTCTGGTACTCAAGTCAGTCACAATCTGACCTAACCTGCCTTTTCACACTTGTCTGCCACAAATCTCTCGATGAAAACTTCCACCCTTTTTCGTTGGTTAATGAACACCTCTTGAACACACATTGAACTGAATTACTCCAGTTCTTACAATGCTCTTCCCCTTGCTTGTAGCCCATCCAAATTCTCTCATGGAATAGTGGAGAAAACACTAAGTTAACCAAGCAAACCCTGATTCTAGTCTTTTCCAGTACCACCATGTTGAGTGACATAGGCAATTGAGTCAAATAACTTCTCTGCGACTCAGTTTCCTCATCTTCGTGATAATGGGGAAAGACAAAAGGGTTCTACCCTCTTTTTTGATTAAAAAATGTTATGGCTTCTTCATCTTTTAGCACAGCTTTTGTCATTAATTCAACAACAGTTCTTGAGTGTCCCTTATGAGCAATAAACACCTACTCTAGGAAGACAACCTCAACACCCACCACCCCATCCCTAACAGCTGGACTTGCTGACTCAAGTGCACTGATTGTCTATGTCATTCATTATTTATATGTTATTTTTATGCCTTATCATCTCAAATATATTAGCTCCTTAGCAGATGTATGGATATGCTTCTGTATATCCTTGATAAAGTTCTCAAACTGTGAAGTGTATAACCTGAGAAACTTGATGAAAAAAATGCTGATTCCCAAGTCTCCCATCCACCCTCTTCCAATTGTGATTCAGTAAATAGTAATATACATAGTAATAAGTACCCTCCTCCCCACTCCGATTCTGATTCAGGTGGTCCAGGGACCATGCTTTAAATAAAAACTGCACCACTATATATAGCACATTTTCTTGCTTACACTTAACATGGGCCAAAAAAATTATTTTTTAAAATTTCATTTTTATTCTGAAGGATATGTATGTTTGTGTTGACAAAATCTAAAATAGAAAATGGCTCAAGAGGGATGGGTAACTCTAAAATAGTCTGCTCATATTGTCAAAAATAATGCTCAGGAGGAAAGGAAAGGGGGAAATGCACAGGAAACCAAAGAGACAGCACAAGCTGCTGCCTGATGGATGAGCTACAAATAAAAAAGTCATTGGCTGAAACCCATACAATGGTGAAGGGAAGGCTAAATGTCAGGATGAGCTGATACTTCACAAGGGCTGTTTAGTTAACTTCAGAGAAAGGGTTCAGACCCCTGCTCAATGCAGATGGAGACAAAAGCAAAACCTCCAGAGTCTCATTTTGTTTTCATTCTTTACTCGAAGGAAAGCAATTTTAAAAATGAAAAAAAAAAAAAAAAAAAATCCTAAGTAGATGGGTTAAAGAAAAAGAAGAAATGATAACATTGAGGGGATTAATATCTTTGGCTCTAGAACCATTTGCAGACTTATGGTGCACTGTTAATAATCTTTCAGGACTGTCGGTTAGAGCTCAGCCTTGTAACACCAAGGTCACGGGTTCCAATCCCATTACCAGCCAGTCACCAAAAAAAAAAAAAAAAAATTGAGAAAATATTTAAAATAAGAGAAATACCAAGAACTGGGAAATTTCCTGATTTTAAAGAGGGAAAAAAATGGATTCTGAAAACTACAGCCTTGGTCTTGAGCTCTTTCGAGATTTTATCACAGGTTAATAAAAAGCTTCTCAGCATTTAGGGATGGAAAAGATGAAAAGTTTGAGCTGGATTAGGTATGTGAAGGAAAGTAATGCCAAACTACTTTTTTTTTTTTTTTTTATGATAGATCGGGAGATGCTTATAGAAGTTGCTACTAATGATTTCAGCACGGCATTTTGCAAACCAATGACATTCTTATGAATTTTTTTTTTTTTTTTTTTTTTGTCTTTTTGTGACCGGTAAGGGCATCGCAACCCTTGGCGTGGTGTCGCCCGCACCGCGCTCAGCCAGCGAGCTCACCGGCCATTCCTATATAGGATCCGAACCCGCGGCGGGAGCGCTGCTGCGCTCCCAAGCGCTGCACTCTCCCGAGTGCGCCACGGGGCGGCCCCTTATGAATATTTTTTAAAAGTAGTTCTATTAGGTCAATTAAGAGTTAGTTGACTCATTTTTCTCAGACATAATTAAGGAGTGAGGCTTCTGAGATTTTTTTTGATAATTTGCATTTATTCACCAAATGTCTGTTGAACATTTTATCATGTACCAGGAATGGCTCTATTTAGTGGAAATCTAACAGTGAATAAATCAAAGTCCTTGTTCTCAGGGGACTTCTAGAGGGAGACAGATAATAAACAAGTAAACAAATATATTTTGTCAGGTTGTAGTGAGAGAAATTTAAAAAAGCAGGTTAAAGGGAAAAAAGTGTAATTAGGGAATTTTTTTTTTAAAGGCTGATCGGAGAGGCTAATAGTATATGATGATAACTGAGCAGAGACATGAAGGAGTGATAGAACTAGTTGGGTAATTATCCAGGGAAAGAATATTCCAGGGAGCAGAACAGCAAGCATATGGGCATGAGATGGAAGCATGCTGGGCCAAGAGACTGTATGACAGGGAGAATAATGGTCCCCCAAAGATGTCCATTCCCTAATAATTTCTGGAACCCATGAATTTGTTATATTTCATGGCAAAGAAACTTTGCAGATGGAATCAATATTTCATACCTTAAGATAAAGAGATTATCCTGAATTATCCATGTGGGCCCAACCTAGTCACATGAGTCCTTAAAAGCAGAGAATTTTCTCTGGATGCAGCAAGAGAAAATTGGCAGAAGGGAAAATCAGAGTGATTCCAAGTTATGAAAAGGATATCATGCACTGATGCTGGCTCTGAGATGTAGGGACCCATGAGCAAGACCAGAGAGAATCCTCTAGGAGTTAAGGGTGGCCCCTAGCTGACAGCCAGTGAGGAAACAAAGGCTTCAGTCCTATACAAGGAAATGGATTCTGCCAACAACCACAGAAACAACCAAACCAGTCCAGACTTCTGACCTACAGAACTGTGAGATAAATTGGTGTTGTTTTAAGCTGAGTTTGTATCAATTTTTGGTCATTTGTTATGGAAGCAATAGAATACTAATACAGATCATGAGACTGGATTGAAATGAGAGGGGAGTGTGGTAGGAGCTGAAGCAAGCAATGTAGGAAGCATGGGTTGGGGGAAGAGGGTAAATGTAGAGGAGAGAAGCTACCATGGGTCCTGGCAGATCATTGTAAGGCCTTTGTCTTTTATTGTGGGTAAAATGGGGAGCCACTGGGGGTTTGGGGCAGAAGCATGACAATGATCATACTCACATTATAAAAAGATCACTCTGGGCTGAGCCCGTGGTGCACTTGGTAGCGTGCTGCGCTAGCAGCGCGGCGACGCTCCCGCCCGCGGGTTCGGATCCTATATAAGAATGACCGGTGCACTCCCTGGCTGAGCGCCGGTCACGAAAAATAAATAAATAAATAAATAAATAAAAAGATCACTCTGAACTACTACGATATTGTGAAAGTACGTATTTGGTCTTCATCCCCCTCTCCTGACACAATTCCTAAAATCTTTAGAATCTTCAAAGTGATAAATCTTTTCATATATTAACAATGGCTAGCAACCCCTATGTAGCTTCAGGATGGGGGCTGGTCACAGAAAAGACCATGGCAGGACTTTCAGTCCCATCCCCCAACCTCTGGGGAGGGGAGAGTGACAGAAGGTTAAGTTAATTACCAGTGGCCAATGATTTAATCAATCATGCCTATGTAATGAAGCCTCCATAAAAATCCAAGAGGCCTGGGTTAGGACAGCTTCCATATAGCCGAACATGTGGAAGTTCTTGAAGAATGGCATGCCCGGGGAGGGCATGGAATCTCTGCACGCCTTCTCCCATGTCTTGCCCTAGGTATCTCTTCATCTGTTTTCTTTGTAATATCTTTTAAAATAAATGGGTAAACATAAGTGCATGTTTCCCTGAATTCCGTAAGCCACTCAAGCAAACTAATCAAATCTAAGGAAGGGGTTGTAGGAACCCTGGTTTATAGCTGGTCAGGCAGAAGTTCCAGATGCCTGGACTTGCTACTGGCATCTGAAGTGGGGTCCTCAACCTGTGGGATCTGAAGCTATCTTCAGGTAGATAGTGTTAGAATTGAATTAGAGGACAACCAGCTGGTGTCTGCTGGAGAATTGCTTGCTTGCTTGCTTGCTTGCTAGTGGGGAGAAATTCCCACACACTGGGACACAGAAGTCAGTCTTCTGTGATTGTGATTGTTGCTGAGTAGGAGCATAGAGGGAAAAACACTATCATTTACTTGTGTTTTTCTCACCCTCACACAACTACCCTGCATAGAATCCAGTTAGATGGATGTTGTGATAGTTCACGCAACAGCTTGCACTAGAGAAAATGTAACAGAGATAGGAATGGTCAGATTCTGGATGCATCAGGTTGAACCATATAAAATTGCTACTTGAGTGGGTCACAAAGAGTTGAAAATCAAAGAATAAGTCAAGAGGATTTGCTCATGGATGGCTTATGGGGTGCTGGGGAAAGAGGGGAATCACTGTCAACTCCAAAATCTTTGGACTGAGCCACAAGTAAACAGTTATACCTAGATGACAAAGAATGAAGGAGGAGCAAGTTTAGTGGGACAGCAGCAAACAAGGTTTCATGTTGGGACATGTTATGTATGAAAGGCCTATCAGACATCCAAGTGGAGATGTTCATTCAGCTGTTAGATATACAGGTCTGGAGTTCAGAGGATTGTTTGGAGCTAGAACTATTAATTAGGGAGCCCTCTCACGTAGTTGATATTCAAAGCCATGAGATGGTGAGTTCAAACACTGAAGAAATTAAGACAGAGAAGAATGGTGTCTCCTGGCTCACCCCTTTTGGAAAGTCTCTCCTAGATTGTAATTTTCTTTCTGATTTGTGAATACAAATATATAAGTTCTCCCACAAGCTAAAATATTTTCAAAACATTCAATTATGCATTTAATGAATTATCTGCCTTAAAAATGATAAAATTGGGGCTGGCCATTTAGTTCAGTTGGTTAAAGTGTAGCCTTGTAACACCAAGGTCAAGGGTTTGGATCCCCATACTGGCTGGCCACCAAAAATAATGAAACAAAATAATTAAATAATTAAATAAAAATTGTACCATTATAGAAAATCCAAAATAAAATCATCACTCAATTTTAGGTCTTCCAAATTAAATAGATCATAAGCTGGAAAAGCCCAGTGAAATTAGCTTAAGGTACACACTCATGTCAAAGGACCAGTGAATTATATTCCCTCAATAGCTGTTGCTCTGAGACATTTTAACATCACAGAATTGTGCATGTTTTTGTACAACCCTTATGCTGAACATCTGGTGAGAAGTATTATTCTTTTAATTTCTCACACCAAGAGAATTCAGTATTTACATGTCTTCAATTAAAAACAAAAACAAAATGAAACAGAAAATTACCAACCCAACAACTTTGTGCTACTCTCTGTTCCCTTTCATACGCAATGCCCGCATTGTGTCTCAGTTGCTGCTAATGATATAGGTCATAGCTAGTCTATTATTCTCACCAACTTTTCTTCTGAGAAAAAAAAAATTTGTGAGTACTTTAGACTAGTATAAAAACACTAAAAAAATTTCTTTCTGTGTCATATATCTTTCTCTTTCTTCACTCCACCAGAAATAAAGCATATTTTATATATATATATACACACACACACATACATGTACATATACTATATATTTGAATCACAAAACAAGTTGAAACCTTTCTATAAGATAGAGAAAAACCTGACCTGCTGCAATCATCTCTTAAAGCACTCCCATAAGCACACCATTACAAAATATTTTCGCCAACCACGTCACAAACAATAATTAAGGTATTAACTTTAGTCCATGTTTTGTCCTCCTCCTGGGCTAAGGGTGGGGTGGGAACATGCTCTTTATGGTAAAATTTCATAGGATCATCTGCTGACAAAGCAGATTTTTAAAGCTTACCTATAATCACCCTAATTAGGCCATCAAGTGTCAGGACTTGCTGTGTGAATTTGATTAATTCTAGGCATTTCTGTGGTGCAACCTGCATTAAAGAAGTGACTCTGCCTTGGAAGCAATTTCTTTATGTTTATGGCCTCTCCCATCTACCTGCCTGCATCAAAATAGTAGTAAGGAAGGTTTGCAATGATGCCCTCACAAGTCTTTTAAGCTTCTTTTCAGCTGGGAACCCAATCACATCCAAACCCTTTTTTTTTTTTTTTTTTGTCTTTTTCGTGACCGGCACTCAGCCAGTGAGTGCACCGGCCATTCCTATATAGGATCCGAACCCGCGGCGGGAGCGTCGCCGCGCTCCCAGCGCCGCACTCTGCCGAGTGCGCCACGGGCTCGGCCCCAAACCCTTTTATATACCTATGCCGCTAATGTCCTTATACCTTTATGTGGTGACTAATTCATAATACAACTTGTAATATGTAAAGTAGATTGTTTACATATGTCTAAGTTAATTTGTGCTGCTACAACAAAATATTTGAAACTGGGTAATTTATAATGAGCAGAATTTTATTTCTTACAGTTCTGGAGGTTGGGAAGTCAAAGATGAAGGCACCAGCAGGTTCAGTTATCTGGTAAGGATTGCATCCTCTGGAAGGAAGGACCACTGTGTCCTCCATCAGCAGAAGGCCAAGTAGGCTGAACTTCCTCTGTCAAGCCCTTTTATAAAGGCACCTAATCCCATTCGTGAGAGAGAGGCCCTCATGGCTTAATCACCTTTTAAAGACCCTACCTTTTAATATTATCACATTGGCAACAACTTAGTTTTAGAGGGAACACGTTCAACCCATAGCAACATCTACAACTAGATAGTGAGCAACTTATTTGTTCATATTATGATCTTTTCTAATGGATGCACTGTTCCCAATGCTCTAGCACAAATATTTGAAATAGTTATGCAGAAGATGCTCCTGGAAACAGACATTAAATCCTCCTCCCCCACTAGCATGCAACTGACTAAAAAGAGCAAAGAAAAATAAAAACAAGGTGATTTGTCATCTTAATGAAAGAATATTTTATGTTGCTCATTAGGGATTTATGTTTTTAAACCTACTTATTATCATGCCTTTAAGGAAAAACTATTGAATGAAGGTTGTTGTGATGGTTGGTTTTATGTGTCAACTTGGCTAGGATGTGGAGCCCAGTGTTTGATCAAACACTAGTCTAGATGTGGCTGTGAAGCGTATTATGTAGATATTACTAACATTTACAATCAGTTGACTTTAAGTAAAGGATTTTACCCTCAGTGATATGGGTGGGCATCAATGAGTTGAAAGCCTTAAGAGCAAAACCTGAGGCTTCCCAAAGAAAAAGAAATTCTGCCTCAAGACTGTAACATAGAAATCCTGCCTATGGATTTTAGATTCAAGACTACAACTTCAAATCTTTCCTGAGTTTCCAGCCTGCCCTATAGATTCTGAACTTGCCAGCTCCCACAGTCACATAGCCAATTGATTCAAATAAATTCTCTCTCTCTTTTTCTCTCTCTCCATCCTATTAGTTCTGTTGCCCTGGAGGACTCTGATTAATATAGTTGTATTTCAAGCAGTACTTTATTTTACAATATTTCTGCACCTTTTGCTAATTAAATATACTAATATTTTTAATTTGTTGCACTAAATAAGGGTAGAAGCTTATACACTATTCACTAATAAAAGTCAGTTTCTCTGCTGGTATGGTGAACAGGAAAGTACTGGCAAAGGAATCCAACAACAATGACATCTCTCCTGCCAAGCACGGAAATTTTATACCAGAGGTTTCCAATATGAAGCTCTACTTGAGTCCAGAGTGTCTGGCCCACTTAAGTATTATATCCTACATATCATCCTAACCTAGTTCATACAAATCCTAACCATTTTCTGATAAAGAATCTGAGAAGTTTGATCAAAACATTTTCTTCTGAAAACAATAGCCCACAATTTGGGGCCTGGTTAGAGCAGGGAGGAGGGTTTCAATAGCTAATGAAACTCAAAACAGGAGGTTGGTGTGCCCAGTTTCCATTGTCTCATTTATCAAGAGAGTTTCTGTTGTGACTTTTGGAAGTCAGTCTTATTGCACAATGTAATAAAGAAAATAAAATTTTCTGGGCTGGCCCGTGGCTCACTCAGGAGAGTGTGGTGCTGATAACACCAAGGCCCTGGGTTCGGATCCCATATAGGGATGGCCGGTTCTCTCACTGGCTGAGCATGGTGCTGACAACACCAAGTCAAGGGTTAAGATCCCCTTACCGGTCATCATTGTAAAAAAAAAAAAGAAAAGAAAAGAAAATTTTCTTTATGCTTATGTTTTTTTAATCATTGCCAGTTTATGGATATTTATGAAGTTGTATTAGTCTGTTTCTGTTGCTTAACAAAATACTTGGAACTGGATAACTTATATAGAAAATGACATTTATTGCTTACAGGTTCAGAGACTGGGAAGTCCAAAGTCCAGAGAAAACATCTGGTGAGGGTCTTGGTGGTGGCAATAGTGACTCAAGGGTCTCCTGGAATCAATGTCAGTCCAGATCCAGTGTCGAGTAGTCCCCAAAAGGTCTGATTGTTTCCCTTTCTCCAAAGCACAGTTCCTCTGGTAAAAGGCTGTAGGTCCCCTTGGGGAAGGAAGGGAGAATGATTAATAACATAAATTTTTGGTAGTGTACCAGGGTCCTTCCTCAAGGGGACCTGGCCACCCCTTTATTCAAGGGGTTCTGGGTCTGCAAACTGGCTCAAGTTTGGCAATTGACTAAGAGGCCATGATTCTCTGTTTTTATGATTCAAGTTAGACTTTTGTTCACTTGACTGACAAGTTTTCTGCTTATATAGATCAACTAAGAATTTAGTCGCCTTCCTATCTACTTGACTTACAGGAACACCATGATTAACTAACCAACACAATAGATCTACACAAGTCAAACTATTCTGATTGTTGCTTGCCTCTGCTGTCCATTATGGTAACTATGCCCACCTTGCTTTCAGTTGAGTGTCACCACTTAGCTCCTTCCATACCGGGAGCCAATTAGTCCCATCACATTTAAGTGTTCCAATTGCCTGACAGTGGTTCCCACTGTAAGGTTCAGTCTACAGAGAAGAGCAATCACAGAGCTCTTCAGGAATGCTGGGGCTCCCCTCACAAATTTGTTTCTTGGGGAATAAGTAAAACGTATGACTTCTGGAGCCTCTCAGTATGGGTAAGTAGGTTTTACGTGACAAATCCACTCTAGCATTCCAATCTCCCTAAGCCTTTGAATCCCTTTCTTTACAGTTAATCAAGGGAGATCAGGTACCTCTAACTCACTCACAGTGGGCCATCTTTTGATCCATATTTCAGCCAACCAACCACACAAACTCTTAGGACCTTTCTCAACTTTCCAAGCTACAACATTAAATGCAGATCTTTGCTTAGTGAGCCCATATCAATAAATTCAGCCTGATCCAATTTTATGTTCCTTCCACCATTATCCCACACCCTTAATATCCACTCCTGTACATTTTCTCCCAGTTTCTGCTTGTATGAAGTAGAAAACTCATTTAGTTCTCTTGGAGTGTAATGCACCTCCTCATGGTTCACACTTCGTACCTCACTTTTCAGGGTCTAAATCAAAGACAGATGGTGGGGGTTGGTTCTGAAGAGAATCGGCATTGTCTTGCTCAGTAACTGCCTCAGAGGAAGCTATTACTGTTTCCTTAGGCAATGCAGAGTTAATTCCTTCAGGCAGAGGTGGAAAGCCACTGCCTCTGGGGACGAGGGCAAGGAGTTCATTTCTGGCAAACAAGACAATGCAATTTAGAGGTTCCATGTCCCCAGCCTCATCAGGGTCTCCCCAGATGTCCCCACCCCAATTTGCAGGATCCCATTCTTTCCCAACCAATGCCCTCACTTTAACAGTAGATACCCTGTGAGGCTGATCTATAATGTAGATAGATTCATTGCAGTTCAGCCAATCTATAATGAGGGCTCGTGTTTGATTTTTGGCAATTTCAGCCCTGTGGATACTGGAGAGAAGATTCTGGCCTAGAGCACACCTAGAAACTTTTAGGCCATCTGTGTGGCGCTTGAATCAAGAATTCACATCCCTGAACTCTTCCTTTCCTTTCCACACTTTGTCCAGTGATGCTAGGAGCAACCAGCCACGTCATTATATTCCTTGGATTTCCACAAATACTCAAAGGTATCATGTATAGAGTCACTCAATCTCTTGCCTTTTATAAGCAGTGAATCAGGAGTATTAAACGGATTTATTTTGCATCTCTCTCCAAACAGTTTATGCCATGGACTGCCAGTGCTGCCTGTATTATTAGAAGTTGGGCTTGTTAGCATTTTGGGGTTTAAAGCCCAGAAACCAATTGAAGAAATTCATCTTTAAGATTCTGTTTCTCTGGATCCACTCTTGGTACAAAAATCTGTATTAGTCAGGGTTCTCAAGAGAGACAGAATCAATAGGATGTTATAAATATATCAGAGGGGGTTTACTAGGGGAATTAGCTCACGTGATTGTGAAGAAAAGTCGTGTGATAGGCCTTCTGCAAACTGGATGCCGGTAGTGTGGCTCAGTCCGATTCCGAAGGCATCAAAACCATGGAGCCAATGATGTCCTTGGTGTAAGTCCTGGAACCCAAAAGCCATAGAGTCTTGCACTCTGATGTCCACGGACAGGAGAGAAGAACGTATCCCATCTTCAGCAGAGAGATTCACCTTTTTTCTCTGCTTTTGTTCTCTCCAGGCTCCCAGCAGATTGGATGGTTCCTGCCCATATTGAGGGCAGATCTTTCCCACCCAGTGCACTCAGGCTCTCATCCTAATCTCTTCTGGAAACACCTTCATGGACACACCTGAAAAGATAGCTTTACCAAGTTTCTCGGCATTCCTTAATCTAATCAAGTTGATACCTAGAATTAACCTTCACAAGACCAACCCTTGTCAACTTGGTGTCCACACTATCTCCTGAAATCATATTTAACCTTCAAACAGGACAATAACATAATAGTTCCACCTAACATGATGCAACTATCCTGCGTACAGCCAAAAACGCATTAACCCCTTTCCCAGAAAAGGAGGTAAAGTCCTTAGATGATATTTACCCTTCTCCCGATATCCCATGACTTAAATGCAAATACTATGATGTAAAGTTAACAATACTTAAATGCTGATATACAGTCAGTAAGTCTCATGGTAAGTGATAAAGGATAAGAAGAACAAAAACAAAGATAATTGCTAAATATAAGTACGGTATATATATATACATTCTTAACACAGTAGAAATGACAATTATAATCCTCGTTTCTGCAACTGGTCATGTGGTTGAAGCTGGCATTTATAACTACCTTCTTCTGCTACCCATTCTCTATTCCCTTTGCCTTCAGCAAGCACCTCAGCTGGTTGTGGTTCTTTACCCGGTGGAGCAACCCAAACCTTCATCCCCGAGGAGTCTGGGCCATTCATAGCCTTGTCTGGATTTGGTTGTTGTAATTTTCCATTGACCTTAATCACAGGGCATGGTAGTACTAAGAGAAACCCTAAGGGATTTCCTATATTCCAGACATAATCTTCCTTACCTGCATTGTGAAGTAGTAGTCCAAATTCCCCTTGGTAGTCTGGGTCAATCACCCCATCCATTACCATAATTCCTTTCTCAGCCTGTTGCCTCAGAGGCATGAGGAGCCCAAAGTGACCAGGTGGCAGCCTTAACTTCCAGTTCAATGGGATCATTTTTGTGTCTCCTGATGGAAGCATTCTTCCCTCTGGAACCAAGACCTCTAGACCAGCAGAACATAAAGTCACAGGGACAGGAAGCAAAAATTTTGTTAGTGGGTCCCTAAGGTAATGGTGAGTGGTACCACTTCTCTTTCCACTCCTTGATTCCTGGACCTGTGAATCCTAGCTTTGGGAGAAACAGTACCATATAATGGGTGCTGATTTAGAGTATATACAGTCTCCTGAAGAACCTTGACCCACCCTGCAGGGTATTATCACCTAGCTGGCTGTCACCTGAGGGCTGTTTCCAGCTTCTAGAGACTGCCCACATTCTCTGGTTCCTGGCCCCCTTCCTTCATCTTCAAATCTAGTAACCATGAATTGAATCCCTCTAGTGGCTTCAAATCTTTCCTCTTCCTTCCTCTGTAGCCAAGAAAGGTTGTCGACTTTTAAGGACACAAGTGATCAGCTGCAGCCCACCTGGGTAATCTACCCATCTCATTGTTCATAACCTTAATCACATCTGCAAATTCCCTTTGCCATGTAACACCACCTTGTCACAGGTTCTGGTGTTGAGTGTAGATGTCTTTGGGGAGGGGCCATTATTCTGCCCACCATAGGTGCCCTCCTTTGAGTCATATTGAGAAGGGGCTCTTGTGGTGTTTTCCCCCTACTGTGTCTGGATCTTCCGTTATTTGTTGACTTCTGTTCCAAGTCTGCAGGTTACACAGGTCACTGGTGAGTGAACCCATCTCTAGGTAAAGAGGTTTGTTGTCCTCTGCTAAGAAGGACTGTTAGCTTTTTCCCCTTGGTGGACAGTCTTTTTGTCTGAGGACTTCACCAAAACCTAGCATTTTTTTCCCCTAGCCTTTGACATCCTCCACGGAAATGGAGTAGAAAGTGACAGAAAGATAAAAGCACTCAGAATAGACAAATTGGAGTTGAACACACCCCCCTTTGCTCACTAGCCACCTCTTTGGCTTTATATAAATAGTTTAATCTTTCTGATTGCTCATTTTTTAAATTTACATTTTTTAAAAGGTCAGAAATCATAAATTCCCTATCTGGATTTGTGAAGGTTAATTTTAGGTGTCAACTTGATTAGATTAAAGAATGCCAAGAAATTTGGTAAAGCTACCTTTTCAAGTGTGTCTATGTGGGTGTTTCCAGAAGAGATTAGGATGAAAGCATGAGTGGACTGGGTTGGAAAGATCCGCCTTCAATATGGGTGAGAATCATCTGACCCACTGGGAGGGAGCCAAGAGAGAACAAAAGCAGAGAAAAAAGGCAAATCCTTCTTTTTCCGCTGGAGCTGGGATACACGCTTCTCTCCTGTCTATGGACATCACAGCTCAAGACTCTTCAGCTTTTGGGTTCCAGAACTTACACCAAGGACATCATTGGCTCCATGGTTTTGATGCCTTCGGACTTGGACTGAGCCATGCTACCAGCATCCAGTTTGCAGATGGCCTATCGCGCAACTTTTCTTCACAATCGCGTGAGCTAATTCCCCTAGTAAATCTCCTCTCCTATATTTATAACATATCTTATCAATTCTGTCTCTCTAGGAAACGCTAATACAGAAGTTAAAGCAAAGAAATTAGATTTAGTTCATATTAATTTGTAATATAAATAGCTAAGTCCTAGAAAATTTTGAAGAAACGTGTTGAAGTGTTTTTAGAATTAAAAAGTCTTAGATCCTACTTGCTGAACCTCCAATGGCCCCAAAGGCTGCACACTTTCCCCTGATGTTACATGACACAATAAAACCCTCTAAGTCCACTATAAAAGTTACGATTTTGTATTCAGGTTCAAACTTGACAGGCGGATTGAGAAGATCGTACCTAAGACTGTTCTGTTTTCAATGCTGAACTTCTCTGAGCTCAAGGAAATAACATATTTTAAAGAGTTCCACAGTTATTTAATGAAAATAAGTCCCAATTTTGAAAGCTACTCACAAATTTTGTTGGTTAAGTGTGAGTTGTGTTCTCTGGGACTTTGGGATGTATGTGGTTATAAAGCCCCAACCCCATAAAGGGAGCTCATTTTTAAAAGAAACCACTTGTGCTGAAAACAAACTGTACCCATTAACACAATATTAGTGAACATTTAAAGTCAGCTATGAAAGGAAAATACATATTAATATGGAATTATTTTTATCAGCTTTGCTTCTTAGTCTGGGCTGTTATAACAGAATACCACAGACTGGGTGGCTTAAACAACAGAAATTCATTTCTCACAGTTCTGGAGGCTTGGGAAGTTCACGATCAAGGTGCCAGCAGATCCTGTTTCCTAAGGGTATGATTCCTGGTTTGCTGTCTATCTTCTTGTATCCTCACATGGCAGAGATCAGAGAGAGCAATCATCTGTATTGTGTCTCTTCTTACAAGGATACTAATCCCACTCCTGAGAGTTCCACCCTCATGTCCTAATTACCTCACAAAGGCCCCCTGACCAAATATCATCACAGTGGGGATGTAGTCTTCAACTTATGAATTTTGGGGGGACACATTCAGTCCATAACAGCTCCCCTCTTCTAGCCCTTTAAAGAAGCAGGGTCCTGCCTTGCTAAACCAATTCTTTTGAGATTTTGTGATTTTGATTCAGGAGGAAAGAAGTTGAGGAAAAGAATTGGGAGCACACAGCCGGGGCTAGAGAAGAGTAGAGCAAGTTTTGAAAGAGGTACAAAAGCAGCTACTGTTTGTGAGAGAGAAAAGATTACTGTATATTGTTTCACACTGTTCAGCTATGAGAATTTTTTAAAAGTTATATTGAAAATAGGTTTCAGGTTCTTACCTGGTTTTTGATTATGGTACTGCTCTAAGATTGGATTGTGTGGGTCACAGATTTATAAACATTACACAAAATACTAATACTATAGAACTATACAAAGTTCTGGACAAATTTTGAGTCATGATTGTGGCTACCTACCAATTTTATGAAACTGCAGAATTAAAAGCATTTATCAGTAAAATAACCTCAATCACATTATGAGTTTAGAATAAAAACACCCTTACATCTCCTGGAATAATCCAAGGTGTAAATATCAATATCTTCTTTAAATTGGCCAGTAAGTAGCCCTAGACCAAGAGCAGTATAATTTTTTTCTCCCCCCTCCCCCTTTTTTTTTACAGATATAGTTTACAGTACTGGCTTGGGGATTAGGTATTTACTGTTTCTAAAAAAAAAATTATCGTTTTGAATTGCTAACAGGCCATAATCACCAACATCTGTAATAAAAATTTGAAGTATTCATAAAACTGGGCTGAAAACATGCTGCCAAGCCTAGTGGGCAGTAAGGAATCTGGTTAATATACAACTTGAACAATCAGTTCCTGAGTAATTTACAACATGTTTTAGCCTTCTTTTAATTGACAGTAGTAATGTCTTCTATTCTTCTGGCCCGTTCTGATGTATTAAGCACTTTCACAACACTAATACCACGGTGCCAATTCAATATAAAATATTGGAAAGTAATTCCTTCTTTTCTCCATAAAGTTAATGTTCCTATGCCACATTTGTATTTGCTCAAAGGTTAAACTTTGTATCTGGAAAGTCCTTGTCTAGAAGTGTCTCAGAAATCTAAAGCCTGGAGTGTCAAGGTTTCATTCATTTGGCCAACATCCCTGGAGCCTCTTCTTTGTGCAAAACACTGTAGCCAGTGCCAAGCCGGGACACAACCGTCAACAGGAGGCAGTCCCTGCTCTGAGGGAGTCACCGGCCCGGCCAGGGAAGGGCCCAACTAAACAAAATACCTAAAATTCAGCAAGGCAGCTGCACGGTTAACGTGCCTGTAATTACAACAGCAAGAAGGACGAAGATCGTTCATAAATGCAAAGTTCCTCCTCTCGTCTGGTCCGTGTCGCCCCGCGACGCCCTGAGTCTATAGAGCTGGAGCTCTAGAAAGCTGGATCTAGAACTGGTCCTCCCAGCCGGAGGGTGGCCGAGCTGAGAGGGGAAAGGAGAAACCAGCGTTGGAAGCAGAGGCTGAGGTGGCCGGGGGACGTGGTACGGGACCCCGAAGGCGCTGCGGCAGGTAACGGCAACGCAACTGGGCGAGAGTCCGTCAGCCCTCAGGATGGCTCTTCGCCGGCTAGGGGAGCCCGCGGTGCTGAGGTACTCGCCGTCGGGGTCCAGGGTCCGTCCAGGCACGCGCAGCGCGGCCCGGGGTTCGGGGGCGTGCCCGCGGCGGAGCCCCTCCCCCGGCTCCTCCCCACGAAGCGCGCGAGCTGGTCCAGCGCGGCGCCAACCCTTTCCCGGGTCATCGCCCCTCCCCTCTTCCGGCCGCGAGCCCCCCGCGCGCCGCATCGGGACCGCGCGCGCCCGTGCGCGCGCCCTCCCGCCTGTAGGCCCGCCGGTCCTCTCAGCGCGCGCTCGGCTGCCCGACGACGCCGGAGCCGCACGCGCCGGACGAGGCTCTCTACGCTCCCTGTCGCCGAACGCGGGCCCGCTAAGGCGGCGCCCTCGGTTCCTGGCCAGGACACGGTCGGGGCCGCCGAACCTGTGGCCCCAGAGCGGCGGCGGCGGCGGCAGCGGTGAGGAGACCGGGCCGGGGGGAGAGGGACATGGCGGGGCTGAGGGCCTCGGGGGGAGGGTGGTCCGGACGCCCCGAGGCCACGTCGAACCCTGGCTGGCTGGCGGCGCGCGGGGAAAGGGGAGGGCGGGATCGAACCGGGCTGCACGGGCTCCGGCTCGGCGCTTAGGAAGGGCTGAGGGCCGCGAGGGCGGCCCGGGAGCGCTTCCGCGGGACCCTCAGCGGACTCTGAAGGGAGGAGACGCCGCCTCGAGGATCCTGCCTGCCACGTTTCCACCGCGCGTTACCTTCCGCCTCGGGGTGGGCGACAGCCCTGCGCCTTCCCTCCCTCTGCCAACCCCTTTGGCGTCCTTGGCTTTTCTGGAGCCAGGAACCTCTCGCTGTACGGAGGGTCGCGCCTAGGGAAGCCCAGTCCTCAAACCCAGGGCCACCCGGGGACCCTCGCGAGGTGGTTGTGAGGGGAGGCAGGAAACTGAGCTCTAGGGCCCTTTCCTGAACTTGGGGGAACCGAGATTGCAGAAGTTGGACGCAGCTTGCAGGCCGTTCTTTCAGGAGTGGGTGGAGTGTTGGATGCCTCCTCATCTAGCTCTTAAAACCCCAGGCGGAGTGCCGAGCGGCAGGTTTTGATGGCTTCCAAAAGTCCAACTCCCGGCCCCCCGGAAATTCCTCTCCTCTTCGGGGGTCGCAGCCCGCTTTGTAACGCTCCGAGGCTGGCAGGGGCCCCTCAGCTCCACCGGCCGGTCTTCCCGCTCCCTCCACCTTGGGAACGTGTATCGGGAGAAAAATGTGTTGCTAGAAACGGTTGCGATTAGCTTTTCGTTACAAGGGAGGGAAAAGTACAAAGTTATAAACTCCTAGGAGGCCGGGCTAGGTTTCCCTTTGGGTTTGCTCCACGCAGCCGTGAGTGGAGGAGCCTGTGGAACAAAGTAGAACTTGAGGAGCAGCCGCCGCGGTGACGACGTCCCAGGATGACGTCACCGTGCGATATTTAAAATGGGAGCTTTTTGCTCTGAGTGTGGGTGGAGGAATTGCGGCTACTTAAGATACCCAAGGTCTGTTGGTCTCCCTTGTTTCTGGTTGTTCTCTGACTTTATCACTCTCCACTCTCCCTCTTTTACCTTTTGGTACTCTTAGGATATGGACTGGGAGTGAGAGATTTTCGTCTATTCCAGTCAAGAAAAAAAAGTCCGTATGACTCATCTTGTGTTACAACCAAAAGCAACCACTAAGTGGTTCTTTCCTTCCTTCCTTTTTATTTTTTGATAGGAAGCAGAGCAAACAAAAAAAGAATCCCAAACTCTGGTATATGTAGCACATAGTTGGCACGTTTGATGAATGAGGAGAATGATCTAGTTAAGGATTCAGTATATTTCTTTAGTGAGGTTCCTTGTTTTCTTTGGTGGGTTGGAGACTAATGCAGTTCCATCAGCAGCTTTCTTCCCAAACCGTATATTAAATTGCCATGGGTTTTCTTTTCCATCGTGATGTGGTGGAATATAAATGTAGCTTCATAAAATAGAAATGGCTCACATTTTTCAGGAGGCGGTGGCACAGCAGTTGTGGTGGGTTGGGGTTGTGTGTGCCCTCCCCTCACACTAACGTGTGTAGACCCGTGCTGGTAGCTGGCTGTAGAGTGAATTTGGCATTCTGGGGTTCCAGGAGGGAAGTTTGGGTGTGTTCCCATCCAGGATCAGGGTGGCTATTGCTGCTAACACACCTCTCACTTAACTGTATAGAATTTATTTCACTGTGAGGTCCATTGTTTGAATTTGCAGATGGAGTAAAGGAATCACGTTATGAAGAGAGACTTGAAGAATGGTTTTAGAAAAGAAAGCTAACAGAATTGGCTTTATTTTTTGAATATGTGGGAACACAAACTGTTCCTAGTTTTAGTCAGTTTTTGTATTAAACATAGCAGAGTCTGTATGTCTTTAATAGCTGGCCCCAGAAAAGGTGATGTAGCTTAGTAAATGGAGCATCCGAATAACTCCATGTTACCTATAGCAGCCAAATGAATGAGCTCACCGCGGAATGACAGAATGTATATCGAAACAATCCCAGGACAAGGTTTTTGTCTTTATGGGTTAATCAATGATAGGTCTGCCATTTTAAAAAGTCTTTCTTTGAGACAATTCCAAAATGCAGCTAAATCTCTGATTATTTCTTGTAGTTCAATTTTCTGTGGATAACCCTGAATTTTTCCGCTCTTTTAAGTATGTTCTGGTGGAGTCTCTTTTTTTTTTTTTTTGTCTTATCTTTTAGGTAGATATATCGCTGGTCCTGAAAGAGTACTTACAGAAACTCAGTACTGATTTTTTTTAATGTATAACAACTTTATTAAAATACAATTCACCCATTAAAAATGTACACTTCAGTGGTCTTAATGTATTCACAGAGTTGTACAACCATCACCATAGTCAATTTTAGAATATTTTCATCACCTTAAAAAGTAACCCCCTACTTATTAGCATCACTGCTCGTTTCCCCCCATCTCTCCTGCTCCTAGGCCACTAATTACTATTCATGTCAATGGAATCATACAATATGAGGTCTTCTATGATTGGCTTCTTTCCCTTAGTATAATATATTCAGGGTTCAGGGTTCACCCAGGTTATAGTTTGTATTGGTACTTCATTCCTTTTAGTTGCCAAATAATATTCCATTGCATGTATATACCTCACTTTGTCTGTCTGTTCATCAGTTGATGGACATATGGGTTGTTTTTACTTTTTGTCTATTAAGAATAATGCTGCTAAGGACATTTTTGTACAAGTTTTTGTGTGGACCTATGTTTTCATTTCTCTTGGGTATATAGCTTAGAAGCATTTCTGGGTCATATGTTAACTCTGTGTTTAACCTTTTTAGCAACTGCCAAACTTTCCCAAAATGGCTCTGCAATACTAGATTTAAAGTGGACTCTTTGTGTTTTAAAGTTCATATCATTTTACAGAATTTTAAACTTGAGTTATGGTAGCTAAATATTGACACTTACAGTAAAAACTATGTAGTAGTATCATTTGTTAACAGTGCTTCTCTTTGAGTGATATCTGATTTTAGTTTAGCCAACAGAAGCAATTTGGTGTGCTCGCTTTACTTAAATGATAAGATTCTTAAGTAATATTTTATAAAAATGTCTTTATGGCATAAACATAAATTAGTGATTGTTCTGTACATCAGATAAGAGCCAATGAAACATAAGATAGATTGGAAGGAGTTGTAAAGGAGGGATATTTTGCAGAGCTTATCTTCCAGTTTCTATATTTTGGTTTTTTGAGAAAACCTGTTTTATCTTTGCAGGGAAAGATGAAGAATGAAATTGCTGCTGTTGTCTTCTTTTTCACAAGGCTAGTTCGAAAACATGATAAGTTGAAAAAAGAGGCAGTTGAGAGGTTTGCTGAGAAATTGACTCTAATACTTCAAGAAAAATATAAAAATCACTGGTATCCAGAAAAACCATCAAAAGGACAGGCTTACAGGTAAAGGATTAGATTGGACAGTTGGATCGAACTAAGTTAAGTGGCTGGCGCAAGGCCAGAGGACTTAAGGGTGTCCTGATCATGCCTAACGCAGTTTTATCTGCAAAATTACAGAACTCTGGGGTGTCTAGGTATTTTCTTCTCACTTATTTTAAAATACAAGTATTTGTTGATGGGGTACTATTGCCTGGACTTGGGAAGCCAATGCTGTAGGCTCATAGGAGTTAGTCTCTTTTGGTTATAGTCTGATGCCTGACTAACTGCATTTCTCCATGTATCACAAGTACTTGAGGACCCCTAGTCACCCATAAATGGGCATGTTAAGAGTTGAGGAAAATGAGTCTTTGTATCTAAAAGTATGTATCTGAATGTGTTACCTGTTTTTTGAAGGAAAAAAAATTATGGAGAAAGGGAACTAAGGTATTAGACACCTGATATGTTCTTGACACAGGAATAATCTAATTTATACTTCATAATTTTTTGTGGTAAAAGCCAGTGTAACTATTCTGTAGATGAAGGTTACTCACCAGCGATCAACAACTGGTAAATACTGGCTCTAGGATTTGAACTCAGGTCTGACTGACCCCAAATTCTCATAGGCTTTCTGTACACCACAATGCCACCACTGCCTTGGCACTGAAGAGGAAGATAATTCTCACTTGAAGCTGTCTTTTGTACTCTGGTTTATATATTATATTTACAGCTTAAAGTAAAGAAGAGCAGGCTCCTATAAATCATGTCCTGGCATGCTCACTCCCTAGTATTTATGTGACCACTCAAGAACCTGGGTTGAGAATGTTCTACGGCTAAATTCAGCTATATAACCTTGCTCCATTTGTGGATGTGGCCACAAAATATAAAAGTGAAACAGTTGTGACTATAATTACAACTACAGAAATTTTCTTTTATGTGTTCATATTGCTGTCCTCAAAGTTTCCTCCACAAATCAGCACTTCTGTGCTTTCATATGTAAAAAGGACTTCCTTTAAGCCACTGAGCTCTTGCAAGTGCAGGATTTGAGGAGTCTGTGAGGGAGGTGAAAATACTATTTGTTTATTTTTCATTTTCTAAAAGCCATGTAAGGGCCGAGCCCGTGGCGCACTCGGGAGAGTGCGGGGCTGGGAGCGCAGCGACGCTCCCGCCACGGGTTCGGATCCTATATTGGAATGGCTGGTGCACTCACTGGCTGAGTACCGGTCACGAAAAACACACAAAAAATAAAAAAAATAAAAATAAATAAATAAATAAAAGCCATGTAAGCTTGCCTTCTACTGACAAGAAAATAACCAAGGTAATTAGAGTTTTCCTCTTCATTTTTATCCAAAGAGGTTTCTTAGTAAATTAGAAAATGTAGTGAATTAAAGTAGAAATGTGGATGTTGATGCAGGCTCAAGTCATTTTTTTAATCTTCTAACTTGATTCTCTAAATTTTTTTCTGCACATCTTCATTTCTCATAAACTGAACAGCTTTTGTGAGTTTGAGCTTTTGAGGCTTTTTATACTGATTTTATTGACATTGGATGAAGACTTTTTAGAAGTGCCAAGCCACCATACTATTACTGAAAAAGGAGGCACTGTCAAGTAAACACTTAAAGGTCAGACAGTGTACAATTTCATTTCCATTAATTCTAAAAACTTGAGAAAAAAAAAGTTAGTCAAACAGGATTAAATTGGCATGCAATCAGAAGTATCATTATTGAGTCATTTTGAAGCTGTCTTCGAAGTAGAAAACTATTAGACTTAATTGTGGGTCGTTGCAGTTATAAAAATGAATAGAATATAACCAGAATTAGTAGAGACTCTTTAATCCATAGAGTAGGTTGGAGTGTTCTTTTTCTTCTAAAATATTTAGAAATTAAAATTGTTTGTCTGTAATATATACAAATAAGATGCTTGTGGAGAACAGTTTGGCAGTATTATCAAGATCTATAAAAATATTCATAACTTTTGAACTGTAAATCTAAGAATCTATTCTGGAAGCATAATCAGAAATGCAGACAAATATGTATGAATAAGGATGTTTCTTACATTTTTTAATTGTAAAAAGTTGGAAAGAGCTAAACTCAGCATTAAGTAAATGATAGAATATTTTAAGCAACTTTAAAAATTTTGATTTTGAAGGGTAGTAAATAGTCATAGTATGTACAGTGAAAAAAAGCATAAAAATATGTAAGGTATGCAAATTTTGTTGAAGCAAGGTCTCTATGTAAGCATCTGTTTTCACATATAATTTTAAAGCTTAGAGCCTACATCACCCTCATTGTAAATAAGAAAAACATACATCTAAGATAAATCTTCTTATCCTTAACTGCTTTTGATCCCAAGGGCACAAGGGACTTTTGAATTACCCTGTGCAGCATTAGAATCTGTAGCATAGGACCATCTTGTATAAAAAGGACCTAGCAGAATCTTGCATACTCTAAAACAGTTTTTTCCACTCTGAATTTGCTATATTGTTAATGGTGATGTTAAAATAGGTACATACAAATAGAATAAGGTATTGTTAAATAACATGAACTTTGTAGTCTGGTGGCCTTTATTTGAACCCTGGATCCATCACTTACTGACTCTGTGAGTCTCAAGTTATTCAGACTCTCTCCTTTTTTTCTTATACTGAGGAAAGTAGTATCTAACTCATGGGATGATTGTGAGAACTATAACACTTAATACATGGAAAGTATTTAGGAAACTGTCCATTGCATAGTAGGCCTTCAAAAACAGTTTATTATTAATTAGAAACATTTATTAGTGATTGTTATCTAATAAGAACTTTTCATTTTTTTAAATGAAAATTGAAACCAACTAATACAATAATTTGACTTTTAAAAAAACTTTAAATAGTACATTTCTCTTGATATCAGTGTATTTTATGACATAATTACTATTTGCAAGTTAACTTGTGTTTATATATTTATAGCTTCAGGTCTGAGGACTAGGTGAAATGATTTATCTAAGCTCACCTAATAAGTATTCTAGTACTAAAACCTAGGTTCTCTTGATTGATTCTTGGTTGTAGGCAGTAAATAGTTTCCATTGTGGCTACCACTCCCCTACTTAAGGAGAATGGTTATATTAACATGTATTTTTGAATTCTGTTTTGCAGCTATCTTTGAACATTCCATGAGGTAGATGTGGGTTTTTTTAGGTTAAAAAACAAATGGAACAGAGGCTATAATGGTTTAGAAACTTTTCTCACTTATTTGACAACTATTAAAACAACAACAACAGCAAGGAAAACCCTTGGGTGATAGAAGTTAAATGAAATAAGCCAATAACATGTTAGGTATCTTTTTTTTTTTTTTTCAAGATGACCGGTAAGGGGATCTTAACCCTTGACTTGGTGTTGTCAGCACCACACTCAGCCAGTGAGCGAACCGGCCATCCGTATATGGGATCCGAACCCGGGGCCTTGGTGTTATCAGCACCGCACTCTACCGAGTGAGCCACGGGCCGGCCCCAGGTATCTTTAATGATAAGTATGGGCTATGAATGGTTCTGTGTCCTTGACTTGATTTTATATTTTTAGAACAATTATAGGCAAGGCGAAGGGTGCCCTCTTAACATTTATTTTATTGTCTGGCATGTGAAAGCTAGTTAATGACAAATTAAAACTTGCCACAAGAATTTCCAAATATTATTTGAAACATTGGTTGAGGTCTTTTGCTAGAGAATTTGTTGTATAGGAGCTTGGCCTACAAAAACTTTTACCTTCAGAGTTCTAAGTAATTTCATGCAACTTTTCATACTCCTTGCTCATTTAGTGTACATGTGTAGTCGGAATAGTATGTGGGTGAACTGAGGTAGAGCCAGTTCTAGTGATTTTTGGGGGGTCACACCGGTGCCCTCTTCTTTCCACCATACTGAGCCATCTTTTTTTTTTTTTTTTTTTTTTTAAAGATGACCAGTAAGGGGATCTTAACCCTTGGCTTGGTGTTGTCAGCACCACGCTCAGCCAGTGAGCGAACTGGCCATCCCTATATAGGATCCGAACCCATGGCCTTGGTGTTATCAGCACCACACTCTCCCGAGTGAGCCACGGGCTGGCTCTGAGCAGTCTTGATGCTGCCTCTTTGCCTGTAGTTCACATTTATTATCTATTGAGGATAGGTATGCTTCTGGGTTCTCCACCAGGGTATTTTATTATTATTATTATTCACCCTTGTAAGACTAATAGGTATAAAAAGGTTTATGATTAAGACTCAGTTAAAGCTGTTAATGTAACTCTACTTTGTTGTAGATGCATTCGTGTCAATAAGTTTCAGAGAGTTGATCCCGATGTTCTGAAAGCCTGTGAGAATAGCTGCATCTTGTACAGCGACCTGGGCTTGCCAAAGGAGCTCACTCTCTGGGTGGACCCATGTGAGGTGTGCTGTCGGTGAGTTCTCGAGTTTGGCTTTGGTGGCTGAACTGATTACCATGCTGGAACTGATTTTACAAAATTCTTTCATGTACAGCCTGCTTGTGTGTCTTTATGGCCAGGAGCTGGTGGTTTGGCTTTCTCAGATGTAAATTTTATTAAGTACTCTTCTGGAGGTAATGGTGAAAGACTGGTTACATTCCTGTTTTACAGCTGAAGAAATTCAGAAAGTGATTGGGACAGAGTTTTTGTAGAGCTTTGTCAAGTTTATTGTAGACCAAAAAAGTAGAACTTAAGACATGTAGACTCTTCTAGGTCAATTATTGTCTTTCATTGGAGGTGCACTGGTCTTTCTGTTCTTCAAATTAGGAAAGAAGCTCATCCCAAATAATACTGGGTAATAACTTTTGGTTGGTCTGTCTGTATTCTCCCTCCCTCCCCTCTTTTGGTTTTTAAGTGACTGAGTTATATTTTCATGGTTTTGTTTTCATAGTGGAAATTATTTTTCATCTAATGAGCAGAATTGTAAAAGATAAGTGCTAGGTATGAAATCTATGTGAACTCTGTTTATTAAAAAACATTCATTGTGTAGCAGGCACTCTTAGTTGTGGAGTTTTCCAAAATGAAAGCAACATTCTGCTTTTAGGTTTTTCAGAGTGTAATAGAGGAGAAGGAGTGCTAAGCAAATTACAACATAGTCTGATTTATGCTATAATAGAAATATGTATGAAATGTAGTGGTAGGGGGCACAGAGAAGAAAGTTATTGCCTCTTCAAGGAAATCAGGGAAGACTCTACTGAGTATGTGATACTTGAACTGGGAGATGAAGGATCAGTCGTGGTTGACCAGGTGACAAGGTAGAAATGACATTCCAGGGAGTAGGAACATGATGAACAAAGGCATGGAGCCCCTGTAAGAATTTTCCTATGGCTGTACCTTTAGGGTGTTTATTTCTTTTTGGTTCTGAAGTACAGTTCTTCTGATTACCTGGCCCCTCCTTTATTAATTGTAGTAAAATTGCTTTTTGATGCACCTCTTAACTATGTGCTCCAAAGGTAGCAACAGCCTTTGACATGATCTTTAACAATCAAGGTGGAATTAAAGACATGTAGGAAGGTGGAATTAAAACCACGCTAAAAAGGCGTGGTTATTCCGGGTGTAGGTGAGAGAAGTTCATGGAGATGCAGATTCTCCAACACTTCTTCCTTAGGTAGAAAAAGGAAGAGTAAGCCATCTCAAGTATAGGTCTGAGAAGGTCAATCATTTTTAGATTCTGGGACTAATTAAGGACTCACCTTAGGCCAGTGTCAGACTTTAGAGCCTGTGGCCACTGAACTTCCACAGAAGACCTCAGTTTATGAAAAATAGCTATCACAAAGTTACTATACTGAATTCCTTGTTTTTTTTATTTGGCCTTCACTTAGATCCTGACTGACTTTTACTTAACACACAGTTCTTTAAGTTAGTTGTGTAGTTTCCCAGCCCATAAAAAATTAGAAGCAGCATTTGAAAGAGGGCCTTTCATTCATAGTAGTTGTAAAAGCTACCCAAAAAATGTAAGATAGTCTGAATAGAGGCGAGACCGAAAAAGGTAAAAAGTCAGCATAAATACATTATCACACAAATATAATATTTAATATAATGATCCTAAATCATCAGGGGAAAGTTTTTATGTTCAGGGATGTTTAAGAAGTTGGATAATTACATAAACATTTTGGACATATTTATTTAAAATGCTTAAAATAAGTCTTGGTACCTGAAAATAAAAGCGTTAGTTATATGGACATTCTACTTAAGTGAACACTTCATTACTTGATAAAGCCAGATAATTAAAAACTACTGTTCTTTCATATTATTTAAGAAAATTTTGCATTCAGTAGCCTCCTAATAATTTTATATATGATTAAAATTTTGCCAAAAACTGGCTGTGAGTTTTTTCCCTCAACTAATAGCAACCACCTTTACAATGTAGGGTGCTCATTCAGTGACAAAGAGAATCCCAAAAAGAAGGAGGCATTAGCAGTTGAGTCAAGGTGATTGATTTAAGTTCGTAGAGGAGAGTGAGATATTGAGAAGTGCTTTTGGACCAAAACTGGAAAGATAAATATTCTGGAAATTAAAACAAAGCTGATCTAACAGTTATAATTGAGCAAATATCTGAGAATCTTTAAAAATAATTCATTGATATACTAGAGGTTAACTAAGGTTATAAAAAAAATTGAGATGCACTCAGAAAGAACATTCTTCATATTCTTCAGTTATTCTGTCAGAATAAAATGTTGGAAGAGTACAAGGAATGCCATATAGGTAGAAAAGTTGTCACTTAGTGAAATATTTGAGAGGATACAGTATAGATAACAGATTTTTCCAGTGATGGGAAGATCTGAGAATAGCTGGCAGCTTCATTATCTACTCAACAAATTTCACAACTTTTTTTTTATAATTTCTGCAATGCTTTTTTTCTGATAAAGAGCATTATATATTATTGATTTGTTATAGATTAACTAAATTTGGCCTTGATGTTTTAGCAGTGCATCAAAGTGTCTGTTACTAAATCTCCCACGGAATTAACTGCACATTCTTGTGTTGCAGTAATTTAGTCAGCAGCTTCGCTTACCTTAAAGAGAGCCCTCATACTAAAATACTACAAAGGGGAAAGTGCAGAACCTAACTGGGTGTCAAAGAAATCTGAGTTACTAAAGCTGATCCTTCAATCATTAATGTCTGTCCTTGATTTACATTTCTTTTTCTACAATGGCAGGGATTTTTCTCAGATTTCCAGCCTTTCTGTTTTGTTTGAATCAAAACTCCTTTAATGGGTAAAATTGAAGATAGGTCTAAGCCCATTGCTAATATTACTAATATTAACCTATGAGTTAACCTTTGCTTGTATTGAAATTTGTTTAGTTTTCAAGCCATGGAGAGGACAGAGGGGCAATTTCTTTTGTCAAAATTATGCTAAAAAAATAAATAAAAAATTAAAAAAAAATTGTTTGCTAAGTAAACTTGAAATAATGGTACACAGATTCTGTGTTGTAAGGAGCTCACGCAGATGTTAAGGCATTTTATACTAAAAAGAATCACTGGCCAAAGATCAACCATTATCCAGCCCACTCCAGTTTCCTCATCAGATAGGAAACTAAGGCCTGGGGAGATTAAGTGACTTGTCTCTGGCTATAGAGCTAGTTATAGTGGCAGAGCCAGAACACAAGAAACTAAAGTCCAGTGCTCTTTCCACCGTTCTGTAGCAATTCCTTTTATGAGGTAAACTGAAAAAGAATAGAAAAGGGTGTTGTGCACCATATTTAGGTAGTATTAATGGCTTCACTCAGTCTGTAGAAATGGAAGACAGCACAGCTATATAAAGAAATAGCACTCATCTGTGAGACTACTTGATTTCCAAATAAACTTTCAAAGGCTTTATAACAGGTGGTTTACCTTATAGATAATCATTCCTAACTCCAAAATAATTTGAGATGTGTTATCTTGGAATGAAATGAACTGACATCAGTTAACTCTATTTTTCTATTGAATCAAAAGCTTGGCATTATTTCCTCTTCAGTTTTTATCTTTTTTCAGGCTTAGAATCACTTTAATTGTGTTTCTAACTTTAATTACATGTTGTGTAAGAGCTGCTTAACAATTAATTTCTTTTGTCCTGACACCAGAAATTGTTTTGTAGTGTTTACATTGTGCAATCTAAATCTACTTTAGTAGATTTGTGGGCTTCTGCTTTGTCCTCTGAATAAAAACTCTTGGTTTTACTGTTCAGTATGCTATTTTCCCTCATTGCAGAATTTTTCTTTTTCTTTTTTCTTTTTTTAAATAACCAGCATAGCCAATGTTACATATTTTGACAATTATCTTTCCTAAATCAAACCTTCAAAAATGTTTCGGAAGGATAAAAAGGCTTCTATTCTTTAAGAAACTTTGCTTAAAGTCTTTAAAAAGACTTCTTTAAGAAAATTGGGATGAGTACTGAGCAGTTATCCTAGGAATCCCTATGCAGTAGGCAATACGTTTCAAGTAAAATCCCTTTATTTTTCTCAAAACAGTCTTTTTTTTTCTTTAACTCCAACAATTTCTTCAGTTCTCATTTTTGTCAGTGTGAGTATAAGAAACATAGGCCCCCTTTTAATTTAATCATGGTAAAAGCCATACTCATAAGGAAGTATCTAGTTGATTTGTGACTTGAATTATTTGGATATACAATACATTGACTTTAAAAATACATAAGAAAATTTTACTGTACAACCAATTTCATTGGTACATACAAAAAATGTAATCAAAACAATGGATTTCTTAATAGTTGTTAGGAGTCAGTAGAAAAGAAAGAAAATTGGGGAAAAAAAGGGGTCACTTTTATTTGTACATAAACAGGTAAGAAGTAGAAAATTGTGGCCTACATACTGGCATGGAGCTGGGGTTGGCTATTGTAGGGTCAAGTTCTGGGATGGCTCATTCTTTGCCTTGGACTGATGGCTTGTCCAGACCTATTTAATTGTTTTTATGGACATTTCTTGCTTTGTGGATGTGACTTCAACAACATTTATAAATTTTTTGTTTTATCCTTAGGTATGGAGAGAAAAACAATGCATTCATTGTTGCCAGTTTTGAAAATGAGGATGAGAACAAGGATGAGATCTCTAAGAAAGTTACCAGGGCCCTTGATAAGGTTACCTCTGATTATCATTCAGGATCCTCTTCTTCTGATGAAGAAACAAGTAAAGAAGTGGAAGTGAAACACAATTCAGTGACTGCAACCCCAAGCCCTGTGTACCAGGTAACAATGAAATGTCTCCGTATTGAAGGACATGAGGGCTTGCCAAGGTATTTCAGGTAGTCTTGTTTGTGTTGCCCAAGGTTTCTGATGTGAGATTCTTGCCTTTCAAACAGTAAGTGGGGGAAGCTGCTGCTTTGAGATGTAAATAGGCATCTAGAGTCACTTTATCAAAGGGCTGCTTCACTACACAATAACTAGGATAAATATATTTCAAAAATTGTGGCAAAATAGAAAAGTCATGATGATAAAGTTCCTGATATTTTAAAATCTTATTTTATTCAAAAATTGCCAATCATTTTTTGGAGTATCGAACACTTCCAATTCATACCCTTTGGGTTTAACTTTCTTGTTCTTCTCTCTTTCCATGGTTAAAGAGAAACTTCACTAAATTATGTTTTGGTTCATTTTTTTACTCAAGCCAAACAATGTATCTTCTTTGCTTTAGCAGTTCAAGAGTCATACAGCTAATGTGCATGCATTTACAGATTCATTCACTTATTTATTTGTATCCACATACCAAAGAACATTTAATATACTTTTTGCCAAACAATACTCTTCAACAGAAAAGCTTTTCTTTGGTGGCTGGCCAGTAGAAGAGTTATTTTAAAGTCAAAAGAATTCAGAGATCTTTTGAGTTGAGCCTTATTCTGTACATATACTTATTTCTAATTTTAAGTGTATTTTCACATGTACCTATTTTTTTTTTTTTTTTTTTTTTTGTCGTTTTTTCGTGACCAGCACTCAGCCAGTGAGTACACCGGTCAGTCCTATATAGGATCCGAACCCGCGGCGGGAGCGTCGCTGCGCTGCCAGCGCAGCACTCTACCAAGTGCGCCACGGGCTCGGCCCCACATGTACCTATTTTTATTAGTTTACCTTAAAAAGACATAGTGAAACATACCAAGTTTATGGTAGGGTTGGATTTGGGCTAGAATGAAAATTCAGACCTAATGAGTAGGAAGCAGAGTATTAGAGTTTTGAGTATGAGCAACTAAAATTATAAATTCAGTATACATTCGTGTAATGAACATTATTTCAGTGTAACTTAATTTTTGATTTCTCTCCTTTTTTTTTTCAGTTGTCGAATTATCATTCCTAGGCTTGAGGGGAAGATTAGTTCTGATGAATATCATATTTTATCATATACATTATAATGTATATAACATGCACTTGCTTTATATAACTTCAAACAAGGCTGGCCTGTTAGCTCAGTTGGTTAGAGCGTGGTGGTGATAACAAAGTCCAGCGTTCAATCTCTACTGACGAGCTGCCCCCAAACAAAAAACAAACAAAAAACCCCACTTAGAACAGTGTAAAAGAGTATAATAGTGAGAAGTTTTCCCTCTCCTCCCACCACCAGTTTTGTGCCCTTTCACGGAGGTATTCATCACCAAGTTTCACGGGTTTTTTTGGTATCCTTCCAGAGAGATTCCTTATAGAGATAAGTAAACATAATACTTGTATTTTAGGGTCGTTTTTAAAACTTGTAATAAATATTTGTGGCATTTTTTTTTTCTCTCTGTGATGTGTTATATATTGCAAATTCCCTTAATTCAATTTTTGGGAATTCACTCAAATGTGTAGTAATTTTACCTCAGAATTTTGTTTGTTATTTAACCAATCAAACATGTAAGTTAGTCTCCAATTAAATTGATTGCTGCTAATTTTTTACAAGTAAATTGACCTTTAATTTTTTAGGTTTTCTTCTAAAGTTAAATTGGATTTCTTTTCCCTCATGTTGAAAGACTATTAGGATAACAGAAAGGCTTGGAAATCAAGGTGTCTCATGTCCTTTTTAAGAAAAACATTTCTGGTACTCAGGTGATTTCCTGAGCCATCATTTTTAGTAGTAATAGCTATTATATCATATGATGAAGAAGACAAATATCTGAGCAGAAGCATAGCTCCCAATCATGTGACTTCCATCCCAGCATTTAAACAAGCACCAAAAACCATGGAAACTCTTACAGCCCTTGTGTCTCATGGCTTGAATTGCTCATTGATTATTTGAACTTGTAATAATAAAAATATCAGTTTTCCAGGAAAAAAAAAAAAAAAAGAAAAACATTTCTTCTTGACATACTCATTAACAAAATGTTTCATAACAGAGAAGCACTATTACAAGCTCTTGTGTAGAAAGCTACTGCAAATGGCTCACTTTAATCTTTTCTTCCTATATACTTTTTTTTACTGAATCTGGCATTGCCAAGAGTTGTAAAAGGGATTATCAAATAAGGACAGATAAATCCTAGCTTGGTGTCTGTTTTTCAGTGTTTTCTGAAAGGTACCCCCAGAGACAGCTCTTCACGAATTAAGAAGTGAAGATTGTGTCAGTTCTCCCAAAACTGATGTATAGATTCAGTTCAAATCAATCAAAATCCCAGAAGGTTTTTTCTAGAAAGTGACAAATAGATAAAAAATTTTTAAAAAGGAGAATCAAATTGGAAGACTCACACTAATATAAAGCCATTATATTCATCAAGACAGCGTGGGTTTAAGGATACACAAATCTACAAATGGAACAGAGTAGAGTCCAGAAATACACCCATATGTGTACGGTTGGGGTTTTTTGTTTTCTGTTTTTTAACAGAAGTAACTAAAAAATTCAACGGGGAAATTCTTCAAAAACTGGTGCTGAAACAATTAGAATCTATATAAGAAAAAAAAAAAAAGATGAACCTAACTGCTGTCTGACACCAAATACAAAAAAATTGATTTGAGATGGATCATAGACCTAAACAGAAAAGTTGAATCTCTGATGTTTTTAGAAGAAAACAGAGGTATTTTTATTATCTCAAGATAGGCAAAGATTTCTTCCAGGGGTCACAATAAGCACTAACCAGAAAAAAATGGATAAATTGGACTTCATGAAAATTAAAAATCTTTTTGCTCATTAAAGAAACCATTAAGGAATGAACGGGCAAAACCAGAGATTGAGACAAGATATTCTCATTACATATATCTGTAAAATACTTGTTTCAAGAATGTACTTTTAAAGTCACTGCTATATATCAGTAGTAAAAAACAAATGACCTAATTAAAAATCATGGGCAAAAGATGTGAGTAAACACTATACAAAAGAAGTTATGTGAATGACCAGTAGGCAAATGAAAAGGTGTTCAACCTCATTGTCATCAGGGAAATTCAAATTAAAACTATAATGAAATACTACATTTTCCAGAACGGCTAAATTAAAAAGTCTGACAATACCAAATGTTGACAAGGATATGAAGTAGCTAGATTCATAAACTGAAAAACAGTACAACCATTTTGTAAAATTGGTACTTAGAAAGTTAATTATGCATCTGCCTTATTACACAGCGATTACACTCCTAAGTACCAAGAGAAATGAAAATACAGGTCTACAAATCCTCATATGAGAAGTAACTGTGCTCTTACTAGCTGTAGCATTGTTTTCTTTGTTGTGCATCAGTTTTTCAATAGTGAAAGAGTGAAAGCAGCCTAAATGTCCCTTCAGTAGGAGACCAGTTAATTTAGTTATGACATAGTCATTGCAATACTGTCTAATTGTAGTTATGTATTATCAGTACTTTATGTACTGATACGAATTTCTCTGAAATGTGTTATTATCAGATGTAAAAAGCAGAGTACAAAATAGAATGTTTTTAAAAAATGTGTGTATAAATGTGCACACAGATATATGCCTAGACTACCTCTAAATGTATACACAAAAAATTGATTAATGTCAGTTGCTTCTGAGAAGGGTAATTGAGTAGACTGGTCAGATAATGATAAGGGACTTTCCACTGTAAACTGTCCTTCTAGTATCTTTAGAATTTTCCATCATATGAATGCAGTTCTTTACAAAATATAAGTTAAAAAAAAAAAAAAAAGGCTTTACTTAGAAGGGGAAATTAAAAAGCAGAGAAATGCACACAGCTGCTGCATTTGGGGGAGAGAGGTCCCCAACTGATGATAAAAACATTTTGAATATTGTGAACTTAATGTGCCTACCTGACTTATAGGATAATCTAAGACAGTTATTAACAAACACTAAACTGGCTGTAACAGAATCAGCTGGAGAGCGTCATGAAAATACCTAGTCTCTATTCCTAAGATTTTATTATTTTTCAATATACCAGGGCTGAGGCATGGGACATTTTGTTTAAAAGCTCACTAAGTGACTCCTTGCTTAGCCAGCTGTGGAAAACCACTGGTCTATTATCTGACCTTACAAGCTTCCATTCATTCCATGTTATCTTCTCTCGTTGAAGTTGTTTTATAGTGCCATGCTTGAATTTTTTCATTTCTGCATTCATTCAGAAAAAATTGATTACCTGTTATACATGAGGTTTTTTTTTAACATACTTAGACTTGGCCATAAAAATGTCACTTAGGGTGCTAGCCTGGGACTCACTCGGGAGAGTGTGGTGCTGATGGCACCAGTGCCACGGGTTTGGATCCCATATAGGGATGGCTGGTTGGCTCACTGGGTGAGCATGGTGCTGACAACACCAAGTCAAGGGTTGGGATCCCCTTACCGGTCATCTTTTTAAAAAAAGGTCACTTAGACCTAGTCTTAGGGTAGTAGGTGAGTGATTTTGTTTGTCTTTGATGAGAAGTCTGGAAGGTCACTTAATCTTAACACATAACTAATTTTTCCTTTGAATTAACTTAATGTTTTCTCTTTTCTACAGATTTCAGAGCTGATATTCCCACCTCTTCCAATGTGGCACCCTTTGCCCAGAAAAAAGCCAGGAATGTACCGAGGGAATGGCCATCAGAGTCACTATCCTCCTCCTCCTGTTCCATTTGGTTATCCAAATCAGGGAAGGAAGAATAAGCCATATCGTCCAATTCCAGTGACATGGGTACCTCCTCCTGGAATGCATTGTGACCGGAATCACTGGATTAATCCTCACATGTTACCACCTCACTAGCTCCTTTTGATTCTGTTGGTGTGATGTTGAGAGAAAGGTAGACTAAACCTTACTACACATTAAAAGTTAAAAGTTCATATTAATAGTAGTGAAGTTAGATGGACCAAACCATCACTTATTTTTATAGAAAAGTTGTTGAGAGTAATCTTTCTTAAAAATATATATATGCACTTTAGATATATTGATATAGTTTGAGAAACTTTATTAAAGTTAGTCAAGTGCCTGAGTTTTTAATATTGGACTTGAGTATTTATATATTGTGCATCAACTTTGTTGGCTATAAGAACACTGTAGGAATGGACGGTCTGTTCTAGCACCTTTGAGCATTTACTTTACGGAGAGTATGTAACTTATTTATACACAAGGAAATCTATTTTATGTCATTGTTTGGAAGAATTGCGTGAAATTATGTAGTTGCAAATAAACAGTAATTTGAGGCATGATAATGTGTGTTTCTCTTCTGTGCATAAAAAAGATAGAGCAGAAGGGATGTTTCACTTTACTCACTGTATTTAAATATTTAGCAAAGAGAATAAACAGAATGTAAGAATTTTAAAATTCCTCCTAAAAAAATAAACTTTATTAACTGTACCTTTCCCAAAGGCCACGTATCAAAAATATGTGTATAAAAAGTCTAAAAGTTGTTAGTGGTAGCTAATTGAAAGTATAATAAAACATCTTTTAACTGTCAAAGTCACAGTTGGTAGGATTTTTCTAACCAAGAATTTGGCCTGTACTAATTTTGATGCAACATCTGGCTTACGTGCTTAATGCCATTCCATAAAGCAGAAATGTTCATATGGCAGCTCTAATCTCTGTGCCTTGTACTTTTTTCAAAAACTCTTGTCTTTACTAGAGGTCTAAAGTCAAATAGTACAGTCCTTCAGTAGTCCTTCATATTCATACCACAGTAATCCCGTCAGTCTTGCAAGCATACTCCAACTATAAAAAGAAAAAAAGAGATATATTTAAAAGTTTTTCCAAAGGTCAGTGTTTAAAAACCAAGGTCAGCAATACTTTTCCCATCACCCTTTAAATTTTCAATCTTCAATTATTTGACTTATCACAAAAATCACAATTTGCAAATAAATCATAGGATGGCTTTGGCTATTACAAAAATTCCTGACAATTAAAAAAAAATTCTCTTGAAGTATAGAATACAGAAAAGTACACAAATCATAAAGGTATATATAGCTCAATTGTATGAAAGTATTGAAGTCAGTTTTTACAGTGGAATTTTAAGCTTTTGCAACTTCATCAGAAAACTCATTTTTAGGTCAGTTAGCTCGGTTAGTGTGTGATGCGGGTAACACCAAGGTCTGGGGTTCAATCCCTTTACCAGCCAGCAAAAAAACCCCTCATTTTTAAACCTTTAAGACTTTTCTCATTTTAATTTAATTTAAAAATGTTTACTGTCAAAGTCATCACACTGTTCCCTTGTGGGTTCTAAAGAGTTTTGTGGTGATGATAGATTTTGTGGGCTATGTGTGTAAAGTTGGAAAGTTTGAAGTATTTTTATCATCGAGTTAGCAGATAGCATTTGTTCTGTTAGTTTGCTTACGTACAGGCTTGTTGTGAAAATCAGAAGCATAATAGCCAGTGTGAAGAAGGGAACACTATTTTTGGCACATACCTAGTGACCAGACCATTCTTTTCACATTATTACAGAATCTCGAATCTCTTCATTAATGCTGACAACCAAATGATAGGACTCTTTGGGCAAAAAGGCTAATTATGAATTTGACTGCATATTAGATGTACTTGCCTGTAGAAGATTCTGCCCTTTATTGACTATCCATCCTCCACCTTGCTTTGAAATTCATTTAAAGTGAAAGAAAGCTCTCATCAATACAACTTTTCTAATCCATTCCTAATGAAAAAACTATTGCTGTCTCAGCAGGTGGGTCTAAAATTCACTCCATGGGATGTAAAAGTTTGCCAAACCCTTTTTTAATGTTAATTTGTGAGACTAGGAATTAACATCTCTATCTCCCTTAGACAACTCCAGGACTGCTCTAATGAAGACAAAATGTGGCTGCATAATTCCAGCTTGAAAGCCTTACTAGGCTATGTCAAGCAGGAGTGGTTTGTTACTAAACGATGAAGATAATTTGTTTTATTTTATTTTATATCTGTAGGCATAACTGCAAAGGTCTAAATTTTAGAGGTTAAATTTGGACATGGATGTTTGAAAAATACAAATTCTTTTGGTAAGTTCTATTACATCAATAATAAAATGCTTATTTCTGGGTTTTGTTTAGTATAATGTTTATCTCAATGTATTTAGTAATACTTTTTAATAGACTGATTTCAAACTAAGATAATAAAGCATTTATGTTCACTTCTGTTCAGCTGTCACAGGTATGTGATAATTTCTTATTTGATGATTGGGAAGAGGGAAAAAACCAAAAACCTACACTGTATATTTTACCTTGCAGAGATTCTATCTATTTTACAGGTAACAGTAAACAAATAGTTTCTTTTTATTTGTATTACTGTGTGCCAGCTACTTGTTCAGTCCTTATAACAACCCCATGAGATAGGTACCATTATTATCCCAGTTTGGACAGGGACTCTCAGAGAAGTTAAAAATGCCCACAATCACAGAAAGCTAAGTAATGAAGCCCTGACTTAAAACCAAGATCACAAAAAGCTAAGTAATGAAGCCCTGGTTTAAAACCAAGTCTTGGCACCAAATTCAGTTTGTTACCTATAAAATCTACAAAATCTTGCAACTTGTGAGAAGGCTTAATATCAGATTTGAAAAAAGGAACCAGTGCAAAGATTATATTAAGCAAATGAAAGTACAAGATGTTAAAGTATCCATTAATTAACCACTAATAAATCCCTGATGAAGTTCCCTGTTACAAACTCAGTTATTTCTGAAAAGGAGGCTGAAATTGATAGTAATAAAATAAACTTAATTTTATTTGTTTGATCTATAAATCAAATTGCAATAGCTATTACAGCCAAATAGACTGAGGATTGAGATGACAAAGCAAACTATCAATTATTGGTCAAGGGGAGAGATCACAGAGAAAGGTCCAAGTTTATCACAGTCTTTAACTTTTTTCTTAGGTATGAAGTATTTGGCAACTTAACACAGTATATAATGTTAGCAATTCTTGCGCTAAATTTTTCTGTATACTCTTGAATTTGTATTCCAGTGAGTGAAGCAGCTACACTGTGAGGCTCTTAGGGAAACAACAGTATCCCTACATTACAGAGGGCACTTTATGGCATTGGCTCATACTGGAAGTTGTCATGCAAGCACTAATGATGGAGTTTGGATGTGTTGTCCCCTCCAAAACTCATGTGGAAATTTGATCCCCAATGTGGTAGTGTTGGAAACTGATTGAGTCATGGGGGCGGTCCCTCATGAATGGATTAATGCTCTCCCTGGGGGAGGGGAGATTAATAAGTGAGTTCTCGCTCGATTAGTTCCCATGAGATCTCGATGCTTAAAAAGACCCTGGCACCTTCTCTCTGGCTTCCTTTCGCCATGTGATCTGCTTGTACCCGCCAGCTGTCTGCTGTTTTTCCGCCATGAGTAGAAGCAGCCTGAGGCCCATGCCAGATGCAGCTGTCCCCGAACTGTAAGCCAAATAAACCTCTTTCCTTTATAAATTACCCAGTCTCAGGTTATTTCTGTCATAGCAACACACAACGGACTAAAACAACTAGTTACAGGGAAGGCTCATGCAATTCCCATTAAAATGTGTACTCACTTTATTCATTGCAAAAGCTATCACCCTCCACCCAGTTTAACTGCATTAGGCCGTCTTCCAGGTTCCTTTGGTTTTTCTTCATATGTAATTTTAAGGGTAACATAAGGACCAAAATGGAAACACATTTAACCCTTATCAAAAGCAATTCATTATTAGGACTTGTAGCAGATACATCACTGCAGTTAGAGTGGTTTGATTATTCTGTAAAGCACAATCACTAGAAATGAAAATATTGAAATTAATTGTTTCTACTCTCAAAAAAGGAATAGCTAACTACAGAAATAACTTCCATAACAGTTACAAACATAATCATGAGAGAGTGTAAGCTTAAATTTCACAGGACTTGAAAATACCAGCTGTTAGGATTTAGGCAGCCATAGCATGGCTAAAAAACTACTTTTATTTATGTGTATGCGTATTTACTTATATGAGGGTACTTCAAAAAGTTTATGGAAAGATTGTATTATCTTTTAATTCTGTTTTTCCACAAAATTTTGAAGTACCTTTGTATACTTATAAATAGATAATATTATATAAAATGTATAAAATGTTATAAACCTATAGGGAGTATGAGTGAAAAACATTTCCAGGCTAGAGGTTTAATGAGTCATTTCTCTACATAATTAATTTAGTGTCGTGACCAATAAATATAAGGTTGTTAGTAATTAAATGCAGATCAAAACAGATTTATTTTGACAATCATAAGATCAGTAATGCCCAGTGCTGGTGAGGGTGTTTGGGGAAGCAGTCAGTCTCATAGTGTTAGTAGAGGTTTAAAGGGGTATGTACCTTTCTGAAGGGCAATTACACCTTTTTGAAGTGTATATTGTTAAAAGGTTCTTCTTGCATATCTTCTGACCAATCAATTGTACTTCTAGAAATTTAGCTACATAAGTACTCAAACAAGGGGGTCATCTATGTAAAAGCATACATTACAAAATTGTTTTATATGGGAAAAATAATAAAAACCCAAGTAGCCATCAACAGATGAACAGTTAAATAAAATTTGAACACCTATTCAAGGAAATACTGTGGAAAATACCATGTAACCATGAAAAAAAAAAAAAGGAGTAGACTAATTTAGAATGGCATGGAACAAAATATTGCAAGTGGGGAAAGAAAAATGTTATATCTAGAATATTGTCAATACTATCTGGAAAAATAAATACCATGTTATTAACAGTAGTTAGTGTTGTTGAGGCAAGGGAAGTGGGAAAAATACAAAGAATTTTATCTTTCTACTTTGTACATTTCAATCTTAACATTTTTATATTGAGCATTATCACTTTGTCATTTAAGGGGTAAAAATAAAACATTTTTTTAAAAGTACTTAAAGACAAGTTACATGGATTTAATTTTAGCAAATACAAATACTATACATCATTAATAATCAAATTGCCTGTATGTTTCATGGGCAATCTTAGATTTCTGAATTAAACAATTGCAGTGTGGTTACAAAATCTTATTTTTTGATTGGTCACACTATGTCTAGAAGGAAATATTCCTAAATAATAAGTGCTTGTAATAGGGTAGTATTACATACTTTTCTCTCAATGTTCCCTATTATATATAATATGATAATATTAATTTCATGAGAAAAATGTTTAGTACTGTGTGGGAGAAAAATCTCTATTATTAAGAAAGAGTATTAAATACCTGGAAATAAACTTTAACAATAGCGTAAGAGCATAAAGGAGTGAGTCTTAAAAAACATCATAGAAAATTGGTGAAAGACAAAAATAAAAAACTAAATGGACTCAATATTATAAAAACTTTTCTACAAATTAATATATAAAGTCAAGGTGTAAGTCATAATTAAATTTTAAATGAAATTTTATAGAACTCGAAAACCTGATTTTAAGTTTACATGGAAGAATAATTCTCAATAGCCAAGAATTTTTTGAAAAAAGAACAAAGGACAGATTGTTCTTTCTTTTACATAATTTATTAATATATACTCTAAAGTATAACACAGGAATCCATACACCAGTGAAACAAAATTACAGGTGCAAAACCGGAAGGATTTATATGCAGACATTATATATACAGACATTTGTTATATACAAACATTAATGTTTGGTGGATGTGGCTTTTCAAATTAAAGAATTCACTTATCAGCGCCGAGCCGGTGGCGCACTCGGTAGCGTGCTGCGGTAGCAGCGCGGCGACGCTCCCGCCGCGGGTTCGGATCCTATATAGGAATGGCCGGTGCACTCACTGACTGAGTGCCGGTCACGAAAAAGACAAAAAAAAAAAAAAAAAAAGAATTCACTTATCAAAACTTAGTAGCGAGCTATTTGGCATCCATTTTTTAAAAGTTAAATTCCTACTTCAAATTATATAAATTCCAGATATATTAAAGACATAATGTAAATTATGAAACTGTAAAAGTACTGAAAGGAAAAATGAAAGGAGATATTTATACATTTAGTTTTGGAAAATGTTCACCATAACAGGAAGATTGGCAGTTTGGAATTTTTTTTTAAAAAAGCTTAAGTTTTCACAAAATGTGTTTAAAAAAATGAGTTAATATTCCTCTATACAAAACAATTCTACAAATAAATTATTAAGTGGAGTCAAATTAATAAATAAAAATGGCTAAAAACAGATTAAAATATGCCCTAATGGCACACTAATGACAAGGGAAATATAAATTGACAGCACGAAATGCCATTTTTCAACTAACAAATTGAAAAGATTGATTTGCAGTATTTTTGGAAGGCATTTTGACAATGCCAAAGTTTTAATATGTAAAAATTTTCTTATTCAGTAATTCAGATTTTATATCTAGAAGATAGCCTATGGAAATGCTTTCACAAATGTACAAAAATTGATGTACCAGAATGCTTGTTGCAGCATTATTTGCAATAATGAAAGATTATAATTCATTTATACTATATAGGAGCATGAGGCCAATAAAAGTGATGTGTGTATATTGACACGGAAAGATGTCCATGATATTGTATGTGAAGGGTGAAAATAGGTGTAGAAAGTAAGGATAATAACAGAACTTACTAGGTTTATCATAGAATGAAATGAGATGATTAATGTAAAACACTCCAGTATGTGGCAAGTATCAAATGCTCAATGAATCTTATTATATTTACATAAGGTGTGCAAAGGGTGAAAACAGGTATAAAAAGTAAGTATAATAATAGAATCCACCTAGAATTATCACAGGATAATGTTACAATTATTGTTCATATCTATGCACACATGTATAAAGCATTTTACCTAGCAAAATGGAAATTAAGTACTTTCAGTTCATTCTGTTCGTTGATAAACCTGTGTACTAGTATTAGCTTCATTTTACAGATGAGGAAACTGAGTCTCAGAGCATTCAAATAAGTCACTCCAGGTGACCTAACGAGTAGGGCCTTAAAACCCAGGCAGTACGACTCCAGGACACATACTTTTAGGAGCTAGACAGAGGATTGCAAAGCCAAACTATTAATAATGATTACCCTTAAACTGTTTAATAATAGTGTGTGAGCATTGTTTTTTGTCATTTAGATAGCAATAAAATAGATACCATTTTGGTATTCTTTTGGTTTAGATCAGATTTGAATAAAAATGAATAAATCACCTATAAAATTATTGGCCACAAGAGGGCATCAGATAGTCTTTTCCAACTTCAAAGCTAAATTAGGTTGTATTTGCAAATAATTTTATTCTACATGAAAAGTGCTAGTGGTTATAGTTTAAATCGCTGATTTTCCTCTGGATCTACATGTAGAAATTGCCATTGGTAATGGAGGATTTTAACTAGGTATGCCATAGTTATATACAACAAACATTTCTTTGTTAGAACTACTTTTTTATTAATAAAAAAGTATTGTTCATTAAATACACAAAAGCATCAGGAAAGTTAATCAGAATCACCTATTGTCCCTCCAGCAGACAAAACCACTGTTGATATTTTAGTGGACGGGTGAGCTTTTACTTAATCTACTGCTGTATTATTTTGTTATGATATGAAATATATCTATTTTCACATATTTGAAAATATGAAACATTTTTCTTATGTCATTGATTTTTTTTTTCTAAAGCATGATTTTTTAATAGTTTCATGATACTCATATGTATGTGCCTTAATTGCTTTAACCAGTCTTTATCATTAGATATTAATCTACAGATTTCTTTTGGAAATGTCTTTTCAGTCATATATCTTAATATATACCACCTTTGGTGGTAGTAGTAGAGGTGGTGGTGGGGAGTATTCCTTTAAAGTCTAGAAATAAATGGGCATATTAATCTCATAACCGCTGCTGACTTTTTGAATTCACAGATAGAAAATGTATAGACAATAAATTTTTTAGAGTTGAAATAAGTAAAGCTGTAAAATTCAACAGAAAAACATCTAGAGTGATTATTTGTTTCATTAAACTCAATGGAAAAAACATTGTTTTTGCATCTTATAGATCCTCTAAAGAAGTAGTAATGATAAAACATACTGATTAAAAATGAAAGTGTATTTAAAATTTTTTAACTTTGTCTAAAGTGAATGGAGCATGAAAAATGTAAGATTCAATTTTGTCATCTGAGTTATTACTAAGTGAAATCTGTTTCATGTTTCTTCTTTTGGTTAATTGCATTTCCCCTAATTCTGTCTGCTTGGTGTGTATGTATAAGAGAGGAAGAGACAGAAAGAAACACAGAGGACTCGCTGACAGTCAAATTCTACTATAAAAAATTCTGATAGTCTGCACTGAGGAATATTGTTGATTTCTTGCTTGCTGTGTATTCCCAATGTCTAGAACTCTTTGGTGTATATTAAAAAACTACACGTGTCTAGACTAGTATATCAGTAAATCTGCCGTTAGGAAAAAAAGGCACATGTATTCAGAAGAAGTTAATAAAAGGTGCAGATCAGAAGATAGAAATAATATTCTTAATATAGCCCAGTGATAAGACAGACCGTATTTAAAACTTGATATTGATAACTAAATAAGATCCTTTGGTAAATAATTTCAAAATACCATTTGTGCGGTGATACTGACAAATCTGGGAAGAAATACACAAAAATTAAAGGATGTGACATAGGATTTGACATGCAGATTTACAGCACAATCCCTCTTCCCCTACACAATCAGGATTGGCTGTCAAGAATATGGAAGTGGGAATCCATTAAAAATGATATATCCCTTGGGCTGAGCCCGTGGGGCACTCGGTAGCGTGCTGCGCTAGCAGCGCGGCGACGCTCCCGCCGCCGCGGGTTCAGATCCTATATAAGGATGAGCGGTGCACTCCCTGGCTGAGCGCCGGTCACGGAAAAAAAAAAAAAAAAATGATATATCCCTTAAACATTTTAAATGTTTAAAATATATCAGTATACTTTCAGTCACCAAATTTTCGACGTAGAATTAAGAATTTTTCTTAAAATGTTGGTCTGTTGCTAGGAGTTATCTGTGTTTTCTTTATAATCTGTATCCATAATATATGGGTCCTCATTTAAAGTTTGGTTTCTTTGCAGAAGACTACTTTTAATGTACTTCTGAAGCAGAATCAGATTTTTCTTTTCCTCAAATATGTTGTCTTCACCATATCTAGGATGGTTGATATGTACTATTTACTTAAGTTATGTAATCATAGCACTATATAACAAGCATAAACAGTTGGTGCCAAACATAGCAGACCCTCATCAAGCACACACCCCACTAGTGCCACCATGGGCATCAAGAGAACAGTCTGCAATTGTTGATGATCAGTGTGCCCAGGGCAACGGGAACTACATTTTAGAGAGGGACCATATGGCACTGGACAGGAGAGTCAGCTGTCCTTTTGTTGGCCTTCTCCTTGGCTGGTGTTGCTAAGAGGGGAAATATAAGGGGTGCAAGACAGCCTCACACTCTAACTCTTCCCTTCTTTCTTTTCATATAGTTCTTTCAGGGCCTGGACTGCCAAGGATTCACAATTCCTAGAAAAATACTAGACCAGGAATCAGGAGAGTTGGGTTCTGTTCCTAACTATGTGGCCCTTGGGAAATCAAAACCTTTCTGGATCTTCATTTTTTTAAATAAGGTGATATTGAGCTAGATAACATGGAACATTATATAGTAATATTTTTGTTATTATGTCTTTCATAATGATTTCAACTTATCTGTATCTAGTTTAAAAACAAACCTAACTCTAAAGTGCCATCTTTCATCAAATAAGCATTTTTTTCCCCAAACATTTGTTTCCTACTCTTGCTTTAGATAAGCTATCATCTTGGGAGCAGGACTTTTAACTTTCAGATTTGCAACTCCTTGATAGTAAAATATTCAAATACATTAGGAACCATCTGAGAATTTGCAAGACAGTGACCAAAGTAGTGAATGCAGGATGACACAATGTAGACATTAACTACCCTGCACTATAATACTCTTTCCTTAGAAGACTATCTTCACATTGCCGTTACAGACCAAAATAAATAAAATAAACAAAACCCTAAAAGCTATATCTTTAATACGAATCATCCCTTATTGATGGCTTAATACCAGCCAGACGCTGTGCTAGGCACTGTACATAGTTCATTCCTTATTTGCTCAGTGTTGGAGCCAGGATTTGAACCTCTAATTTCAGAGCTCAAACTCTTAACCATGATACTTACTGCTTCTAGCCAAATCCTTCCATTTATCTTAATTCATGAATGAGCACCCAAGTTGATTGCACACAAAAAGCCAGGAATAAGCATTTCTTATGTATGTAAACCTTGAAAGCACTAATTTATGGCCATAATGGATCCCTTTCTAGCATAACAAACAAGGCAGGGGATTAAGTTCCTTTCTGTATGAGGTACTATACCTGTGAGCAGCCCTGTTTTTTGCTTCAGGAACCATTACAAGGAATTTTAAGAGATTTTACCAGATCATAATTAGGTGCTTCTGGTTGCTTCTATTAATTATTCTCAAAGAAAGGGTCCAAAAAGGAATCTCAAGATAATTGGGATAGTGCTGAGTTTTTAAAATCTTTTCTTTCTCAATGTCTTTGAGTAAGTGGAAAGAGAGGACTGTACTTATATTTGTATTAATTAACATTTGAGCATTTAATCATTAAAATATGCTTACTGGCTAATGCCACAGGAAGCAGAGTGAATTTTAGAGGGTGTGTGTGAGCATGGCCAAGTCATCTGATGGATCTTTTGGATGAGATGATACTGTTTCAATTATTGCTTTGGTACTACAGTTGATGTACAAAAGTAATACATGTATGTTGAAGAAAATTTGAAAAACTACTACCCCAAGTTGATCTCTTAAAAAAATTGGTGTACCTTTCCTGTAACCACCATAAACTTTTTTTTTTTTTTTTTGCAGAACTTGAACTGCTATGTAGATTTTCTTATCACATATCTTTTGCCCATAACATTACATGAAATTTAAATCAAACCTATGTATACATATGTTCGTAAAGCCTGTTAGCTACTATGCAGTGCATCTTTACCTTGTCCTGAATGTAGCAGATCCTATCTTTTAGTTAACAGGGCAGAGATTATATTTCCTTTTATGTAATTATTTAATTTTACTTTGTGTTTTGTTGTTTCTGTGAAAACATAAAATGTCCCCTCCTAGTCAGATTAATAAACTGGTGAATGTTGGACTGTGATTTTCCATATCATAGTTGCATATTGCCATCACTAGTATCTTCTCTATCACATGTTCTCTTCCCAGAATTGCAGGGCCATTCTACTGTTCCCTAGAAATGTTCTCATTGTTGACAGTTCTGGGACTGTGAGAGGAAAACTGTCCTACTTAACATTACAAGAGCATAGTGCCAGCAGCCAACATTCAACTTCAAACAGTGACAGCTGACCTAACACACAACCTAAAGACATCTTCTTTTCAAGTGCAAGATAACTCATTTTCTTCATCAGTTTAGTTTGTGCTGATTCCATAAAACTGCTCTGGGAAAAACTCCAGCAACTTGAAGAAACCAAAGATAAATTAAGGAGAAATACACTGTGATGGGGATGCATCTGGTGATGGCTTGGTTTTAACATTGCCAGAGCTGCTGCATTATCATCATCAACAAAGATTGCTGAGAACTTATTATGTGTTGAACATTTAGATGTAAAGATGTCTCTCTCTGCCTTTGAGAAGTCAGACATCTGCTTAGAGAGAAGAGACAAACACATGAAAAGACAGGTGACCCTCAGCTTCCTATGAGGGTACAATTTCAAGGAAGGAGAAGTTGGGATGAACCAGAATGATTTGGGCTTGTTTTTTCTAGTGGTGGAATTTAGGAAGTATTAAGATTTCATAGTCAGAAAAGGGCAAAGCCATAAACAGTAAAATAAAAATAACCTGAGGGAAAAATTATAATTCATATACAAAGTGCCAATTTTATTAACACTTAAGAGCTCCTCCAAATTAGTAGAATAATAGTACAAAAGAAAATGGGCAAAAGATATCAACAGTTTTCAAAAAGACCAATGGTTTTTAAACAAAGGAAAAAATGCCCAATTGAGTAAACAGAAAGAGGTCAAATTTCAAACCATGAGATAATTTTCTCCTGTGGTTGGGAAAGAAGAGAAAATTAGATAAGAGTATTAGTGAAGATCTGCAGGGGATAAACACTCAACCATTAAGAGTATAAGTTGCTACAACACTTAAGAAGGTGTTTTGATAATAGGTATAGTATTCTTTACTCAGTACCTCCCTTATTAAAAATTTATCTTAAAGATATGTACATAGAGGCAAATTTTGCATATACAGATACAGTGACTATAATTTTTTCTCATTATACCAAAAAGATGAAACTAATTTAAGTGGCCGTCAATAAGAGACTGGTTGAATAAAGTACAACGTATCACTTTGATGTAGTATTACATAGTTTTGAAAAAATGATTTTATATATAGATAGCAGATGCATAGATAAATACAGAATGATCTGAGAGGAATTGTTTTTAAAGAAGTTTGCAGAAAACTTTATTTTTCTTGAAAAAATATATACATATATATGCAAGTATATAGAGAGTTAAGTATGGTAGTGGAGGGTTAGTTGTAAAAGTCCAAAGCCAGGCTAGGGTTTGGACTTTTAATCTTTAATTAGGAGGTTAATGTAAGGGTTTTAAGAAAATTAACCTGGAAGTAAAAGTTTTAATCAACTCTTATCTAGGAAAACATAGTATCTGTAGAGGAAAGTGACCATCTATTTGCTTCCATAATTGGGTAGATTCTTACTTCTTTCTAAAGTGGTCCACCACCTCTTCATGTCTGAGGTTAGATGCCTCCAAGTCCTCTACAACCAGTAGTAAGTGAATAGGAAAGGTGATATGTTTTTATAAAAAGCAACAGGAATGAAATAAATCATGCCTTCATACAAACACACTTGTATTGAGCACTTACTCTTTGCCAGTCAAAAGTTCTAGGTCCTAACTAGGCCCAGCATAAGTTCATGACCCAAAGCTCCCCAGCATTTTTAGGACCATTCAGGGTCCCCTTTCTGTGTTCTAAGCCTCTTCCATTTTTTACCCCAAATTTCCTAAATTTCACCTCAGTCTTCTTACCTCCGAGTTACCTCCCTACCTCTTACCTCCTGCCCAGCCCTCCCAGGGAATAAGCTCACATCTACTTCATGGAGAAAAGTGAGACCATCTGATAACATTTTACCCATAGAGCCAAAATGTATTAAATCTGCCCCTAACTCACTTTTCAACCTCCCTCTGTGGAGAAAATGTTCTCCTTTCCCTCTTCAAGTTAATCCCTCCACTTAAAATTCTTCATTCCATCTTGTTTCCAGGCCCCTTCTTCCCAGCCTACGTTAATTATACTCATGTCTCTCTCATCTTAAACAAACCTTTGCCCTTCTCTAGTTATGGTGTCCTCTTGCTTCTTCCCTCCTGTCATGGCTAGGAACCTTGAAAGAATAGTCTAATAGTTTTCATTTTGGGCCTTCTGAATCGGATGTCTCAGGAGCTAGTGGGGATCAGATGAAGGGGGGACCTGGGGATGAAATGAAATAACCATTTCATCTATTTTATATAATTTGGACCCTATATAAGATTTATTTGAGCCAGATGTGGTTTACCTGCAAAATATACTTCCTTAGATCTCATTCATGCTTCAATCCACCAAACTAAGGGGTGGCTCAACCATTCCACCAGAAGGGGTCTGTCAACATGAATGAGTTCATTCTCAGAGTAATTTCTTTTCAGTTCTTTTGCACCCCACGGTGCTGACTTGGGTCATCTTCTCACTGTACACATTCTTTCCTGGTGATTTCCCCCTCTACTTTGGATTAAACTTATGAATGATGTTGGCTTTAAAAGGCCAGAACTTTATCACCTCAAACCTGTTAGGATGGCTATTATTTAAAAAAAAAAAAAAAAGTGTTGGCAAAAACATGGAGAAATTGGAACCCCTGTACACTGTCGGTGGGAATGTAAATTGGCTCAGCCAATATGGAAAACGGTATGGAGTTTCCTCAAAAAAAAAAAAAAAAAAAAATAGTACTACCATATGATTCACCAATCTCACTTCTGGGTATTTGTACAAAAGGATTGAAACCAGGATCTCGAAGAGATATTTGCAATCCTATGTTCACTGCAGTATTATTCATAATAGCCAAGATGTGGAAACAATCTAAATGTTGGTAGATGGATGAATGGATAAAGAAAATGTGGTATATACATACAGTGGAATATTATTCAGCCTTAAAAAAGAAAGTCCTGCCATATGTGACAACATGGATGAACATGGAGGGCATTATGCTAAGTGAAATAAGCCAGTCAGAGAAGAACAAATATTGCATAATACCACTTACTTTATGAGGTATATTCAGCAAAATAGTCAAACTCAGAGAAGCAGAGAGTAGAATGGTGATTGCCAAGAGCTGTGGGGAGGGAGAAATAGTAGAAATGCTATTCAACAGGCAAAAAGCTTCAGTTATGTAAGTTGTAGAGATCTGCTGTAAAACACTGCCTATAATTAACAATACTATATTGTTCCCTTAAAATCTGTTAAGCAGGTAGATCTCATGTTAAGTGTTCTTACCACAATTAAAAAAATAAAATAAAAAAGGCCAGAACTTCACTTCTTCCCCTTACCAGTTTCCTTAAATTGTGGGTTAGCTATCATGGCATCAACAAAAAAGTAGCTTGTGAAAACGGTCTGGCATATGAGAAACAGTGGTTTCACTTAAATTCCCCAATTACTTTTGTCTAAGAACCCATTGTTTTAATACATGTGCTCTGAAATTGCTTGAAAGAATGGAGAAGACTCTAGGAATGCAATATTACATGTAACAGAAAACTGTAAACAATCTCTAGGTCCAAAAATAAAATGATGAGTTATGGAACACCAACTTAATTAAATATCATGCACCATTAGAATGAATACATATGAAATACTTCTAACAACAGATGTTTACGATAGAGTATCAAGTAGGAAAAAAAGAGAACATATGCTTTAAGACTAAAATGCATATATTTAAATATGCTAGAAAAGGAATAGATTAGACAAATTTTGATGATAATGTCATTTAATTGATGATATTTTAAAATTCATTTACTGTTGTTACAGTGCCATCTTAAAGAAACAATTTAAAAAATATTCCACTATCAAGTCAGATGAAAATAAAATTTGGAATATGTAATGAGTTAAACACATCCTGGCTTATAGAGATGGAAAATTTTTTAAGTTTCCATTACTGGTAGGTATTTATATACAACACATGGAATGATGTCACAGATTATAGCAATATATGTATATTCTAGACTTTTGGAGATAATCTAAACATAATGGAAATTTAACTACATATAGCTATATTGGTGCTGCTTTTGATTGAACAGTGACAAAGGTGTGAGTAGAGCCATTTCTTTTCTTGTGCTGAGTCATAATATCAAGGCTCTACTTCTGAGCTACTCTATAAACCCCAAAAGTAGAGTAACCATAAATCTCACTGTCCAATCCAAGACACTTTTGAGAGCAAAAGATTTATTGCTGTTAGTTACTCACACTTAGGTAACAGACAAAATTAGACTGTCTTGGGAAAATTGAGATATAGTTACCTTGTCCTACATTAATATGAGGTAAATATTACTATTATAATACAGTAATGATATGATGCTAGCAGCCAACACTTACTGAGCACTTGGTAATCTTCAACTGAAAAAATGGGTGACTTACATCTCACTATACATTGTGCATTACCTTTTGGAAATAGTGAAAAGCTAAAGAAAATTGTCCAGATCCATGAAAAGTTATACTGTGAATAACTACAGAACTCCTTTAAAGCTCTACCTCCCTGAAAAAATACTGTTTTATCTTGTCAGCAAGATTCATAAAAAAGTCAAATTCATAACCATTTCATCAACTACTTTTTTTTCACTTGACAAGCAGATGTTAGGCTAACAAAGTGTATTCTGGTCACGGGTAGCTGAAATACCAACAATGAGTATACTCTTGGGGTGGGAAGGAGGCAACTAAGCATCATGGAAAAACTATGTTGATTTAGTCATTAATGTGTTACTATTTTTATTATGCCACTGAAAATTAAACAGAAAACCCTCTGGGCACGTGTTCCACACTATATTTTATAGTCCCTCTTCATAATTTGCAATCATCACTACTTTTATGGGTTGAATTGTCCCCCTCCCAATTTTTATGTTGAAGTCTTTTAGCCTTCAGGATCTCAGAATGTGACCTCATTTGGTAACAGATTTGTTAACAGTCATGCAACTCTTAATGGGGATACATTCTGAGAAATGTGTCATTAGGCAAATTCATTGCAGTGCGAGAGTGTTATATAAGGTAAGAGTAATGAATTTTCCTGTTATCTACACTGGTCACTAGTTGCATGAGCATGGGCCCTCTAATAATCCTATTACTAAGTCTCTCTGTGCCTCACTTTCCTCATCTGTTACATGGAGATTAGAATAATACCACCCACACAAAGTTATGAAAATTAAATTACAAGTGGGGATTGTTCCTGGCACTCAGCAAGCAGTCAGTAAGTATTAGCTGGTATTAACTATTATTTCATTTTGGGGATGGGTAGGAATCACTTAAAAGTGCAAGATTTAGGCTGGCTGGTTAGCTCATATGGGAAAGGATTGTGCTGGTAACACCAAGTTACCCCTATTGGCCAGCTACCAAAATAAATAAAAATGCAAGAATTCTAAGGTAGACAATAGCCCTTTCACTTGGAGTCAGACCTAATGTGTCAAATGCTTGGCTTTCTATCTTAAAGGTCTGAGCTACCTTTATCACCTTGTAGGTAAGCTAGGCACTCCTGAATATAGTCTGTAGTAGTTTATAGCAACATCACTGCAACCATGTGAATAATATGCTGTGCTACAGCATGATGATGGCTATGATGTCACTAGGCCACAGGAATTTTTCAGCTCCATTATAATCTTATGGGGCCACTGTCATATTTGTGGTCCATCACTGACTGAAACATAGTTATGCAGCACATGACTATATTTAAGACGAGGACATCAGGGTTGTATTAGTCCATTTCTGTTGCTTATAACAAAATATCTGGAACTAGGTAATTTGTTAGAAAAAAAATTTATTGCTTCCAGTTTCTAAGGCTGGGAAGTCCAATGTGCAGGGAACACATCTGGTGAAGGCCTTCCTTAGTGGTGGCTTCAGCAACACAGGGTATCATGTTGCGAGATGGCGGAAGCAGAGAGAGAGAGACTCAAGTGCTCGTGACCACTATTATTAAGCCATTCACTAGGGCATGGTCCTCAGAATCTAATCACCTCTTCAAGGCCCCACCTTTCAATGACCATAATAGGATTTCCCACCCTCTTAACAGTCACAGTGGGGATCAAACTTCTAATACATAAAACTTGGGACACAATTCAATCCATATCATTCCACCCCTGGCCCCCTAAATTTATATCTTTCTCACAGGTAAACACATTCATTCCATCCCCAAGGTCTTAACTTGTTTCAACTCAAAAGTCCAAAGTCTCAAGGTCCCATCTGTGAAATCAAAACAGGTTATCCACTTCCATGATACAATGATGGGACAAGAATAGGGTACATATTCCCATTTTTAAAAGGGAGAAATAAGGCCAAAAGAAAGGTGTAACAGGTCCCAAACAAGTTTGAAACCCAGGAAGGCAGGCATTGAATCTTACAGCTGGTGAATCATATTGGTAGTCCTCTACATGCTGGTATGGGGGTTGGGCCCCCAAGTCCTCAGGCAGCTCTACTGTGGCTTTCCTGGTCTGAGGCCATGCTTCAGCTCCCACAGGCTGGCATTGCATGCTGGTAGTTCCACAAGTCTGGGGTCTCCATGGCAGTCCTGCTCCCATAGCTCTACTAGGCATGGCGCTGATGGGGTTTCTCTGCTCCCACTCGGACCCTGTGTTTCTGCTCGGCACTGCTCTAGTGAAGGCTCTATGTGGTGAATCCGCCCCTGCAACAAATCTCTTTCTGGGCCCCCAGGATTTTCCATACATCCTTTGAAATCGGGGTGGAGGATCCCAAGCTTTCACAGCTCTGGCATTTTGAGAGCCTGCAGACTTAACACCATGTGGACACCACCAAGGCTTTCATCTTGTGTTTTCCAAAACTTCGGGTCAAGCCACACCTGGGGCCAATTTAGCCATGGCTGGAGCAGCCAAAGCTTCCAGGGTGCTGGTGTGGGAAGCAGCTTTCTGAGCTATCCCCAGGCAGGGAGCCCCTGGAGGGTACCTCCGGCCTATTCTGTCTCCCTAGGCTTCTGGGCCTGTAATGGAAGAGGCAGCCTCTGAAATGCCTTCAAGGTCTTTTTTCCCCCTTTTGATAATCCCATTCTTCTGTACTATTCTCCTTAGCAAAGAGTTGCTGGATTGCATCCTTGCTTTTGTGGCCAGGCTGAAAGTCTTCCAATTTTTTGCCTTCTATTTTCTTTTGAATTATTAATTCTGGCTTTATCTCATGCCTTTTCTGCCATAACTCAGCATAGGCTGTTGCAAGTAGCCATGCAGCTTCCTTAATGCTGTGCTGCTTAGAAATTTCTTCTGCCAAATATGCTGGGTCAGCACCTTTAAGTTTCACATTCGGTAAAATTTGAAGGGCATGAACAGAATGCAGCCAAGTTCTTTTGCCAGTTCATTGCAAGGGTAATCTTTGCCCCAGGTTCCAATAAACTCCTTCTCATTTACATCAGATATCTTCTCAGAATGGCCTTTACTGTCCATATTTCTATCAGCATTCTTGTCACCACCTTTTAACCAGTCTCTAAAACATTCCAGACCTTCCCTGGGTTTCTTGTCTTCTAAACTCCCACCAACAGCTAGGCTTTTTCTAGCCTACTCCTTCAAATTCTTCCAGCCTCTCCTCAATATCCAGTTCCAAAGCCTCTTTCATGGGTTATCAAGGAGTGGTTCTGATGGAAAGCAAGTGAACATGTTAACTCTCTCTTGCTCTTGTCATTCTCACCATGTGATACCCTGCATTGCCACAGGACTCTTGTAGGGAGTCCCTACCAAGAAAGTGGCCCCCACCAGACACGCCCCCTGGGCCGTGAACTTCCCAGCCTCTAAAACTATAAGAAATAAATTTCATTTTCCTATATATTACCCAGTTGCAAGTATTCTGTTATAAGTGATAGAAAATGGACTAATACAAGCACCTAACAGCTTCCTTTTCTCTAGTTACCTTAAAGCAGCAACTTTTTTTTCCCTGTAAGTATTTAACAAAATTAAAAAATTAAGGGCTGGCCAGTTAGCTCAGTTGGTTATAGCAGTGTTGATAACACCAAGGTCAAGGGTTCAGACCACAGCACCGGCTGGCTGGCACCCCCCTGCCCAAAATTAAAAAATTATCTGAGTAATTACATACAACAAAGTATGTTTGATTTACACTTCAGAAATAGCAAAATAACTGAGCTTAGTTTCTAGAACTGGCTTCTTGATCTTTTCACTGTTGCCATTATTGCATCTTGAAATCACATTTAATTATTGCCTTAAACTAGACCACTTGTATTTAGTAACAAATTACTTTGTATTCAATGTTTTTGCAATTAGCTTTGCCATTTGTTACTTATTTAACCAGAAATATGATCTGGCCTTTAGAACTACAAGATTAAAATATGGTCTAAATTAAAAGCATTAAATTATACTCTGTAGTTTCACTTAGTATATCTTACTGTAATCTCGATTCTTTGAAAGTCTGGGTATCATTATCAGCATCCCATCTACCAGGGATAAATACAAAGAATTTTCATTTCTGTATCAATTCTGAATCTTTAAAATCTTTCAACATCCCTTTTGAAGTAAGTATTTTTATCCCTATTTTAAGTTCTAGGAAATTTGAAGGTAACTGAAGCAACTAATAATAAATGGTATTTTGAACATGCCTGACTCTAAATCCTGTGCTCTCTTAATCTGAGTAGAAAATTTCACATTAGTGTAAACCAGCAGTTCTCAAATAGTGGTGATATGCCTCCCACCCCTGTGGGCAGAGGGGGTTATTTGGCAATGTTTGGAGACACTTTTCATTGTCACATCTGGGGGGGGGGGCAGGGGGTAGTGACACCTAGCGGGAGAGGCCACAGATGCTGCTAAACATCCTACAATGCATAGGACAGTCCCCTGCAACAAAGAATTATCCAGTCCAAAATGTTAACAGTGCCCAGGTTGAGAAATCCTAATATAAACAAAATATTCCTCAACATGTCTTCTTATAGAAGCATTAATATCCTATCCTGGTTTTTCCTGAAATCAGTGTTTAGAGTCAATGAAAATAGCTATAAACCATAACAAGATGTTGCTGCATTCTAAATGTTTGTGTTCCCCTAAAATTCATATGCTGAAATCTTAACACCCAGTGTGATAGTACTCCTATTAAGAAGTGAAGCCTTTGGGAAGTGATTAAGTCATGAGGGTTCCACCCACACGAGTGGGAATAGTACCCTTACAAAAAAGGCTCGAGCAAGCTCCCTTGTCCCTTCCACTATATGAGGACACAGCAAGAAACACTGTCTTTGAAGCACAGAGCAAGCCCTCACCAGACAACGAATCTACCAGTGTTTTGTTCTTGGACTTTCCAGCCTCCAGAACTGTAACCAATAAATTTGTTTATAAGTTATCCAGTCAAAGGTATTTTACACCAGCAGAAGCAAACTAAGACATATATATTTAACACATACGTGCATGCACATTTTTAATACATCTAAAAAACTCAAGTTTATACAGTGAATTCTAAAATGATCATAGAACTTGGGAGTTTTCAACTCCAAATATTATACACTGTCACATACATACACAGGAGTAGAGAAATATATACGTGCGTTTGACATGTTTTCATTAATGTATGATTGTTGCAATCTTCATTCTTCCTGTTTAAAGGATGCACAGGGAAAAGGGGAAATCTTGATGCAGGAAAGCAGGGAGGAATAACATATTAAAGCTTTAGCAGACTTCTTTTTAAAGGCACAATAAAGCCACACCACAAGGCAGAGAACTGCTTTCTTGATTTTATTTCAAAAGTACACACGTCACAAAACTAGAGCAAGTTTTTGTTTTTTTTAAACAAACTTTGTTCTTACAAATTTCAAAATGTGCACCACTGGATATGTAAGCCAGAAATTTTAAATACAAAATCTGAAAATGACACTATCAATTCTCTACTTCGCATACGTGAAGTGTCAAAATATTTTTCTCAGTAGTACAAGTGTATTTATCACTAAAATTCACAGTTAGGGACAAGAATAAGTAAATCAATGAATTGTGGTTCTCTTAACACTTGTGTCATTAAATAAATTAGCAGAAAACACAACATTCTTCTTTGATGGAACTTTTAGTGTCCATTACTAAAACCAATCCCAACTGATATTCACTATATTCTTAAGTTACAAAACAGGATATTTACTTTGTAAAACTTAATTAATTAATAAAAGGCTGGTATTAACGTCCATAAGATAAATGATCAGCCTTCCCTATAGACAAATAAACACAACCACAATTCACAAATTTATTATCCTTCCCTGCTTCTATAACATTTATAAAAAGAATCTGTGCTCCTTTATAGATTATTTTAGTGTCAAAATAGGCATATGAGTAAGAAATCCTATTGCAGAACATGTTGCCTTTATTGCTGGAATATCTGAAGGCATATGAAATATTAAACTTGCCCAGAACATTTACACTACTAAACACAAGAATATTATAAAGATATATGTACATATATATAATATATAATGTCACAAGCCACTAGAAAGTTAAAATTATGCCAACATTTTTTACAAACTACTTCTTACATGACACACCAAAGTATTAACCACATAAAATATGGACTTTTTCTGTTCACACTAGAATAAGGCATCTGAAAGCCCTAAACACTGTTGAAACAAAAATTAGGAAAAAAAACTCTAAACATTCATAAAATTCAAATTTACATGCTGCACACACAAAAAGACACTGAGAATAGTTATCATAAGAAGCCACACATTACAGAATTTGACAGCCAACTTCATGCAATGATTTCTTTTTAATCAAAATGTTTACTTGCCCCTAACTTGCTCCAAATTTCCAGGACTCAATCTTAAATTTTAAAAATTATCTTTTTGATAAAGATCAGGTATTTCTTCAAATCCATTATCTATACGGATAATTATTTGGGTTTTTTCAATTAACCTCCCCCTAAGACACACTCAGGCTATGTTCCCATTTACCAAGTGCATGGCAGATAGCTCAAATTTATAGGAAGTAATTTGTCCAGAATAACTGGTCAATGTAGTCAATAAGAATCTTTTTTGAGGATTGGAGGTGAGAAGCTTTCTAACGCGAATATTGTAAGATTGCCAGTAAGAAAAAGAATACCTGTAAACTGCTCTATATTCCAAGCCCAGAACTATATACGCTACAGTATCATTTCTCTTCAAATTATCCCGTGTAACTTAAAAGAGATGGTATCAAGTCTCTCAGGTATACAGTGGAATCAAATGGTTTTGCTTAAGATGCGAGCGGTCCTTGACAGATGTTTGGCTCTCTAGCTGAAATGCTTTAATTTTTTGATGAACTACTTGGTGATTACCAATAGTAATTCTAGAACAAATATTTGATCTCTGGCTCAATGGAAATTATCAGTACTATCTAACCTCTGGATCAAATGAAAATTACAATGAGAATAGCTGGTGACATAAGTCTAAACTAAACTAAGTCCTCTAAACTTAATCACACTCAATCAGTCTCTTCAGGTTACATAAGTGATTTTTTCACAAGCCTATTACCTCAGACTGTAGTTGGTATGATTCTGAGCTAAAAGCCTTTCTGGAAGAAATTCTGATTTATTTATAGCTAAATCTTAGATAAACATGATATCTAAGGGAAGGAAAGTCTTACACATGTCTGCTTTGTATACAATTTCTACTTAGATTGATGGCATAATCTTTATTACATGAAAATCAGGAATAGGAAGGACCAAAGATTTTTACTATTAAAGTTTGTGTCCTGCTTATTTATTTATTCTTATATCTTATAAATAAATTTTATTCATATAAAACAGGTCAAATACCTGGCATTCAAAAATAGCTACTGTTATAAAATCAGAAACACAAAAGAGTGTTTGGGATGTTAAAATTTTTAAATCTTTATGAATAACACAATCATTTAAGTTACATCCAAAAAGAAAAGAGAAGAAGAGGCAAGATTGAAAGTATGAGGATAGAAAGGTGTGTCACAGTGATGCATTTTTAGAAACAGTACCTTCACCTCTAAGCACCTTTCAGGTAGGTGATAGCTAGCTCATAGGCACCAGAAATTCATAATAGAAATTAAATTACCCAAAAGGCACAGATGAAAATGTTAACACAAGTATAAAAGTAATTTTATGTAAGGTCAAAAACCTGTTTAAAAATGCTTCCAAATATGTAAAACTATACATTAATCCATTACACAGACATTCAGCTTAAGTTTACCATTAAAAAGTGTACACAATACTCTGCCTAGTTGTAAATACATGCCATCATTAATTTATAATGTAGCATTTATTACCACAGCACCCAAAAAGGTTAATAGAAACCAACTCCCTACTAAAATCTAGGGAAAAGGTTTTAGAGTTAGTGAAATAATTTATTGCAGACCTTATATACTAAAGAAACTGTTGGCTCATCCTACTATATCCACATTCCCTCACAATCTTAAGGGAAATACAATAAATCCACTTTCTTCTGCTTAAACAGTATTTAACACATTTGGCAGGTAGGAGTATTCCTTTTCTCCTTTTTCTAAATTTTCTTTTCTTTTTTGAAGAGTAAATCACTCTCACAAAACTAGACTCAAACTTTTTCAAAGCTCAACTTGATTTACTGGAACTACACAAAGACATGTTTGGCCACACAACAGCAACCGTACCTTCTCCCAAGTCTGGAATACAGAATTGATGGAAGACACTACTTGCTTAAAATATATTTGATCATTCAGCCTATGAAGAAAATATCATCCAGGAACTGCATTCAATAGAGTAAATTTAGGATTACATGTTTCTAGAACATATAATATGTAACACTATCCAAAAAAAAAAAGGCAAAACAAAAAACAACACTGAACCAGAAAAAAACCCCCAATAAATTTAGAATTGATAACTAGGGAATTTCAATCTATAATTGTCAAATAATAAATGAATTATAATATTTTCTTATTAGAAAAATATCACTTAAAGTGGAGAGCCAGTGTTCAGTTGGGAACTGTGAAATACTACATCCTTGATCTGGCTGGTCACCGTTTTGAAGAACACCACAAGCCTCAAGGCATCAGATCACTATCAACAAGATCTGTCCCCACTATTGCACCAACAGTGTCATCTCTACATGCAGCTGACAGCAAATGTTCTAACTGAATCTGACAGACACTCCTGTGCTTTAGCACATAAAAGAGCTTACTATGTCCCTGTTGCCTGTAGCAGTCTATCAATTAAATACTTAAGAAATCACAGAGAAGATTTATGAATGACTTGGAAGTCTAAGTAGTAATTTCTAAAACACTGTAGTGTTTTTGTGTCATTAGAGATATTCCAAACACATTTAGAGTTTTCAGAGAAGCTATAAAAACAAATACAAACATATGTAAGTAATTTTGCCATAGATGTATACTAATTTGGGGTAGACTGTTGAGTCATAAATAAATGAGACAGACATCCTAAAAATAATTGTAGAAATTATCAAGTACCACTTTCAGATGATTCAAGTATCAATTTGGTATGCATGTAAGTTCATCAATTTCTTCACCTATGATTTCATATTAAAAGTGCTACATCTTACTTAGGTATTGATATTTAGAAAGTTTTAAAATCAGCCTCTTGAAAGACAAGCCAGCTTTTTCGGATGGTGAGTTTATCTTTACTAACATTAATGCCTTTACTGTTTCAATAAAACCAAACAAAATTTTCTGAAGTATATTTCTTACAAGTTTCTGATTAACTTCTTTTGGATATATTTTGAGGTGGGTAACAAAGTTTAGAACAGACTAGGTTTTCATATATCAAGAGAAGAAAAGCAAGGAAGAGTATAGATGAAAGGTATGGAGGTTCTATACTATAGAACCATCCTTGCTCTGTGCTGGAATCATCACAGGAACCGCTCCCATTCGACTTAGATTAGGGGCAGCTACCTTAGCGGGAGGGAGAGTTGGACTCTGCGGAGTGCGTTCAAAGTCTTCACTCGGTACTTGGTTATACTGAGTCTTAGAATATCCTTCCATGTTGGAAGGAGACATGGATCCCAAAGATGAATGATTGCTGCCTATGTAGCTTCTGGCAGTGGACGTACGGCTCTTTGGAGGCGGCACATCTTCCCTGGAAAGCAAGGTCCCCAAAACAGGTTAAAAGAACAAGTTTCTAAAAACCTTCAATTACCCTTGTTTGTAAGCTATGAAGCATGGGTAAGGGGATCTAGTTAAGTACTAAGTATATAAAAGTATATGTGTATCACAAAAAAAGCAAGCAGAGCAAGGAGGCATGTCATGAACTGTATTTGTCCCCACTTTATCATTTTGATTAGAATGTCTAACTTCACTCATAATGAAATATAGTTTTTATACAAATGCATATGATTCTTTAATGTTGCCTTACAAGAATGAATCTCAAATAATTTCATATCTCTAGTATTACTGATCAAGATGATGTAGTTACAGTAATGTAATACTTTATAACTGATAAAACACTAACACCTACAAATATATTTCTATCCTAAAAATATAAAAGAAAAAAGTTCCTTTTTGCTATGAAAGTTATCTAAGACCTTAACTGAAAACCTTACAGATTTAAGTTTGCAGACATAAGAATGTTCACTCCAAGCACTGAAAAAGAATATATATTTGAATTACTGCTGATGCATTTTAAAAATCCAAGTGCTCAGACCCCACCCCAGACCAAACAAATATCAATATCCAGGGTATACAGTCATGAGTTAAGAGTTCTATAATCCAATGTGCACTTCTAGTTAGGATCTACTAATTTAGAATATTTTTTAAAAAAAACAAAAACAAAATCACACTACCAATAGTACTACAAACTACCACGTCACTTGATACTATCAGATCTTTAAAAAAAACAAACAAAAAAAACTCAACATCTCCATTTTTTGAAAACTTCATCCTAGCCATTTTATTGTGAGAAGGCATTTTGCAGTAGGGTAAAATGGGGTGCAAAAAAGTTTGGGGAGAGGGAGACAATGCAGGGTGGTTGGACTTGTGCACTTGAAACTGAATGTAGGGCTGGCTGGTTAGTGTAGTTGGTTAGAGCACAGCCTTGTAACACCAAGGTCAAGGGTTTGGATCTCCATACCAGCCAGCCACTAAAAAAAAAAAAAGAAAAGAAAAGAAATTGAAAGTAAATGCTTTCAAATGTGTAGTGGGGAGGTGCCAAAGTTTTTATCCAATACTCATAGAGTAGAGACTTTCGATGGTTAGACACGTTTGGTATACATGAGTTAACTCCTGTTTCACTTAAGTACCTGATGTCATGATGAACTTCCTTTTCATATTTTTCTTCTCTGCGCTTTTTATGACAGCAAAAGATGATAAGACCAATGAGCACTAGAGCAAGCAAAGTTCCTATAATGGCTCCTGCAATTGTTCCAGCTCTATTTGCAGCTAGAATAAGATGTTAATAAGAATTAGTAGTAAACCAAAAAAACTATATTTATCGATATTAAAGGTAAGATACATATTGATAGATTGATTTCATTGCACATATTCACTTTAAGAGACAAATTACTTACTTGGTTTGATCCAGGGGAAAATCCATAAAAAGAACTTTCTTCTGAACTGTGTAATCTGTTTCAAAATGATAAAACCTGTCTAACAGATTTTAATATCAAAGCTATATTGGTTAGCATATAAGAATATTCTAAGCTACTTGTATTTATAACTGCTAGGTATGGTACAAGAGTTGATGTGACAACTCTTACCCTCCTAATATTGCAATGATGGTTTTATTAGTAAAATGTATTTTTGCTTCTCTGCAAGCTAGAGAAGCTAATAACCAAGCCACAGAGTGTTCAGATCAAAGTTAGCATCCCCTTGCCCTCAATACATACTTGCTGACCGAACTAAACCAAGTTATATAAAGATAACAGAAACAAAACAAAGTATCACAACAGATAGAAAGAACATACTTACGAGGAACAACATCTAGGCGCAGGAGGCACTGATCAGAGCCCACTCTGTTTCTGACTGTACAGCTGTACGTCCCAGAGTACTCAGATGTGGCATTTTTTACAGATATAACAGATGAAGTCATTTCTATGGGAAGAGTAGAAAAAGCAAACTCATTTTTCTAGTATGTATTGCTCTAAGTTTGTAGTAAAGGTAAACTTTACCAAGTTTGACAATCCAGTTAAAAGCAAGACAGACCAAACCTGGGTGCAAACAAACTGCGTTAAGCCACATGCACTTCTCCAGGATTCAAACAATCATGCTTCCAGTTCATATGTATCAAGGCGAAAATAACCATGATCCCCTCAGCCACAGAGCTTCTGCTGAAGTAGGGGCATTGGTCCACTGTGTGGCAGTTGCAAATTCATTTTGGGTCATGTCTGAATATTAAAACATCCCATTCCACAAAGACCTTTTCATGCAGCAGGAAAATTTACAAGACCTATTTTATCCCCCAGATGGAAGAAACATGGAAAATAAGTCAGAAGGGGTCACCCAGTTTGGCCTCTTAGTTTGAAAAAAAGATAGGCGGAGAGAAAAGCTACTTAAGACCCGGGTGGGGTAGATGGGGAAAGGGTAGAGTATGCTAATTAGTTTGAACTAACAGGTGAATGGAACAAACAGGTGAGGAACCAGACAGCCAATTTGTAACTTTCTAGTTAGTGTCACCCAGGTTTTTAAAAAACTTATTTACAGACACACCATGGGTAAATTACTGCATCTTCAACACAAATCTAGGCATAATAGTTAAGATCCAACTCTTGCTATATTTAGTCACTACCTAATTTATGATCATGAATATTTTCCATCAATTAAAAAAAAAAAAAAAAACCACCAAAGTAACTAATGGTAATATCCTGAAAGGTGAACTCATTACAGAAATACCTCTTCATTTATATCATATACTTTCATTATAAAACACTGAATAATTCCCACAGACACCTTGATTGTTCTGTATAGAAAGGGGAAGGCATTTGGGAATTAAAAATATATAAACATGCACACACAAACACTACTAGATTTAAGTCCAAATCAATGGCACATGGTACAAATTATATTGTCATCAGTACCTGCTAACCATGAGGTGGGCATTTTCTGTGAATCAGACAATTTTTGCCATTCATATTGTAATGGAAGTGAACCTTCTTTTGGTTCACATATTAGTTTAAAGTCACTTCCAATTTCTTCTGATCCATCAACGGAGCATCTTGTACCTGAAGGTTTAACTGAAAAAAAATAATAAATCACGACTATATAAGTGAATGGAATTCATTTTTTATAATGATTACTTAAACAGGCAGCACGGTGCACAACCACTGACTCATTATCATTTGGTCCCAGGTTAAGAATTGACAAAAGACCGCAAATGGTTGTCAACATTAGCTCTTAGCTTTATCCAACACAAAACAGGAAAGAATGAGCTTAGGCAAGGAGCCATTGCATAAAGAGGTTTGGCTCAGTGCCCCTCTGTTCCATGGGGCAATCCTGTGGAATGCAAAGATGATATGGGCTGCACCACTTGACTCAAGGAAGCTCCCCCCTCCATTCTTTACCTATTTTTCTCCATGCTTGACATGTAGCCCTCTGGAAGCGTGTACCAAGTCACACCCCTCTAGTACCATTACCCCGACAATCAGGGGGGTTATAATCAATAATGCTGATAACAGAGACAATTCACTTAGTGCAGCAAGGACCAATTAACATTCTGTATTTATATTAACTCAAATCCATCCAGAAAGCAGTGTTATAAAAAGGTATCTCTGAGGCTGTATTTCAGATCTTTCTGTGTAATTGTTTAGAATAGCTGCTAACCACATTACCTGCAACTCACCCTAACCCTGGATCAACACTTTGGCATTGCATACTTTTCTACTGAACTTTATTAAGGCAAAATATTCATACAATAAAATTAACATGTTAATTATGTGGGTTGATTACTTTTTTTTATTAAAGCATAATTGATTACACATATTTGTGGTGTAGAGTTGACTATCAATACCTGCATACCATGTTTGATGGGTTGATCACTTTTAATAAATGTATATATACATATATCCACTAAGCACCACTCCAACCCTCTCCCAAGAAAGTCCTCTCATGCTGGCTGCAGTAGATCTCACTCCAAAACCCTGGCCCCAGACAGCCACTGATCAGATTTCCATTGCTATAGATTAGATCCGCTTCCTCTAGAATCTTATGAATGAAATAATACAGTCTGTGCTTTTTTGTCTTCTTTTATTCAGCATAATAATGTTTTTAAGATTGATCCATGTTGCTGTAAATATCAGTAGTCCTTTTTTATTGCCAAATAGTATTCCACTGAATGACTGTAACACAAGTTTATCTGTTCACCTATTGATGAACCGTGTTTCCAGTTTGGGGACTACTGTTACAGCCTAATTAGCCAAACTGACAAGGAGCAAGTGTGTAGTCTCTCAAAATCAGATTGACAAGACCGAGGAAGGCACTATGAGGAACTGTGGAATGCCACTGGACAAGAGGAAGGTTTCTGAAGGGTTCTGAAGAGACTCCAAAGGAAGCGGTGATCAGCTCTCAACCAGCTGTTTCTGAGGAGAAATTAGGAGAAGCAGGGATTTAATAGGAAGCAGGTGCTGTCAGGAGACCGGGCCATTTAGTAACTGAGTATCCCAGTAAAGGATGGGAAGTGCAAAGTGGGTTGGGGGCAGCATTAGGAAGACAGCAATAGTCTATAGTTTACTGCTGTTCTATGACCTTGGGAGAAACAATGTTTCCTATAAATTCAGTAGCTGCCTTTATCTGCATCTATCTATCCTCCCAGCCTAATAAATGGTAAGACTGCTTACTTTCTTTTTTTAGTCTAAGCTGATTTTCGTCTTTTCAGTCTGGAATGGGTTTTTATTTTTTTGCTACCATGAATAATAAAGGTGAATGGGTTTTAGGATTTTGCACTATCATGAACAACACTGCTTGAACACTCATGTAAACACTGGCATATGTTTTCCTTTCTCTTGGTAATTGCTGGGTAATATGGTAAGTGCATGTTTAACACTGTAAGAAACTGCCAAACTCTTTCCTAAAGTTGGCCAACAGAATTTGTCATATCCAATGGGGTATCTTTAACTAAGGCTTTCAGTCATGACCTCACTCCTTCTAACATTTCTAAATACTTCTTCATAAATTTAATTCTATTTCTCCCCTTCATCTGTTACTACTTGTACATTTTAATAAGGACCAACAGATGCATTTAACTGCATTGTTGATTTTTCTAAGCAAATCTATTTCTTTTTCTCTCTCTGCTTCCACCATCTTACAATGTGAGACCCCTGGGTCACTGCTGCCACCACCAGATGGACTTTGGACTTCCCAGCCTCAGAAACTCTTGTCTTTTCACTTTATTGATGGTGTGCATTGAAGCATAAAATTTTTCATTTTGGTGCTTTCCAATTCATTCTTTTTTTGTTTTGAAAACCAAAATAATCGTCAAAACAAAACAAAACAAAATGGATTTAAAAATGTGCAAAGAGCTTCCACCATCTTACAATGGGAGACACCTGGGTCACTGTTGCCACCACCAGATGGACTTTGGACTTCCCAGCCTCAGAAACTAACAGGGAGAAGTCCTGCACAGGAAGTGAAAGCTCAGCAGAGATCACACACCCTGTGGTACGTGATCCAGCAGCCTAGCAGAGTCCAAGCTGACCAGAGAGGTGGCTCCCCAGAGAGGCCCAAGACCCAAGGCAACCATACACACAAGGCACTAGAGGCCAACTGAGCAGTAACGGAGGTAGCCATATCAAATTGGCAACCACAGCAACATCTTAGTTAGTCAATAGTCTCAAACCGGTGGACTGTGAAACCCCCTGCCACAATGAATAAACATCAAAAAAAAGATACCAGAAATACAAAAAATCAAGAAAGTACACCACCAAAAGTTAATAAATCTCAAACTCTAGATCCTATAGAACAAGAAGCCCTTAAAATGACTGACAAGGAATTTCGAGTGATAATTCTAAGGAAACTGAATGAGATACAAGAAAACACAGCTAGACATCATGATGAAATGAGGAAAAGTATACAGGACCCGAAAGAGGAAATGTACAAGGAAATCAATGTCCTGAAAAAAAATGTAGCAGAACTTGCTGAACTGAAGAAGTTATTCAGCGAAATAAAAAACACAACGGAGAGTTTAACCAGCAGGCTTGTCAAACTTGAAGAGAGAACCTCTAAACTTGAAGATGGGCTGTTTGAAATAACACAAGCAGACAAAAAGAAAGAAAAAAGAATCAAAGACATTGAAGAAAATCTGAGAGAGATATCAGACAACCTTAAGAGCTCAAATATCCGAGTCATGGGTATTCCAGAAGGGGAGGAAAATGGAGATTCCATTGAAAACATATTCAACAAAATAGTGACAGAAAACTTCCCAGGTATAGGAAAAATCACAGATCTTCAGATCCAGGAAGCTCAATGATCACCAAACGTATTCAACCCAAAAGGCCTTCTCCAAGACATGTTATAGTCAAATTGGCAAGACTCAGAGACAAAGAGAGAATCTTAAAAGCTACAAGAGAGAAGCGTCAAATCGCCTATAAGGGAGGGCCAATCAGGCTAACATCAGACTTTTCATCACAAACCCTAACAGCTAGAAAGAAATGGGATGATATTTTCAAAATACTAAAAGACAAAGATTGCCAACCAAGAATACTCTACCCTGCAAGGCTATCCTTCCGAAATGAAGGGCAAATAGTATATTTCTCAGACAAACAAAATCTGCGGGAGTTCACTACCACACGACCACCCTTACAAGAAATCCTCAAGGGAGTACTGGGTTTGGTTCCTGAAAAATAACTACCACTGCCACAAAAACCCAAGAAAAATCAAAACCCACTAGTATAATAAAAATGGCATTCATGAAGACAAAACAAAAAACAAAAACGTTATCTACAACCTAAGGAACCAACAAACACAGAAGCCAAACAGTAAATCAGAAAGCAAGGAACAAAAGACACCTAAGACAACCAAACAACCAATAAAATGCTAGGAATAAATCAACACCTTTCAATAACAACTCTTAATATAAAAGGCTTAAATTCCCCAATCAAAAGACACAGACTGGCTGACTGGATCAAAAAGCAGAACCCAACTATATGCTGCCTACAAGAGACCTACCTCTCCCATAAAGATTCACATAGACTAAGAGTGAAAGGATGGAAAAAGATTTACCATGGAAACAGAAAAGAAAAACGAGCTGGAGTAGCTATTCTTATATCTGACAAAATAGACTTTAAACTAAAAACTATAAAAAGAGACAATGAGGGACCTTACTTAATGATAAAAGGACTGACCCATCAAGAAGACATAACAATCATAAATATGTACGCACCCAATGTTGGAGCAGCCAGATTTATAAAACAAACTCTATTAGACCTAAAGAAGGAAATAGACACTAATACCATAATAGCAGGGGACCTGAACACCCCACTGTCAATATTAGACAGATCATCTAGGCAAAGAATCAGTAGAGAAACACAAGATCTAAACAAGACTCTAGACCAATTGGAATTGGCAGATATCTACAGAACATTCCACCCAACAACCTCAGAATATTCATTCTTCTCATCAGCACATGGATCATTCTCCAGGATAGATCACATATTAGGTCACAAATCAAGTCTCAATAAATTCAAAAAAATTGGAATTATCCCATGTATTTTCTCAGACCACAATGGATTAAATCTAGAAATTAATAACAAACGAAACTCTGGAAACTATACAAACACATGGAAATTAAACAGCATTCTACTTAATGACATATGGGTCCAAGAAGAAATCAAGCAGGAAATCAAAAAATTTCTTGAAACTAATGAAAATAATGATACATCATACCAAAACCTGTGGGATACTGCAAAAGCAGTATTAAGGGGGAAATTTATTGCATTAAATGCTCACCTCAGAAGAATGGAAAGATGGCAAGTGAACAACCTAACACTTCACCTTAAAGAACTAGAAAAACAAGAACAATCCAAACCTAAAGTTAGCAGACGGAAAGAAATCATTAAGATCAGAGCAGAACTGAATGAAATTGAAACCCAAAAAACAAATCAAAAGATCAATGAATCAAAAAGTTGGTTTTTTGAAAAGTTAAATAAAATTGACAAACCATTAGCATAGCTAACAAAAAAAAGAAGAGAGAAGACTCAAATAACAAAAATTAGAAATGAAAAAGGCGATATTACAACTGATTCATCTGAAATACAAGGAATCATTCAAGACTACTATAAACAACTATACGCCAACAAATTTGAAAATCTGGAGGAAATGGATAAATTTCTGGACACACACAAGCTCCCAAAACTGAACCATGAAGATGCAGAAAATTTGAACAGACCAATAACAATAAAGGAGATTGAAGCTGTTATCAGAAGGCTCCCAACAAAGAAAAGCCCAGGATCAGATGGATTCACAGCAGAATTTTACCAAACATTCAAAGAGGAATTGACACCCATTCTTTACAAACTATTCCAAAAGATTGAAACGGACGCAAATCTCCCAAACTCCATTCTATGAAGCAAACATCATCCTGATACCAAAACCAGGTAAAGATATAACCAAAAAAGAAAACTACAGGCCAATATCCTTGATGAATATAGATGCAAAAATCCTCACTAAAATACTAGCAAACAGACTACAGCAACACATATGTAAAATTATTCACCACGATCAAGTGGGATTCATCCCAGGGATGCAAGGTTGGTTCAACATATGCAAATCAATAAATGTGATACACCATATTAATAAAGTCAAACACAAGGACCATATGATCATCTCTATAGATGCTGAAAAAGCATTTGATAAAGTTCAGCACTCATTCATGACAAAGACCCTCTATAAGTTAGGTATAGAGGGAAAGTATCTCAACACAATTAAAGCCATATATAACAAACCCACAGCCAATATCATCCTGAATGGGGAAAAGCTGAAAGCTTTTCCTTTAAGAACAGGAACTAGAAAAGGATGCCCACTCTCACCACTCCTATTCAACATAGTGTTGGAAGTACTAGCCAGAGCAATCAGAGAAGAGAAGGAAATAAAGGGCATCCAGATTGGAAAAGATGAAGTCAAAGTGTCCCTGTTTGCAGATGACAAGATCCTATATATCGAACAGCCTAAAACCTCTACAAAAAAACTGTTGGAATTGATAAATGATTTCAGCACAGTAGCAGGATACAAAATCAACACACAAAAATCAGTAGCATTTCTTTTCTCCAATAGTGAACATGCAGAACGAGAAATCAAGAAAGCCTGCCCATTTACAATAGCCACCAAAAAAATAAAATACTTAGGAATTGAGTTAACCAAGGAGGTGAAAAATCTCTATAATGAGAACTACAAACCACTGCTGAGAGAAACTAGAGAGGATACAAGAAGATGGAAAGATATCCCATGCTCTTGGATTGGAAGAATCAACATAGTGAAAATGTCCATACTACCCAAAGTGATATAGAAATTCAATGCAATCCCCATCAAAATTCCAAAGACAGTTTTCTCAGAAATGGAAAAAACTATCCAGTCATTTATATGGAACAATAAAAGACCACGCATAGCCAAAGCAATGCTGAGCAAAAAAAAATAAAGCTGGAGGCATAACACTACCCGATGTTAAGCTATACTACAAAGCTATAATAACCAAAACAGTATGGTACTGGCATAAAAACAGACACACTGATCAATGGAATAGAATAGAGAATCCAGAAATCAACCCACACACTTACTGCCATCTGGTCTTTGACAAAGGCACCAAGCCTATTCACTGGGGAAGGGACTGCCTCTTCAGCAAATGGTGCTGGGATAACTGGATATCCATATGCAGGAGAATGAAACTAGACCCATACCTCTCACCATATACTAAAATCAACTCAAAATGGATTAAAGATTTAAATATACACCCTGAAACAATAAAACTTCTTAAAGAAAACATAGGAGAAACACTTCAGGAAATAGGACTGGGCACAGACTTCATGAATACGACCCCAAAAGCACGGGCAACCAAAGGAAAAATAAACAAATGGGATTATATCAAACTAAAAAGCTTCTGCACAGCAAAAGAAACAATTAACAGAGTTAAAAGACAACCAACAGAGTGGGAGAAAATATTTGCAAAATATACATCTGACAAAGGATTAATATCCAGAATATATAAGGAACTCAAACAACTTTACAAGAAGAAAACAAGCAACCCAATTAAAAAATGGGCAAAAGAGCTAAGTAGGCATTTCTCTAAGGAAGATATACAAATGGCCAACAGACATATGAAAAAATGCTCAACATCACTCAGCATCCAGGAAATGCAAATCAAAACCACACTGAGATACCATCTAACCCCAGTTAGGATGGCTAAAATCCAAAAGACTCTGAACGATAAATGCTGGCGAGGTTGCAGAGAAAAAGGAACTCTCATACATTGTTGGTGGGACTGCAAAATGGTGCAGCCTCTATGGAAAATGGTATGGAGGTTCCTCAAACAATTGCAGATAGATCTACCATACGACCCAGCTATCCCACTTTTGGGAATATACCCAGAGGAATGGAAATCATCAAGTCGAAGGTATACCTGTTTCCCAATGTTCATTGCAGCACTCTTTACAATAGCCAAGAGTTGGAACCAGCCCAAATGTCCATCACCGGATGAGTGGATACAGAAAATGTGGTACATCTACACAACGGAATACTACTCAGCTATAAAAACTAATGAAATACTGCCATTTGCAACAACATGGATGGACCTTAAGAGAATTATATTAAGTGAAACGAGTCAGGCACAGAAAGAGAAATACCACATGTTCTCACTTATTGGTGGGAGCTAAAAATTAATATATAAATTCACACACACAAACACACACAAAAAAAACCAGGGTGGGGGGAAGAAGATATAACAACCACAATTACCTGAAGTTGATACGACAAGCAAACAGAAAGGACATTGTTGGGGGGGGGGGGAGGCAGGGAGGTTTTGGTGATGGGGTAACAATAATCAATCACAATGTATATCGACAAAATAAAATTTAAAAAAATAATAATAATAAAAAAAAAATTTTTTTTTAAAAATCTATTTGTTTTTGAGACTCATCGGTTGCCCCAGACACTATATCAACTGGACTTTTAAATAAGTTGTGCAAATTATTTCATCCTGTGAGTTTTCAATGAAATGAGCCTTGTTCTCCATTTATTTAAACTACCAGTAAATCCTTTATTAGAATAAGCTAGCAGTAAATAAGATACTAAAGCCATGCTTTTATACATCAAACATCTATTGGTAATATAGTATTCTAACCCTAACTCTAACCCTCATACTTTCTACTGAAAATGTCCCTTTCCTATTTACCAAACATATTTAATAACAGTTATTTAAAGCAGCTCCTTAGGAAATTCAGGGCCCAGCTGAATCTGAGTTTTCAACATACCCCATTCACAACAGAACAAGATTTTACCAACAATGGTTTCTAAATGTCACTCAGGAGTAGCCCACCTGCTTTCCACTAGGAGGAGAAAGTGCAAGTCTTCTCCATGCCTATCATCAACCATTACACCACAGAGAAGATTAACTCCTAATCCATGGCACTTTTGCTGGAATGCAAGAAAGAAAACCACAAAGGGAATGCAGATAAAGTCTTGTTCCCCAAATATTTCTTTGGTCTGGGCTTCCAGAAAACCTGGCCATTGTCCTTGGAACATTTGCCTCCATGATCTACAGAGCCAACAGTCCTTCCCAGATAAGGGTACATGACCATCAAGTTGTATAGTACCCCACCTATTTAGTAATGCTGTGCTCCATACATGCACTGCATAATCATCCTTCCGTGCTGGTGGCCTACGTCAGTCTACAGGAAATACACTCTACTATGGTCTAAATGTTTGTCCTCTCCATAGCTCATGTGGGAGCTTGATTCCAAATATGGCAGTGTTGAAAGGACTTTAAGAGGTGACTGAATCATGAGAATGATGTTCTCATAAATGGATTAATCCATTCGTGGAGAAATGGGTTATCGGTTTAATGGTTATCATGGGTGTGAATTGGTGGCTTTATGAGGACCAGCAAGTGAACACATTAGCAAGCGCTCTTCTCAGCCCTGAATCCCTGCACCACCTGCACCAGGAAGAAGGCCCTCACCAGATGTGCCCCCTGGACCTCGGACTTCACACCCTCTAATACTGTAAGAAATTAATTTCATTTTCTTATAAATTACCCAGGTCCAGGTATTCTGTCATAAGCAACAGAAAACAGACTAATGTATTAAATCCCTATATGGAACAGGATACACTTTTATCATGATGTCATCCTTCCAGGAATGCAATTTCTGCTTGGTTCAAAAATACCCTGGCCCCAGGTAAAACCCATCAAGAGATGTTAAAATCAATCAGCAAAAGTTACAGGAGAAACAGGATATTTGCAGCCTCAAAGTAGCTCCCCCACGATAATTTTTAATTACAGAGGGAAAATTAGTTAACTTTACAGTGTAGAAACCCATCAAATAAAACTTAAACCAAGTGATCACAATTAACAAAAAGATATGACATCATGTGCCCTTTGACATGACTGGAGGAGATTAAGGAGACATAACTGCAATGTGGCTTCTAGACTCAATCCTAGTTACAAAATTCAAATTAGGCTGTAATTTGGTTAGCAGTATTGTACCAATGTTAATTTCTTGGTTTTGATCACTGTAATATGATTTTTGTAAGTTGTCAACATAAGGGGAAGGGCTGGCTAGTTAGCTCAGTTGGGTAGAGCGTGGTGTTATTGCACCAAGGTCAAGGGTTCGGATCCCCATACCACCTAGCTGCCAAAAAACCCAAAAAACAAGAACAGCAACAACAAAAACATTAGGGGAAATTAGATGATAGGTATACTACTCTCAGAAACTCCTGTATTTATGCAACTTTTCTATAAAAGTAAAAATTATTTCAAAATAAAAACTGTGTATGGGGAGGAAGCCCTGCCCTCTGCCAATGGCTTGCAAATCTCTCAGAACCTCTAGGGCCAGTGTTGACTAAGCTACCCCACATGCTGTTGCTACTATGTCCTGGCAGCATGGTACAATCCGAGTGTACATTATACATCCAGCAAACCGCTAACTGTGCATGCTCTACTCTTCAAAACAACTCAGTCCCTTCATACCAAAAGCTCTCAATATTAACCCTTTCAGAGCTCCAGGGGAAGGTGCTGGTGTTATGTGGCTACAATATTAACCTTCAATTAGTTCCCTCTGTTGTCATTACCCACTTCAGCTTCTTTACTGAGCTGCATCCACAAGCACTTTTGGTGTATCTGAAAGAGCAGGGCAGACTCTGGCAATGGAGCAGTCTATAGCAACAGGCCACCCCTCATGACCAGACAACGAACAGCCATCTGGGGTCATGTCCACACAGTGCACAGGGCTCAATGAATGAACTATCATTACCCTGTGAATGCCATGATGGCAACTCCTTCAGATTTCCCATAAAAGAACCAAAGTATTAGGCAGAGCCACTAACAGTGAAGCAGTGAGAGCTCCAATGAACTACCACTTAGCCGGGTCACTAGAGGGTAATTCATCTTATCTTTCCCCCAGATTATCCAGGCAGAATTTTCAGGCAAAGACAACAGATAAGCTTCCATCCTATTCTCACAGTCAACAGAAATCCATTCTGGTGGTTTCTCCCACAGCGGTCATGACTCATCTGAAAACACGGAAGAGCAAGCTACAAGAAATCCTTCTCCAGCTCTGAGACAGCCTCACCAGATTAGCTAATATGTTAATAGTTAATAATGTTAATAGCTAATATGTTAATAGTTAGTAATCCCTATGTCCCTTCAGAAATCACTTCTCCCTTTCTCCTCTTATCCCCAGTTTATACCCTTTCCCTCCCTGGTTTGAATTCAAGACTTACTGGGTGATGGTTCCCATTTATCTCAATGCACCTGCACCATCAAACAGGGGGTTCACAATAAATAATTGTGATAACCAGGTTTAATCTGCTTGGTATATCATGAACCAGTTAAAAGTTTAACCCTTTAACAAAAAGGTTTGAACTATATGCGTCCACTTATACATGGATTTTTTTTCAATAAATACAGTATATGAGAAAATTTTTGGTTAAGTGTCATGAATGCATGATATACCTAACCAAACAGTTAAGTAGCCTACCTGACAGTAGGCTATTTATAGGTGATAGGTAGTTAAGTACTTAACTACTATTTAAGTAATGATGCTTTAGGGCTGGGGAGCACAGTATGGCTTGAGGAGTCAAAGTTCAATACTTCCTGGAAAACAGTATTGAAAGAAGGTATAGTCAGGTATCCCTGCATCTGGGAGTTCAGACCAGTTGTTAAACTTTCATCTGCTTGCATATTTATAAAAAAGAAAGGTTACTCCATGTTTACTCAATGTAGACACAAAAAGCTAGGATCTCCAATGTTACCATATTCATTTTCCTGGTTCCTTGTTCAGGTTCACTTACTTTCACACCATAGGAAACATTTTTAACTTGTGCCATTTAGGATGGGGTACATTTTACCAGGACCCTCCCGGGTGCCTACTCAATGATGCTAACAGCAGAAAACTGCTTTACCAACCCCTGAAATTGCCATGGGGATGCACAAAAATCTGCATTCTTGTTTCTAGTTTCTGTTTGCTGTGACATAAAAAGAAGAATGTTCAAAAATGACTCTGGTACCCAACACTTAATTACTTCTCTACCCTACCCCTGATCAGTCTCTAAAACAAAAAGAACAAGGGAAAAGTTGGTGTGGGGAGATTGCCTGACTAATTACTTCCAGGGGAAGGCTAAGCAATTCTAGCAATGAGCATTTCCTATGAAAAGTGGGTCCTCAGGTATCCTCCAAAACATGATAGCTTGCACCACAGAACCAGGGAATTACTGTGATAAAAGAGAGGAAGATAGCTGTTTTCTCCTGTATGGTAGCCATTGTACATTTTGTGTTGTTAAGTCTACCACGATAAGGTTTTAGAAGCGTATGCATAAGCTATAACCTTTTAAAGCTTCTCATTTCGAAGGGATAAGAATACTGGTGCACATTATTGCACAATCTAGAGAAGGATAACAAATTTTGCAGTCTTTGACAGCTTACAAATCAGTTTACAGTTACCTCCTTCTTAACTATCACAGAGAGAACTACAAGACATCCCAGCAGCTGTCTAATCCCCTCACTTGATGAAAAACAGGGATGCAGGGAGGTTACATAACTATCTGATGTCTAATGGCCTTTCTCCAATTCAAAATCATATCCCATCCCCTCCATTCTAAATACTTCAATTATTAAGAAAACAAAAAAGGAAACAAACAAACAAACAACAACAACAACAAAAAAAACAAGAAGAAAGAAAAAGGAACAAACCAAAAAAGAAAATAAATAAATAAATACTCCAATTATTTATCATAGAAACCGCATTTATTCCTTGGGTAATGAAGGTAAAAGCTTAAAGCACACATAACAATTTTGAACTGAATGAAATCTGATAAATTTAATGATAATCAAATCTTCTTATGTTTCAAAATGGGAGGCCAAGGCCCAGGGAAATAAAAGAGGTTCTATTTAATTCTCAAAGCAAATTCTGAGGACAAGGCAAAAAACTTAGATCTCCTAACTTTTGGCTTAGGGTTCTTCCTCATACCACAATACTCCTCATTTATTTTCAAACTCTTTTATGAATTTTACAAAGAAGTGGGTCATTTCTTATTTGTTCTATCTAAAAAAGTACGCTAGCTTTATGTTTTATGCCATGTGAGGACATTTAGATGTACTTCGAATGTTTAAAATTATTACTCTAAAAAACTAAGCTTTGTCTTACGTAAATCCTTCTACTACAGTACTGTGACCACTCACCCTGTTACCAAGTAACCTATTCATACAAATAAAAATAACTTACCAAGAACTGTCAGCTGAATCTTCTTATTTGCAACACCAGGAGCTTTTTTCACTTTGCACTGATATGTGCCAATATCTGATAATTGTAAATTTGTTACATTTATTGATGCATCACCAGATTTAACATCACTACTTGTAAAATGTACTCGTCCTTTCAGATCTTGATAGTAGTCGTCATAAATTTTGTCTCCAGAATATAAAATAATCTAAAAGAAAGCCAAAAGACAGGGGGGAGAAACAAACGAAAAACCCGTTTCATTAAAAAAGGTCTGGATACACCATGCTACTGTAAAATCCAAAAAAAAGAAAAAGAACACAGTATGATAAGGAAACCTACAATTATGCAAACCACAGAATGAGAAGACAAAAAAGGATCATTGTGATCCTTGAATACAGTCCCACAGTCCCATCTTAAATGGAGAAACCAAGACCCAACATGATTAAGTAATATAGTCCTATACTTTACGAGTATACTTTGAGTGATTTAGTGAGATTGGACAAGAACACAGATTTGCACATTCCTATACATTCTATTTTTCATCTGCCTCCAAGGCTGCAATATGCCAACCAAGTCTATAAAATCAAGCACATACTACTCTCTCCCCTGTGGGATTTACCTGTGGTATCTAACAAAAAGACAACATTTTTTAACTTAATACTAAGTTGGAGACACTTGTAGGTTCTAGACTCTAAAGGATAAAATCATTAAATAAACCTCTTAAGATATTTGTACCCAGGTTTAGAAGACTTTTCAATGACTGTGACTAAGTCTTTCAATCTTCTGTGACTAAAGCAAAGACCCCTTCCTAAATTTCACTGAGTTTTCTGAGCCACTGTAACAGGCTTTGAGGGCAGTAACTGAAGGCTAGATTTAGAGGGAAAATAAAAATCTGTTTTAAATTTGACTTGGAAGAGAATTATAATAGTCATCTCTAACAATTTCTAAAATTAATTCAACACAAATGGGCCGGCCCGTGGCTCACTCGGTGAGTGTGGTTCTGATAAAATTAATTCAACACATTTTATAGTTTTCCATATTCCCTAATGAAATCCCTCATTCTGGTCACAAGATCCAAGGGCCAAAGGACAGTAGTGCCAAACTCAAATGGTAATCAGGAAACACAATAAGTCTATATTGCACAAATAAATTTTTATTTGAGATGCTAATTATGTGCAATATAATCAGAATAAATGTCATCCAAGAATACTTTCCCAAGTTTATTCTGTTGCAATTTGAGTGGAGGGACTTGGGTTCTTTTCTGTATTATCTCCTCCCCTACCACACTGACCCCACCCCTAATCCACTAAAGAGCTTTTCTTTATATATTAAGTGTCTGCATGGAGGATGCACTCAATACCAGCTTGCTATGGGAATAAAAGCAGCAGCTGAAGTGTCCACAGCTGACTTACTCTGTAAACACAAACCATTCCTTTATTTGCTCCATCTTCTGCCACACCTGCTTGTCAGCAACAATACTGAGGACTCCACAAAAGAAGCTGCCCTATCTTCCTCTGTGTTTAACTACTGACTTGCGCATTGTAAAAGGCCATGAAGTTCAATCCAGTATTGCATTTTCAATAGCTCACTCTGCTATACACACACTTCAGTAGTCTTTTAAGGAAGGCCTGGCAAGTAAGATGTGTCCCCACTGTTGGTTATTTTGTAAACTATCTTAGTATTTTCCTATGAAAACAATATTATAAATGGTAATTAAGAAACGGGACTAACAGGCAATTTTACATGTCTTCGTTGCTTCCTCCTTACAACCCTGCATCTTTCACATTTAACATTTAGGATGAAGAAAGCAGTGGCTCTCACAGATCAACTTTTGCAAAGTCATACAGCTAAGATGCGAACCAGATCCATTTGACTTAGTGTAGTAATGATTAACATTTCCGTATCACTAATAAACTTACAAATGCTTCTGCATACAATATTACACTGAATTCTCCTAACAACTCTGAGATGGTAGGAGTGTTTGTTCCTAATTTACACATGAGGAAACAGAAGTTTATGAAACATGGGAGGCAGTACAAGATAGTGCAAAGGATAATAAAAGTGCAGGTGTGAGTGTCAGACAGACTTGGTTCAAATCCCAACTGCACCTGTTGCCAGCTGTGTGACCCTGGGAATGTTCCTTCAAATCTCCAGGCCTCTGTTTCCTCTTTTTCATATGCATAACTCTCACTTTAGGGTGTCATTTTAAGGATTTAATAAGTACATATAATTAAAGTATATAAAATACTACCCAGTGCATAGCACATGTTAACTGCTGACTAAAGAGGTCACACAGGAAATAAGAACGGAAATTTCTCCAGCCCAGTTCTCTGATTCCTGGTCCTTAACCACACTGTCTGCTAGCTTAAATACATTAAAATAGGGTCATTCTATGTAAGCATCCTTTTCTGCGTCAATTTCTCCCTAACTCTTCTATCTTTCTTTTGGTCTGCTTTTACTGTGTTTTAGGTTAGAGGCTAGGTTTTAACCCAGAGATGGGCACTTAAAGCCAAGTCCCAGTTCCACACTTATCTCACAACTCCCGTGCACAGGAAGGCTGAGGGTCCCACTCAGAATGGAAGACTAGGGTCCTCCTTCCATTAACATGCACACTAAAGGCTTGGGGCACACTGTGCTTTGGTCTCCATGTACACCTTGCCATAAGTTTCACTCATCTCATCAGTCTTCAGCCTGAAGCACTGAAGACCCGTGCTCTCCACATACATCCCCAGCTTCACCTGTCTTAAGCACGGGATCAGAGTTCTGGACTCTAAAGGGAAATGGGCACAGCACTGGCAGGGGAAAGCAGGAACTGCAGGACCACAAGCCTGTAGTCAGGGTGCTGACACTTCCACAGAGAGAGAGAAAGGAGAGAAAGGGTAGTAAGAGCAAGACAGGGAGGAAACAGACAGAATGAGTCAAGCTCAATTTATTTTGCTTAGAGAGACAGAAGGAAGTTTCAGTAGCTGAATCAAGGCAGAGGTTATGTCCTTGGAGGGGGAGGCCATAGTCATTCACAACTTGGCACAAGCATTTAATTATTTTTCACAAATGCAATGTAGGCAAACTGATTGGATTTGCCAAAAATATTAATTATCTAACTATACTGACTCAGCCATTAAATGGAAGAATTTTACTTTCAGTTTTTAAATAATCTCATCTCTGACATGGACAATAGTTAAAAATAAAATTTCTTTTCCAAATATATATATTACCACATTCTTCTAAATGGACTTGTTTTCCTCTCCCTAGTCTAATGTAATTTATTAACATTGATTTTTTTATTAAATGTGTCAGATGAAACGAATATGTGACATTCTAAATAAAGTAAGATATTCTGGAACCATTTAAAAGGCAAAGTGTGATATATGTAATTGGAGGTGAGATTACTGGGCAAGTTTCCTCCTCTGTGCTATTTTTAGCTTCCCCAGTTACCAACATTAGTAATTATCTTATTACTTTGATTAGAAAAAAATACTATAAAATATCTTCATTTTTTTAAAATTTAAGATTAAATATTTTATACTTTTTTATGCTATACTTTGTTTTGATTTTTAAGAAATTCATTGTACAGGATTTTAACTTGAAGAAATAAGGAATACAGGCTCTGTAATAATATGTACCTGCATTACACTGTTACATTTAACGATCCTTCTACTGGTGACAGAGTCTGTTTGTGTGCAAAACTTAAAAATGTAATTCTATCTAACCTCTAACAAAGTGCAGTTGACTCGCCATCCCCCACCACTATGCACTCTCCTGCCTGGCTATCATGTCTGCTCCACATACCCCTCCATTATTGTCAGGTATCTTACACTTCCAAATGCAGATTTTCAGAACTTTCACAAGTTCCTCTTCTGCCCTGATGCCTTCTCTAAGAGGCCTAGAGGGCTTTTCCTCTTCTGTAATCTTAAGTCACTTATTATCCATTTCACTCCACTGCATATGTGTCCTCACTTTCCACCAGAACAACTGCCTTCCTCACCTGGACCATAAGCCTGAGAAATCAGGAGCTTTTTCCCAGCTCCCTAGACCCCATCCATATGATCAGCAGAGTGATGGACACAGAAGACAATGCACAGACCATCTGCTGAGTGAGCAAGCATTTAGCAAACTTACCACTTGATCCACCTTCTGATTATCAGCTGGTGAAAGCAGCCACTCAATGTCCAGCGGCCCTTGGTCTTCAGAACCAACAGTAAACTTGCATGGCAGATAGGCAGTTTCCCCTTTGGCTTTTTCAATCATCTGATCAGTAGTAGTGATACTCAGACTTTTGGTGAAACCTGGAAAATGAAACATGTACGTGAGACTAAGCATCTGTTATCACGCAGGCAGCATGCACAGTGCCTGCAGCCATTCAGGAAGAGCACAGTGACGCTGGGGAAACAGGATGGGATCTGAGTCCAGAGGAATGGATTTCAAACTCAGCAATGCCCAGTTTTTAGTTTGTGCCTTTGTAAAAGTGGAATGACACTATTAATATTATCACATTCGATACAATTCCCTGTAAGAACACTGTGAACTTCCCAACACTACATAAAAGAAGTTTCTACTAGTAGAGGGTTTCTATATCCAAGCAGATGTTTAAAACTGAACTTAGCTAGAACCTCTGAAAGGTCAGTTATACAAATTCAAGGCTATACATTAATTCATGCTCGGCTCAGTGTGGAGAACACACTGGGAACTCATTATTATCGGTGGGGCACATACTGATAAATTTTGACACATTTTCTGCCAAGCCTTCTTTAATTCTAAATTTTTATTAAGTTTGATTATGAACTTCTATTGAATGCTTAAAAATATTTCTAAGCAATAAACTTTGATGAGGACAATTCAGAAAGAAAGAAAACACTGTCAATTCATATATATTATTTAATTTACAAAACAGTTGACCTCGATATTATCTTTCAGACATTTTTTACTGTTCATCCCTTTCCTATTTTTTGTCTGAAAAAGTCAATCATATTTATCTTATTATTTTTAAAAGACATCTTAAATTTCCATAACTTATTCTGATATTTATATTCTATAAAACTCCCATTTAGATCACAATTAAAGTGAAAATTAATGCTGAGTGGCAATATTTGACAAATATGTAAAAGCCAAAATAAGATATACTAAGTTTCAAACAAGCAAAAATTCCCACAAACATTCTTTCAATTGAGTTTGTCAAAAAGAGATGACTTAAACCCACTGCAATTCTGTAAGAGCTCACCTTGCTAACGGCTTACTATTAACAATACTGGTATCTCTCACATGCATAAAAGGTGGAAATAAACTATCAGCAAAATGGCACTATTTCTTGCTTCATAAGAGAAAAAATATTGAGTTTATAATCAATTCACATCTTGTTTTTCAAAAGACAAGCAATTCTGTGTATATCAATCAATCTCCACATAAAAATACATCTGTTTAACACTTGTCTTCAAACTTCAGTAAGTATGAACAAGCCATCAACTTGATTTAAAATGCAAATTTAGTCTGTAAATGAACTATCACATAAAACTTAATTTTCTTGCTATTTACACTACGAAAGTTTGCACAGCACCAGTTTGTCACATCTATGGTTTCCTTGTGATAACCCAATACTTTCCTAAGTATAAACTCAAACATCTAACGCATGAAGAACTGTAAGTTTCACTGTTTCTTGTAAAGCAGCAGTTCTACATATGGAAAGCTACCTCAGCTGACAATGACACTCAGGGCTGGATAATGACCTCCTGGAATAGGCCCTAAGCACTAGGATTATGGTGCATGGGGCCTGCCTCTCTCTTTCCTTCCCTTCTCTCTGTTCCCACCATAAAGATAAACACATTACAGCCAAATTAAGAGTAAATCAGTCCAGAGTCTTAGTTCTCTACAATGACTATTTTGATGTTGTTTTTCAAATAATTAATTCCAACAGAACAAACCAAAATGAAGAGGTAAGTTATTAACCACTGCGTGATCCTTTCCATCAGCCATCAAATAAGTTTAATACACAGACTATAAGTTGTAGTAATATGTTAATAAAGTCGAAGCCAATAGATACGGAATTAAAGAAAAGCCAGGTTACATTCATAGCCATTTACATTCAGGCACCATTCTAAGCTTTTAATCACATGTAAGTGTACTCCTCAAATAGATTAAAAATGAATACAAATTCTCTGCACTTCGTCCCTTAAATCTGGGGCTGGCCTTGCTGTGAGCAACAGAACGTGTGTGGCAGGAGCGCTGCTGAGTTGCAAGTCTAGGCCCCAAGTGCCCTTGCTTGCCCCACTCTCACTTCAAAGAGGCCTGGCACTGTGTGAACAAACCACACAGGAAGGAACCTGAGGATTCTGACCAATAGCTGCAACCACCCCACGGGGAGCTGCCCCAGAATACTTGGCCCCAGCCCAGCCCAGCCCAGGGTCCGCAGCCTTGTGAATGAGTCTAGAACTTCCCATCTTGGCCTAGAATAAACTGGCAACCCCCCAGGATCTGAACAGTGGCTTGTTACACAGGCAAGGTTGATGATTCACCATCCAAACCCACTGATTCCGCCCAAATCAGCTACTTATCCCCCACAAAGTCCATACTACTCCAGTACCCATTTCATGTCCACATTTCTATTTTAAAGTGATATGATTTGATGTTTATGTGTATAATCTCAAGTGTTTCTCCTGAATATTTAAACCTCTGAAAAAAATACTTTCTATCACTTCTAATAAACGCAGTTCCATTCCTACCTCATTAACTAAAGCATTCTACCTCTCCACCCTACACTGACTATTCTTTCTATGAATGCTCACAGTACTTTTACTATCTCTGTCATCCATTTAGCACTTAGAATATGCCACTTTGGATTTTTTTTTTTCTTTATAAACTTTACGGTGATGCTGACTTAGGTAGCGTCCAGGGTTTTGTCACATATCATAGATATTGAGGAGCTTATCTTCTTCCCACACTACCTTGTATTTTTTAGGACCTTTTAAAATGCACGTCCTGATTTACCGTTAAATCATTAGCTCCATTAGGATTGGGAGAAATTATGGGTACCACTATCTCCTGTTTTAGTTCCTCACATATAGTAGAAAAGAATTGGTTATTGGACTATAACTTTTATCAATTTTAGAAATTTTGGAAAAAAGCATTCATCTGCCAGAAAAAATTCCTGCTACTTCAAATACTTCTTTCTATAGCTCCTACAACTTGTTGCCTGCATTTAATCTGTCTGGTTATTAATACTTTATGTATCAAATTCCATTTGATACGAATCAAATTCCATTTGATACATATCAAGTTCCATTAATACTTTATGTATCAAATTCCATTCCAAATTCCAAAATGAAAATTCCATTTCAAAATGAATTAAGACATAGTCTAAAATTATGGAGGTAAATATATATAAGTGAGAATGAAAAATTGCTATAAATTAACTGAAACTTCCTGGTCACTGTGCACTTTTAGAGTTTTCATTTTGTAAAAATCAAATAAAGTTAAATGACATCAATTAGACATCCAAATGTGTTAAAGTTCAAATCCTCCTAATTCATGCTCTCAGTGTTTATACTACAGAAAGTCATTAGAATAAAAAGCATCTTAGTTTTCACAGTATTATGTTTCATTCTTTCTTGTTTGATATATAAAAATTACTTTTACTTTAAACGATTACCTTAAAAAATAGTTATAAGTATGTGAATAAAAATGATCTGAAAAGATATATACCAAACCATTACTAACAATTATTTTGGGGCTGGCCAGTTACTAATAAGCTGGTAAGAGAATGGTGTTAACAGTACCAAGGTCAAGGGTTCAGATCCCTGTACCAGCCAGGCACCAAAAAAAAAAAAAAAAAAAAAAAAAAAAGTGCAATTATCTTTCCAGAACTGAAATTTTAAAGTGATTGTTCACTTCTTCATTTCTGCTTTACTCTGTGATTTTCTCATGTGTATACCGCTTGAGAAATTTTAAACAGGTTTTTAAATGGCTTTCGGTATTTCTTTTTCAAAAACTGTTTAAAACATTTGACCGCTCTTCTTTGTGTTGCACTAGAAATGAAGTGAAATCTCAAGGTTATAAAAAACAGTTATTGGGTTTCCTAGCAACACTGGAGGGCCTATTGTCACAGAGGCATAGTTTTTCAAGTGCTGAAGTATGCAACAGTCACAACTGGTATAAGACAGAAGGCAGACACTTGGTCTCATGCAATGTCTCTGGGGATTCTTTCCTAATACTGCCCAATTCTACTTATGCAGCCAGTTGAGTGATAATTTAACTTGCAAAGTACTTGCAGGTTCCAACATGGTTTGAAAACTAAATAAAAATCAACTCTTCTTATAATTTTATTCAAATTTATATTCCAAGTATGATGAAATATGCAGCATATTATCAATCCACAAGTGTTTGCAGAATCCAGTTAATAAATGCTCAATGCTGGATTAGATAAACAAACTGAATCATATCCCATATTAGCAGTGACTAAAATAATATCTCTCAGTTTTCTGCTTGCTTTTTTAATCTCAAATTTCAAAGTCCTTTGTATGTTTAGAGCTTCTCTTCTGCCCAGTCTGACTTCTATCTGAGCATCAAAGTGATGAGTTCACCAAAGAGTATTTTTTAGCCCTTGATGTCACCTCCCACTAAGGCCTTAGAAGATTTGTTTCCACTCTAAGAAAGGAGCATAACTGGAGATAATGGAAGGAGCTATTATTCGTCTAAAAGGGAGGTGATGTTTTGAACTGATGACATGCCTTAATTTCTTTAATTTTCTTTTTCAAGTTTAAGCTATTTGTCAACCTGGATGGTCTTCAGTGATCTTTTCTTTCAAGCAATCTTAAAATCATAGGTTGGTATTTTAGAAAGATAAATAAATGTGAGAACTTTTAATAATGTTTTGAGTGAAGAAAGCCTTAGAGAAAAGTACAAAAGAAAAACACAAAAGCTGTGAAGGAAAAGACAAAAATTTGGCTAAAGTTAGAAAAGCACCATTTGGCAAAACCACAGTAATAAATGTTTTAGGCAAGATGCTGAAAATTATTGGGTAAAAGTATGATGAGAAACACTATATTTTACATAGTATCAAAGTCTCTTCCCAAAAAATACTTACACAAAGTGAAAAGTAGTAACTTTACAGTGGAGAATTCTGGTAGACACCACCTTATCCAAATGATCAGCTACCTTCATCAGTACAAACAGACATCATGTGCTTCCTGATGCAAAAAATGACACATTATCTAGCCATGAAAAGACATGGAGGAATCTTAGATGCACATTACTAAGTGAAAGAAGCCAATCTGCAAAGGCTATATACTGTATGATTACAACTATATGACATTCTGGAAAAGGCAAAACTACAGGGACAGTAAAAAAAATCAGTGGCTGCAGGGGAAAGAGGGGAGGAATGAATAGGCAGAGAAGGTAGGATTTTTAGGGCAGTGAAACCCTTCTGTCCAAAACTATAATGGTGGCTACATGTCATTATAAATTTGTCCAAACCCATAGAATATACAACACCAAGAGTGAACCCTAACGTAATCGGTGGACACTAGGTGATAATGATGGGTCAATACAGGTTCATCAGTTCGGGGGATGACAGTCGGGGAAGGTGGGGGGTGGCAGGGGATAAAGGGAACCCTGTACTTTTGGCTCAATTTTGCTGAGAGCCTAAAACTGCTCTAAAAAATAAAGTCTATTTAAAAATAAAGACTGAGAGAATATGCAACCACATTCATAACTAAAGAACTATAAATTAAAATAATTCGATACCATATTTCACATATAAAATTGACAGTGATTAAAATTAATAAAGCCAAGCTTGGCAAAAGTGTAAATTGTGGCAATACGAAGAGTAAATTGGTACAACCTATTGTCAACACAATAAAGACCTGTGAAATGTCATGTAGTAACCCACTTTTAGGAAATGCAGCTGAACTCTCACAAGAGCTCATTATGTGCAAGGATATCATTCAGTGATGCATTATTCTCTTTTATTCACTGATGCACTCCAAAAACAGGAAAACAACCTAAAGGTCCAACAACAGGCAAGAAAATTAGGGTAAGAAATCCAAGCTCCTCGACCTGAAACAAAGCACTAAGGCAAATAGGTAGAACCATTCCACTCCAACAAAAGGACCTTATTTAAGTTTGGTTTCTGGGTAGTATCAACTTCTACTCATATTAATAGAAGTATTACTCAATATTGCCACCTTCAGGTTTAATTCTATTCACTTAACAGCAAAGATAAGCATCTAAATCAAATTAGATCTTTCAAGAACATGATCTTAAACACAATAATGTATACTAATAAATATACAATAAATATGCAAATATAATTATACTTTTCGGGAGACTATGCTATAGACTGAATCATGTCCCCTCAAAATTTGTATGTTGATAAGTACAACCATTATAGAAAACTGTATGGAGGTTTCTCAAAAAACTAAAAACAGCACTACCATAGATCTAGCAATCACACGATTGGGTACTTATCTAAAAGAAAGAAAATCAGTATGCCAAAGAGATACCTATACCCCCATGTGCAGCACTATTTATAATAGCCAAAGTATGGAATCAACTTCACTGTCCATCAACAGATGACTGAATAAGGAAAATGTGGTATATACACATAATGGAATACTACTCAGCCATAAAAAGAATGAAATCATGTCATTTGTGGGAACATGGATGAGCCCAAAAGACATCATTGTTAAGTGAAATAAGCCAGGCACAGAAAGATAAATACTGCATGTTCTCACTCATATGTGGGAGCTAAAAAAAAAAAAAAGTGAGCTCATAGAAGTAAAGAGTAGGATTGACATTACTGGAGGCTGGGAAGGGTAAGAGGGAATGGGGATAGGGAGAGGTTGGTTAATGGATACAGAATTACAACTTGGAAGGAAGAATAAAAAAATTAGAAAATGGAGGAAAAAGTGAAAAAAAAGGAAGAATAAATCCTAGTATTCTATAGTAGTGTGAGGTGTCTATAAAAAACAATAATTTATTATGTATTTTCAAATGGCTAGAAGAGAGGAGTTCAAATGTTCTCATCACAAAAAAATAACAAATGTTGGTGATGGTAGATATGCTAATTAGCCTGATTTGATCATCACACAGTGTACACATGTATCAAAATATAACTCTGGGGGCCGGCCTGTGGCTCACTCGGGAGAGTGTGGTGCTGATAACACCAAGGCCAAGGGTTAAAATCCCATATAGGGATGGCCGGTTAGTTCACTGGGTGAGCGTGGCGCTGACAACACCAACTCAAGGGTTAAGATCCCCTTACCAGTCATCTTAAAAAAAAAAAAAAAAAATATATATATATATATATATATTACTCTGTACCCCATAAATATGTACAACTATTACATGTCAATTAAAAAATAAATAAATAGAAAACATTTATTTGTTGAAGCCCTAACCCCCCACGTAACTATATCAGATATGAGGCCTTTTAAAATATGATTAAGGTTAAATAAAATCTCAAGGGTGGAGCCCTGAACGAACAAAACCAGTACCCTTAAGGAATAGGAGGAGATATCAGAGCTCTTTCTCTTTCTCGGCCACGTGAGGATACAGCAAGAAGGCAGCAGTCTACACACCAGGAAGCAGGCCCTCACCAGAAACTGAATTTGCTGACACCTTGATCTTGGACTTCCCAGCCCCCAGAACTGTGAGAAAACAAATTTCTGCTGTTTAAGCCATCCAGTCTATGGTATTTTGTTATGGCAGACTGAACAGATTAACATAGACTGCCTTTAGTTCCCTGGAGCAATGAGGTTTTTCATCATGGAAGAGATATGCTGTTCAACTGTATATGAGGTTAATGCATTCAGCAGAAACTTCTCAAGAGGATTTAAACATATTGAGAATTCACGAAACAGTGGGAAAATGTGCTTATCAATCCATAGCCAATAAAGACAGCTACTAGGGAACTGCATGGATGGTCCTTCCAGGTAAGGCGAGAAAAATAATTTATGTACACTAAGATACAAAGGCATACAAGAATTTAAATTTACTGCTTATCTGTAAGTCAGGCATTGTCCAAGGGGCTTTACATTTGTTATTTCATTTAATCCTTACAAAACCTGTGGAATAGGCATTACGGACAATTACACCAAGGAACTGTTTCTCATGTGAAATCCAGGTAAATGTTGAATAATTCTAGTTACTTAATCCAGACTAATGTAGAATGAGAAAGGGGAAGTAAGAGGATAATAAAGGCATTAACATAAAAAATGAGGAAATGAGGCAAGAGAATTCAGAGCAGGAAAAAGGTGGTAGTGATATCTTTGTAGATCCCCTATGAATCTAAAATGAGAAAAGCACAAACTGCCAATGGTTTTAAAGATGGGCTGGGCCGGCCCGTGGCTCACTCGGTAGAGTGCGGTGCTGATAACACCAAGGCCCCGGGTTCGGATCCCATATACGGATGGCCGGTTCGCTCATTGGCTGAGCGTGGTGCTGACACCAAGTCAAGGGTTAAGATCCCCTTACCGGTCAAAAAAAAAAAAAAAAAAAAAAAAAGATGGGCTGGAAGACTTCTTATAATATGAGAAAATATGGGGTCATTTTAGAATTTGACTCACATACTTGATTTGGGAGCAGAGTGACCAGTGACATCAAACCGTGATGGGTTTGTTCCCTTAGCACAACCCTAATTTCTCCTCCAAATTCCCTATCTCAGTGATCTGACCTACCACCATCACCTTCAACAACCAATCCTCATAAGATCATGGATGCAAGAAATAGCTGCATCATCGATCCATTCGCACAAACCTGTAAATAAAATTAAAGGGAGGAGGTATCAACATTCACTTCCTCCTCATTCAAACAACTCTGTGTCCTCTTAATTCTGCCTCCTTAATATACTGCAAAACCAACTGTTTTAATCTACATCTAGGCCACTATTATCTCTCACGTGGCCTGAAGTTAGCTTGCTAACTGGCTTCCCTGGGTCCACTCTTTCTCATTCTAACCCGTTCTCCATACTTCACCCAGAGTGTTTTTATACAATTGATTTTTTTAAAAAAAGATGCCATTGCCATGTTTGAAAATCTGTGGTGGCTCCACATTGATTCAGACACCTTAACCCTCCTTCAAGGCCCTGTATGATCAGACACTCTTTACTTTCTTACTACTCCCCACTCCCACGGTATGCTACACCAGTTCTTCATCCTCTCTCCCCACACCAGTTCTTTATCCTCACTCCCCACTAAGCACTTGCACATTTAAGATACCTGCTTCTCTGCTCCATCCACCTTTTAGGCTAACTTCTACTACTAAGGTCTAAGTTAGGTCACTTTTTCCAGAAAGCATTCTTTGTTCCCATATATGGATTGAACCAGGAGTCCCCTCTGTACTCTTCAGGCCACCGATAATGCCTCTATCGCAGGCACTTATCTCACTTTACTGAAATTACTGCTTTACTGTGTCCTTCCTACCCTCTACCCCCCATGACTATTTCACATTTGACTTTGAAGACAAAGACCATGCTGGTCTTGATTCCATATAGCACAGCAAAATTTCAGGTACTCAGCTAGCATTCAACGAACATTTGCTGAATGAAAAAGGTTTTTGTTGTTGTTACTGTTGGGTTTTTTTGGTGGCTGGCTGGTATGGGGATCCAAACCCTTTGACCTTGGTGTTATAACACCGTGCTCTAACTAATTGTGCTAACTGGTCAGCCATCTGAATAAGGATCTTCTTTGTTCTATCATTGAGGCAATAAAAGGAATGTTTAGAAATATATTTTCTGTGTTTTTACCTATACCAGCAAGATACTAAATGCGAAGTCTGACCAGTGATGGCATTCTCACAGGGATTTTAAAGATCATGTCACACTGTAGAATTCAAGCAGTGACAGGTGTGGCCTTTTCACTTGGGTGCAGAGAGGGCCTGTGAACTGAATCTGTCTTGAGATCTAAGCAATCAACAAAGCACTTCATTACAACAGGATAAAACAGCAATCCAGCAATTTTGGATGTCTAGAGGTAAGCAGATCACAATTTGGGGAACTGTTGAGAAAAGAGGCAAAGCAAAGCTCACAGGCACAGGTACCTTCACATAAGAGAGAGGAAATAATTAAAGGATCCACTAGAGGTGAAAGACAGTGGAGAAAAAACTAACAGTGGAGAAAAAACAAGATGAAATACAACTGAGAGTGGGTGGGAATAAGGGAAGTCCTTTCTCTATCAAAGATGGAACCATAACAGTGAAATTGTCCTGGTCGGGGGCCAATCATAGAAGGAACAAATCAGAGGAGGCTCTAAGGCAAAAAAGGACAGCTAAGTGCTTGTGGAACACTCGTGTTGGCGTTTGCTTTCCCTTTTATGACTCAAAGGTCCATTATCTCCCTTGCTCCCTTCTAGCCATTTACCAAAATATGTCACCTCCTCTCTGAAGCTTCCCTGATCTCCACAGGCAGTGGTTAATTGCTCCCATCTCTGTATTACACAACCTTCCCACCATTATAGTACAGTCACATGCCACGTAATGACATTTCGGTCCACAATGGACCACATATGCAAACGTGGCTATACCGTATAGGTTTGTGTAAGTACACTCCCTGATGTTCACACGACTAAATCACCTAATCACACACTTCTCAGAATATATCCCATCTTAAGTGACACATGACTACAACTAGGCCTTTAAATATTGTTGAGAATGAGAAGAAAATATTTGCAGGTAGGTAGAAATTATGCTTTTTGCTGTCTAGGAGTTTCAGCTGTTTAATTCCCATGTGTGTTACTCAGTACAGAATGTTATTATGTACTCAGAGCTAGGAAAATTAATACTTATAGTCAGATAAGTTAACAACAATGAGAAATGGCATAAATATACTTATTTGCTTTTTTTGTACTTTTTAAATAACAATTCCCAGTTCCCTTCCCCAAATAAGGAATCAAAAAGGTGCCCAGGAAATAAACTGGGATGAAAATGGGGAAACCATCATCTTCACAATAAACAGCAACTAACAGTGACTGAGTACTTTCGAGGGTACTTCAGAAAATTCATGGAAAGACTCATGATATCTTTCAATTGTTTTTCCACAAACCTTTTGAAGTATCCTATTATACACCAAGCACTTTTTATAATACCTTATACATATTAACTTTTTCATTTCTCATAACTCCATGAGAGAGATACTAATATTATCCTTATTTTACAATGAAGGAAACAGAGACGCTGAGAAATATCTTAGCTATTTACGGAGCAAGATTCAGATCTGGACAGACTGACTCCAGAGCCACACTCACCCAACTTGTATGTACAAGTTGACTTGTGAACACACCAAACAGATTTTTCTAAAATCACTATAAAACACAGTGAGTAAATTATCAGAAACCCCATTCCAATCACAATGTTGGAGGAAGGTTTAGAATTTACACTACTCTCCTACACTAAATTTCTAAGTAGCATTTTAGGTAGCATATGGTTCAGTAGTTTGGGTAAACTTTTTTTTTTTTTTTAACAGGGAAATAAATATCAGACTAGAAATCTGTTGTTAAATTTGTCACACAAAAAAAGCTCTGTATCATTTTGGACACACTGCTTCTCTAGGAAGTTAATTATCTATTTCAGACCTAAATATGTTCTAATTCTAGACTATCAATCAACCAACAAGAAGCCTTCCCCTGACATCCATCCTTTCCCCTCCCCTCCACCCACATCTCAGTGGCATTAACAGGAGTTCTCTGAGTCCACCTCCTGACAAGTGGCAGACATTTCTCAAACATTAGTGTCTTGAATTATGGCAACAATTCTGCCCATTAAAAGCATGAGCTCTAAAGACAGATCTGGGTTCATATTCAAATTTAGCTTACTAAATGCTTGGCCACGGGCAATTTCTAGCCTCTTTATGACTAGGTGTCTTCTTTAAAATGAGGATTAAGGGCCGGCCCGTGGCTCACTCGGGAGAGTGTGGTGCTGATAACACCAAGGCCACGGGTTCGGATCCCATATAGGGATGACCGGTTGCTCACTGGGTGAGCGTGGTGCTGACAACACCAAGTCAAGGGTTAAGATCCCCTTACCGGTCATCTTTTTTAAAAATAAATAAATAAATAAATAAATAAATAAATAAATAAATAAATAAATAAAATGAGGATTAATAGTAACAATACCTACTTCACTATAGGGATTAAATAAAATAATCCATCTAAAGCTCTTAGAACAGTCCCAGCACAACTTGGTGTTCACTCATTTAATAAACAGTAGCTAGCAGACAATTCATTGGCATCTTATAAGCCTGTCATTCCTGCTATGATACAAACCCCTAAGTGTTGAAAAGGTGTCTTTTCATCTTTTATCCCTAACAACTAGCAGTGCCTTCTATAAAGAAAAAATTCAAAATTTGTTATGTAAAGAAATGACACTGAAATGTATCTACTAGGTTTGGTAATTAGAACATCACTGGTGACCTACGCCAAATCCAATTTAGTGAAGGCTCTGGGGGACTTGCGACAAGATATATCTGACCACAGCACTTGAGACATGTGAGTAGACAGACATGACTACTGTTTTGAGGAATGTGGCTCTCAAGGAGAAGAAAAGTAGTGTGTTATGTGGGGTCAAGGAAAGGTTGCTTTAAAATGAGAAATGTTGAACATGTTTATAAATCAAATAGAAAGAGCAAATAGAATGAGAGAGGTAAAAATACATATAAGCAGAATACTCAGAGAATGATCAACACCCCAGAAAAGAATGAGTCCTAGAAAACAAGAGATAAGACACCTTTAGGGCTGGTGGGGTAACTCAGTTGGTTAGAGTGCAGTGTTGTAACAGAAAAGTCAAGCAAGGGTTGGGGTGCCCAAACCAGCCAGCCACCAAAAGAAAACAAACAAAAGAAGACACCTTTGATTAACATAGGAGGGAAAGGGTGACTGGTTAGCTCACTTGGTTAGAGTGCAGTGTTAGTAACAGCAAGGGATCCCCATACCAGCCACCCCCCCCCCAAAAAAAAAGACTGGAGGGAATGATGTAAGGATTGGCACAGTTATAGTTAAATTTATACAATGGAGTACAAGAAATTAAGAGAATTTTAGGGCTGGCCTGTTAGCTCAGTAGGTTACAGTGCAGTGTTGTAACACCAAGGTCAAGGGTTCAGATCCCCATACCTGACTAGCTGTCAAAAAAAAAAGACATTAAGGGAATTTGTACCTGATAATCTGTGACAAAGAGGCATACAGAGGCATACAACATTAACTTAGAATAAAAGAGGCTGAAAAAGATGTAGGTAGAGGGTTTTGGAGACTGGTCCAAGCCTGAGACATCTGTGAAGAGGAATGGGGAAAAAACAAAAGTCTACAGAGTGGCATCAAAAGCTCTAGATAAGTTGAGAGTTGATAGAGCTGAGCAAAGATACATGAAGGTACTTCAAAAGTTCGTTGAAAAATAGAATTAAAAGATAGTATGTTCAATCCCTGTACTGGCCAGCCAAAACAAACAAACAAAAAGATAATATGAATCTTTCCATGAACTTTTTGAAGTATCCTCATACTAGGGTCTATCATAGCATTTTCTCTAGTTTTACATATATTTGAAATTTTCCATAATAAAAATGTTAAAAAAAAAAAAAAAAGAATACTACAATGATGTGGTACTCACACCCCCACCAGAATAGCCAAAATGAAAAAGGCTAAGATAAGGAGATGGAGCAACTGGAAATTCATACTCTATTAGCTTTGGAAAACTGCTTGGCAGTACCAACTGAAGTGAAACGTATGTCTAACCTACCGGACCCAGAAATCCCATTCTCAGGTAGAGATATGTGCACATGTGCACTAAAACACACATATCAGAATATCATAGTAGCATTTTCATAATAGCAAAAACCTGGAGACAAAAATGTCCATCAGCAGGAGATAGGTAAATCATCTGTTTTACAGTCACACAATAGAATACCATGGAGCAATGCAAATGAATAAACCAGAGCTATACAATGTGAATAATCTCACAGACATGATAGTAAGTGAAAGAAGTTGGACAAAAAACAACAAAAAAATATTGTAAAATTCATTTATATAAAATGTTATTAACCCGATACTATTAGAAATCAGAAGAGAGTGAAGGAAGGGACTGGAAGGGGCAAGAGGGGGCTTCTGAGATGCGGGTCATGTTCTATTTCTTGATCTGGGTGGTAGGTACATGGATATGTTCAACTTTGTGACAATGCTCTGTGCTGTACACTTAAAATACTGCTCTGAACTGTGTGCTCTTCTGTGTATGAATCTCACACTCCAATTAAAAAGGTTTAAAAATAAATTTAGGGCTGGCTAGTTAGCTCAGTTGGTTAGAGTGCAGTGTTATAACACCAAGGTAAAGGGCTCAGTTCCCTGTACTGGCCAGCTGCAAAAAAAAAAAAAGTAAATAAATTTTAAAAGAGCTGAAGGAATTAGAGACAAAAAAGGCCACTTTAAATTGCCTTCGTTAGGGCCGGCCCCGTGGCTCACTCGGGAGAGTGCGGCGCTGGGAGCGCCAAGGCCGCGGGGTTCGGATCCTATATAGGGATGGCCGGTGCGCTCACTGACTGAGCGTGGTGCAGACCACACCATGCCGGGGGTTGTGATCCCCTTCCTGGTCAAAAAAGAAAAATAAAAAGAAAATAAATTGCCTTTGTTAAAAATATAATGTTCTAACGCTTTATTGATGTACTTAAATTAAGGAAAAAAGTATAGCCAAACCAGACAATAAAAAGTATCTCCCCAATCCACACGGCTGTGCATTTGTACTCTTTCTCCAGCTGTGCATCACAGTCCATGAACAGGAGTAAAGAAACAGGCCTGAAGGATTGATCCACATCAAGGATGGGTACTGGGGTCTAACCATGGGATCCAGGATTACTGAAGAAATTCTGGTTTTAATGTGGCCAGATGGGTGGCCAGTTTTAGCTCAGTTTGTTAGAGCAAGGTACTGATAACACCAAGGTCCAGAGTTCGAATCCCTGTACTGGCCAGCAAAAAATAAAAAATGTGGCTGGAAGACCAACAGGGGGAGGAAATTAAAGTGCGGGGCGGGGTGGGGGGCAGGTCTGGAGATCTCACTGATATCAAGAAGGCGGCATGATGAAATGGGGAAAAGCTGAGACTATGACAGAATTCAAGATTTCAGAGGTAAAAAAGTACACGGAGAGGGTTGTCTAGGTAAATGACTAGAATGTAAAGTGCATTATAAGGGCTGGCCTCTTAACTCAGTTAATTAGAGCATAGTGTTGTAACACTAAGGTAAGGGTCTGGATCCCCATACCAGCCAGCTGCCAAAAAAAGTGCATTGTATAAAATATAAATACTAAAATGCCAAGATCATGCTATGCTTGGGGTGGAATATGAGGAGGGGAATTTCTTTCTCCATGTGGAGAAGCAACCTGGAATGAGGTGTAAGCAGAGAGCAGAAGTCTCAGAGGTGAAGGTTGGTACACAGGGTGGAGGGGAAAACAGTTTGCAGAAGCCAATGGAGCCCCAAGAGAATAGTCAGAATACAGTTAAGTTTTTACATTGCACAGCACATCTTCTGTGATCTCTGCCTTGTTCTGCCTGGCATTATAATTGCGTGAATAATTGTCTGACTCCTCCCTGAAGCTTTAAGCTTGCCAAGAGTATCGTATCCAGAAGCACCCATCATAACACCTGCCCATAAGTACACATTACGTTATTTATTTCCCCTCAAGCTTCCACAGGGATTGAGATTGCTTAGAAGAAACATATAATACATAATTTATAAATTAGGACCAGAGAAAATGTAAATTATAATGAAACACCAGACAGGAGAGTTAAAGTAAACAAGCAAACAGACTTTTCACAAGTATTTATTGAATTGGACTGTGACCCACCCCTCCTCCACTCCCCTCACACAGACACACTCATCTCAGGGAAGCTTTCAAATTTCAATTCCATCAAAATTATTCTCTTCCTTCTTTTCAATCTAAAGAGTATATTACCTTCCCCATGTTCTCTAATACACAGATGCTAATTTCAGAATTATCTGGCAAAACACATGCAAATAGGGTATTTTGCATTATGGGTAAAACAGACCCGTTGCCATGGTGAATATTTTCATCACTTTCATAGTACGTATCACTCCATTTTAGGAAATCTTCCTTTGCCTCCTTGCTCATAAAAACCTCAGGCTTGCTTCTCTTCCTTTTTAATTAACATGAGACAAGAAAAGTGAGTATTTGCCAGAAAACAAACAAACAAAAACCTCGCCTGGATAAAGTGTCATAAAGATGAGATCACAGAAAATAAGAAACCCGAGAAGTAGACATAATGAAAAATGAGTAAATAATGTGTCTCCTTATGGAAAATCCTGAAGTTAATAAAGAAAGGCTTAATTGCAATAAGGAAATCATCCCTGTTGTAAGCACATCTAACTTGATTGCCTCAATCTTGATATAAATTCCTTTCTAATATCCCAAAGTGAATTCAAATTTCCCCAGCAACCATTAACCAGGGGCCATTCTATCCTGCTTATTTTGCACCCTTCTATAAATGCATTTATTTCCCCCATAGGCAAGTTAAAAAAATATTATTTTTGTGCATATATTTATTTTTCTGCCTTATACTTAAAATGCGAATGCCTATAACTATAGAACATGAAATAAGAACAGTTGATATAATTTTGTGTGTAACAAATTGTCTGATAATTACAAGAAACTAAGTAAGAAACAAGAGATTTGATTTAGCTCATTGCCAACAGGAAACACTATGTGACACAAATGATTAATTAGGAAAAATCTCATGAGAACAATTCCAAAGGCGTGTTTCATTTGACAAAGCTGTTTTGGTGGCACATTGCGCCCAAGCTTTATCAGGTTAGATGTTCCAGGAGACGTTCTATAGTGGAAGGTGACCGCAACTAAGGCTCCAAATTCCAGACCTATGCTGACCAATATTGCAGCTCCTTAGCCACTATTTGCCTTCTAACGTGGCTACTAGAAAATTTTAAATGACATATGTAGCTTACATTATATTTCTATTGGACAGCACTGTTCTACACCAATGCCACAATTTATTGGCCTCAGTCCTTGGCTTTAGGACATGATTCGCATAAATGAGAATAATATGATGTGTCCTTCCACCCCAAGATTGCTGGTGGATTCAAATGAAATGTGTGTGAAATTGCCTTTAAAAATAAGGTATGGGGCTGGCTGGTTAGCTCCTTGGGACAGCATGGTGCTGACAGCACTAAGGTCAAGGGTTTGGATCCGCTTACTGGCCAGCTACCAATAAATAAATAAGGTACAACCACTTTTCTAGCCCAGATTTAACAGTTCATTCTAAAAGTATCAGATTTCACGTTGTATAACTAAGTAGGTTAGTCTTCTCGAATTGTACTGCAGAACTACCCCAGCACAAAACAATGTCAAAAGTTTTTGTCTGGTTCATTAGAGAACTCCCCCCCCATGCGAAATGCCCAATATTCAAGAGGTTCAAAATGCTCTTCGCTTTTGAGAGAGACTGAGGAAGGTCAGTGATATTCACTCTAAGAATTTAACAAAGATGTGGCTCAACAAATTTGGTTCACTGTATCTGGATGTCACTAGGGATTCCTTGAGAGAACTTCATCTGTGTAGCCAAACCATCCTTCCTTTGGAGAAACCTGTGTCATGCAGAAAATACACCTACACTATAGGAAGGTAAAAAGGTAACCACAATTACTTATGCTATTTCTTCTTGAAATCTAAACACGTTTTTAAATGAAATCAAAATCATTCCCATTTCAACTTGTAAAATACCTCTGAAAGCATGAAAATGACTTAAAAGTTGCCAAAGAAATCTGCACTTTATCAGTATGTTTAAATGGTGGTTATTTTAACTTGTTAACCCTTTTTCTCACCAAATACCAAAGGGCAAACTAAACCATGCAACTGATCTCACACCTACCCTATAAAGAGACTGCTGTTATCTCCCTGCCAACTAAAATAAATTGCAAATACTGCTGAGTCAAATTAAGACCTTTAAGGTTAAAACTCCAAACTGGCTAACTCCCTATCAGAATGAGCGAGGCCATGAGGCAAGGGAAGAAGCCTACAGAAAAGACCAGTGGGAAGCACGGGGGAGACAGAACGTCCGCCTGCATCACCGCCTCACCACTGAACTCAGAAACATTTCTAACTTTGCTCCCATTATCTTTTACTCATACACAGTCAGCCATGGATTTGAAAAAGTAAACAAAGAAATACGAATAACAGAGCCCCAAGAGATCACCAAACCAAACCATGGACTAACTAGGTTCCAGCTTCCTGAACTGATTACCATGCTCTTCATTTGTAATTTCAGCCCCACTGAAGAATGAGGTAGAAAAGAACCTAGGAAACCAGAGCTAGAGAAAGTTTCTCCTTGCTACTTCTTTTTACTTCTCATTAGCACCACTCTTAATAGAAACCAATCTAAATCTAAAACCAACCTGACAATCAATTACTACTCTAAATTATTAAGCTTGTTTTCTTGAAAAATAGTGAGATAAAGCTATAAGGTCATTTTAGTTAATTTTTTTTTTTTTAAGATGACCAGTAAGGGGATCTTAACCCTTGACTTGGTGTTGTCAGCACCATGCTCTCCCAAGAGAGCTAACCGGCCATCCCTATATAGGGATCCAAACCCATGGCCTTGGTGTTATCAGCCCCACACTCTCCCAAGTGAGCCACGGGCTGGCCCTAGTTAGATAATTTTTAATTGCTTTCTGGTTACATTAATAATTACTTTAAAGTTCACATCCACTACTTGCTGGCCACCAAACAAAACCAATCCAAAGTTCTCAGCCTCAATTATTTCCTTTATTTAATTACAGAAAGCATCAATTCTCACCTGATAATGACTTGCCTGTGACAGAGAAAAGGAAGAAACAAGGGGAGGGGAGAGAAGAAGCTGTAAACAGGAGATTAAAATCTGAGACTAGAATAATAAATTCACCCCATTCCTGAACACCTGGCAAAGCTGACACACACAAAGCTAACCTGTGTAGGATATGGACACCAGCCCTGCTCACCCCTTCCACGACACACCTATTCTTCATCTGTAAATGCTCTTTCCCCTCTAGGTCCTTCCCAAGGATTCCCATGAATTCCTCCTGCCTATCATACCTTTTCCCATTTATTCAATGAATATGCACTGTGCCATGTACTGGGAATGAAACGTACAGTCTGGCAAGAGAAAACAATTACAATAAAGGCATGCTTGATAAATGTTAGAACACGCTGCAGTAACAGGATGTGCCTGGAGCACAAGGGAAAGTTCACTTCATCGCAGACCAATTATGAAGATATTTCAACAAGCTTAAGAGATAATGGTATAACCTGGGTTACAGATAGTGGCTGGAAGGACACAAGTGACTTAGAAACTGGATGTGAGCAGGTGGGAGTATAGGAAGAGTCGAGTAAGGTACCAATATTTCTGCTTGGGCATTTTGGGGGCTGAAAAATGCCATTTAATTTGAGAAGGAATAGTGTATAAACAAACAGGCTCAGTGGAGGTGCCTGCGGGAAGTCTAAGCAGAGCTTTCAAATGGGTGGTTTGATATTATGGGTAAGTCTCAGGAGAGAGAAACTAGAAAGAGACTGGAAGCTGTAAGCAAATAAATAGTAACTGAAACCATAAACTGAGGAACCTCAGCACATACGGTACAAGGAAGAAACAGCACACAAAGGAAAATGAGGAATAGCTCAAGAGGATGAAGAGACTGCTGGAGAGAGCTATTCGCACTGAGGTTTCAGAGGTTAGAGGTGTGATGTCCACTGGATGTAGCCATGGTGGTCTACAGCAACTGCAGTTTCACAGGAGTAGAAGGGGTGAAATTAGACTGCAAAGGGTGGAAGAATTAGTAAACATGAAGAAAAATAATGGCACAGATGCAGGCAACTCCTTCAAGAAATCTGGTTAAGAAAGGAAAAGGAGAGACAGAGAGGTATTGAAAGAGGGATACAGGGTTGAAGGGATATAAAGAGAGATAAATAAGCTTGTTTAAAGTTGATGGGATCCAGATATAAGAGGTGGGATAGTAGAGTGACATCCCTGAAAAGCTAGTCTCAAGGAGGAATACGATGTTTTCAGGAAGAACAATGAACAAAAGTTCTAGGTCTGCATGATACTAAGAGAGTCCTTATCTGCTGGCTTTTCCCTTCTCCCTTGGGCTACACTATTGCCATCTGAAATTAAGGCCCATATGCAACGCTTCACTGTCCAACCACCTCCAAGTGCAAACAAAGTCCATTTCATTCTCTACTTACATGATGCACACTCTCCAACCTATTAAAATCCAGCTTCACTCTCACCACTACAGAAAATGCCTTTCCTGTGTAATCAATAACTTCCCAAATGTTCTCAATAGTCTCCTAATGGTAAGACCCACTTGTCTCATTTCTGCATCAGTCTCTAGGACACCATCACCCTCTCGTTCTCCCACATTCCCTATCACTCCTTACTGCTCCCAACTTCTTCATCTTCTGTCTACTTATTAGAGGTTGAATGTTCCCCCCACTTCACGTTTCACCTTCTCTTCTCGTTCTACCTGAATGTCGTGGTTAACTTTACACACATGCCGCCTATCAGTGGTGATTCTCAATCACCAATCTTTGCCTCTCTCCTCTGATCCAGTCCTTTGTTTAAATCTTCCTCAGGCAACTCAAATACTACCTGTCCCGACTTAAACTCGTCATCACCCTAAAACCTGCTCCTCTTTCCTTTATTCCCTGTAGGTTCGTGAGATCACCATATACTCAAGCCAGAAATCTTACTACTTCAAAACTCTTACTGCTTACTTTTTCTTGCCATTCAACCAACTAGACATCATGTTGCACTGCATCTTCCTCAGAAAAGCTTTCTAGACTGGCTGGCTAGCTCAGTTGGTAAGAGCATGGTGTTTTAACAGCAAGGTCAAGGGTTCAGATCTCCTCACTGGCCAGCCACCCCCTCCCCCCCCACAGCTTCCCAGATCAAAGAAAAAGCCCAACATTGCTCCGCTGTGTTTCAACAGGGACTGCTGATGTCCAGATAATTCCAGATGAATTCCTGTGTTAGATCTATCAGTTCCACCTGCTTCCAGAACTGCTGCACAGTTACCACTCAAGAGAATAAATCTCAGTGTAAAACCTCACTTTGACACCTCCACGAGCTTCTTAGTGCCATGCAATTGTGGGCAGGGATGCATAACCTGACAGACCTATCATCTTCTACCAAGCACTCAAATCTTTAGATCTCTGCCCACACAAAATGTGATGTGGTCAACAGTGGCATCATGTGCAACCTGTTAAAACGCAAAATATCACCCCAGATTTTCTTATAAGAATGACTCAGATGTACATTAAAGATATACATTGAGAAGTGTAGGTCAGATGCTTTGTATGCACTGAACTTCTCAACTCTCAAGACACATCATAAACTTCAGATCTCCATGTTTTTACAAAAGCTGTACTATCTGCTTTCAGTGTTCTACCAAACCTTTTGCAACATGCAATGTCATATACTACTGCAGGGCACTTAGCACAGGGCATGGTACATAGTAGGCCATAAGTATCTGACTGAATCATTTAATCAATCGATTAATGATGAATTCACTTTGCGACTTGGAAAGTCTGATGTATTGAAATGGAAGTTGAATTTTAGACAGAAATAATAACTCAGAATTCAAAGGAGACAGGGAAGGCTGACATTAAAGGGACTTATTGCAGAAGGCAGTGAAGGGAAAGTCAACAGGGTAGGAAAGAACCAAAAAAGGTGTCAAGGAACTCCCAATAAATCAATTTGGCACACAGATTATTGTTACCTTTGGCAACTGAAGCAGGGGGGTAAAATAGAACAATTAAGTCCGAGATAAAGCAGCTCAACCTCTTCAGATTAAAACTGAGTGAGACAAGACTATTGAAATGACCACTCTAAAGATCATCTTTATTGGATAAGAAGGTAAAGTAGGAGAAACAGAACTGGTGAGAGCTTTATCATACACACAGGACTAGTGGCAAAGAGGTTGAAAACTTTCAGTCATCAACAAACACTTGCTGAACACTAGCTCTGCCAGGCACCACACGCTAGCACAGGAACTGCTGACAGTGAACAACACAGGCAGTGACCCTGCCCTCTGATCTAGTGCAATGAGATAAACAGGGTAATTGATGGAGACCTCACAACAGACAGGGTAAGAAGCCAATGCAGGGAGAATTGCCTTGGAGGAGAAGAAACTTCTGCTCTAATGGTGGTTTAGTGGTAGGAATGAAAACATAAAAAGAGAGGCTTATGAAGAGAGCAAAGTTCACACCTAATCTTCATTTTTTGTTTATGTAAAGGAAAAACTCCAGGTAAAGCAAAACATCTCACTTCACTCCTCAACAACTCTGAGACAGTACAATCCCATTCTTTTTTTTTTTGTCAAATAAAAATTGTATATATTTATCATGTACAACATCTTATTCTGAAATATGTACACATTGTGCAATGGCTAAATCAAGCTAATTAACACATGCATTACCTCATATAGTTTTTTTATTGTTTTTTTTTTTTTTTTGGTGAGAACACCTAAAATCTACTCTTAAGCAATTTTCAAGTATATAGTACATTGTTATTAACTACAGTCACCATGCTGTACAACAGATCTCTTGACTTTATTCCTCCCATGTAAATGAAATTTTGTATCCTTTGACCAACATTTCCTAAACTATCCCCACTTCCCCATATCCCAGAATTCATTCTTGAAACACAAAGCAACTAAGGCACACAGAGAGGGTAATGGCTTGGCTGCCATCAAATGGCTAAAAAGAGTTGGGAGACCAGAACTTTTTAGTTCTACTCATGTTGGGAGTATGACAAACAGCAGCACCACAAACTTTAACAAGATCCCTAATACTAATGCTGTGGTTACACAGGCCAAATTAGTTTATATCACCAGCCTAAACCCTGGAGAATCCTGGAGTCCTAACAGTGCCTTAAAGTATTCAACTAAGATCATGAAATTAAAGAGCTAATAATAAAAACCTTCAGTAATTGGCACACAGTCAAACCAACATCATATTCTTAATAAATGACAGAGGGCCAGCCCATGGCTCATTTTGGAGAGTATGGTGCTGATAACACCAAGGCCACAGGTTTGGATCCCTACATAGGGATGGCTGGTTAGCTCACATGGGAGAGCATGGTGCTGACAACACCAAGTCAAGGGTTAAGATCCCCTTACTGGTCATCTGAAAAATAAATAAATAAACAAACAACAGATGACCAATTGGTAGAAATTAGGATGTCAATTACAGGTAATCAAAGAGGAGAGTGGCTGCTTTAGAGGCAGAATTAGCATAGCGATAAGAGCACAGATTCAAGACCAAATTTGTGACCTTGGCAAAGTAAGGTCCATAACCACTCTGTGCCTCAGATTCTCCACTTGTACAGCAAGGATAATTATAGTAAATACCCTTTAAGGTTGCTTGGTGGATTGAGTATATGTAAGGCCCTTAGAACAGTGTCTGGCATTTAGTAACTGCTCAATTGAGGCTTTAATTTTACTATTGCTACTGCCACTGCTCTACTGCTGCTACTACCATTACTAGTACTATGACTTGCTACTACGTAAGCAGTAAAAACGCATCAAAAAAAAGTCCCATCAAAAACTAGAGTATATCACAAAATTCTTTAAAACATATATAGAGACAGGTCCAGATATCTATCACTGAGAGCACTGCAATTTTTAATATGTAAACCTCTCCTTTGTTCTGCTAACGTAGTACTCAAATTATGTTAACACTGAACTTGAGCTCAAAGCAACGCATTTCTAAAATAGTCAGAAATATCTAAAGAAATACTGAAAATCATACATCAATTACAGTTTTCGAGTTGTTTCTTAAGCTGAAAAACTGGAATAAAAATTGTTTTGTTTAGCTGAAAACATTAATTCTTCAATGAGATGTTCACTGTATCCTAGCGTACGCTTTATGAGCAGAATGACTCTATAGGTAGCACAATACGTTCGGTTGAGACTGTGCCTATCAAAGTGAGGCATCCCAGAAAAAGAAAAATTAAACCCAGAAGTATCTGCATATGGAGGGTGGGCGGAAGAAGAAATTCCTTTACGTAGTTTACGTTCTTCCACTTTTCTGCTTTAGATGTGGTCTAAAACCTTTCTTTCCAGAGAATACAAACATTGTACGTTCAACTTCAGTTTAGGCCTTGACAAAAGAAAGGTGAGAATGTACCATGTAAACTGGTTATGTGACTCTTCATCTTTTCCGGAAGGTTTACTTTGGAAATTTCAGTCAAGTCTAAATGATATGTATCAAAAAGGTGGAGGTAGTGCTATAGGCTCAGATAAAAGATTACACTTGTTAATAGAATGTTGATCCCATGAGTAATGCTCACAGCTGTGGTATACAACAATGGAATTAACATTTCAACAGGAAGCAGAAAGCCATCTCAACAGAAAGGGGCACCCGATCCTCCTTCAGAGCACTTAACAAAAAAAAACAAAAACAAAAACAAAAAAACAAAAAAAACCTTTCCAGAGGCTACACAAAGTGTGCCTCCTAGGATCCCACCTACGGATGTTTTTTTAAAAAAATCAATCATTTGGTTACAAAATGGGGCAAGTGCTTAGTGTGACAAATGAGCTCAATTGGTTAAAACACTAGTATTAAAACAGATTATTTTTTAAGTGTCAAGATGATTATGCCTTCTAATGCTTCACGCATTTTTTAAATGCCTTTTTCCCCTCCCAGAGAAAAGCGCAGTAGAAAAATGTACTTGGCGAATCCTTTAGGAATTACCCTGTACAAGCTATCCCATCTTATCTTCAAAATGAACCAACTCATTACAAAGTCAAAACAGAGGTTACTGTAATGCTCTTTTACACTTTGCCCCAGGACTGCAGAACACTGCACTTTTGCAGGAACCTGCTTTTGATTTCCCACGGTCTGCTTCATAATTTGCCGTCTAGTTAGCAGCTCTAGCCGGGGCTACCTTTTTCTACAAGCTAAGAACGTACAGGCTAGTTAGTGTTCGTTCTGCGCCTCTTTCCTAGAGGTGTAGCCTGGACGATCGCAGGCACAGAACAGATCAGTGTCCACTAAATAATGGCGTTTGTAATTCAGCCTCCCCGTTTGGACTGCTCGACACCTGAAAACTCGCCGCCCAAGGCTTCTGAAATCGGATAACTCAGGACAGACACGACAGGGAGGTTAACGAGGCAAAGGGCAGAGCAAATAAAGCAAAGCCCACACCCGGGGCAGAGAACGCTCTGGGAGGGGCGTGAGGCGCAGCCGGCACGCGCGCTCCGAGCTCCTCCACTGCCACCCCTCGTCCCGGGGCTCGCCCCCGGCTCCGCCAGCGCCCCCCAGACACCCCACGCCCCCTGTGCCGCTCCCTTCAGAACCGCTCCACCCTACCGGCTTGCGCGCCCGGCCCCCAAAATCACCTCGGTGCAACTCCGCCCGCCCGGCCACCGCTGCCGCAGAGCCCCCAAATCGCGCCCGCCCCCTCCCCCATGCCCCTTTGTTCCCGGATGGCCACGGGCAGCGAGCGCCTCCGGGCAGGGCGACTGCTGGGGATCGAACGGCCCCCACTCACCGGCGACTCCGCACAGGAGGAGCACCACGCGCAGCAGAAGCGCCATGGTGGCTGGCGGGCGGCGGCTGCAGGTAGGGGACTCGTTGCAGGGATCAGCCTCCCGACGCCTCGCGCGCTCCCGACTGGCTCGCCGCGGCGGCTGCACCTCTGCACCCCCGCCCCTCCCCGCCCCTCCCCGCCCCCGCTCGGCAGGTGAATACGCGTCACTTCCGGCAGCCGCTTGGCCCCGCCGCGAGCGCCCGCGCCACCGGCCGCGTGGGGTTGGCATGGCAACCGGGCGCCGTGCGCGGTTCCCCGGAGGACCCTCGGGGTGGGGAACTCTCGCGCCCGGCGGCGTCGCAGTGCGTCGGCAACCACCTCTCACGACTCCCAGCCGGAGCCAGGGTTCCCGCCTCCATCCCCTCATTTGGCTCAAGGTTTTGTGCACGAAGGTCGGGTCTGCCGGTCTCCCCAGACAATTGAAACTGCAGTCGCGCCCTCCCGTAGGGCGCGGCGCGGGCCAAGACTTGCCCACCTCCCCGCAGACCCCGAGGGCGGCTGATGCAATGGGCCCCCACCCGCCCGCGCCTCCGGGTAGTGAGGGGTGGGGGCCTCCCGCCACTGGTCGCACCTTCGACGGCTTGCGGCTGGGGCCGGGTCTCAGACCTTAGGCGAGAGCGAACCGGACCCCGGCATTCGCTCTCTCCTCGTGGGGTGGGGTGGGGTGGGCTGAGGTAGACGGTGCGAGACGCTTTTCTCCATCTCCAGTTATGATTGAACCCCTAAACTGCAGCCACAGATTTGGGGAATGCCCTAGGTTTTATCCCCCCTTGAATTTAAAGGTTATTCTACTCCTGAAATTGGCCCACCAGAACCAATGGGATTTAAAAGCGAAGTTAAGAAAGAGCGGGGTTAAGAAAGGACGGTTCAAGGCCTGAGATGGGATGGGGGATCTGGGGAATTAAGAAATCTCGAAAGTCTCCCTCAACCTTGCGACGTCGCTTCCGCCTCCTGGTGCCCGCCACACTTTTTCTTGTGTCATTTTGCGGCTTATTCTCGGTTGCTCTTCCCCGATAACGTTTATTTATAACTACAGAGAGACTTTGGATTGCACAACACTTCTATATCAGGAGCGAGTCAGGGGAGACAAGCTGTGTAGCGCAGCGGGTAAGCGCCTGGGCTCCGGACTGGGGGAGTAACCGGCCAAGTAACTTGGAAATGGGACCTACGTCAGGGGGGTTGCTGTGAAAATTAGGTGAGATCCTGCACAAAAAATGCTTGGCACCGTGCCTGGCACATAGTAAGTACTCAGTAAGTGGAAGCTAATAAGTATAATATTGCAAAATTCTTATTTATTGAACCAGAAAAGAGAAAGGGCAGAGAAAATAAATCTGTTACCAGAAAGACCAAAATTGCCCAAATGCAATTTAGGCTGGTGGGTTGCAATCCTGACTGCACCTAAAATAACCTGGAGATCTTTTTAAAAATACAAATGCCTCGGGCTGGCCCGTGGCGCACTCGGGAGAGTGTGGTGCTGATAACACTCAAGGCCCTGGGTTCAGATCCCATATAGGGATGGCTGGTTGCTCACTGGGTGAGTGTGGTGCTGACAACACCAAGTCAAGGGTTAAGATCCCCTTACGGGTCATCTTTTAAAAAAAAATAATAAAAATAAAAATGCTTAAACCTCACTACAGTGATTATAGTTTAACTTGATTTGATTAAAAGCCTAGCTTACCTTAAGAGGCCAAGTATAGATGCAAAACATCAGTATTGGCTAGGGACTTCCAATTAGTCTAGGAAACAGGAATTCTACTGGATATAATAGCAGGTACATAATATTTGGAATTTAAATTTTTACTCACCGCATCATACTTTGTGAAATTAAGTTGAAAAGATCAAATAGTGAAGTTGTTGATATCTATTTCACGCTTTTTTTAGTATTAACCGCTTCATAGTAGCATACCCTTGTTACAAAGTTGCTGCACTTAGCATCTCCAATCGAAATCAAACCCACCCTTCATGAGTCATTTCAGCTAATCACTAGAGTAAATCTTTAATATTACCCCAAAGGACTTTCATTTTAATTCCTTTCCTGGTACTTTTTATTATAATCCCTACCTTTTGCCTCCTTCTGTGGTAGGTATTTGCATACCTATGAATCACTTGTCTTACTCTGAATATTCCTAGAAGGCTGAAAAGACAGTATTTATCTTTGTCTTGGAAGCACAGCACATAGTAGGTTCTCAAATATTTGAATTGAATATTTATTTTCTATGTCATATGTAAAAAAAGTTATTTAAATAGCCATGCAATAACAAATCATTACGTTTTGTTTATCTTTTTAGAATGTACTTTTAAAAATGTAAGTTTTACAAAATTTTTTCTGCCTCTGGATTACTGAACAAGAATTTTTTAAAAATGTATCATTCTAAGATTTAAGTAATCTTGAAAGGAACAGTTTATCTTATTTAGGGAATAATTTTGTTAATATGTAATTTTGTTAGCAATAATAATATTGTTCTTTAAAAGGTTATGTAAAGTTATCTTTACACTTTGGTTTATGACTAAATTATTTCATATGAACAGTAGCTAAAGTTATACAGTTATATGAAACTTATTAAGGACACCTTAAAAAGTCTTTGCGGTTGTTGTCATGTTGAAAATTATGTCTTCTGGAAGGTGTAATGAGATAATCTCATTAATTCTGGAACATACAAATTACTCATTGTTTTGTGTCCTCAAACCAAGCTGACAAATAGTACACAACCATTAAATGAATTGCCCTGTCCTAGTAAAGCATCAAGCACTCCACATTATATAGCCTCTAAACCAGCAGAAAGGTGATTCCTGGTCCATCACGAAGGTGATAATTATAGAGATACAAATAACCCTGCAGTTAATAAAGTATTTGTCCTTACCAAATTTTTTTTAGCAGTATTGTATCTATCAACACATTCACAGATGATTAAAATCCTACAATCACATTCAAAAGTTAACTTATACTTAAGAATTAAAGGATTTTCAAAAAAAAAAAAAAAAGAAGAAGAAGGGATTTTCACCTCTTCCCAGCCTGGAATATGAAGGTATGTGAAGTAAGAAACTTTCCATCACACATAACACTGCTGATTTTATATTTTCTGGAAAATAATAATGCTCTTCTTAACAAGAAATGAAGGTTTTTCGCTAGTGTGTTTGTTCTATTTATGTTATCAGGAACATTAGTTTTATAGATTGACCACCCAAAAGTCATTTATTTAGCCCTGAGCAATAAATTTGTAAATGTATACACTTAGTTTTATGCTTTTGTTACTGAAACGCCAAAGATCCGTTTGCTCACTGCTTAGTAGCCAATAATTGAGAGACAAGTGGTGGTGTAAGTAAAGGTAGCTTTTAATCAGGAAGCCAGCAACCTGAGGAAATGGTGGACTTATGTCTCAAAGACCATCTCCACTTTTCCCAGCCTTGTCAAAGGATTTTATAGGGACAGGTGGTAAGGGGTTGATTCCTGGTGACCTAAGCAGGGACATGCAGGCATAATCATAAAATTGCAGATAAACATCAAAGAACTTCTTGGGTGGGAACTGATTCATGGTGACTATCCTCGATGAAGTCAAGTCACTGATTCAGTTCCTGTTAACCTCGAAAAGATCTAGTTAGTAAGCTAGTAAAGAATGGCCACTGGGTTAATAATTTCCTCTATATTTATTCTGTGTACAACAGGAGCAAAAGTCATTATGTTCTAGCAATCATGTTAACAAGAATCATTGTATTCTAATGTCCAGCTGTAAGCTATGTGGTTTGGATTACAAGAGTAAGAAAAAAACCCTTTAATTTAGAAGTTTAACAAGGGGCCGGCCCGTGGCTCACTCAGGAGAGTGTGGTGCTGATAACACCAAGGCAGTGGGATCGGATCCCATATAGAGATGGCCAGTTAGCTCACTGGGTGAGTGTGGTGCTGACAACACCAAGTCAAGGGTTAAGATCCCCTTACCTGTCATCTTTAAAAAAAAAAAAAAAGAAGAAGTTTAACAAAATAGTCACTTCTGTTCAGGCTGTTACACTGTGTACATAATGTTTATAAATCAGCCCTTATCCAGTGACCCAGAAATTTTTTTTAGGTTCCTAATAATGCAGATTCCAAAATGAACACCCAAAAGTGATAAGTTTATACAGACCAAAATTGGGGATTTTACTGATGGCCTCTTTAAATAATCTTTTTCAATTTTTTTTTTTTTTTTTTTTTTGGCAGCTGACCAGTTCAGGCATCCGAACCCTTGACTTTGGTGTTATAACGCCATGCTCTAACCTACTGGGCTAACTGGCCAGCCCTCATTTTAAATATTTTTGTCCAAGAATAATCTCTGTTCCTTCCAATTGCTTCCTTCTCTTTGTTTTGGTTTCTGTCGTTTCATACTATACAGTTTCTTTCCTTCGACTTCTGGTAATTCATGGTTTTCTGCTCAAAAGTTAAAATAGGGCAGAAAAAAAGAAGCATATTGAAAGTTCCAGGTTTGGAGATACTTTTTTTTAAAAAAGATGACAGGTAAGGGGATCTTAACCCTTGACTTGGTGTTATCAGCACCACCCTCTCCCAAGTGAGCCATGGGCTGGCCCTGGAGATACTTTTTTTTATTGTGGACTCAGATTGGGTCTATTTGTGGCAGGGGGGACCCCAATAAAATTACTTTTAATAAAGACCACTAATCTCCGTGTAAACACGAGATGGCCGGCTTTCTGGAAAGATGGCTGTAAGAGGACTGGGGGCATCTACCTTAAGAGAATATATGAGTATATAGTATGAGTATATACTATATGAACTTTCATTTAATACCTCTGTATACAGGATAGAATCCTCACCCAACCCTACTTAATGTCTTCTTGTCCAAAGACCCTCTTTTTTACTACTCCAGAAAATAAATATCTAATCTTCTGCCAGAGTGCAGAAGGAATAGAGATGACATCTCAGTGCTTAACTTCTTTTTAAACTAACTTTAAACCAATCTGCCTGTGTTTAGCCCCACCTTCATCCCATTCTCAAGTGTCCTCTTACCACCAAGAGTTCTGAAACTCTTGGGAGGTTCACTTTGGCCCCTGCAGGCTTAGAATTCAGCTCTCTTGAGTGTGTGTAGTCAGTAAACTCTCATTTATCTGCTTTCCAGCTTCCACAACTTTGATATTATCTTCTGCCCTGTTTTCTTTGTCCTTGTGCCTTGAGACCTTTTTTAAAGATCCATTTATTGTAATTTTAATGAGGTTTTTGGGAGTAGAGGCAAATATATGTGTTTAATTCATCTTTTTTCAGAAGGCTGCTCTCAATTGGGGTGTAATTTCCCCATGCATTTTTCAATTTTATTTATTTATTTATTTTAAAAGATGACCAATAAGGGGATCTTAACCCTTCACCTGGTGTTGTCAGCACCACACTCTCCCAAGTGAGTAACCAGCCATCCCTACATAGGCATCTGGACCCTTGACCTTGGTGTTATCAGCAGCATATTTAAATTTTAAAAGTCTAAAGAGAATGAACATTTTTACTCTCCTCCTGAAAAATACAAGAATCTTAGAATGTTTTAATTCCTCTCATATTCCTCTCCTGACTTGTATTGTAATTCGTTGTTTTTGTTCTCCACCTCATAAATTATGCATTGTTACTTTTTTGTATACAAGTATTCAATGTTCAGTTAGATTTGTCTACATATCTTTGTTCACTATTTCTTCTTGCATCTTATTGTACTATGTATATTTTTGTTTTCCATCCATGCTCCCTGGCTTGTTCTAACTTTCCTCTATCCCTTCTGTCTTGGAGCTAGCCATAAAGAAATTTTCTGACCTACCTTGTCTGTTTGTAGGTCATAAGACCCCCATTTCAGCAGGGATCATGCCTCGGAGGAAGGAATGCAGCACAGAGAGGCCAAGAAGAATCTGAACAGACAGGCCTTGCTGGGTTTCCCCTCAGTCTATTACCATTTGTACACCATTGTCCATGCTTCAATCATGCCTATGTAATGAAGTTTCTATAAAAACCCAAGAGCACAGGGTTTGGGAGCTCAGGACAGCTGAATATGTGGAGGTTCCTGAAGGGTGGCACACCCTTCTCCCCCCATACTTTGCCCTATGCATCTTTTCATCTGTATCCTTTGTAATGACCTTTATAATAAACCAATAAACTTAACTATGTGTTGCCCTGAGTTCTGAGAGTGGCTCCAGCAAATCAATCAAACCCAAGGAGAGGGTTGTAGGGGAGCCCAGTTTATAGCCAGTTAGTCAGAAGCACAGGTAAAACAATCTGGAGCTTCTGATTGGCATCAGAAATGGGGTGGGGGCAGTCATGGGGACCAAGCCCTCAACCAGTGGGATCTGATGTGCTCTCTCCAGGTAGAGTGTTGGAATTGAATTAGAAGAAACCCAGCTGGTGACCACTGGAGAATTGATTGCTGGCTTGTTGGCTGGTGGGGAGAAATCTCTACATATTTGGCCACAGAAGTCTTCTGTGCTGATTGTTGTGGTGTGAGAGCAGAGACAAAACACTGCTTCAGTGTGGAATTTTTTCCCCACTCACATCTCATCCCACTTCTGGGATCATTTTTTTTTTTATTCCAGAAGTATGTCATTTAACAATTCTATTATTGAGGATATCTTTTTTTTTTTTTTTTTTTTTTAAAAGATGACCGGTAAGGGGATCTTAACCCTTGACTTGGTGTTGTCAGCACCACGCTCAGCCAGTGAGCGAACCGGCCATCCGTATATGGGATCTGAACCCGGGGCCTTGGTGTTAACAGCACCGCACTCTCCCGAGTGAGCCACGGGCCGGCCCCTATTGAGGATATCTTTAAAGTAAATTTCGTTTCTGTTTGCCTAAAAATATCTATCTTTAATTTGGTCACATTCTCAAAAGGTGGAGTTCTTGGTAAAGAATTTAGAACTTACTGGTCTTTTCTCTCAGTGCTTTCAAAATGTTGTTCCACTGTATGTTGGGCCCATTTTTAGGAGCAAACATTATCTGTGAGCCACATAGTGCCTATGGGTGGAGGATGAAGATGGCACCCGCAGGAAGTAGGGGAGGCGTAACCCAAGATAGCTCCAAAAGGTTTTTATTGGTCCTCCAGTATTTCTGCACTTGTGAACCTGCGTGACCGCTATGCTCAACTTGTTAGTACAAAATGCATGCCCGTGTGATCCTTTAATTGATTGGTTAGTTCGGAAAGCCCCTACTTGCTTGCTTATATAAATTACAGTGTAATGGCAATAAAGTGGAACTGCCCTGACAGAACCCCTGCCGCGTCTGAGTGTGTCTTTCACGGGGCTGGGTTGGCGGGCAGCAGGCTCACTTTTCCCCAAGATCCCTCGGTCCCAACACCGGGGGTAATCCTGTTGGCTCCTTCTCCTTGTGGGTCTGCAGGAGGACCCCAGGCGCGCCCCCGCAGAAGCATTCCTTTGCTGCTCTAATGAAGTCAATCTAAGGATCGGTGTAGTTAATCTGGCTCTTTTTAGGTCTTCTCTTTGATTTGCTTTTCAGTTGCATGGCAACTTTTGGAATTCTTTTTATTTATCCTGCCTAGGATTTCCTGAACCTGAGAGAATTCCTGTTGTCTCTCAATTTTGGAACAATCTCAATATTCAAATTCTTACTGAATATTGCTTTTCCCACATTCCCTTTATTATCCTCTGGGACACCAATTAGATGTATGTTACTTCTCATTCTGTCTTTCATGTCTTATTCTCTCATACTTTGCATGTATTTGATATTCTAAGTTGGATTCTGGATTTTTTTTTTCACTTTTATCTGCCAATTAACAACTTTTCTCTTCAGTTCTGTTGAATCTGCTCGTCAATTCTCCTTATGGGTTTAGGTTTTAATTTCAATTGTATTTTCATTTATAGATATTTACTCTTTTTCCCACATCTACTTGGTTTCTTATTTCCTACTTCTAATAATCTTATATTTCATTAAGCCTATTAAACACACTTAATATATATTATGTGTGCAATAATTACTTGATTTGAAATCTTTGTGTGTCTCATTTTGGTCTTTTGCAGATTCTTGCTTTATATTAGGTTTTCTTTTTCATGTGTTTTATGGTGATATTTAATTATAAGCTCATGTTTGTGGAACTTTACCTGTGTGAGTTATTTGAGGGTTTTAAGTGGTTTTCTTTTTTGTTTGTTTTTGTTGTTGTTTTTGGTGGCTGGCCTGTACAGGATCAAACCCTGGACCTTGGTATTATCAGCACCATCCTCTAACCAACTGAGCTAACTCGCCAGCTGCTAAGGACTTTCCTTGAGAGAAGACCCTGCTTCTGCCAGGATCCCAGGGGCACTACTAACCAAGGAACACTTTTAAAATAATTTTTTGGCTAGTCCAAGATGGCAGACTAGGCCACCGGAGTGTCGTGTCTGAGATCCAGGTGCTGAAGACTAACGCTGGACCCCGAGATCGGGAGTTGTGGTTGCAGTGACTGAAGGAGGAATATCAGTCCTTTTTCCGGTATGTGGAGAACAACAGGAATGCCGACAATGATTGGTTCCGACTGGAGTCCAACAAGGAAGGGACCCAGTGGTTTGGCAAATGCTGGTACATCCATGATCTCTTGAAATATGAGTTTGCCATAGAGTTTGACATTCTTATCATATATCCTGCTACGGCTCCAGAAATTGCAGTCCCTGAACTGGAAAGACGCAAAGATGTACAGGGGTGGCAAAATATGCCTAACCAGTCACTTCAAACCTTTGTGGGCCAGGAACATGCCCAAGTTTGGACTAGTTCATATCATGGCTCTGGGGCTGGGTCCATGGCTGGCGGTGGAAATCCCTGACCTGATTCAGAAGGGTGTGATCCAGCACAAAGAGAAATTCAACCAATGAAGGATTGAGCCACTGAGGCAGGACAGAGGGACCTTTGACAGGCTACGTTCCTGTTTTCCTGTGCATCACTCTTACTCATCTAAGTGCTTTCTCCCACAACCCTCTATCCCTAATTGTTACTAAGTAGCTGCAGCAGGCATTGCTGGAAAATAATAATAATAATATTGCTACAGAGTTTCTGTGTTAGGCTGCACAGAGAGGGGAAAGACTTGGGCCTTGGAAAACCAAGAGGCAGTTTACATCCTTTCCCCAGGTGGAGCAGTGTGAGGTCCTGGAGCCATAGGGAGGAACTGAAAGTCAGTACATAGCCTTTTTGGTTTTGGGAAAAACCCATCAATAAAAGCTGCTTCCTCTAGTAAAAAAATAGATAAATAAAATAATTTTTTTGGCATTAGGTTTCTCAGATTACACAGTTAATGTAAATTTGGATCAGAAACCACCATGAGGGGCTGGCCCGTGGCTCACTCGGGAGAGTGCGGTGCTGATAACACCAAAGCCCCGAGTTCGGATCCTAAAAAAAAAAAAAAAAAAAGAAACCACCATGAGGAAGGGCTTCTAGTTATAAATTCTCAGATGAGGTTCGTCACTCTCACATCTTCCATAGGCTTCTAAATAAGACTCCCCTACCTACAGAGGTAGGTCTGTCGTGTAGAGAAATCAAACCATATTTTCCTTTGTCGATAATCTTCCAGGTGTTTTTGCTTAGCTTGCTCCATTCTGTTTATTGAATTACTTTAAAAACATTGTATTCACTTGATTTTGTGGGATTCTCTAGTGTCTGGGTAGAATAAATAGTCAAGGATATCCTCAGCAAGTTTTCCTCAGAACATCTAAGGGCTTTTTCAAGGCCACATTCTTACTTTTAGGGTCCCTAGGGATTTTTGCTTTTGTGGATACCTCCCACCATAAAAAATATTAAAAATTGTCTTTTACAACTGTGTTAATATAAAGACAAAGTTAATCCAGGCTGTATCATATCATTATTTCTTTTCTTTCTTTTTTTTTAAAATTATAACATTCACAGATGCTGGATAAGTTGGCTCTGGGCATTGCTCACCTCTTCCTCCCTCCACCCCTAATAAGAAAAGTCTTCAAAAAGTTCAAGAAAAGATTTGTTATCTTTTAATTCCATTTTTCCACAAACTTTTTGAACTACTCTCATGTAAGTTGTCCTGGTGATGCCAGTAATATTAAAGGTTTCTATTGAAAGGAAAGAAAAAGAAGTGAAACTATACATTACCCTCCCATCCCTGTTTCTTTCTTTCTTTTTTTTTTTTAACAAGAGAACAAAGGGGACCTCCCATCCCTGTTCCTATTTCACCTCTTTCGCCAAAAGTCTCCATTCTTATGGTACCATCTCCAGTCCCTTTTCTTTACTTTCCTTCTTAGGCCAAAACAATCCACAGTGAACTAAATCTGCTGTGTACTAAAGATAAGAAAGAGATAAGATGTTTACCTAGTAATAAAAGCGTATCCCTACTATTTAAACTCTTTCTCCATGTTCATAGATTATATTTTGACTTAGAGGTATTTTTTGTTTGCTTGTTTGGGTGAAAAGAAGTAACACTAGCAGAATAAACCAGGAGTTTATATCCTCTTTTTGCCACTAAATTTGGTAGTAAACTTTAGGAAGAAAATTAAAAGAAAGAATTATAGTGGCTGGTGTGTGTGACATACACACCCATAGGGCATTTTAAAACTAGATGACTTAATGTTTGTATAGTGCCATGGGCATTATAGATCAAAGATGCAGGGCTTACCCTGCATTGAACCCATTTAATTTATACTCAGATTATAAATTTAAACATTACAGAAGTGTATGGAGCCTCATATGCTTTATATTTTTCTGGTTTCTTTTTGGCTGGAGACAGCTTTCTGTCTGATAGATAATAACAATGCTTTTACATTTACAGGCAATATACATTCTTTCATCCAAGGAGTTCAAAGAACTGAGCAATTATGAGTCATTGTTCCTTAAAATATCCCTACAGAATTGGAAATGACAAGTATTGAGGTCAACTGATTCTAGGTAAAAACAAAACAAAACAAAACAAAACAAGAGTCATGGTGGCATTAAAGCATTGACCAGAGATTTCGGGAGTCAGAGATGGAATTGAGAAAAAGTTCCTCTTTCTTTGATTCAACCACAACCAGTAGCACACATTTTTCCCATAAAGGTATTTTATTTTTTTTGGCAACTGGCTGACATGGGGAACCGAACCCTTGACTTTGGTGATACAAGTCTGATGTGGTCTAACCAACCCATAAAGGTATTACTTAAAGGGCATCAGTTGCATTCATGATAAAGATCATACTTCTTAACTCTGAAGTGTTTAGCACTTACCTACCTCTGCAAGCTCACCTCATACTCTCCATCCCCACTGTAGATATGACCACTTTGGAGATGGTGTTCCCCTCTGCCTGGAATACTTGACCTTTCAAGTGCGTGTCTCCTAGTCATCTTTCCAATTTCATATCAAGGGTTCCTTCTTAATTCCAGCATTATAGTTTCTCAAAGCACCAGGCACCTCCCCTTCAGAGCCCTTGCCAGAGCTGCAATTTCATACATGAATGTATTAATTGTTTGATTGTTTGAGTAATGACTATTTCACTCACCCAACTGTAGGCTCCATGAGGGCAGGGAACGTGTCTTTGTTTTTATTTTTTACTATTATAGTCCTAGCATCTAGTTTAATGCTTAGTGCTAAAAATGGGCTGAAAACGTGTTTGTTGACTGAATTATTTTAGATTTTAGGAAAAGTGTTTTTTCAGAATTTGCATCCAAATCCCAAAACTTCAACTTGGAGTTATAATCAGGGAGAAAATGCCTGGCATTCTAAATTGTTTGTCTAATATATATTTGAATAGAAAATGTATAGAATGCCTTAACGACTTAATTCAATTTAAAAACCATTAAAACTCTAGTAAGATAACAGGAGATAAATTAGGAAAGTGCTGAAAGGGAGAGAGCTCAGAAAAACTGGATTCAGGGGAGTTGCCATAATTAATACAAAATTTATCTCTGGTAGTCAGAAATTTGAGATTAGACAGGAAAGCCAGTGGATTATTTCTGGAGCAGGAGTCCCCACTTGAATCCAAGAAGTTAACTTCTCTCTGTATATTTATTTGGGCTCACTCTAGATTTTTCTTGGGTACCTGAGAAGACTGGATGCATTAGAGCTATCTACTCCCTGGCCTTATTGAAGGACTCACATCTGAGTCTCCCGGAGAGTTGTTACCAGCAAAAGCTTTATTCGTACTGCCCAGGTGCTCAGGAGCGGGCAAGAATCTCTCTTCTTCTGAAGTCAGGCTTTTCCGATTCAGCAGAAGAATAATCCAAGCTGTGCTTTTTTCTTTTCTTTTTCCTTTTAAGCAGGGACATATCATAATCTTATCTGTGTTTTAGAAAGAAAGCTCTAGAGGCAGTGCCAAGGATGGATCTAAAGAGGGGAAGAAACAAAATGAAGGAGATCATTGAACAAATTATTGGCATAGTCACAGTAAAAACTAGCGGGGTCTGAACCCAAGTTGTGGCAGCTAGGGAGGTTTGGAAGATATTTCAGAGGAAGGACTAACAGTATTTGAGCCCAGTTGGATGTGGGCATTGAGGGACAGGAAACAATCAAAGCTGTCTCAGGTTTCTAGGTTTGGGCAATCAATGGATAAGAGGTGCTGTTACCTAAATAGGGAATACCAGACAAGCAGGTTTAATGGAGTATGAGTATTAGGTTTTCAGTGCCTGGGGGACATCCAAGTAGAGATGCCAAAGAGAAGACCTGGCTGGAGATCTAGATTTTGGAAACTAGATTACATTCCTTTGAAGAATTCGTTTGTTTTTTATATTGGTTGTAAATCTAAATACATCTTCTCAGAGCAATCATGCTGTAAATGTGGTTAATTTACCATGAAAGCCCACAAATGTCCATTTAGCCTATAGTCTTCCTGATAAAGCATGAAATATTTTTAAGAATCTTTCTATGGGGACTTCTGTTCATCAGGACATCTTGGTACTCCAGTGAAGCATCTTTTCTTGCTCAGAATTGGCAGCTGAGACTTCTCTGCCAACCCTTTTTCTCTTCCCAGTAATAACGGAGCATAGATTGTTAAAGTGCAAGTGCAGATTCTACGATGTGGAACTAGTATTGCTTGTAGATTTAGGGAGAAGGGACTACATTTTTATTTAAAGTAGTGAGAGGGAGAATTGGCAGATGTTTCAGGTAAGGATAAGTGATCAAGCCTGGACAGATGCTGGTGGGGATGGAGTGAAAGCTGAAGGATCTGATTAGGGTTGGAAGAATAACAGGAGTGGTGAATCAGCACAAATGGGAAGCCTGAGAATCACAGATCCTGGGCAGCTTTGGTGACCTTACTAATGAGGTTGGGAAGATCCGCCTTGCATTCTGCTAATCAGTAGTGAAGAAGAGAAGGAAGGGGAAGCAGACGGGGTGCCCAGGAGCAGTGGCAATGGGCAGGGAAAATCTTTTCTTTGGACACCATGTGACTCCCTGGCTAGGACAGCCATTCATAGATATGTTGATTTAATTTAGGATTGCTGGTAGTGAGAACATACTATCCCAACTCACAACTCAAGATCTAAATTAGGACTAGGAAACTCGTACATTTCTGATAAAAGAGGACCTTTATTATTATGCAAATGGACGTGCTGTCTAGGTGATCTTACCTGTCCCTACTTTTATAGTTTAAAAGTCAGTTAAGCATTCCTTATTCAAAAGCAATTGAAAGGTTTAAGAAGTCTCCCTTAACATTAAAAAGCATTCTTGTCACTGTTAAGCATTATAATTTCACATTTATGTAAACCTTATTGCATATAAAAATAAACTATGGTTTATTTTGTTCCTTTTTTTTTTTTTTGCAGCTGGCTGGTGAGGGGATCCGAACCCTTGACTTTGGTTTTATCAGAACCATGCTCTCCTAAGTGAGCTAACCAGCCAGCCCATCATCTTTTTGTTTTGCTGTGTTGTGTTTTGAGCTCCTGACCTTGGTGTTACAAAGTGGTGCTGTAACCAACTGAGCTAATAGGCCAGCCCCATTTTGTTTTGTCTATTTCCTTGGTAGTTCTATTGCTAAGCAGTGAAGAAATGGGGGAAGGAAGATGGGGGTATAACTAAAGGGAGATAAATTTTTGCTGTGTGTCAGTGACTCAGACAAACTTCAGATTTGGCAGGAGATGCTGGGTGGGGTTGGGGGCGGCAGTTAACCCATTGTAGAAACAAGAAAAATGAGGAAAGAATGTTTAAACATATTTAATGTGTACTGATTCAAAAAATATTTAGGTAGATACAATTTATAGCATTTTAATTTTTCTTTTATTTAGATGGAGGTTAAGTAGTCTCTGCCTTGACTAAGTAGAAATGCACATAGTGGATATGTTGGACTCTGTTAACATGATAGGAATTTTCCAGACTGTGTCCTATAGATGCGTTAGGCCACAATCTTTTCTGAGTCTTTTTTCCAATATATGTTTCCTACTTGCTTGATTAAGAAGAGAAATGGACTTCGGGTGAATAGTCCCAGCATATTCTGTATGGCTTTCAACACATGACTGCTGGTTCCTGAAATTCTTTTTGTGTAGGTGCTCTATCATGCAGTGAAATTGCTTAATGGACAGGAGAAAAATCAAATGGACAAACACCGGCATCTCAAATAAAAACGCAGATGACAACTCAAAGTGGATAATTAGGTTTGGTCTGCAGAACTGCAGAAATCCATCTGCCAAACAACATGCCTGCAGTTTTCAGAGTCTGACTTCTTGTTACAGCTACGAAGACTCCAATTAATCTCTTAAGAAGGATGAGAGCCAAGTAAAGACAGAAAGAAGGAAAGATGTCAAACCAAGTCAAAAAACAAACCAAGGTAGGTTGTGATCTTCAACTAAATGAGATCAGCTAAACATTTAGCCTCCATGAGATCCCAGGTCAGCTTCTTTTTCACTCTTTTTACTTTTCCTCCAAGGCCCCAAAGAGCTGTGGATAATCTTTAAGTAACTATGTTGGGCACAAATGCCTAAAATATTAGGAAGATAATGTATTTTCTCCATAAGCTACTTCTAGTGTGGTGTGGAGTGGAGTGAGTTTGAATATAATATAGGGTTTGATTTACCATTAGAGGAGGAGTCCATGAAATACAAAGATGAGTGTATTCCAGAGATGGATATAGAACTGGGCCCATTTAGCAGGCATTCTGATTTTCGTACTGGTTGGTCAGGTATAGATGACCCAGTTGATAGCCAGAATGGATTATCTATGAGACCAGCAGGATAGTAGTTTGATTTGGGCTGAGTTTTCCCAGAAGCTAACCCTCAGGTACAGAGTTGACTGCAGATTAGAAGGTGATCTAAGGAAGCCCAAGTAGGGGAATAGGGAAATGAGAATCTAAACAAGAGTAAGTGGTGGCAAAGTGTTTGACCCTACGTGGTTGCCATGTGGTTGGTGCCTGAGTCACCAGAGGTGACAGGTGGGAGATGGGAACTGTTGTTTACAGACTAGAAGTTCCAGTTTGGGGGTGCCAGGAATAGAGGTGTTTCAAAAAATTTAGCTAGAAAATACTAGAAATTGTTTTTGACTCTTGACTAATCAGAATAAATAAATTATAGCTAAAAAAGGACAAAACCCAAGAATAAGGAGGAATAACTGTCCATGATTCAGCTTCTTGATAATCTGCAGTGCTTTGTGGTTCCTGGTAGTCTGTCTCAACCAAAGCCCAGGTTCTCTTAAGTACCACCACCAAGTCTGTAAGGCCAATCTGATGGGCAAGGAGTTTTAGCCTTTGGTTCTGAGTGAGTGTGTGTGTATGAGAGAGAGAGAGAGAGAGAGAGAGAGAGAGAGTGTGTGTGTGTGTGTGTGTGTGTGTGTGTGTGTGTGTGTGTGTGTGTGTGTGTGTGTGTGTGTTTAACAAGTTTGATAGTTCTGCTTGACCTGAGTCATTTAGGGAGAAATGTACATGCAGGAATGAAAAGACAGATTATGGACATGTGTTAGTTCTGATCCATCTAGAAGCTGATGTCAAGACAGGATTCAAAGTGAAAGAAACTTCTTGGGGAAAATTCCTGTGAGGGAAAACGGAGAGGGAAGAGAGGAGGCTGAGAGAGCCTCTGACTACCACACTGATCTGACTCCTGGGAAAGAGAGAAGGCAGGAAGGCAGGCTGGGTAGGAGGAGTCTTAGACTGCAGCGCTGTTCTAAGAAAGTTTTGGCAAGGCCAATGGGGAGTCCTCAAGCCAAAGTCACCCGGAAAGGAATCGGTCTGCCTTTGTTTCTCTGCCACACTTTATCATTGTCTGAGAATAGCCCATGGGAAGCTTGACCTCAGTATACACGCATTGGTGTATGCAGAGACAACACCTGGGGTCATCCCACAGATCCTATGTAGACAGGTCTGTCTTTACAATTTTGAAGACATCTGCAATAAATGTATGTAGTTTGGAGTATTTCAGGGGAGGTGAAGCAACATTGCAGTGAATAACCACAGCCGAAGCAACCCACATTTTTGGGTACACTAAGCATTTCCTAAGTACTACACATGCATTAAATCTTGTAATGCTTACAATAATATTGTGAAGTGATACATTAATTAGGCAGGACTCTTTTGGTTGCAAATGATAGAAACTCAACTAAAATGAACTTGAGTGAAAACAAAAGAGTTCATAGAATTTATATGTTCATAGGGCCAGCCCATGGCTCACTTGGGAGAGTGTGATGCTGATAACACCAAGGCCACGGATTCGGATCCCTATATAGGGATGGCCGGTTAGCTCACTTGGGAGAGCGTGGTGTTATCAACACCAAGTCAAGGGTTAAGATCCCCTTACTGGTCATCTTTTTAAAAAAAAAAAGTATCTCCAAACCTGGAACTTTCAATATGCTTCTCTTTTTCTGCCCTATTTTAACTTTTGAGCAGAAAACCGTGAATTACCAGAAATCGGAGGAAAGAAACTATATAGTATGAAACGACAGAAACCAAAACAAAGAGAAGGAAGCAATTGGAAGGAACAGAGATTATTCTTGGATAAAAATATTTAAAATGAGGGCTGGTCGGTTAGCCCAGTAGGTTGGAGCATCTTTTTAAGATAAGAAAAAAAAAGAATTTATCTGCTCAGGTAGTAACTGGGATGTCTCAGAGCTGGGGTTAGAGGGAGGCCAAGTGAGATAAGTTATGCAAGTCCAGAATAGGATCCTGTTTTTATTCAATACTTCAATTTTTTTCATCAAGGGATTTTTTGGCATTAATTTTGATTTTTAAAAATATTATTTAAAATATTATTTTCTTGGGCTGACCAGTAGTTAGCTCAGCTGGTTAGAGCATGGTGCTGATAACACCAAGGTCCAGGGTTTGATCCCTATACTGGCCAGCCACCAAACAATAAAAATAAAATAAAATATTGTTTTTTTATGACTTTTTTTGCATACTCTAAAATTTTGCTCTTGAGATGAGTGCCTAACTAATCTCACCCTAGTCTCGATCCTGCTTCAGGCATAGTTGAGTCCAGACATTGAAATGATCACATCAAGACTCAGATCCTCTGGCTCTGCTTTTTCTTGGATTGGCTTTATTTAATGTACGTGCATTCTGCAACTGGCTTTTAACACTTACAATCACAGAAGAGAAGCCTTTTCTCTCCTAGAACACTTACTAATCTTTGAAAGGACTCTTCTTGAATCTATCTAAAACCTAGGACATTCTGGAAGAATTTTTGAATTATAGAGTACGCTCCAGTACAGGAAGACATGAAGTTTTTGGGTCAATTCTTATTCCTTTCTTCTTAGAAACTCAATCATTTTTTAAAATTATGTTTATAACTTACAACATTCTCATTGGAAGGCAGAAATAGTTTTAACTAAGTTCTCGTATTGATTGGGTGAGAAAAAAATGTCTTTCATTGAGGCAGGTTTTTAATGAAATATTAATATATCTCTCTTTGTGAAATAACAATATGTCAAGGATATTTAGTTAATTTAAAAAAAAGTGAGATGCAAAAACCATGTCTGTTATATACCACTATTTGTGTGAAATGTGTGTGTGTGTGTGTACATATATGTAAATACTTATGATTATTTCTGGAAAGTTATAGAAAAAAACAATAATAGTGGTTGCTTCTATGGAAGAGAGTTGGGTAACTGGGAGACTAGGTATGGAAACGAAATTTTCACTATATATCCTTTTATACCATTTGAATTTTGTACTATGTCCGTGTATTACCTATTCAAAAAATAAATAACTTTTGAAATAATTACTCTGTATTTTTTCCAACAAATATGTGATGGATATTATTATAAATATTAGAGATAAATTAGAGAACAAGACAGGCAAGTTTTTTGTGTTCCTGGACTCGATTACTAGGCCTTGATCCAATCTATTTAGTAGAAAATTAAATTTGTTATAAGATCTCTGGTGTGTAATATAATCACAATGGCATGATTATGTTTGAATGTCCAGTATTGGTGTGGAAGGCAGTTTTCATTTTTTTCACTCCTGACTTCTCTGACATCCCCAGGCATGCTGGAGTTTTGACAAATGTTCTGAGGTTAAAGAGAAAGAAAACTAGTGTTGGTTGATAATGGCAGTCCGTCCCCAATAGAAAATGCAAGGTGGAATTCATTACTGACCCCTGCCCCTAGCAATGAATATGAGTTGTCTTATCAATAATGTTAAGGGCTGTTCATATATTGGTATCCACAATTCCTGGAGCACCTGGATGTTGCAATCAAGGGGGGAGTACACTGATTCTGTGAAGGCTTATGTTCTGGGGACCATAGGGTTAACCAAGTGCTTCAAGTTACCATGGTGGATGGTAGTTCTCCAGTTATGAGGAAGCATAAGTGCTCGCATACATTTCCAAGATCCATCACTACTAGTCCAGGAGGCAGTTTGTGGTCATGACAGTGAGAATAGGAGCAAAAGGTCACAGAATGCTTGCATTTGGCTATGTGATGGCAATATATGCTTCTACAACTAGGAGACCTGGGGAAGCGTGGGAAAGAGTAGTGATAATGATAATGAGTGACAATGAGTAGAATTACCCCATTTACTCCTATGTTAAACCCCATTGGGTCTGGTTCTGGGATTTAAAACCTAAATCCCAAAATTCACTCACTGAATATGTCCATTACAGGAGAAGCTTAAGGGCAAATGATGACTGACCTCTATAAACATGGTAATGTCAATACAATTTCCAGAGTCTGCAGTGCATCCAAGGTCAACATCAGGAGCTGATGTATTAATATATGGATGAGCAGGAACCATGGGGCCAAATGGATATTCATTACCAAAGGTAAGAGAAGGTGCCATCATGCTGCCAGATCATCCACAAAATAAAGAACTGCTCTGCGGCTGATGTGGTTAGATTTGCTGCTTCTGATCATTTCTTCACTGTACTGTTTATCTTAGAAATCTGGAAGAAACAGCTTCCTCTACTTTCATTTTCATCTTTTTTTAATATCTTGAACTTTACTGTATTAACACAATTAACATTATAGGTTGGTTCTTCAAGTTTTTCTGGACTTGTTAGGTGAAATGCCTGATTAGAGTAGTTAGTTCAGTTTTTCCTCCTCTTCATAGTTTCAAATCACCATAGTTATTCTCTAACACCTTTGTTATAAATCATAGAACTTAAGATGTAGAGAAAGGCCAAGAGAGCAGTTTATCTCATTCATTTTGCAAATGTGGTTGCTGAGATTTGTGGGGGAAACAAACAACTACTAATCTATCTCTATTCAAAGACAAATGACTTTGCTAAAATTAGTTGACAATTTGGAAAAATAAATTTAAATATTTTGTTTAAAGCTGGCTCCCGAGCTTGAAAGTTGGGGGAAACCATTTACATCAGGAGCCCAGGATCTTCTGGGGAGGGAGGGACAAATACTTCTCTCCTTGCTGCCCAAATTTTCTACCTGAGGTTTGGTTTCAGGTAGATTTATAGATTTGGACAAGTGTATTTCCAACTAAAGTCCAGGTACAGGTAATGCAGCAGGTACCCTGACCTTAATCAAAAAGGGGGAGTAAGGCCTAGAATCAGTTGGTCCTGCAGTCTCTTATGAACCACCCTCCTGGGTCCCCCTACTCCTTGAATTGTGTCTACCTAGTACGGGAAATAGAGGCAAAAATATATAAGACAATGAGTTTATTTGGGCCCAATTTGGGGCTGCAGCCCAGGAAACACAGATTCAATTTGCCTTGGATATGTACTCCCTCTGCATTTACAGACAAACTTTTAAAGGAAAAAGGAGAATTTTTAAAAAGAAAGAAAGAAAGAAAGAAAAAGAAAAAAAGGAGAAGTTAAAGGAGCAGTTCCAAAGTTGTTTGCCAAGAATGTACATTGGTTCACTAAAATAATATAAGCTACTAATTGTCTGTACATTGCTTCTTGAGTCATAAATTCCAGTAACTTTGCAACAAAGAACATGTGTTCAAATGGTCATGCATTAGTCTGTTTCTGTTGCTTATAACAAAATACTTGAAACTGGGTGATTTGTAAAGAAAACGAAATTTATTGCTCACAGTTTCTGAGGCTGGGAAGTCCAAAATTCATCTGCTGGTGGCAGCAGTGACCCAGGGGTCTGACATTGCAAGATGGTAGAAGCAGAGAGAACAGAGAGAAAAGCAGACAGACTCTCCTCTCTCTTCTTTTAAAGCCCTCAGAACCATGCCCCTGACTACCGTTTTTAATTCATTCACTATGGCACAGTCCTACAATCCAATCATTTCTTCAAGGCTCCACCTTTCAATTACTGTAAAAGGATTTCCCACCCTCTTAACAGTCTCAGTGGGGGCTAAGTTTCTATTCTTTTCTTTTTTTAAAAAAAAGATGACTGGTAAGGGGATCTTAACCCCTGACTTGGTGTTGTCAGCACCACGCTCTCCCAAGTGAGCCAACTGGACATCCCTATATAGGTATCTGAACCCGTGTCCTTGGTGTTATTAGTACCACACTCTACCAAATGAGCCATGGGATGGCCCCTGGGGCTAAGTTTCTAAATACATAAAACTTGGGGAACACAATTCAAACTTCAATGAGTTTTGGGGGGACATAATTCAATCCACTATAGGTCATTTGTACAAATTGTGATAACATTTGGATAATGTATTCCTATTAATCAGAACATGCCTGCATTTGAGGATCTACTTTGAATTTTAAAGGGCTTGGACACCAGCAACCCTAATAGTAGCAACACCTGCTTGTGTGCTCTGGATGAAGACTTTGAAGACAGGAGCAATACTCACTTCCCTGAAGCAGTTCTGCTCTTAGACCTGAGTAAGGAAGGACTAGTATTGTGGGTCCCACACTAGAGAGGGCCACACATATCACAGAAACATCCACAAAATAAGTGCGTTAAAGAACACATGGGCACCTTTGTCGTTCTAATATGTATGCAGGCACAGAATGAACTGTCACCCTAAACATTCATTCCTGAGGCTAGTATTATTTAGGCCGCAGGGAAATGATTGATTGTCCACAGCTGCCTGATGTTCTCAAAACTAAAGGCCACTGTGACCGAATGTGAAAGTTTGAGACTATGTTGCTGCAAATGTCCGAAACATATTAGTGCACTGCCTCCGAATGAGGGGAGGCTGTTCAGGACAGGAGTGCCTAGGTCAAAAAGAAAAGACAAATTGTCAAATTCTTCCCCTTAGGTTGCATGAATGCAGTTGATTCTTGCTTAATAGAAGTGTCATTTTCCAGTTATTGGAGTGCTTCTATTTTTTTGCTTGTCTTCATGTTCCCGATTATGAGTACCTTTTAAGGTACTCAAAAATTACACGGTATTTGGAACAGTGCTACGTGAGGTTGAATGATTCCTGTTACTCTTAAGTGTGCACATTTATGTCTGAGCATACTGAAATGAGATGATTCTTTGTGTTGGCAACTAGATGGACACTGAATGCTAGAATTATGCTTATTTTAATTTTAAAAATTAATAAAATAACTAGATTTTCAGAGTTAAAAGTTTAGCATTTAAAAAATAATTTTGATTTAAATTGTGATACTATTTCTCATTTGTAGTTTGCCTTTAATTTCAATGAATCTTTGAACATTTTAAAAGAAAAATAACATTTTTAAAAACATAAAAATGTTTATATTTTGATCTTTCATCTTTATTTTAATTTCCATATTTTGATAAAAGTATTCATCACATTTTGTACACTTTGTACACTTTTATCATCAAATTTTGTACACCTTAAATAAAATTACATTTTATTTTTTAATTCTTGAGATCATTACTGTCAATAGATCACAAATTATGAGAAAATCTTAGTTTTTTGGTACAGTTTGCAGTTCAGGGATCTGAACCCCTGACCCTGGTGATAGCAACATCATGCTTTAACCAAATGGGCTAATTGGCCTACCCTCATGAGAAAAATCTTGATATGAAATTCATGGTTTTACTGCAATGTGGATGAGAGAAATTAATATAAATAACATTTACAAATTAAATATGTTCCTATTAGTGCTTCAAACACTAAAAATTGTATTATTTTATTAGTGATTCAATACCAACAATAACCCAGTTATTTCTCCTTTCTCTTCCCCTAGCTTCCTGTATGCAGAGGGGAAAAAAAGCCATAGGATAATGACATTATCTCTGTAATTTCAAGCAATCTCAGCTTTGTCCTAATTAACCAAAATTTTCATACCAAATTAATTTTAAGAGTTCAATTTACCAAAAATATTCTGTAAATTCTCCACTTCTCTTATGTACTTTCTTCTTTCCAAAATGAATACCAGGGCAAAGAATAAAAAGGAAGCTTAGTCAGACAAATCCAAATAACGACTTTAGGAGGCGTGTATGATGTACGAACAACAGGAAGTGGGTTCTGTTATGTACAGGTCATCTTTTTGGTGCATTATTTTTCTTAGCACTGTGTAACCTGAAACTACATAAATCTGTCGACAACATTCCTGGTGGGGATGCAATGTGGGAGGGTTTGACGGAAAATTTGTGAGATATATTCAGGGCTTTATAAATAATAAGGGTAGCAATTGGGTAGCTAATTATATGGAGCTCTTCTTTTGTATCAGCACTACTGCACTACTAAGAGTTTTATTTACATTATTTCATTTAATTCTTACTATAAGAGAAGGTACTATTATTATCTCCATTTTAGAGAAAAACAAGCCAAAGAGATTCAGTATTTTGCGTACAGTCCCACAGCTAATAAGTGGTGGAGATGAGATAAAAACCTAAGCATTCTCATTCTGAAACTTTCATTTTTGAGGATAATATTAGGTCCTGTGGTCTTGCCTTGTTTCTACTCCTGCCTCCACCAGTTATTAATTGTGTAACTTCAGGAAAAGTTATTCCCTCGGCCTAGGTTTTCTAATCTGTAAAATAGGAGTAGTACTAGCATCCTAGGGTTACCATGATAACTAAAGATGACAATGTGGGTAAAGTTCTTAGCACAATGTTTGGTACTAAGTGCTCAGTAAATGCTCTCTGTGACTATATTTATTATTATTTTACACTACTAAATCATGCTACTTTTAAATACTCATGCTCATTGATCTAGTAGTTCTAAATTTTGGAATCTATTCTGAGGAAATAACCAGATATGGATATGCAAACAAATTTATGTATAAGAATGTTCCTTGAACTTCTATAAAAATGAGATTTTAGAGCCCATTTAATTGTGCAACAAGAGGGAAATAGTTAAATAAATGACTTCATGTGATAGACTATTAGAAGACATGAAAAGAAATATTTCAGAAAAAATATTTAGTCTCCTGAGGAATAGTTGATTATATGAAATAGGTAAATAAAAGGAAACACATCCACAGATACTACATTATCTCAGTTGAAGACAATTTATTAATTAATGTAATAAGTGTTTATTGAGTGCCACGTGTGTGCAGACACTGTTGTGGGCACAGGGAAAACAGCAGTGAATGATTAGCTTCTATCATTCTCAAGGGGGAGATTCATTCTAGTGGATTATATGTACGTTAAGGAAATGGAAGGAAATGCCTAAACAGTATACCGAGATATATTATAATTGTTTACATAGATACGTTTTTTGCTTTTTAAAGCATGAGCATGTGTTACTTTTATAATCAATAAAGCAGTTAGATGTATCTAACATAAAAAAGGTGTATCAATAATTTTGTTCACTTTATGGGAAATCTTTTGGATACTTTTTGCCCTTTAAAAATCTCATTTTTTATGATTCACCATTTGAAATGCAGGAAAGTACAAAGAAAACCACAACCACAAATATTCCCACATCTAAAATCAATCACTAAACATATTCTCATATTTGATTCTAATATTTTCTCTTAATTATTGTTAAACATTACTCAATTATTTTTATGAAAACAACATATGCATATTACAAAGAATTCATGCAATTCAGAAAAGTACAAAAATGAAAGTGAAATAGATTATCAAATTATCATTAAGAAATAACACAGTAGTGAACCTGGCTTAAGGCATTTTTCAGTGGAAGTCAGGAAGAAGAAAAAAGTGAAAGACAAACTTCTCTGCAAATGGGATCATGATATAAATCCTATTTCTAAATACAATTTTAATTCAAATTTACAATAGAAGAAAATAAGTGAAACTAAAGAAATTTTTGAAATTTGACATCAGAATATATTTCTTCACCAGAAGAGATACTACTTCCTAAAAGGTTTCTCTTAAGTTGACAATGAACTTGTGAAAAATTCAAAAGGGTTGGAGTCACTGTCTTTATTTTCTAATAAAATCTTTGCATTTTAGCTATCAACAAACATCTTTCTAGAAAAAGATTGAGGACCTTAGCATTCCTGCAATTCCTCCCAACTTTGTCATTTACATTATTATTATTTGTACATCGTATATTTTTTAACATTTATTTTCCAGTCTGTATCAAAATTTTCATGCTTAGTATCATTTTGCAATTTAAAAGAGCCAGTGCTTACCACCAGTTTTTTTTTTAACCGTAATTTCTCTGTTTCTGAATGCTTTGCTTTGATTAATCTCTAAATTGAACAACTGATTTTTCTTAACAAGTAGTTCTTTTTATGCATTTTGCATTGCCTAACATTTTTCATTTATGAAAATATATACTTCTTTTATTCTTGAATAACATCTTGTCTGAATATATTATTCTTGGGTCACAATGTGTATTATTTTTAGGTCACATTCTATTTCCCTTTTTGAGGGTTGTTTTAAGTATCTATTGCTGTGAAACAAATTACTGGAAATTTTAGACACTTAACACAACAAACCTTTATTATCATACATAGTTTCTGAGGAGCAGGAATCTGGGAGTGGCTCTAGCTTCAGGGTCTGGCTCAGGATCTCTCATGATGTTGTATTCAAGCTGTGGGCTAGGTGGGTAGTTATCTCAAGGGTTGACTGGGGCTACAGCATCCACTTCCAGTTGTTGGGAAGCTGTTCCTCATTGACTGTTGGCAAAAGTACAGTTCCTTATCATGGTGGCCTTTGTGTAGCAGCTCGCTTACCCCAGAGTGAGTAGTTCTAGGGAGACTGAGTGCAACCAGGACAGAAGCTGTAGTGTCTTTTATAAGCTAGTCTTGGGTGTGACATACCATTACTGCTGTAGGATTCTATTGGTCACACAGAACAATGGTGTTAAAATAAGAGAGGGGACTGCACAAGGATGTGAATACCAGTCCCTAAAAATTGTGATTTTTCTTCTTTTTTAATCAATACTTTTCAATTGGTACTTTGAAAAGAAACAAGAAATATTATTGTCCTGGAACTGTGTAATTAATGAACTGGGTAATGTTTATTGTATTTCCTGGGTGCTGGTGGCATCACACTTTGTTTACCCCTGGAGTGAGTCACATCTGGCCTGTCCAGAAGACTGTTTTTTGAGTGTAGCACAGTGTCTGCCATTCATATTGTTCCAGGCAGAAGAGGTCCTAGAGTGAGGGGCTGCAATTAAAGACTAAGTAAAAACAAATGGACAGAGCAATTTGTTGCATAGAACAACATGGATGGTAGCATCCTCCATGTGCTTCTAACCAAGAATAGCAATTTTACTGTATTGCTTAGCTCATAATAAGCACTCAAAAAATGTTAAATAAGTGCTTTACATGCATTATGTCACGTATCATTACCATACTCCTATGAGGTAAGGGCTATTAAAAATACCATTTGATAAATATTCAAATAGTGACACTATGTCAGTATTAATATACTTAGTGAATGGCAGAGTTGGAATTTGATCCCTGGCCATCTGACTTCATAGATTAGACAAAGGACATGTTGCCTTGTTGCATCAGACATTGGCGCCCAAACGGCACACCTCTGCATGTTCAATAGCAGTGGCAGCATTTTCAGCAAACACTGGCATCACAGTTGCTACTTTGTAGATCATAAGTGACCAGAGTCATATGTAATAACTGCAGTGAGTTGGAGTAGGAGAAAAAAGAAATTATTCCAAGAACTAGACCAACTTGCCCATGGAAAATAGCCTGTATTTCCTTCTAGAAAAATTTGGAAGCGCTATGAGAAAACCATAGTTCCCAAAGGATAGAAAACAGATACAGGGAAATACAAATATATGGTTGCCTTTGCCCAGAATTTATCCAGGGCCAGGCTTCCCTAAGTGCAAATATGTGCACACGTACAGTTCCTGATACAGTTGAGAACCAAGATACTTAGACCTTACATGATCACAGGGTGTTGGCTCTTACTTTCTCAGCAGATTGTTGGAAACCTGTAACTGAAAGTAAGATAAACAGCTCTGTGCTCGTTGTCTTTATCGTTCTGGCTCTGAAGCACCTGCAGATCCTTTCTAAACTCTGGTATCAGTCTTTATCCAAGGCTGTGCCATACAGTTGCATTTCAGGCTGGGAATTTCCTGGTATGGAGCTAAATGTAGAAACTGTAAAGAATTCTTTGTCTATGACTGTTCAAGGTTCAGATGGAAACACTCAGAGTTTTCATCTACATTGTGCTAATTATTCTAGATATTTCAGTTTCTATTTGCTGGGTAAATAGTATGATTCTCTTTCTGCACTCTGCAAAATATCTTTCTTTTAGCTTCCACTACTATGAAGGTAGGGTTTTTCTGTGTGCGTGTCCTGATTTTGGATGGAAGTCCCAAAGCTGAGTGCTTTATGAGGACTCTTTCCTACTATTTAGAAACAATTTACTTCAGGGTTACTTGGGGCATTATTCAATGTCATTGCCTTATCCCTATTCCAGACCCATTCTTTATGGTTATTACATAGCAAGCAATAAAATTGGCTTATGAATAGCACCTTGTTAACAATGAGGATTTGGAGTTTGATTGCTTTAGGTTCTAATTAAGACCTTGTTCTTCCAAACTGTGTGATGTTGTTGGGCAAAATATTTAACCTCTCTAATCCTCAGTTTCCTTGGCTGTAAAATGGCAATGAAATGACGTACAACCACAATTCCAAAAGGTTTCCCTCTTTCTCTTGTGTGTTTCAAACACTTAAAAGGAAACTGTTCTCTTTCTTATTATTTATTTGAAATCTTTTCTTTTTAAAATTTTTATTCATTTTTTATCAAAACATAATTGATTGTAGATATCTATGGGGTACAGCACTGAATATTTTGAGATCTTTTCTATTTGGGGGAAAGTAGTGTTGGAAACTAAAATTTTTATTTGGGGTTGTGAGAAAACTTTAGCTTCTCCAAAATTTACAGATCTTTGTGTTCTCTGAGTACTAACTGCTTCTGACAAAATTTAAAAAAATTAAATTTGCTCAGAGATTTCACTATCAGGTGATTTTCAGTCTGGTAATAATTTTCTCAAAACATAGAATTCTTGAGGCTCCCAGTCAAGATGGTGGAATAGAAGGTCCCCAGTGTCACTCTCTCCCACAAATCAACTAATTTACAATTTTACAACTAATTTATATATTTTTTTTTATAAAAAGCAACAACATCCAAGCTGGGGCCACTAGAGCTCAGGAGAAGAGGAGGAAAGACCTACAGAGTGCATGAAAGCAGGAGAATCCACGATGAGAGAAAGAAAAAAGGCTCCAACCATTTCCTGCCATGGCTGCTTTAAGGCTGGAGCTGCTGAGCGAAAGGAGCAGAAGCCGGCAAAAACCACAGCTATGCCCTTCAGATAAAGTTGCTAAGAGGTGGCAGGGGAGAAGAGGCCCTTGGTGGCCCCCAGGCCAGCAAGACCACTAATAGGGTTCCCATGGACCCACATAGGAGCAAGGACATACAACAACTGAAAAAAAGGAGCCACTCAGAGGCCAGTGAGTCATTGCAAGGGACCAGAGCATGGCCTGTCTCATGGGAAGTGCTTGCAGCATGGGAAGTGGGGGAGACGGGCCCACTGGGAGAACACTGAGACATAGCAAGGACAACTGACCGGCACCACAATCAGCATAGGACCACTCAGAGGAGACTGGTCAGGAATATAGAAGTGCATGTGGTGCAGTTTGATGAAAAGACTCAGGCCCAGATCAGAATTTCTACACAACCCAGGTGCACCAGGTCTCTTGAGAGCCAGAAGTACCTATAAGGTCAACCATTAAAACCTGAGCTGCACAAAAAGCCTTCCCTAGGGAATCAGCAGCAAAGCAGCAATTTAGCTAAACCACATAGCTCAAGTACTGGTCCCCACAGGAAGTTCCCCCATTTTAGAAGTAAGCAAAGGACAAAAATTAGTTCTGGCCCAGGCACACTGCCAGCTCCTCAGGGCCTACCTGGGGACCCAAGGTATGGAGCCAGGGACCAGATTCCTACTCCCACAACCAAGAACACTGCCAGCACCAAGGAGCATGCCAAAAACATCACCTCCATATGGGTGGCCCACCACAGCCAGCACAATAATGTCGGCTGCCACAAAAGAGGCTAGACGCCACAACCACCTTGCAGATGATCCTCCAGTCACTGGAGTGCATTGACACAAGGAGAGTCACCAGCAGAGACCAAAGAAAAGAAGAGGATGTCTGTCTCCACAAAGCCCATTCCAGAGTGACAGAAGAAGCATCTGCTCTATGATAATATTGGGGGACCTGAACACACCTCCAGCACTGGACAATCATCTAGGCAACAAATCAACAGAGTAACCATTACTCTTTCAGAAGGAGAGAAGAAATCTAGGGCAATTAGAGGCAGGAGTGGAAAGGAATAGGGGGATGGGGAGAGATTGGACAAGGGGCATAAAGAATAAGTATGATTTGTAACAATATATATGCTAGTAATATTGATTTCATCAACATATGTCAAGGTTGAACCCCAAAAATATGTATAATCAATTATGATTCGATAAAAATTTTTTAAAAAAACAAAAAACACATAGAATTCTTTAATTTTTTTTAGAGTTTTTTAATAAATGAGGATATGAGAAATTTGTTCAAAAGGCAGAAGATAGCAAATTAAGAACTAATGGCATTTATTTTTGTATGTGGTAAATTTATACAATATTTCATTTTTTAAATTTTTGGCAGCTGGCTGGTATGGTGATTTGTACCCATGACCTTGGTAAAGGCTGTGCTCTAACCAACTGAGAAACCAGCCAGTCTTAACCATTTTTAAGTATACAGTTTAGTGGCATTTAGTGCATTCACTCTGTTTATGCAACCATCACCATCATCCATCTCCAGAAAATTTTTTCATCTTCCCAAACTGAAACTCTGTACCCATTAACAATAACTCCTCATTCCTCCATTTCCCGCAGCCCCCTGGCAACCACTGTTCTATTTTCTAACGGCAGATATTTTTTTGTTTGTTTGTTTGAAACTAATCTTTATTTATTTATTTAATTAATTAATTAATTAATTAATTAATTTATTTTTTAAATTTTATTTTGTCGATATACATTGTGGCTGATTATTGCTCCCCATCACCAAAACCTCCCTCCCTTCTCCCTCCCCCCTTCCCCCCCAACAATGTCCTTTCTGTTTGCTTGTCGTATCAACTTCAAATAATTGTGGTTGTTATATCTTCTTCCCCCCCCCGTTTGTGTGTGTGTGTGTGTGTGTGTGTGTGAATTTATATATTAATTTTTAGCTCCCACCAATAAGTGAGAACATGTGGTATTTCTCTTTCTGTGCCTGACTTGTTTCACTTAATATAATTCTCTCGAGGTCCATCCATGTTGTTGGAAATGGCAGTATTTCATTCGTTTTTATAGCTGAGTAGTATTCCATTGTGTAGATGTACGACCCAGCTATCCCACTGTTGGGAATATACCCAGAGGAATGGAAATCATCAAGTCGAAGGTATAATGGCAGATATTTTTAAAGATAAAGAAAACAGGATAGTACTTTCTTAGCTGTTGGCAAGCATTGCATTTCTGCTCCAGGTCTGTACCATTTCTAAGGCATCCCATTGAGATTTTAATTCGGTTTATCCATGTGGATATTGCAGAGCAAGGCTCAGTTTGACTGGATCACCTGGGGCCAGCCAGTGTGGGCAGCCCCAGGTCCCTGGGTATGCGCTGCCAGGGGCTGGGTGCCTGACTGAAGCCACACCAAATCCTGCTGCTTTTGAGAAATCTGTCCTAGTCTTGGTATCTTGTTTTAGGCCCTGTTCAGCCTTTGACTCTTCCTTTCAAGACTTGAATTGCAAGCCAAAGACTCCAGCTGGTTTGACACCCACCTGCCAATACCAGCTCAGTTTCACCCCACCAGGAATTTACTAGTTAGCAACCTAACCCTGTTTCCTCTAGCCCAAACACGCCTAGTAAAGTCATGCTAGACCTCAGGTGCTTATCTGTAGATTAAAGAGGGTGAAGTAGATAATCTTGTAGGTATTTTGTAGCTCTAAAGTTGTTATTCTCTGTTTTAGAAAAATAAATAGTGGTCCTAATGTAATAGGCTAGATAAGATTCTTCTCTAAAAATTCCTTTATTATATTCATTATGTTGGGTTTGAAAGCTTAGCTAATGGTCAACAAAGGGTTAATTGTAAGTCAAAGTAGGATTGGGAGTTTGGAAAGATAAGAATTTAGGAGAAAAGATAATCTGTTAGTCAGTACAAAGAATTTCATATCCTGTATATAATCCTGAAAAAATTGGAGATCTCTTAGGGGCTTTTGGATAGATTATTTTGTCTTTGCCTAAAATGGTTTTGACTTTCACTCCAGTGCAGCCTTAGCCCAGATGAAGGCAAGTAGTTTGCTATTTGATAGGGCTATTTGCATTTCAAAGCTAATCAGTATTAAATAATTGGCTGGTAAAAAGAAGAGTAAGAGAGTCATTGTGTGTATTTTATTATTGTGTAAACTTGAGAAAAGAAGCTGAGAGGCTGAGAGAGTTCACTCAGTTCTAGCAGATAAGAAAGTGGTTTAGGTAAAAGGTCTGTTAATGACTGAGTTACTCATTACTTCCCATGGAGATAGCTGGAGGGTCAGGTGACTGCTGCTAAGCTTTATAAGGAAGTAAAACAAAAAGTGGAGAGAAAAACTATTTATTTTCAATACTTACACTTAAGGTAAAAGTACTTTTTAAATCTTTAGCTTTTATTCCTCTCTAACTTTTGAGGTCCTTTAATAGTTTGAATTAATTAATAATTACAGTATTTCATTGGCTAATTCAGATAAAACTTGATCGTAATTTTAATTCAGTCATTCTTAACCCTGGCACATTGGAATCATCAAGGGAAAAGAAAGATATTCATGCTGGTTCCTAAACCAGAGAGTTGATATAATTGGTTTGGGGTTAGGCCCCATATTCCCACCCCACATCCAGCCACTGAGTTATCAGATGTGCACTGCCCCTGGGTAAGGTGGTTCTCTTTGGGGGCAAATCCTGGAGTGCCATCAGCTACCAACACTGCCAGTTGTTGGGGGAATGAGTACTTCAATTCGAAGAGAGGATCTGGGACTAACCACTGCTTTGCTTGCATTCAGGCCTTAGCATGGGCTGTCCTCTACACTGGGATATTTTACTCTCAATCTCTGAGCGTAGAAACTATCATTCGGGCACCCAACTTAAAATGCCACCGTCTCCTTAAACTTTCTCTACTAGGAGCGGTATCAGGAGTCATAGTATTAGGAGTCGCAGGACTTTGGTGCCAAAAGACCTGGGTTTGAGTAGTGAGTTTTAGGGACCTTGGTTGTGCAAGTTCTTTAATTTCTCTGAATCAATGGGGCTATTGAGACCTGCTGTACAAAATGCTTGTAAGAACTAATTGAATCAATTTTATAAGTTGATCGCTAAACCAATGATATTATGACATTTTCTTTCTAGCTTCTGCTTTCTCTTCTCTACATTTCTATAGTTTTTAAAAATGATTTACGTGGCAAGATAAAAAAATTAGGACAATATAGTGACTTTTTTATAAGTTTATTTAATTTAAAATTCTATCCTTTATTCTGAGTAATATTGTTTCTACTTGTAAAAAAAATTGATTTTTTCAGCTTTATGAAAACTTGATAAAAGATTAACAGATTTCTCCCATAACAACTTTATGGTGTTATAATTTGTGTTACAATGAATTTTTGAAATACCCTTACTTAGGAAAATAAGATTTTGTTTATTTTTCTAAGTTTAATGTATATATTAATATATATTAACTGTAATGCACTGCTTAATACGTACTACGCCCTCAGTTCAAAAAAAAAAATAAAGTTTAGGTATTATTTATGTATATATTTACACACACGCTCATATGTATGTATATATACGTATAAAATAAATAAATACCAAGTGTATAAATTGAATAGCTGGAGAAGAACAGGCAAGGAGGCAAGGATTCCAGGCCAGTGGCAAAGCTTGAGGGAAACAACAGAGGTAATAGAGCTCAGTACTTGCTGGAGGGTCAGAGAGAATGTCCATTTGGTGGAAATGGGGTACTCTCTTATAGGAACTGAATGGGCAGGAGGATCAGCAACAGAAGGTAGGTTTGGGGGAGATTTTTGTAGACCTTAAATAATACATTTTAGTTTGCATGAAACAGGGAGAACATATAAGACCTTGTTGAGGAAACAAGAATCTGAGCATGTTACTTCCAGGTCGCAGGACTTACATGGGTTAAGTCTAAATTCTTTAGCCAGACTTCCATCCTTAAATTTTTTAAGTTTCTCTTCATCCCTTATGCTCTTTGTTTTCCCAATGCTCTGACATCCCCACGTGCTTGCTGTACACACTTGTAAATCCCCCTGCTAGAATTAATCTTCCCATATTCTCAAGGCACTCCATTTAATCCATGGTTATAGCCCTTGTTAGCTTGCCTTTTCATTGTGTTCTTTGAGGAGATGTCAGTCTCAGGCACCAGACTGTGTGCGTGTAGAGAATGTGCACAGTATCTTGTTCATCTTGGTATTTATCATCCTTCCACACTCAGTACACAGTAGTGTTTAGTAAAAGTCACTTGAAAAAGTGATATATTATAAACTAGCAAAAATGCTGAATGTCGTTTCCTCTTACAAGCTAATGTTAATAAATGTTATAAGTAGGCCCAACATAAAAAGCTGCTTAATGGATAGTAAAAGGCACCATTATATAATTTCTTTGCTTGAAGAATTATTTCTATCTGAATCCTAAGGTGTTTTTGATCCAACTAATATATGTAATTTTGCCAAGTCTTAAAATGTTTGGCAGGCATGAAAAAAATTATGACGATGGTTAGTTATTGTTAGGAAAAAGATTTTCTTACTGAAAGGTGAACATTTTTAGAAATGATAATAAATAAATCTCTGACAAGTAGATTTTATGGCCTTCTTGGTTTAGTTGTATTAAAGAGAAACAATTTTTCTATTGTTATAGCTTGATAAAAAAAATAGAAGGAATGGTCATAGTAGTTAAACTTGACTTCTTGTGGATTACAAAGATCATATTGTCAGCTGCGTTGGGGCAGGGCTGGACTTTATTTCTTTGGTTGTTAAGAGTTATCAACATTTACAAGACCAAAACCTTAAATGAAAGTCAGTACTTTTATTGCCTAGTTCATAGTTGGTTTTGATTCTCTGTTCTGTGCTCACACTTGATTACTAAGCATACTTTCACATCAGAGATAGAGAATCTCTGGACCTTGAGAAAGCCACTAGACAGAGGCCAACATAAACCTGAGCTATTCAATAATGAATAATCTGCAGGTATGAATAAATAACAAATGTTTGATAGTCTACTTGTTTTGAAAAATGTTTGTTAACCACTCCTGGAGGGCTGGGGGTAGGCGGCTATATCATAAATATCTTTCTATCCCCCTTGGGAAATATACGACTGCAGGGAATGTCCTTGAACTCAACTCCAGAGACTATATTGAGAATAGTGCCCTGTCGAGTTGGGGGTGATGGCAGCCCAGACTACCATAGAAGGTATTCAATAATGACTTATTGAATGAAGGAATGAATGAATTAAAAAGTTCGTCTTAGGACACTAAGGCAGAAGAGTTTGACAAAAGACGTTTTTGCCACCAGGTCCATTATTATAACATTGTCTAAACAGTGAATAAGTACAACAGTGCTATGGTAGCCATGCCAGACACTTGAGAAAAAATCTGCCTCCCTAGGGAAGTCAGTTCAGAAAGGATAATTCTACATAAAGTCATTTGTAGATATGTTTCCCTGATAGAAATGCCAGGGGAAAATCCAATATCAATATGAAGTTTAGAAAATTACTTCTCAGAGGCTGGCCAACTAGCTTAGGGGTAAGAACGCAACCTTGTACCACCAAGGTCACAGGTTCGGATCCCCGTACTGGCCAGCCACCAGAAAAAAAAAAAAATAAATAAAAATAAAATTATTTCTCAGTATTGCTGCTTTCTTTACCTTTCATGTTCCTGTCCCTGAGGCACAGAAGCTGTCTTTTGGTTTCAGTAAGTAAGAAGCACTAGTGAGTCATATTAGCTATTTTTAATACACAGACATGAGAGAGCTGTTTGATAGAGGATTTACTGACCAGCAAATGAGTCTGAGAAAATCCAGGGACTTAAGCCAGGGACTCTGGAGTGAGGCAGAAGTAGGGACTAGACAGAAAAGCTTGTAGGCTTTTCAGACTAGAACATGTAGGTGTAGGCATTTCAGACTAGAAATTCAGATGTAAACTAAGGTTTAATTTGAGTAGTAATTTAGAGTAGGTTGTGTAGTAATTTAGAGTCAGTTTACAAAGATCTGAAACATGTAGAGTTAATGGAAAAGTTAATGATAGTTTCCAGAAGTGAGAGAAGGATGACAGGTTATAAGATACACCTAGCTCCTAATCATTACGTATTTTAATACCTAGGTACTAAAAAGTGGTAGCTAAAAATAAATAGTAATATATTTTTAAATAGTAGATTTCTTTCCTTCCCTGAATTTCTAACCTTATTTCCTAAACAGAAACCTAATTTTAAAAGTAAAGGAGCCTACCTCATACTAAGCAGCGGAGAGATTATATTAATTCTTCTGTTTAGGAGTAGAGAAGTACTGATTGAGATTAGAGAACTCTTTATTTGTTTGCTTATTGGTGGGATTTATTTGTATATTTGGTGCCTTTCTCTACAGATAACTAAGGCTGAAATGACAGGTACCTTACAACCCCAAACCTATGCAAAACACCCCTGCCCAGCAATCTCACATATGTGGACCTCAGATGAGAAACTAGAACAATTCCTTAAATCTCTATGTGTATAAATAAATGTTACAAGATTCATGCATTAAATCAGTCAGTCCTTTTCAACCATTAAAAACAAAACAAAACAAAACAAAACACTTAGGCCCTAACTCATTATTTATTTACTTTAATTTTAGACATGATTATAATAAGCTTGGTTATCAGGGTTTATCTAGCCCACAGGAGACCATAGGAGCACATGGCTGCACATTTCCTTGGCATTAACAATTACACAAAGATCTTTCACATCCATTATTAGCTACTCATGGCAGACACAGTAATAGCATCAAGAGGTGGCAGTTGACTGCCTGACATCCCCAAGAAGACAAGAATTCTAAATAGTAGGCACATGAGCCACAAGAATGCACTAGCCTGTAGCCGTGTTTAGGCAAAAAGAGAAAGGCAGACGTCACTGTTGCCAGAAGGCATCATCACAGTCAAGACTCAGAACTCCGTGCAAATATAGAGGTCATCCAGCCCAGCCTCCCAGTCAGCCATGGTCCCCTCTACAATTTTCTTCTCGGGTGGTCAGACGGCACCGGCTGATGTGTTGCCACCGACGAAATTCTCTCTAGTTGACAAGGAATCTGTGATGACTAATTTTGTGTGTCAACTCGGCTGGGCCCTGGTGCCCAGATATGAGGTCAGACATTATTCTGGATGTTTTTGTGAGGGTGTTTTTGGATGAGATTAACATTTAAATAGGTGGACTTTGAGTAAAGCAGATTGCCTTCCTGCTGTGGATTGAACATCCCCCAAAAACTCACTGAAGCTTGATCCCCATTGTAATAGTGTTAAGAGGGTAGAAAATCAGATTATGGTATTTGAAAGATGGGGTCTTTGGGAGGTGACTGGATAGTGAGGACTGTGCCCTCACAAATGGATTGATTAATTCATGGATTAATGGGTTAATGGGTTATCAAGGGGTAGACTGGGCAGAGGAAGAAAGCATGTGGAAATGTGCTTTTGCTTAGCCCTTGCCATGTAAACCTTTGCACCATCTCGGGACTCTGGAGAGCCCCCACCAAAAAGGCCCTCACCAGATGTGCCCCCTGGACCATGGACTTTCCAGACTCCAAAACTTTAAGAAATAAACTTCTTTTCTTTATACATTATTCAGTTTTAGGTATTCTATTATAAGCAACAGAAAATTAATACACCTTCCTAATATGCACAAGCCTCATTCAATCAGTTGAAGGCCTGAATAGAACAAAAGATGGAACTCTCCTGAGCAAGAGGAAATTCTGTAGCAGACAGCCTTTGGACTTGAACTGCAGCACTCGCTCTTTCCTGGGTCTTTAGCCTGCTGGTTCACTCTGCAGATTTGGGGCTTGCCAGCCTTCATAATCCAGTGAGTCAATTCCTTAAAATAATTCTATTTATATATATACATCCTACTGGTTGTGTTTCTCTGGAGAACTCTGACTAATATAGACTCCCTTTCCAAATTAGAAAATAATTCATTGCATAGCTCTGAGTGTGTCATTAGTTTGTTTGCTATTACCTGTGACACCAAGTAGGATCTTGTACATAAATTGTGAACCAAAATGAATTATAGTAGTCCTCTCTTATCCACAGTTTTACATTCTGTGATTTCAGTTATCTGTGGTCAACCATGGTCCTCAAATAGGTGAGTGCAGTACAGTACGATATTTTGAGAGAGAGAGAGACCACATTCACATAAGTTTTATTAGAGTGTATTGTTACAATTGTTCTATTTTATTATTAGTTGTTGTTAATCTATTGCTGTGCCTAATTTATAAGTTAAACTATGTTATAGTTATGTATAGGAAAAAACATGGTGTATATTGGGTTTAGTACTATCTGTAGTTTCAGGCATCCCCAGGGGTTTTGGAAAATATCCCTTATGGATATAGGGGGATTGCTGTACAAAGAGGAGTTCCTTTTATATTGAACAAAAATCTGCTTCTCTTTAATATTTTTTCCCATTGTTCCTGGATTTCTGGTCTAGATATTTGCAGATTTATATTTGTATTATTCTGTTTCTGTTGCTTATAACAAAATACATGGAGCTAGGTGATTTGTAAGAAGGCCATTTATTGCTTACCGTTTCAGAGGCTTGAAAATACAAAGTTCAGGGAACATATCTGTTGAAGGCTTTCTTTGGTGGTGGCTTTAGTGACAGGAGGGTATCACATTGCAAAAATGGTGGAGTGGAGAAAGAACAGAGGGGGGGAGAGGGGGAGAGAAAGAGAGAGAGGGAGAGAGAGACTCTCTTTCCTCTTCTTTTAAAGCCCTCAGAACCATGCTCCTGATCAACGTTATTAATCCATTCACTACTGCATGGTCCTACAATCCAATCACTTCTTCAAGGCTCCACCCTTCAGTCACCATAACAGGATTTTCCACCCTCTTAACAGTCACAGTGAGGGCCAAGTTTCTAATACATAAAACTTGGGAGACACAATTCAAGTCAGTGAGTTTTGGGGGGACATAATTCAATCTACTACAATATTTAAGGCACCTTCACAAGACAACACTACTAGCATTTACATATTTATCTTCTCTAAGTTTTCTCTTTTTAAGTTATGCCTCTCTGATTCTTTCAGCCATTTCCCTGACTGAACCTTGTTTCAGGACCATTTAGCATCCTTGCAGCCCTCCTCAACTAGAATATTTCGCTTTGCAAAGTGGGGCATGCAGTGTGGTACGCCAGAGTTCAGGGATGAAATGAGTAGTTAGGAAGCAGTCTCCACTCCTTATTTTTCTGAACTTTGTATGTGGACATAGGGTCTCATGCAGTCCCTTCCTTGACAGCATGTGATACCACTGAGTCACAGCTCACTGTGATAGTAAGCAATGTCCGTCATGGTGCTGAGTTATCAATAAGGCTTTACATCATATTCAGCACACTTTGCCTAAGAATTCAGAAAAGCATTTACTATAAATAGCATTTAATGTAATTTATATTTTTGTATAAAATGGATTCAAGTTCCTTTTAAAATTAGTGTTTCTGTCTGGTTGGTTAGCTCGGTTGATTAGAATGTGGTGCTGATAACACCAGGTCCAGGGTTTGATCCCTGTACCAGCCAGTCACCAAAAAAAAATTACCTTATTGATAAAATTATTGTTTCCCCAGACAACCTGGAGATATAACATTTAATTGTATCATAAATCAAGAATAAATCAAGTGAAACTTTTTTAGAGCACAGCAAGAATCCTAAACATTAGAGATAGACTGTGTGTGCCAGTGAGTTCAAAGCTTGTTTTTGAGATTTAGAATAAAAAAAGTTATGTGGTTTGCCAAAAGTCACTCAAGAAGTCAGTGACACAGTACCAAAGGCCAGGCCTGGGTCTGAAATGCTCAAAAGAAAATTAACTTTAAATATTTTACCTCTAAAGCATTGTGTATTTAGATGATGTCTTTGTGCAAGCAAACAGATGGCATGAACTTATTTGCGTGTTGTATCTCCTTAAGCTCTTCTTTATTTCTTTAGTTGATGTATCTGTGAAACATTTGATTTCCCATCTCCTCTTAGAAGCTATTCTTTCTACATCAGCTTGAAATATATGATGACTACCAGTGAATACCTTTAGCAATGCTTCAGAGACCAAAATTTTATCATCTACCTTCCCATCATCTGCTCTTTTCCAAATAGCAAGGGTCATCTTCTAGTCGCATTCTGATCCTGTTGCTGCCCTTTTCAGAAGACTTCAGGGGCTCCCAAATGTTTTTGAAATTAAATGAGGATTTGTAGTAATGGACTTTGAGACCCTCTTATTAATTGACCATCCTTTATCACAAAAGACTGCAATTTCCTCCCACACAAGTTTCCACCCCAGTCAGGAAAGGCTGCCTACTTTCCCTGAAACATGACTCAGCCGACCTTTGGAGTCTGAGCATGTGTTTGCTATGTTAATTCTTCCTTCGTAAGTACATGTGTTTGCTATGTTAATTCTTCCTTCGTAAGTACTCTCCCTGGGGTTATGGATCTTGTCAAATGGCATACATTTGATAGCTAAAATGGACTCATTTAAGTCACTCCACAAACTGAAAAGATGGTGGAATCAAGGTTCAGAGAAGATGGCTCGAGGACCTGCTTTATTAGAAAGCAAGTTCTGGAATGAACACCTGTTTTTGAGCTATCCTTCTCAACCTTCTATTTATTACTTAATTCTTTTTTATGCTCCCACTCTCCCCCACAACACACATTTTAAAATCTTTTCCTGAAAGAGACTGGATACAGAGAAGAATATAGGAGAAAGTAATAAAAATAATAGCTAACACTTGATGATTGCTTCAGGTATGTCAGGGTCTTTACCTACTTTATCTTACAATACTTTGTATGAGGAAGAGATGGATACACTTATTTTAAAGATGTAAAATTGGCTGTTTAGTAATTGCTCATGGTCACTCAAGTACTAAATGCCTAAAAGGGGGAAAAAAAAAAAAATTTGTAACTCAGTGTTAGATATTACCGTACCTTGTGGGGAGGGTGGAAGAGGGAGATTTCTGGGGGGTATGTGGAAAAAAATCCAAGAGTCACCCATGGATTCTATTAGGAAAAAATGGAAGAACTATGAATTAAGGTACAAAGGCCAAGGAGTACTCAGGGTGAGTTTCCCTGACTGACTTCAAGTCAGATTGACTTTGAAGTTGGAACCATTTCCATTATGGAAAACAGGAAAGTAGTGGATGGTAGGTAGGGAGCTAGAAAGTATTTTATACTTTTATTTTTGCATGGGCTTACCATTAAGATTATGGAAAGTCATATTTGGGTAGGGTATTTCTGTACAGCTGACATTTAAATTTGATGTAAAATGGAATTGTAGCTTCAAGATCTGAATTTGTGAAACACTTGGTTCAATAACATAAGGTATAGCAATTTGAATATTTCAGCCAACTTGCAATTTTATATTATGAAAACTTGGATAAATAATATCTACAGATACTTTCTAAGTCTCACATCATTAGCTGTCTTTCATCCAAATCACCACAATGTCTATCAAAGCTAATAATATGAAAGAGTTGAGAAGAATTTCTTTTCAGATCACCAGTGTTTGTCTCATGAAGGAGTAATTAGCCTTGAAATAGCTAGAAGTTACTTTAATATGATGAAAATGAAGGTTACAACTTATCTGTGCAGTATATAACCTGTTTGCTAATAACAGACTTGCTATAGATTGAATGTATTCTGCCCCAAATTAATATGTTGAAATCCTCACCCTGAGTGTGATGGTATTAGAAGCTGGGGCCTTTGGGAGGTGATTAGGTCATGAGGGTGGATTCCTCATGAATGGCTTAGTGCTTTATAAAAAAGGACCCAGAGAGCTCCCTTGTCTCTTCACCATGTGAAGACACTGTGAGAAGAGAGCTGTCTATGAACTAGGAAATGTGCCCTCACTAGACACTGAATCTGCTGGAGCTTTGATGCAGGGCTTCCCAGCCTCCAGAACTGTGAGAAATAAATTTCTGGTGTTTATAAGTCATCCAGACTGTGGTAGTTTGACATAGAAGCCTGAATGGACTAAGTCCTTATTTTATAGTATTTCATTTTTCTGTTTGTGATACCTAAATATCAATGTTAACTCCAGTTTAGAGCACATGATAAGAAGTCCACAGCATTTCTGCCCTTGTTATCCTCCTTGGACTATAGCCACATTTTATCCTCTTTTGTTTTTTTTACTGGCCAGTACAGGGATTGAACCATATACCATGGTATTATTAGCACCATGCTCTAACCAACTGTGCTAACCAGCCAGCTTATAACACATTTAATTTTTTTTGTTTGTTTGTTTTATTTTGTTTTTGGTGGCTGGCTGATATGAGGATCCAAACCCTTGACCTTAGGTGTTATAACACTGTGTTCTAACCAACTGAACTAACCGGCTAGGCCCCCTTATAGCTGCAGTTTAAGAGTTTCCTTATGCTAACACTAATTTGGGATTGTTACCATGAATCCTTTGGCACAAACTTCTGTGCAGTGTACTAACATTTATAAAGCAAATGTATTTCACTGGGCCTAGTTTGCAAAGCCCTGTAGTTTCAGGTATAACCTAACTGTTTGAAGTTACGTCTAGAAATGTTAATCTTGCAAAAGAAAGGAAACTTTCCCCAGGCTAAAGTCTCTGATATAGATATAGAATTGTAACACAGCAAAGTTGCTGGCTCAAGGACAGATGCCCTTGAGAGCAGGTTAACCTAATGATTAATATGTTAAGAAAGTTGCTTTATTGTTATGTAAAAATACTGAGGAAACTGCAGTAGGAAAACACAGTATTTGCTAAGAACAAGCTTTTGTTGGTGGATCAACTTAACCTTTTGCAAATTGCATTATGGAATGTCACTTTGTTATTTCACTGATGTTACCAGCTTCTATTGTTAAACTATACTTAACCATAGCTCCACCTATGTTCTTTTTCTGTAACGTCCTGGCCTGGAGAATAAATACTGAGACAGAACCACAGTTTAGGGTTAATTTCCCAAGGAGGAATGCCTCTCTCTTGAGGGTTCTGGGAAGTTAACCCCTTCAGGTTGTCTCATTGCTCAGAAGAAATGGGCTTTGAGTAATCCATTTTGTATCTCCATCACCCTGTGTGAGGCAAAGCAACAAACTTCAACTTGAAATAAAAAATGGAGATTTATGTGTATGTGTATGTAAAAACAGAAAGCTAAGACAAATACTCTTAAAGTTAGTATGAGTCTCAAAATTGTATTATTTGCTATGTGGTCAGAATCACAAACTGAGAGAGGATGATTATATATTAAAAGGTTAACCTGTATGCTAAAAAAAAAGCTGAGAAATAGTATAAAATGATTACTATATGAGATTAAAGGTCAAATAATATCAGGGAGTTTTATCCTAGATACAAGTATGTTCTGTAACTTTTGGGACCTAAATACCATCTGGGAATAGAGTTAGATGGAGGGAGGATTGGAGCTATTGGTAGGAAAACAAAACAATACATTAGTCCTGTGTCCCTTGCTTTTTCTGCCAATAAATATTGATTGACCTCCTACCTTGACCTTCGTCATTGCCATCACCAATTTAATTTCATAAATATGCTAAATTTTCAAGATAAGTCTGAGAAAAAATTTGACCTCTTGCAACAATGTAACTTCTATTTTCAGTTCCTATGAACATGGGAGTCTTCTTTTATTTTCCCTTGCTCAGGAGTAAGGCTTGCAGAGAGCTATCAATACATGCTCACTACCAATGTAAGATTTATACCTATAAGAAAGTATAAGAAGACAGAGTTGCTGTAAAATCCAGCTTTATTTTATTTAGGAATGAATTTCATGTTTGGATAATCTAGTTTTAGCTCATTCTATTCAGTTATTTCCCACATGGGTCCCTCCTTTGCTGCCAATTGGAATCATTTTTCTCTCTTCATTTTACTTCCCACTACTATTTGAAGTAGTGCCACATACAGCTTGTGGCTGCTCTACTTTCAGTATAGCTAATCTTATCCATAGTGGCCATCCAGGTTAGCCAGTTCTCCCCAATCTCTTGATTTCCTCATCATTCCTTCTCTAATGAACTGCACAGTTTCATTAGACTTTACAGGATTTATCATATACCCTCACCTTTACAGAAATAATTTGTTCTTGATTAAGTATGATCTGATGAAAAGAACTACATTGTATGTTGAGTAACCTTAGTTGTTCTCAGTGTGTCCCCTAGCTACTCACCCAAGTGACTTCACCGCTCATGTTTGCCTCATCAGGAAAATGAAGGAGTAGGGCTAGATCAGTTGTTCTCAATTCTGGGGGCATATTGGGAGCATCTGGGGAAATTTTAAAAAATACTACTGCTTGGCCACACCAGACAAGCTCAATCAGGTTCCTTTGGCATAAGACCTGAGCATTGGCATTTTATTTTTATTCAAATTATTATAACATTTACTTGTACATATTTGTGGGTGCCATATGTTGTTTCAGTACATGCATATATTGCACAGTGATTCACTTAGGGTAGATAGCAGGGTTAGAAATGACCAGATGAATGATTTTCATGAGTCTTTCCAACTTTATGATTCTCTTATTCTTACATTTATTGACTTGGACTTTTTCTCCTCCTTAGTCTTTACAGTCACAAAGGGAGGAGAGCTATCATGATTTGACTCATGAATAGGTATGAATATGTCTATTAATATAATAATAATCATATAATATGATATTAACGACATTACATGACATCATTATGTGACATTTTAACCACAGAGGTGTTGGGAAAAATATGTACAGTAGAGAGAGAAGGGGTTGTGCCCACATTGCTTAAGATTTTCTAAATAGGGTTCCTTTTTATTTTCACAATGTTTTAAATGCCTCCTTATTCTAAATGCTAAATGTATAATTAAGATGCCTTCCGTGGTGTCTCTGCTGAGGGAGAAAGTCAAGAAAATTGGAGATGCAGAGAGCCATTCATGAGGTGCAGTGGGAACAGGAGAAGGGCTGCCTGTCTCAGACAAGGGCATGGGGACAATTGCCCACAATCGTGTGTCTCACACTGTGAGCACAAGTGTCTAGAGGAACAGGGGATGGAAGCTGCAGGCGGGGATGACAGGGGAGATGTGATGTCTGCTGAGAAATGCAATGAGTTCAAGGTAATGTGGGCAGTTAGCAATGTTGAGGGTAGAGCTTATGGGGGGACATACTGTGAAGGACCTTATTTAAACTTTATTCATCTAATTATCTCCCCTCACCTCTCTATAGCTTCATGGAATTGCTCAACCTCTCTTCTTTTACAAGGACCACTATGATATTAATTAGATGTTTTCAGAAATTTATACAATTATATTTAAATAAATTAAAATAATAATAAACCCTTTGGAAAAGAAAATAACTCAAAACATGCTCATAACCAATTCCTGGTATGATGAAACTTTTATTCATTTTGTAAGACTTTAAAAATTATCATTCATTCTTTTTTGGCCCAATACTATTATTTATCATTATTGTACTAGAATAAACGTCTTATTAAAAATTATAATTCCTTATTCCTGTTCTAGTAACTATTTGGGTAAATAAATTGTTTTTTTTTTTCACAGACATACTTCTTATAAATAGAACAAGGGTACATTTCTACACACTTCAAAAAGTCCATGAAAAATTAGTATTATGAAAAACCTATGCATGGATTGCAAACATTTTTTGCACAAAAATAAATTCTTACCGACTTGTTATAACATGTCTAAACAGTATCTACTTTGAGGCACTAAGGATAAGACATCAGTCTGTAAAGAGCTCCTATCAGAGCAGCATGAACTCTGCTGTCATTGAATCAAGAACAAACATCAAATTTATGGTGAAGTTTGAGTGGGAGACTTGTGAGATCATTGATGCTTTATGAAAAGCTTGTGGGGACGGTGCCCTCAAAGAAATCAGCAGTTAACCAATGAATAACTCATTTTGAGGAAGTATGAGAGACAAAATTGAAGATGAAGGCCACAGTGGCAGATCATCCACATCAATTTGCAAGGAAAAAAAATTAGCTTTGTCCATGCCCTGCTTAGAGGACTGATGATTAGCAGCAGAAACAATAGCCAGCACCAAAGGCATCTCAACTGGTTCAGCTTATGCAGTTCTGATGGAAAAATTACAGTTGAACAAACTTTCTGTTTGATGGGTGCCAAAACTGTTGTGCCCAGAGCAACGCAACTTTTTTTTAAGAGTCTTTTTTTTTTCTTTTCGTTTGGTGGCTGGTCAGTTCAGATCCAAGGGGATCTGAACCCTTGGTGCTGTAACACCATGCTCTAACCAGCAAGCTAACCAGTCAGCCTCAATGCAGATTTTAAACAAGTGGGATCAAGATCCTGAAGCATTTCTTCAAAGAATTGTAACAGGAGATGAAACATGGCTTGACCAGTAAGATCCTGAAGACAAAGCACAATCAAAGCCACAGCTACCAAGAGGTGGAAGTGGTCCAGTCAGAGCGAAAGCAGACAGTCAAGAGCAAAGGTCATGGCAGCAGTTTTGGGGGATGCTCAAGGCATTTTGCTTATTGGTTTTCTTTAGGGCCAAAGAATAATAACGTGCTTATTATGAGAGTGTTTTGAGAAAGTTAGCCGAAGCTTTAGCAGAAAAATGCCTGGACTCTCATCAACACAGAGTCCTCCACCATGGCAATGCTCCTGCTCATTCCTCTCATCAAACAATGGCAATTCTATGCAAGTTTTCATGGGAAATCATTAGGCATCCACCTTACAATCCTGATTTGGCTCCTTCTGACTTCTTTTTGTTTCCTGATTGATGGAGTTTGGATGTATTGTCCTCCCACAACTCATGTGGAAATTTGATCCCCAATGTAGCAGTGCTGGAAGCTGTTTGAGTCATGGAGGTGGATCCTTTATGTATGGATTGATGCTCTCCCTGGGGTGGGGGTAGTGAGTGAGTGCTCGCTCTATGAGTTCTCGGGAGAGCTGGTTGTTTAAAAGACCCTGGCACCTCCTCTCTCTCTCTCTCTCTCTCTCTCTCTCCCTTCCTCTCACCATGTATTCTGCCTATACCCCTGGCTGCCTGCCATTTTCTGCCATGAGTAGAAGCAGCCTGAGGCACATGCCAGACGCAACTGTCCCAGAATTGTGAGCCCAATAAACCTCTGTTCTTTATAAATTACCCAGTCTCAGGTATTCTGTTATAGTAACATAAAAACGGACTAATACACTCATCTTTAAAAAATCTTTAAAGGGCACCAATTTTTCTTCAGTTAATGTAAAAAAGACTGCATTGATACTGTTAAATTCTCAAGATAGTCAGTTCCTTAGAGATAAACTAAATAGCTGTTATCATTGCTTACAAAAGTGTGTTGAATTTGATTGAGATTATGTTGAGAAAAAAAGTGCATTTTGTAATTTTTTATCCTTTATTTCCATTTTTATGAGCTTTTTGAAGTCCTCTCCTATATTTTAACCTAAAATGAATAACCTGTAATCACGATAAATAATGTCTACCTTCTACGTCACTCTGTAATTTCTCTCTCTCTCATTTTTTTCAGCTGAAAAAAATAAATCTGTGGATATTTCTATCATTCATTAAGCTCATACTGATTTCTGCTTCCCCTGGCATTTTGGTACTTTATTTTAATTCTTAAATCAAAGTGCCCACAATTATTTTGTATTCTTTTCTGTTTTATTAATTTTAGCTGTCTGCATGATATTAACATAAATAATGATTAAGATATTGAGTCACACTAACCAAGAAAGTCTTAAATACTGAAAAAATAAAGGGACTTATATTGCTAGTTATTATAATGTGTTACAATGTTCAAAAAATTGACTCCTTTTGTACTGGTGTTAGAAATGACTTATAGATCAGTGCAATAGAATTAACAGCCCATAAACATGTCTAAACATATTTAAGTGTTTAAAAAAGTGATAATTCAAATTTAGTGTGGATCAATTAACTAGTATCTTAAAAGCCTTTGCTAAATCCAACATTCTTTCCTAATTAAACAAACAACAACAAAAACAAAGCAAAAGAAAACACATATACAAACAAGAAACCAAAACCATCAGTAGAAGAGTAGATGTAAATTTCTTTGACATTAAAATTTTATGAGTGTGTGTGTTTACACAACAGATGAAAGCCAGCATTGTTTTTAATGGAAGCATTAGAAGTTTTTGCAATAAAGGACAAAGAACCCCATCATCACTTGTACTACTAGATTAGAAGTACTGGCCAATGTAAATAGATATGAGAAAGTAATAAAGGTATGAATATTTGAAAGAAGACACAATTATTACTATTTGCAGATAATAATAATAATCAATAATATCAAATTAAAATAGAGAAGTAAAAAATATTATCAGAAACAATGAGATAAATCAGCAAGGTGGTTGATTACACTCAAAAAAGTATCTAAATCAACAGTTTTCCTATATATAAAGAATAATTGGTTAGATAATATATAGCGGAGTGAAGTTACCAGTTGTAGTAGCAATCGAAGAAGAAAAAATACCTAGAAATAAAATTGACAAAAAATGTGCAGAAACTACATGAAGAAAGTTAATACTCTTGAAGAATTTAACAGAACAGGATCTGAAGAAGTACTTTGGTAAACTGCTGGGACCGGGCATGATATCCCAAAGGGCATATTTGAAACAAGTTAAGATGATTGCTAAACTGTCTTCTAAGGAGGGCAATTTCTGGTAACTAGAGGGCCCTTTGTTTGGCTGAGCATCAAGGTAAGTTTGAGGAAGCAAGTTGAGAAGAACTGGATTGTTTATAAACCAACCCCTACTCCAGCCCCAGATATAGCTGCTGATGAATAAGAACAGACATGTCTATGGGGGATTTTTCTGTGAGGTGTGTTCTGCAAAACCTGTTTTTCATCTTCTCTATGAAAACTCCAGTTCGGTTCTCATGTTCATGAAGGTTTTTGCATGAGAGGATTCTTTAGAGCATCAGAGACATGCACACTTGTAGTCATGGTATGGGACAAACATAAAAGGAGCTATGTAGATACTGTGTCCTCCCTACTCCCTCAACTGAAATCTGGGCTACCTTGCAAAACCATGTGCAATATTTTTGACAAATTCTGGTAAGTTTTATGATAGAATGGTCTTACAATTCAGTTAGAAAGAGACAAATCAAAAAATAAAAGGGCAAAGCAGTTCAAAAATTAAAAAATACAAATGGTCAATAAACATATGGAAAACACCAACTTTGCTAATAATCAAAGTAAAGCATGCCAAGAGAGTAAGAGAAAGATAAATTGTCACCTATCAGATTGGTAACATCTATCTATCTATTTTTCATCATTCTGAAAATGATCGTCAAATGATGGCAAAACTGTGAGAAAAAGAGATGTACATTGATAGTGGGATATAGATTGGTTCTATTTTTCTATGGGCAATTTAGAATTTTATTTATTTCAAAACCTAAACAAATAAGTAAAATGCATTATCTTTGACCTGTCAATTACAATTCTGAGAACCATAAAAATAAGCAGATACATGCACAAAAATGTATTTGGAAGGATTTTTATTGTGCAATTGATCATAAATGTGTTGTATACTAACATTTATAAAGCAAATGTATTTCACAGGGCCTATTTTCCAAAGCCCTGTAGTTTCAGGTTTAGCCTAACCTTTTGGAATTAGATATAGAAAGGTTAACCTTGCAAAAGATATGAAACTTTCCTCAGGCTAAAGTCTTTGTAACACAGCAAAATTGCTGGCTCAAGGACAGACAAGTTACTTGATTTGTTGTTAAGTAAAAAAATCAATTTATACAGCAAAATATAATTTATGATATTATTTTGCTAAAAAAGATCTGTCTATATGCTGGATCAGATTCCATATACTAACTCACACACATGGTCTATAAATGTGTACATGTTTAGGAGATGGAATTGTAGGGGATTGTAATGCTTTGCATACTTCTCTATGTTTTCTGTCCTTTTAATGAAATAAACATGATTAACTTGTATGACGATGATGAAGAAAGCAAGACATGTCCTCATTAGATTTAGGGCTCTAATATTTTACTATTCTCTGGAAAATATTTGTTTTATATTTTTACTTCTCTCTAGTTCATAACTTTAAATCCTACTCATTTAAAATGAGACTAATAGATTCTCTTCCCCTTTCTTAGGGAACTACATCTTTCCTTATATTTTTTGGCATGAAAAAGCTGTAGGAAGGGTGGGTCAGTGCCTTCTCACAAGCCCCAGTGGTGTTTACAGGAAAGAACATTACTTTTTTGGCACCTATTACAACACAATCACTCTAGACAATTTTAGTGAACCAAGAACTTTCTCAATATGGTGCGTGCATGTGTGTGTGTGTGTGTGTGTGTGTGTGTGTGTGTGTGTGTGTGTAACATTCTGAGAAATATTCTAGTAAAATAATAAAAGAAAAGCTATATGAGAACTCCTGGGAATGTGTGTGTATATATACACTTTCAAACATAAGTCTGGAAACCAAGCCAGTATGCAGACTACATGGACAATCAGATCATTTTTCTTGCTGCTTTTTTGTGTGTTTTATGAGTTGAATCAGTATTTGCAGATACTCTCATTTAAATCCAAGTTAAGATATCCTTTAAGATATTTTTAATGTGCCTGTTGAAAGGGCAGAATGAATACATGTTGTTAGGAATATAGGGATTGAGAAAGGTAGAGTATGTGAGCCAGATAGTCCAGTTTTTCAGCTATATAATTTGACGTTTTAAATGTTAGAACATCTTTTAACCAACCAAGATGTTATGGGGTAGCTAGAAAGAGAAACCACTCTAATTTTAAATGCAGGATATAGAGAGGAGGACAGAATCTTACCAGTAAAATATCTTAGCAGCATCTGGGTCCTCTGAGGTACTTTGAATGTGGAGTAGAATTTATGCTGTCAAAGAATATAACCTACTATAAATGTCTGTTCTCTCATGTCCATGGGTAAACTTACACAGATGATGATGGAATAAAGGTGTGTTTGCTCCAATATCAGTTACTTTGGATCAGACTGTTTTTAGCAATATTAACTCTAAATTGCTAACAAACCTTGCCTCCTTTCCTGATTACGTAGTAAATTATTGAGCCAAAAAATATTTTTTAAAATGTCTAAAGAAAGATAGCTAATAAGCTTCTAGAATTGGCCTGGTAAAGCAAGTAAATTGCCATAATTCCTGATTACTGGGTTCTGGAGAGTAGGATTTCTAGAGAGGCAGTTATTGGGGAGAGAGGAATGGAGGATGATAAGTTGCTTTATTTATACCTTTGACCTTGGCTAAGAAAAATGCTGGTTATACAAAAGTGTCTGTATATTTTAATATTTTTCTGCAGTTGGATATTATTTATGTATGCCCCATTTCCTATAGAGGAAGGAAGGCATAGAACTGAGTGACAAATTAGACAAAGAGAGTAGTTTAGTGGGCCAGAGTGTCTTCCTTTTGTGTTTTTAGTATTTGCTTACTGTTAAGGAAATCACAGTATGCGGCACATAACTAGGGCAAAGGATTCACTACTCAGCACTTCAACCAAGGAGTCACCATTATTAGCATCACTGCGGCAGCTGTAGGGAGGTGCCAGGGGATTTACTGTGAATGACAAGAGCTGGACACACTCACTCCCAGCTGGATCTTAGTATTTCATCCATATTCTGAGGGCTATCTAAATGATTTTTAATTTGCTCCCAGACCATCCCAATTTCTACAGCGACTCTTGCTCAAAACAAGCAGCTAAACTTATTTCATTATGATTTGCCAAAGGTTAACCGAAAAAAGCAATAGCCAAGAATTATTAAAATAGGTATAAAATGAAAGAGGAAAAAAAATATTTTGAATAGTGAACTAACCAGGAAACAAAATGGCTCCAGAGTAGAATGAAAGAGATAAAAATAGGAACACAGTTGGGTGGAGCAGAAAAACACATGAGTAGTTGAAACAAGGTTCTAGAGCTCATTATGCTTCTAAAATGGAGAGTGATAAACATTGAACATTCTTTATCCTAGGGACCTTTCAAAAGACAGAATTCCTATTCTCAAGGAATGAGCTCTCTGTCTTTAGAGTCTGTCCCAGTGTTTTACACACAGTGTCAGAAAAAGGACGCATCAAAAGTTAATAGAATTACTGTAATTCCCGACATGGCAGTAGTAAAGTTAGATCCTGCTGACTAGAGCAAAACACAAAAGCTCACTTCCAGAGAACTGTGATCTTCTCATAAAACAGCTGGCATTGCCTGAAAGGGAGGTATTGTTGGTAGGTAAGCCAACATCCTAGGGGCTGGGACTTGGCCAGCATCTCATATAACAACCATGCTGCCAATCCACTTTTATTTGTTTGCCCGGACAAAATTGATTGCAACACATTTCGGAGCCAATGAAAAAACTCTGCCTTTGTAATGTATTAACTTGCTCTCAATAGTGAGGTGTTCTAAATGGCTAAACTAGACAACACTGTCCAACTTAAAAATTAAAGGCTCAATTGACCAACAGGTTGTTTTTATAATACTTTCATAAAGTTATTTCAAGTTGTTTTTTAGGGGGTGTGGGGTAAACTTGGTGTTTTGCCAAAAAAGAAAAAAAATCCATACTTCTGTAAATATTTTCTTTACTTCCTTTCACCAGACAGCTCTGATTTAGTGGAACACATACGAGATGAAACACTTTCAAAACACTTGGATACTAACTGCTACTTTGGGGCAAGTCGTTTAATCTCCCTGGATCCAGGGCATTCGTCTGTAAAATGAGGATAAAACTATTTGCACTGACTACCTCACAGTGTGATTAAAATGATTCAGAGAGCTACTGTATGTGAAAGCGTTTATCAACTGCAAGGTATGATACTAATGTGAGGACTGTAGGGGCCACTTTGTTTTCCTTGAGGAGATGCTGATCCTGGGGTGCTGGAGAAAGGAAGGAGAGGTTCCACCCCAGTTCTCCCTCATTTCCTCAGGTCTGAGAAGCTGGAAGAAGAGAAAGGAGTAGATCCTGTGGTGGCAACTCCCATTTCTCCACCAGTTTGAAGAGAAAAATCGTTTTCAGTCCACCCCCCACCCCCACCCCATGAAGTAAGAGTCCTTTCCTCTAAATGTTAGAGAAATTCGTTAACTATCCAGGCTTTTCTCCACTTCTGCTTAAAAAAAATTCTTTTAAACCTATCCAGTGTGTCTGGGTATACTGTGCTTTTTAAAAAATTTTTAACCAAACCTGTGTTGTCCAATATAGTAGCCACTAGCGAGTCAAGGTTATTGAACTCTAGAAATATGGTTAGTCAAGATTGAGATATGCTGTAAGTGGAAAATAAATGCCAGATTTCAAAGACAATAGTTAAAAAAAAAAGGAAAATATCTTGTTAATATTTTTTACATTGATTACATGTTGTAATAATAATATTTTGGATTATATAAGATATATTACTAAAATAAATTTTGCCTGAGTTTTTCAAATGTGGCTATTTAAAAATTTTATATTTTGTGTCACTTTTTATTTCTATTGGATAATGCTGCTCTAGACAGTCAGAGGGGAAGGGAAGAGTTGAGTCCTAATGGTCTTATTTTTATGACTCTATTTCTCAGTTTCTATCCAATCTAGTGTAGTCCAGTTTTTGGACAGCCAGTTCATTTGAGAAGAACATCAAGAGACCAAAGAAAGATGAACAGGAAGGTCATTTCATCAATTTTGCAGCACATGACACAAAGTAGGCACTTGGTATTCATTCATTCATTCATTCACTCATTCGATCAATCGTGCTTTCAGTTAAAATGGGCAATAGAGAAATTTGACAATATCATATCTTGAAAAGACAGACACACTAGGAATCAGTAATTTCTTTCACTCTTATGAGTTCTGAAAAGGGAAAGATACTATGGTTAGGCTTTATACTGTATAAAAACATACTGTGTAAATGTGTGTATAAGTCATTAACATTTTATTTTGTATGATGGCTATTTACATGCATTTCTTATCTCCCTTCTGAAGGTCTAGATACCTTGAGGTCAAGAAATGTGCCCAGTAAATGTTGTTGTTATAATGAGTAACAATTCATCTTTCTAACCAAAATTAAAAGTTGAAGCTAAAATGCTGTACAATTGATTTGGTGGTGATATATGCATTTAAAAATGTGTGGTTTGTGGCTTAAGACACATTGCATTTCCTCTTATCTGTTGAAAAAAATCTTATTTTTGAGTTACCACTGAAAGTAGCTAATTTGAGGGTAGATAAATTCTTCCCAGATTAAATTCTGGCTGATGAAGATTTATTTCTAAAATAAAATCTCTACCCACTTTTGTCATCTCAACAGCAAACTAAACATTGTTCCACGAACAAACCGATATACCCTGTATGAAATAAGAGAATAACAACCAGAGAAGAACAATAATCCCATTAACCTGGCAGATCCGGAATGAAAGCTCAGCAGGGGGATGGAGCAGGTTGGAGGTGGGAACAGTGAACACTCAGCAGGCCCCTGGTCCAGCAAATCCTGAGTTCCAGCAGCCTCGACCGGTCTGGAAGGGAGTGCTGGGGGGAAGGGCTGAGCACGACTGCAGGGATCAAAGAGAAGCAGGGGGAAACAGTCGAGCACTGTCTGCTCTTTGAGCAGAGATAATAGAATCCTCTCTGTGGTGAAGAGAATGAACACACAGAGGAAGATTTAAAAACACAACAAACCCAGAGCTTATCAGATTCCTTTTTTCCATACCTCAAACTCATCAGGGTTGTCCTCTATTCAGAATCAGCCTTTATTGAATTACAGGGTTAGAAAGTAAAAGGACATCCCATTGAGTGTTTTTCAAACCGTGGGTTGCCACTCCTTAGTGTGAGGGAATCAAGTCAGTGGGTAGAGATTCGCAATTTTAAAAAACAAGAAAAAATAGAATGGAAAGTAGAAGACATTGCATGTAGTAGGGATAAATATTGTTTTATGAAATTTTCATTTTTTGTGTTGGGGGGATGTGTGTGTGTGTTCGTTACAGGCAAAATGTATCTTATCATGGGTCTCAAACTGTGAAACTCAGTGAAAACTGGTCTAGTTTATTTCCCTGCCTTATTATTAAGATGTACTAAATTCAGTCCTAGAAGATGAGGCCTTCAGGAATAGGGATTTCATAATTTCTGCAGCTGATTCTCTGTCGAGGTATTCCTGCTGCATTCTGCAGATGTAAACAATGTCAAGTTGCAGTGTAACCCCTCAGCAAAACAGTCAGTTCTTCAGCACAGAGCTCCAGGATCAAGCATCGCATTCTGAGGAAGCTAATGCTGTTTGTCAGAAACTGTGGGCAACCTCCCTTTAAAGCCCCTAATTAAGGAGAAGGAATGAAGGGGGGAAAAAAAGATAATAGCATGCCTCGAATGTGAGGCTGCCTCCCGGTCTCTATTCATTAGAGAGACCACAAACTATGGGCTCCATTTAAGGAAAGTCTGGGATGGTTGGGGGTTGGGGGACACAACAGAACCATTCAAGTGTTTCTCTTCTTACTCCCAACTCTGCTCTCAGCTTACTTTTCTCACCTTGATTTATTTCATTACATTTTAGCCAAATTCAGTTTACAATTTGCTTTATGATTTAAAAAGCATATAAGAGTGACTAGAGAAGGGACCAGAAAGAAGAGAGCAGGAACTATATAAAAGATTCTGGCAAAAATGAAAACATTTCCTGATGCACTATAGATAACCACTAGTGACTGAGAAAAGGATTCATTTCCATTTGTAAGTCTCAAGGAATTAAGAATAAAATTCAAAGTTGACTAGATAAGGGAAGGAACATTAATGACAGACTTTACTATTTTCTGCAAAGCCTGAAAAGCAAGGAGAGAAGCGGGGGCAGGGTAGGGAGGGCATTCCCTAAAATAATCTCTTCCCACCCAGACACAAAAGGAAGTACTTCAGGTTTTACCATGCTGCGGCCACTAAAAGTGCCATTAAAAGACGAACAAATTTCTTTATCGCCCCAGGAAATCAAAGTAAACCATCTGTAACCTAAGCTGTAGGAAATCCCACTGCTCAGATAACATATCCAGTGTGACACTGAAACAGCGCTATCGCTTTCAGGCAGCCTGGCTTAACCCTGAGCAAAACCTTGCCGTGGAGTTCAGCTCAGGGAAACAGACATTCTGTCAACTGTATCAGAGACAAGCATTTTAGCCGTAATTATGGTCTGCTAATCGGGTGTAGCTTTAGTTAAACAAACAGAATCAGCATGTTATCATTAGGAAGGCAACATAATTTCTCTCCCTTCCATAGGGCATTGGTCTGGGAGAGGAGACCATTGAAATGTTGGGCTGATGTTGCCAGTTTTGACTCTATCTAATCTTTTAGGAGCTCAGTTTCTCCAAATGAAATGTGCCACCCTTCCATCTCCCAGAATTGCTGGAAAAACACAAAAAGGCAGTGTTTAAACATGTCATAACTGGGCCCTGAATTGTTGCTGATGTGCTTGGACTGTTCTGTCCTTTCTCTCCCACCCACCCTGGGAAAATGGCATGGAATGGGTCTCATTATCTGCTTTTCTGCCCCTTCTTCCCAGGCCTGTCTCTCCTCTGGTTAACTCGTCCGAAGACTTGGGAACATGAGGTTATATTTTAGATGCAGAGGAGTATTTCTAGCTTAAATTGCTGCTTTCAGAATCCTAATTCTTAACCAAAATGAATCTCTTCTGGTGGGAATTTTACGTAGCTGAAAGCCAGATAATAAAAATAATTTTGAGAAACAGCTTAGCCAACATTTTCTTCAAATCGTACCATAATGGCAACACTTACCTCACGGTACATCTTCCTTATTTTTTTTTTTTTTTTTGTGTGTTTTTAATATTTTTTATTAGGATACTAAAAAGACAATTCAGCTCTTTTCTTCCAGTTTTTTTTTTTTTTTTAATTTTATTTTGTCGATATACATTGTGGCTGATTATTGCTCCCCATCACCAAAACCTCCCTCCCTTCTCCCTCCCCGCCCCCCACCAACAATGTCCTTTCTGTTTGCTTGTCGTATCAACTTCAAGTAATTGTGGTTGTTATATCTTCTCCCCCCCCCCACGGTTTTTGTGTGTGTGTGTGAATTTATATATTAATTTTTAGCTCCCACCAATAAGTGAGAACATGTGGTATTTCTCTTTCTGTGCCTGACTTGTTTCACTTAATATAATTCTCTCAAGGTCCATCCATGTTGTTGCAAATGGCAGTATTTCATTCGTTTTTATAGCTGAGTAGTATTCCATTGTGTAGATGTACCACATTTTCCGTATCCACTCATCCGATGATGGGCATTTGGGCTGGTTCCAACTCTTGGCTATTGTAAAGAGTGCTGCGATAAACATTGGGAAACAGGTATACCTTCGACTTGATGATTTCCATTCCTCTGGGTATATTCCCAACAGTGGGATAGCTGGGTCGTATGGTAGATCTATCTGCAATTGTTTGAGGAACCTCCATACCATTTTCCATAGAGGCTGCACCATTTTGCAGTCCCACCAACAATGTATGAGAGTTCCTTTTTCTCCCCAGCCTCGCCAGCATTTTTCGTTCATAGTCTTTTGGATTTTAGCCATCCTAACTGGGGTTAGATGGTATCTCAGTGTGGTTTTGATTTGCATTTCCCGGATGCTGAGTGATGTTGAGCACTTTTTCATATGTCTGTTAGCCATTTGTATATCTTCCTTAGAGAAATGCCTACTTAGCTCTTTTGCCCATTTTTAAATTGGGTTGCTTGTTTTCTTCTTGTACAGTTGTTTGAGTTCCTTATATATTCTGGATATTAATCCTTTGTCAGATATATATTTTGCAAATATTTTCTCCCACTCTGTTGGTTGTCTTTTAACTCTTTTAATTGTTTCTTTTGCTGTGCAGAAGCTTTTTAGTTTGATATAATCCCATTTGTTTATTTTTCCTTTGGTTGCCCGTGCTTTTGGGGTCGTATTCATGAAGTCTGTGCCCAGTCCTATTTCCTGAAGTGTTTCTCCTATGTTTTCTTTAAGAAGTTTTATTGTTTCAGGGTGTATATTTAAATCCTTAATCCATTTTGAGTTGATTTTAGTGTACGGCGACAGGTATGGATCTAGTTTCATTCTCCTGCATATGGATATCCAGTTGTCCCAGCACCATTTGCTGAAGAGGTAGTCCCTTCGCCACTGAATAGGCTTGGTGCCTTTGTCAAAGATCAGCTGACAGTAAGTGTGTGGGTTGATTTCTGGATTCTCTATTCTATTCCATTGGTCAGTGTGTCTGTTTTTATGCCAGTACCATACTGTTTTGGTTATTATAGCTTTGTAGTATAGCTTAAAGTCAGGTAGTGTTATGCCTCCAGCTTTATTTTTTTTTGCTCAGCATTGCTTTGGCTATGCGTGGTCTTTTATTGTTCCATATAAATGTCTGAATAGTTTTTTCCATTTCTGAGAAAAATGTCTTTGGAATTTTGATGGGGATTGCATTGAATTTGTATATCACTTTGGGTAGTATGGACATTTTCACTATGTTGATTCTTCCAATCCAAGAGCATGGGATATCTTTCCATCTTCTTGTATCCTCTCTAATTTCTCTCAGCAGTGGTTTGTAGTTCTCATTATAGAGATTTTTCACCTCCTTGGTTAACTCAATTCCTAAGTATTTTGTTTTTTTGGTGGCTATTGTAAATGGGCAGGCTTTCTTGATTTCTCGTTCTGCATGTTCACTATTGGAGAAAAGAAATGCTACTGATTTTTGTGTGTTGATTTTGTATCCTGCTACTGTGCTGAAATCATTTATCAATTCCAGCAGTTTTTTTGTAGAGGTTTTAGGCTGTTCGATATATAGGATCATGTCATCTGCAAACAGGGACAGTTTGACTTCATCTTTTCCAATCTGAATGCCCTTTATTTCCTTCTCTTCTCTGATTGCTCTGGCTAGTACTTCCAACACTATGTTGAATAGGAGTGGTGAGAGTGGGCATCCTTGTCTAGTTCCTGTTCTTAAAGGAAAAGCTTTCAGCTTTTCCCCATTCAGGATGATATTGGCTGTGGGTTTGGCATATATGGCTTTAATTATGTTGAGATACTTTCCCTCTATACCTAACTTATAGAGGGTCTTTGTCATGAATGAGTGCTGAACTTTATCAAATGCTTTTTCAGCATCTATAGAGATGATCATATGGTCCTTGTGTTTGAGTTTGTTAATATGGTGTATCACATTTATTGATTTGCGTATGTTGAACCAACCTTGCATCCCTGGGATGAATCCCACTTGATCGTGGTGAATAATTTTACGTATGTGTTGCTGTATTCTGTTTGCTAGTATTTTAGTGAGGATTTTTGCATCTATATTCATCAAGGATATCAGCCTGTAGTTTTCTGTTTTGGTTATATCTTTACCTGGTTTTGGTATCAGGATGATATTTGCTTCATAGAATGAGTTTGGGAGATTTGCGTCTGTTTCAATCTTTTGGAATAGTTTGTAAAGAATCGGTGTCAATTCCTGTTTGAATGTTTGGTTAAATTCTGCTGTGAATCCATCTGGTCCTGGGCTTTTCTTTGTTGGGAGCCTTCTGATAACAGCTTCAATCTCCTTTATTGTTATTGGTCTGTTCAAATTTTCTACGTCTTCACGGTTCAGTTTTGGGAGCTTGTGTGTGTCCAGAAATTTATCCATTTCCTCCAGATTTTCAAATTTGTTGGCGTAAAGTTGTTTATAGTAGTCTCGAATGATTCCTTGTATTTCAGATGAATCAGTTGTAATATCGCCTTTTTCATTTCTAATTTTTGTTATTTGTTTCTTCTCTCTTCTTTTTTTTGTTAGCCATGCTGATGGTTTGTCAATTTTATTTATCTTTTCAAAAAACCAACTTTTTGATTCGTTGATCTTTTGAATTGTTTTTTGGTTTTCAATTTCATTCAGTTCTGCTCTGATCTTAATGATTTCTTTCCGTCTGCTAACTTTAGGTTTGGATTGTTCTTGTTTTTCTAGTTCTTTAAGGTGAAGTGTTAGGTTGTTCACTTGCCATCTTTCTATTCTTCTGAAGTGAGCGTTTAATGCAATAAATTTTCCCCTCAATACTGCTTTTGCAGTATCCCACAGGTTTTGGTATGATGTATCATTGTTTTCATTAGTTTCAAGAAATTTTTTGATTTCCTGCTTGATTTCTTCTTGGACCCATATGTCATTAAGTAGAATGCTGTTTAATTTCCATGTGTTTGTATAGTTTCCAGAGTTTCGTTTGTTATTAATTTCTAGTTTTAATCCATTGTGGTCTGAGAAGATACATGGGATGATTCCAATTTTTTTGAATTTATTGAGACTTGATTTGTGACCTAATATGTGATCTATCCTGGAGAATGATCCATGTGCTGCTGAGAAGAATGAATATTCTGAGGTTGTTGGGTGGAATGTTCTGTAGATATCTGCCAATTCCAATTGGTCTAGAGTCTTGTTTAGATCTTGTGTTTCTCTACTGATTCTTTGCCTAGCTGATCTGTCTAATATTGACAGTGGGGTGTTCAGGTCCCCTGCTATTATGGTATTAGTGTCTATTTCCTTCTTTAGGTCTAATAGAGTTTGTTTTATAAATCTGGCTGCTCCAACATTGGGTGCATACATATTTATGATTGTTATGTCTTCTTGATGGATCAGTCCTTTTATCATTAAGTAGTGTCCCTCATTGTCTCTTTTTATGGTTTTTAGTTTAAAGTCTATTTTGTCAGATATAAGAATAGCTACTCCAGCTCGTTTTTCTTTTCTGTTTGCTTGGTAAATCTTTTTCCATCCTTTCACTCTTAGTCTATGTGAATCTTTATGGGTGAGGTGGGTCTCTTGTAGGCAGCATATAGTTGGGTCCTGCTTTTTGATCCAGTCGGCCAGTCTGTGTCTTTTAATTGGGGAATTTAAGCCTTTTACATTAGGAGTTGTTATTGAAAGGTGTTGATTTATTCCTAGCATTTTATTGGTTGTTTGGTTGTCTTAGGTGTCTTTTGTTCCTTGCTTTCTGATTTACTGTTTGTTTTCTGTGTTTGTTGGTTCCTTAGGTTGTAGATAGTGTTTTTGTTAGCTTGTTTTCTCTTCATGAATGCCATTTTTATTATACTAGCGGGTTTAGATTTTTCTTGGGTTTTTATGGCAGTGGTAGTTATTTTTCAGGAACCAAACCCAGTACTCCCTTGAGGATTTCTTGTAAGGGTGGTCTTGTGGTAGTGAACTCCCGCAGTTTTTGTTTGTCTGAGAAATATACTATTTGCCCCTCATTTTGGAAGGATAGCCTTGCAGGGTAGAGTAGTCTTGGCTGGCAATCTTTGTCTTTTAGTATTTTGAAAATATCATCCCATTCCTTTCTAGCTTTTAGGGTTTGTGATGAAAAGTCTGATGTTAACCTGATTGGGGCTCCCTTATAGGTGATTTGACGCTTCTCTCTTGCAGCTTTTAAGATTCTCTCTTTGTCTCTGAGTTTTGCCAATTTGACTATGACATGTCTTGGAGAAGGTCTTTTTGGGTTGAATACATTTGGAGATCGTTGAGCTTCCTGGATCTGAAGATCTGTGATTTTTCCTATACCTGGGAAGTTTTCTGCCACTATTTTGTTGAATATGTTTTCAATGGAATCTCCATTTTCCTCCCCTTCTGGAATACCCATGACTCGGATATTTGATCGCTTATGGTTGTCTGATATCTCTCTCAGATTTTCTTCAATGTCCTTGATTCTTTTTTCTTTCTTTTTGTCTGCTTGTGTTATTTCAAACAGCCCATCTTCAAGTTCAGAGGTTCTCTCTTCAACTTCGACAAGCCTGCTGGTTAAACTCTCCGTTGTGTTTTTTATTTCGTTGAATAACTTCTTCAGTTCAGCAAGTTCTGCTACATCTTTTTTCAGGACATTGATTTCCTTGTACATTTCCTCTTTCAGATCCTGTATACTTTTCCTCATTTCATCATGATATCTAGCTGAGTATTCTTGTATCTCATTCAGTTTCCTTAGAATTATCACTCGAAATTCCTTGTCAGTCATTTCAAGGGCTTCTTGTTCTATAGGATCTAGAGTTTGAGATTTATTAACTTTTGGTGGTGTACTTTCTTGATTTTTTGTATTTCTGGTATCTTTTTTTTGGTGTTTATTCATTGTGGCCGGGGGTTTCACAGTTCACCTGTTTGAGACTAATGACTAACTAGGATGTTGCTGTGGTTGCCAATTTCGTATGGCTCCCTCCGTGACTGCTCAGTTGGCCTCTAGTGCCTTGTGTGTGTGGTTGTCTCGGGTCTTGGGCTTCTCCGGGGAGCCACCTTTCTGGTCAGCTTGGACTCTGCTGGGCTGGTGGATCACGTACCACAGGGTGTGTGATCTCTGTTGAGCTTTCACTTCCTGTGCAGGACTTCTCCCTGTTCCATGTGCTCTGGCCCAGGCTGTTAGATCGTGCAGTGGCAACCCCACCGGGTGTGTGGTTTCTGTCTAGTCTCCCCCTCCCTGGCCGCACGTCTCCCCACTCTGTGCGCACTGTGCTGGGCTGGGGCGTGTCTTCTGCACCCCTCGTCTATCAGCTGGGCCTTCAAGACCCTGCTCGGCACCGCCTCGCCCAGAAGTCTACCAGGTTTCTGCTGGGCACAGACGACTGGTCTCTCTGGGTGCCTTTGTAGCACTATGTAGATCTTTCTCGGGTCTTGTTCACCTTTGTATCCCCCCAGTATAAACCGAGTCTAGCGCCCACCTGCAGCCTGATCTCCGGCAGGTTCAAGCGGACCTGGGAACTCTCCTACCACACTATTCCCAACCAGACATTCGTTAGGCTTTTTTCCAAACTGGTGGCCGCAGAGATGGTATCTGCCTCCCAGTAACAGGGAGTTTACCTGGGGCCGGAGTCCAGGGTATGGTGGAGTGACAGTCGGCCCGCCCGTACTTCCTTGCCGTCCTGACACTGGCCCGGGACACCCCCTCCACCAGCCCCGCCAGAGAACCACGGAGGGAGTGGGAGCGGAGGCCCCCCGCGCCAGGCCAAGCAAGTGGGAGGGCTCAGTGATGGCCGAGCAGGGCGGAGCTGCCCGCACCTGGGAAAATGGAGGCAGCACCGGGCGGTGAGTGGCCTGGTGGTGCAGGCGGGAGCCGCGTGGGCATCCACCCCCCCCCCAACAGAGCTGTGCCAGGGATCACTCACAGTGCTGTGCCAGGTCGGGTGCTCGCTCTCTGTCTCTGGTTTGCCGCCTTTCCCAGTTCTCAGCCGCTGCCGCCTCGGGCTGTTCAGTCGCGGCGCAGCTCGGGTGCTCCCAGGAATCTTCTTTAATGCCAGCCTGAAACCTCGAATCCTGAATAGGGCAGCTGGCCGCCTTCAGCACGGCCCGGCCTCCGGGATCCTGGCTGCATCCACAGCAGCCCTGGCGCCGTGTTCCCTGTTTCGAGACTCGCTTTTGCAGCTAAGAAACAGTTCTTTTCCTTCTCCACACTTCAAAGCTGTTGTCTGTAAATGAGGCAGCCTTTCCTGCCGGGGGCAAAGTGGCGGTCACCCCCCACGACCGGTCAGCAGCAGCAGTCCTCCCTTAAGAGATGGCGAGAGGAAGGTCCACAAGATTCCCAGCTTCCTGAGGCCCAGTGGCCACCTTTTCCACCTCAGCTACTCCGCGCCAGCCGCCGCAGCCGCCGCCATCTTGAAAAGCCTACATCTTCCTTAATATGCACTGTCTTTCCCTTCCTCCCCCGTCTCTCCCTCCTTTCCTTCCTTCTCAAATATTTCTTATCATCTACCATGTGCTATGCTGTCTCTAGCACAATTCCCCCTCCAGAAGCTCAATTTAATGACCAATGTAGATAAATAAATATAAAAATTGAAAACGTATGTTATTATAACGTTGTATGAAAGACATTCTTCTGGCTGGGCCTCAGTGAACCATGAAAGGCTTTTTAGAGAGGTGTGAAGGGAGTCTTAAAGGATGTGTGGGGGTGAGTCTTATGTGAGGAGAGGCAAGGACACCATAGACAGAGGATGACAGAGGAATGAGTAACAAGATGATTTTTCAGAGATCTGTGTGTGGCTGAGTAGCAAGGGATGGGGCTGAAGAGGCAGGTGGAATCATTCTATTGTGTCTCTCATTAAGGATCTTTTTATTTTAGAGAGCAATGATTGTTTTCCATGAGATTTCCACAGCAGACTTTTTACCCTAAATTAAATCTTATACGGCACACCAATATGCAAATTACATTAAAAGGAAATTTAATTACCATATATTTATTTTGTAAGTTAAAACAATGGAATACAAAGTTTGATATTTGTTTGAATACAAAGTTAATAAAGAGATTATGGATGACAATTGTGTCTTATATTAGCCTCAGCTTTTCAATTCTCTTATGTTTGAGTTTTTTGTACAGTGGCAAGATAATTTTGATTTACACAGATACATAGTTACAAATAATAACAGTTTTAAGGTGTATTGCCTGGGAATCTCAGAATACTGTTCCATAAAAGGAGATGGCTGAGAAAGTTTTGTCCTTAGTTCTACACAAAAATTAAATTCCACTTTGGGTAACTAGGAGATGATGGTACCAACAACTAAAACTGAATATACGAGAGTAAATTTCCAGGAAAAAAACCCAATGAGTGCAATTTTGTGTATTTTGTATTTAAAATGCTTTATTTAGGAATATAGGAAGATTCCTATAACCATGGAAAAAATTGGTTCATTAAAAATCAAACATGAAATATTGTTCTTTCAGTAACCTTGTGTAACCTTTTCTTTTGACCTCTAGCTATGGCCTGCTTTTAATAAAATTTTAATGGTTCGTTTAAGAAACTCTTCTCTTGTGGAAATTCATGCAACCATCCAGCCTGTGGTTCAGAATTCTGCTGTTTCATCATTTCAGAGTCCTTGACTTGGCTACAGATGTATCCAGGCCAATGTCATTTTGTATTTAGTTGAAATATTTCACAGAGCCTCTTGTGTTCTGATTGCTACACGTTTCTAAGCTAGGTCATGCCACCACTCTTCCCGCCAGTCAAGCTGAATGAAAATGCATTTATTTAACGAATGGCATGCTATAGAACAAAGTGTTCTTCTTGTTTCCCAGCACTATGGCATCGTCACCATTCATTTATTCATTTACTTAGTTATTAATGTGGTGGAAGCAGACACTATATCCTTCCTTGGTTTTAAGCATAATTGATTGTTCTAGTTTGCTAAGGCTGCCATAACAAAGTACCACACACTGTGTGGCTTAAATAACAGAATTTTATTCCTCACAGTTCTGGAGGCTAGAAGTCCAAAATTAAGGTACTGGCAGGTTTGGTTTCTTCTGAAACCTCTTTCCTCAGCTTGAAGATGGTGGCCCGCTAGCTCTCTCTTCAATATGGTCTTTTCTTTGTGTGGGCATCCCTGGGGTCTCTTTGTGTGTTCAAATTTATTTTCTTATTAGGAAACCAGTCAGGGCCAACCCTAAATGGCCTCGTTTTAACTTAATCACCTCTTTAATGACCTTACTTCCAATGACAGTCACGTTCTAAGGTACTGGGTGTTAGGCTTCAACCTATGAATTTGGGAGGAACACAATTCAGCCCATAACAGTGATTAAATATTTTGCTTTGGTTCTTATAAAAAAGATGCAACCGACCTTAATAGATTCAAGCTTTCTCTATAGCTTCATGACGTCGTCCATTTTTATTTGTATTTTGGTGGGACTCAGAACTAATCTTTCCATCTCCCAAGGGAAAAGGAGAGGTAAATCTTCTCATCTGGGAGATGTCATAGATAATGCAATATTTCTCAGCCTTTTTACTACTCCAGCATATAGGAGGACTGTCACACATCCACAATAATTGAAGGGCTCACTAAGAGTTTGAGCTATGCAATCACACAGACCTGGATGTAAATCTTCTCTCTATGCCTTACACAAAAGCTGTGTAACTTTGTTCAGTGTCTTGTCCTCTATAAGGATACAGTCTAGGCTGCTTTAAAACAGGGATCCCAACAATACTGTGATTTAAGAAGAGAGATTTGTTATTCTCTCCTGCAACAATCCTCCATGAAGCAGCACAGGATAGGATGGACAGCTTGGTCCATCCTCAAGATATTGCTTCTATCTCTGGGTCCATGACAGCTGCTCTAGTTCTCACCATCACATCTGCATCTTAGACTGCAAGAATGAAAAAAGGAACAAGAAAAGCACACCCTATTTCTTGCAAAGGCAATACTTGGTGTATAAAATCACTTATATTCTTCAGGCAAAAAAATCACTAGTCACACCTGGTTGCAAAGATGGTGAGAAAATGTAATCTATAACTAAATGGTCATGCACACAGCCAAAACATGGGAGTTTTATTATTAAAGGAAGAGAAGAATAATGAATATGGTTGTATGTCTTGGTTGAGGTTTCTGCAAAGCAGAGCCAAATACAAGGAAGTGCTTAGGTGCAGGTAATTTATCTGTGTTTACATAACGACTGATGGTAATGGTCCCAGGAAGCAGAAGTCAGAGAACGAGAAGAGAGAGACAAGGGAGAGAGCCGATGAAGGGTGTGCTACTCAGCTGGAAACTTCTGTAGAAGAATGAGGCCCAATTACTCTGGGGATCATTGTAGAAACCCATAGGAATGTGCCTCAGAATTGTCCCACATTCTGAGGAATGTGTCTCAGAAGGTCAAAGAGGCTGGGGCATTTATCCACTGATGTCCATCCCCCATTATTTATTAACTTCCCTGCACTTCCAGGCTGTGCTCTTGCTCAGTCTGTGAGTTTCCATGCTGTTGGAGAATATCCCTGTTGCTTTGCCTCACATGGATTTGTCACCTCTCTCCCCCGGGTGACAGAGATACAAAGGATTACTCAAAGCCCATTTCTTCTGAACAGTGAGACACCCTGAAGGGGTAAACTTCCTGGAACCCTCAAGAGAGAGGCATTCCTCCTTTGGGAAATTAACACTGAACTGGAGTTCTGTCTCAGTATTTATTCTCCAGGCCAGAAAGTTACAGAAAAGGAACATAGGTGGAGTTATGGTTAAGTATAGTTTAACAATAGAAGCTGGTAACATGTGAAGTATGCATAAAACAAATGTACTTCACAGGGCCTGGTTTTCCAAAGCCTTGCAGTTTCAAATACTGACCTTGCAAAGGACAGGAAATTTCCCCCAGGCTATATAGTCTCTGTTGTAAGATAAGAATTGTAACACAGCAAGGTTGCTGGTTCAAAGACAGACAGGTTACTGATTGATATGTAAAGATACTGGGAAATTGCTGTAAGAAGAGAATGTTTGCTAAAATCAAGCTTTTGTTAGTGGATTGACTTAATTGCATTATAGAATGTCACCTAGCTTTTCTTACTGAATGTTATCAGCTTCTATTGTTAAACTTGTTAAACTATACTTAGCAAAAACCCCACCTGTGTTCTCTTCCTGTAACTTCCTGGTCTGGAGAATAAATGTGGGAGGAGAACCTCAATTTGTGGTTAATTTCCCAAATGGAAGGAATGCCTCTCTCTTGAGAGATCTGGGAGATTAATGCCTTTTTGGGGCTTCACACTGCTCAGAAGAGATGGGCTTTGAGTAATTTTTGGCAGGTCTGTCACCCAGGGGAAAAGGGGTGACAAATCTGTGGGAGGCAAAGCAACAGTAACATCAGTGAAATAACAAAGTGACATTCCATAATGCAATTTGCAAAAGGTTAAGTTTATCCACCAACAAAAGCTTGTTCTTAGCAAATACTGTGTTTTCCTACAGCAGTTTCCTCAGTATTTTTACATAACAATAAAGCAACTTTCTTAACATATTAATCAACAGGTTAACCTGACGTCCTTGAGAGCCAGCAACTTGCCTGTGTTACAGTTCTATATCTATATCAGAGACTTTAGCCTGGGGAAAGTTTTCTGTCTTTTGCAAGGTTAACATTTCTATGTGTAATTTTAAAAGTTAGGCTAAACCTGAAACTACAGGGCTTTGGAAACTAGGCCCTGTGAAATACATTTGCTTTATAAATGTCAGTATACTCCACATATCTCAAGGGATACTATAACACTTGCAACATGCATGCAACTGACCTCATTAGTGGCATTAATGTCAGGTGAGCCATAGCAATGTGGCTCAGGGCATTGTAGGCATCTCCTCCTGAGTAGAACTAACCCTCTCATCCATACCCTACAATAAGCATAATGGGACGTGCATCCAGGATTGGGTAGGGATTGGGAGAACGTTTGTAAAGCACCTGAGGCAGAGCCTGGCTGGTAGTAGGGCCTTGGTAAATGTGAGTTCTCCTTTCCTCCACTTCCTCCCTTATCACCTTGACACTTCACCATGCCATCTTACCAATTAAGTTTATTTTATTAACATAAAGGGTGCTCACTGATTTCTTCAATGCTTTTGTAGATTTAATAACTTAAGCTTTCATATTAATAGAAAATGTCTGCATTATGAAGTATTCATTCCAGATTCTGTGACCAGCAAGTGGCTGAACTAGATGCAAAGGTAAAGTGTGTCATATGACCACCAATGCAAAAGCTTGTATCTGTAACTGACAAGAAGACAATCTTATGTGCTCTTTAATCATCTACCATACCTGTAATGGAAGCAACTAGATTTTACAAACTAAAATTTAACAAAAATTGTGCCAGGACTTCATGAAGCCTCTTTAGGTGTACAGGCACTGGCATAAGAGTGCTGCACCAACCCACCTCTGTTCGTGATCTCCCTAAGTGTGTCTACATGAGAAAGACACTGTGCTAAAGGTATGTCAGATTGGTCCCTGCTAATGTGAATTTTGTAGTCTATAGGATTAGGAGGTGATTCGCCATGGGAGGAAGACTACAACAGCTGTCTTTATACCACTGAAAGGTTCATGTGGAAGTGGAGAGGGGCTCAGGTGGGGAATGAAAGAAAGACTTGGATTATATATAAACCAGTGTGTTGGTTAGGGAAATGGGACGTTCACACAGTCTCCAAGTATCTCCTTACAGATTAATTATTTTAAATTTTATTTTAAAAATTATTATATTGTAAACGCAAAGTGTTTTTGTTGTATAGTTTTATGAATTTTAACCCAAGTATAAATTCATGTAACCATCACCACAATCAGAATACAGTAATAGTTAAATATTACCTCAAGACTCTCTGGTGTGATCTTTTTATAGTCATACCTCCCCTAACTCCTAACAACTACTCATCTGTTCTCCATCATTTAGTTTTGTCTTTAGAAGAACAGCATATAAATGGAATCACATAGTATGTAATCTTTTGAGACTAGCTTTTTTCCACTCAGGATAACGCCTTCAAGATTCATCTGAGTTATTACATGTATTAAGTGTTTGCTCCTTTATATTGATGACTGTATTCCAGTGTATGGATGTACCACTTTGTTTAGCTATTTGTCTATTGAAGGACATTGGGATTGATTCCAGTTTCTGGCAATTATGAACAGAGCTACTATAAAACAGATTACTAACTAATCACAAATATAAAAAGACATGCCTTCACAGTGAAGAAGTGATTAAGTTTAATGTTACTAATAATGGGGCAAACCGACATCAGGAGCTTCCAGATGTGATGCCCTGAAGGGCACAATATTATTTCTGTGATATTTCTGCTAATATGTATAATCCGTATTCATGCATGAGGAAAAAATCAGACAAACTGAATGTGAGAGCCATTCTATAAAACAAGTGACCAATACTCTACAAATGTGACAATGCCATGTAAGACAACGAAAGAATGGGGATCTGTTCACATTGAAAAAGACTGAAGATATGTGGCAATCAAATGTAATGTGTGATCCTGGGTGAGAAAAACACCTCTATAAAGAACATTGTTGAGAAAATAATATTGGGAAAGTAGTGTATCAGTGCTAGGCTTCCTGATTTTGAAAATTATATTCTGGTTGTTTAAGATAATGTATAAGAGAAAAATTTTTTTGGTTGTTTTTAGATTTATGCTGGAGTATTTAGGGATATCTGTAATTTATTTTCAAATGGTTCAGAAGAGAGAAAGAAAAAGAAAGATTGAGAACTTTGAAAAATTAACTACTGGTAAATTCAGGATAGGCTTATAAGTTTATTCTTCTAAGTTTTTGTAGGTTTACAATTTTTCAAAACAAAAAGTTGAGGAAAAAGCAATGTTCTGAAATGAAGAGTCAATTGCAGTAGTGATCATTTTAAAATTAATTAATTTTTATTAAAGGTAACTTTGTAGATAGTTACAAGCAGTTTTATGAAAAAAATTTTATAAGAGCCTATTGAAAATTATGCTACCTTCTGAAAAGTACCAGTGATACAATATTAAAGAGAGGTAAGCAAGAAAGATACTGATTAAAATGTGTGGGTATATGCCCCCAAATTATTCTGTTTTTGTTATGTTTTATTTTTCAGAAAACCAAAGAAAATAGTTTCAAAAATACTTACTTAATATAGATACGTCCTTTTTAGAAAAAATTTTGCCTTTGAAAAACAATTTTTGAATAGAAAATTTTATAGATATGCTATGCAAATATAATAAACCAATATTATGCAAGCACATGATGCATGTAGGAAGTTACTTCAAAAGCTCATGGAAAAATAGAATTGAAAGATAATATGAATCTTTCCATGAACTTTTGAAGTACCCTCATATATTAACATATACTTACATTCATATATGCATGTGCACACATATACACACATATATGTGTATGTATATACCCATAAATTTATATATTAATTTGGATTAGGTGGTGTAGGGCCAGTTTCAGGTGATTGCTGTGATCTAAGCATGAAGTGATGAAAACTGGATGAAGGTGGGTTAGTGTAGAGGGGGCAGGAAGGGAGGTGTCAAAAAGAGAGTAGGATACGAGAGAGAAGGGGAAGCAAGGGGCCAAAGAAGGTAAAAAGCAGGAAGGAGAATGACAGGGGGAAGGAAGGGATGGAGATTGAAGTGAGGGGTGATGAACTACATTTGTTTCCATGACACTTGCTTTAAAATGTGAAAAATTAAAATGTAAAAAATTCAAGTAATACAAAACTTTTAAATCAGAAAATTTCCTTGCATTAGCACAGGAAAGAGGGTATGCATGATGGCAACCCAGGTCATCATGAAGTGTTGACCAGATAGAATGTCAGGAAGGTGCCAAAGTCAAATTGTGACCTGTTGCTCAAGGCAGGCCTTAGAATTTTGTTGTTAACTTTCCAATTTGTTCTCTTGAGTTTCCCTCCTTGACCAAGACACTATTTCATCATAAGTGCAGGATTTAAATACAGAAAATTGTAAGTAGCATTTTAATGTGAATTAATCTAAATTTTAATCTAAGTTAACCTAATTAATCTAAATTGGCCAAATCCAATTCCTTTATGAAAAACACAATATGCACAATATATTTATGCTGGTGTTTGGTTTTAAAAGCACCAAGAGTATCATTATCAAAAGAAAAAGTTAAGCCTCTCTCTCTCTTTTTGTTTTTTAACTAAAGGAATGAAAGTATTATTAAATTTTATTTTATTTATTTTTCTTTTCTTTCTTTCTTTCTTTCCTTTTTTTTTTTTTTTTTTTGGTGGCAAGATGCCACAAGGATCAAACCCATGGACCTTGGTCTTATCAGCACTACACTCTAACTGAGCTAACCAGCCCACCCAGTCTTATTAAATTTTAAAATACAGAAACAACATTTCATGTTAAGCCACATTTGACCAATTGCTCTTTTCAACTACATTTCTTTAAAAAAAATCCTTAAAAAAAATACTTTCAAAGTTACAGATGAGCTGCAACAATTTTACAACTCACATATCCTTTATTCAAATTCATAAATGAACAATTTGCCACACTTGCCTTATCACTACCTCTACTTACAATATATACTATTATTAATTTTTCCCTGAATCATGCAAGAATTACTTGAAGATATCATTTTCTTTTATTTTTAAATAGTTCAGTGTGGATTTCTTACTAAAAGAACATTTTCCTATATAACACAGCTCAATAATCACATTCGGGAAGTGTAAAACCATTACCTAATATGCTGTCAATATTTAACTTTGGCAGTTGTCCAATAAAGTCCATTATGACATCTCTTCCTCCCTGCAATATCCACTGCAGTTTCACACATTGCGTTTAGATGTCATGTCTTTTTTAGTCTCTGTATTAGTTTCCTATTACAGCATAAGAATTACTTAAAATCTTAAGCTTAAAATAACATTTACTGTCTCACAGTTTCTGTTGGACAGAAATCCAGGTGCAGCTTATTTGGGTGTCTCTGCTTTAAGATCCTGCAATCAAGGGGTCAGGCAGGAGTTAGTCTCTGAAAGCTTGACTGGAGAAGAAGGATCCACTTCGAAGATCACTCATGGGATTTTGGGCAGCATTCGGTTGCTCATGGGTTGTTGGACTTGGGTTTTTTACTGGCTTTTGGCTAGAGGCCTCCCTCAGTCCTTGTCACATAAACCTCTCCATAGCTCATATTGCTGGCTCATGGCAGCTGGTTTCCATCAAAGCAAGTGAGTAAGAGACTGAGCAAGGGGGTAGGGTCTTTTTTGTGAACGAATCTTGGAAGTGGCATCCATCACATTTGCTGTATTCTATTCATTAGAATTGAGTCACCAGGTCTAGCTCATATTTCAGGGGAAGACATTATCATAGGGTTTGAATACCAGGAGGCCAAGATCATCTGGGGCCACTTTAGAGGCTGTCTACCATGACCTTCTTTAATCTGCAGCAAACTTTTTTTGTCTTTTATTACACTAAAGAATGTAAGCCAGTTATTTTGTAGAATGACCCTTACAATGAGTTTGCCTTGTATTTCCTTATGATTAACTAAGTTATGCATTTTGGGCTGGAATATTATTAAACTGATATTTGTCCTTCTCTGTGCAACTTATCAGAAGTCACATGGTATCAGTTTGTCCCATTATTGGCAATATAAAATTTGATCATTTGATTTAGGTGGTGAACATCAAATTTCTCAACAGTAAATTTACCATTTTTCTCCTTGGAATTTCAGATATTGTATTTTTCAGTTCTAAAATTTCTGCTTGATTTTTCAATATATTTTCTGTTTCTCTGCTGAAATTGTCTTTCCTTTATTTCACTACATGGGTATTTTTCTTTACATCACTGAGCATAGCTATATTAGCTGTTTAAAGTCTTTATCATTTTAACATCTTAGTCATTTGAAGGTTGGAGGTCTTGATTTCTTTCCCTTAAGAATGTGTAATTCCTGGTTCTTCTTATGTCAAGTAGTTTTAAATTGTATCTGGACATTGTGAATGGCATGTTGTAAAGATTTTGGGTTTAGTTATATTCATTTAAAAAATTTTAATGTTTTTATTTCAGTAGGAAATGAATTTCATTAGATTCAAACTGCAGACTCTGTCTCACATGTGGGGATTTACAGTTAAAATAATGGCAATAAAAATCTTTGATTTTTTTTGGAGCCTTAGTGGCAGTGTGCTGATGTCTGAACTTGTGTGTGTGGTTTTGAGGTCAGTCGTAAATATGAATAGGGATCATTTCAGGATTGGGCTGTCTCTTCACTGGCTCCCCGCTTTGAGGTGTCTCTTTCGCTCTCTGTCAATCCTGGTCTCCTTGGGCTTCATCTCTTGGATACTTAGGCCAGAAATACGATCTATACAGAGGTAATTTGAAATGGTGTAGATAATCTCTATTCAACTTCTCCTCAATTTTTATCCACTGATGGTCCCTTAGCCTCCATTGATGATTCTTATGACTCAACTAGTATGATAATGGTTGCAAAATAGTGAGTTCTGTCTCTATTATACCTTCCATATATATATTTATTAGTTGCCATTCAGGTTAAGGAAGGTTTTCCTTTCACTCCCATTTATTTATTTATTTGTTCATTATCAATAAATGTTCATGGGTTTAACTGAATGTTGAATGATTTTGTTTATTAAACTATCATATTCTGTAATTTTGAAATCTTCAGTGAATTAGTTTAGTAATCTATCTTAAATGATTTTTAGGAGGTAAAAAGAGTAATCATATGATGTAAGGTTCCTAAAATTATGAAAGAAAATACAAATCAGTAATGTTCAGGTGTTCTATTTTTTCTTATTCTCTGCATTTGTTTGTTTGTTTTTTTGGTGGCTAGCCATCTACATTTATTATTTGATGACTGGCAGTCCCCACAAAATAAAGATATTTTTATGAATTTTCTACTGAGTGATAATATAACTTAGCAAATTTTATCTGTAACGGTTGTGCTTTTGAACTAAGAATTTACTCAGAGATTTGATAGTTTTAATACTGGACAGTCAGATTATATATCTGTACTAAAATAATCATGTGCTTTATCTAGTCTTTGTCGTATTTAAATACTCAGTAAAATGACCTTAGGCTTTAACGACTATAAACAACTGTTTTCAAAGTAGCATTTACTAAATACTGACCCCATACTTCTACACTTACATGATTCATAAACCATAAACTATCCTAGTTTGACAGGTATTATTATAGAAGGATCATAGCCAGTTTTGTAGTCAAGTACCATCATTGGGTGTGATTTATAGGGATGAACACATTTTTTCCTGGGCAGCTGTTAAATCATGTATAAAAGCAATTATAGAAAATGTTTTGAGTAATGTCACTATTATTGGAACAAATGTATAGCTTCTGTGGCAGGGTAACTTATTGAGATATTAATTTATGATTTGTTCTTGTTGCTGCAGGTATTTTACCTGCCTCCTTCCTAAGACTGTAGCCAACCTGGTGTTTGCATTGCTGGGTCAAAAGCCAAAGTAGTCTGTTAGCCAGAAGACAACAGTCGTCTGTTATCTAGTTATCAGAAACCTTTCAGGTTTGTTTGTTGAAAATTAAGTTTGGAGGTTGCTAAGTGTCCCCCAAAAGTTTATGTATTAGAAACTTGATCTCCAATGTAGCAGTGTGAAGAGGATGGGAAATCCAATTATGGTATTTGATGGGCTGAGCCTTTGGGAGGTGATTGGATCTGAGGACCATGTCCTAGTGAATGGATTGATCCATTCTTGGAGTAATGAGTTGATGGTTTAATGGGTAGTCACGGGTGTGGTTCTGATGGCTTTATAAGGAGAGTAAGGTTTACTCTTTCTTGCCCAGCCCATTCTCACCATGTGATACCTTGAGTTGCTGTGGAGAGTTTCCACCAAGAACAAGGCCTTTACCAGAGGTGTTCTCTGGACTTTAGACTTCCCAGACTCCAAAGCTGTAGGAAATAAATTTTATTTCTTTGCTTATGTTGTAAGCAACAGAAATGGACTGATACAGAGGTGGATTGTGCTGGAAGAGGAGTTATTTCTGGGGTGAGGGAAGTGGAAATGGGTTGATCTGGGGAGGCATTTGGAAATATGACTGACTCTGTGAGTAATCTGTTTCCATTCAGTGCTCCTAGGTTGTAGCAAGACCTGAAATACAAATGGTGGGCTGGTTCTGCTGGGAAACTGACCTACATGAAGCTCTTGGGCTTGCTTGTCACAGAGCTGCCCACCTTCAAGTGAGTGGGTGGACTTGGACAATGGCCATATCAACCCTGCCTACAGTGATTTAAAGAGAAGAAAAACCTTTCATGAATATTCTGGACTCCACAAGATCCCCCGGGATTTTCAAAGAACCCAAAGGATAATGGAAAATTTTGTACACAAGGGACTAAATTTTATTTGATTAAAAAACAAAAATAGTTATGGTACATTCTTATACCTGAGGGCATTGTAGTAAAATTTTTAGCTGTTATTCCTTCATGTTGACTATATGGGAGATATACTATATTTATTTGCACCTATTAGTTAAGCCTAATGCCTTTAAGTTCTGAAGCCCATGCCATAGTGATATAAAAGGGGTTTGGTATGTCATTGATGTGGTGAGAAGTATTGTTCTGTCTCTCTGCAGCTCCAGGTCTACTGATCAGCTGAGATTGCTGTAACCTTGTAACCACAAGTAACCTCAGTTAACTGGAATAATAAAGTCTTCCCTGGTGAGAAGGAAACTTCAGTTAACTGGGAAACTTTAGTCTTGGGAAGATTTAAAATGAACTATAGAAACATTTAAAAGAATCAAACCTATAGTATTAATATTTAGTATTAAAAGGGAATCATTTGTTATTTTTATGTATTTGTAACATTTAAGAGAACTTGAGAATCACATTATTAATAAATTTATTAGATGAACAAGAATACCAATTAATAGGAAGGTTTGATTTGTTAAGTCAGACTATTGAAATATTTAAAAAGGATAGAGAATTAATAAATTTATTAATGCAATTTAAAATGTTTGAAACTATGTACTACTTCAAATGTGTACATGGAATTAAACATAATTCAAATAACTTAAAAGTTCTGTTAATACTTACAAGAATTATAAAGATGAAAATAATATTTGCAAGATGAACTTAAAGGCTGAATAAAGACGTAGGTTTTTAAAATTTTTACCTTTAATATATTGAACTAATTTCAATAAGTAACCACTGAAATATTTTTTTTCTAGGTGCAAAACTAACTATCGAGGACACTAGAAAACTCAGATCAACACAGAGTAAGAGTTTTAGAAGTCTGGTTGCTAGGTGAGCACACTCTTTCTATGGAAGAGAAACTGGGTTTAATGACTGTGTAAGGTCACAGAGTTCTTCTGTCATTATGTGCATTTTCCTTCGAAGCTCATCCCTAAACATGACACTGTTTTTGGAAATGTCAATAAGTTTCTTCTCTCCAAACTTGGAATTTTCTGCATCATACTCATATTTTTTCCACAGAATAATTTTTCAAGCTCTCTCTATACGTAGGCACTTTTGTGTTGCCAGCAGTGATAACATACAGTCCCACTAGGTAATGGGCCCAGGAGTTCCTTTTCTAGAGGGTTGGGAGGTTCCCTGACACTGTCCTTGTCCTCCGAGGGGCTTCGAGCATTTGCTGGTGTTCTTTGTGCCTGCATCTCCTGGTCTCTCCAGCTGTGCTGTTTGTTTATGGGCATCCTCGTCACCCACTGGCCACCTATCCTGTGAGTGGGAGGCTACAGCTGCCCATTATTCCTTGACTTTACTCAAAAGTTATTCTTGAGAGAGGATAGTGGAGGCTTCTCACGAATGATGCAGGACTATGAAGAGTAAAACATTTGTTTTTAAGTCGATAGATGTTGTGTTAGTTCAGAGTTTCCTGAACTCTTTTGGTTCCTGGTGCCATTAGGCTCAATTTTATTATTTTTTTTACAACACCCCTGAGCAAAAACAAAACAAAACACCCAAAACACTTCCCAGATCTAACAGTTTAATTTACTAAATTATTAGGTTCAAACACTGTAATTACATATATTGTAACAATCAAGTAGCTATTTGTAAAGCAAATATATATAAATAAAGAAAAAATACTTAGTTTCATTCTATTTTTTTATTTATATTTATTTTTGTGGGGTACAGTGTGTTGTTTCAATACATGCATATCCTGCACAATGATTCACTTAGGGCAGACAGCATAGTTTTGTCCCCATTAGTTCACCCCTAATCTTTCCCCAACCCCCACCCTCTGGTAACCATTATTCTACTCTCTACATTTTTTTTTAAACACACAAAGATTAACACACTTGTTGCAAAAAAGACCTCTTTAAAATGAATTAGAAAAATCTAAGCAGAAATTTGGTGAAGGATATAAGCAGATAAATCACACATCCCAAAGAAACACACCTGCTTAATAAGTATATTCTAGGATCTGGTTGTGGGCAGGGGTGGAGCTGTCTTAGCCAACATCTCAGGATCCTGGGCATTGGCTAGTTCCATTGCTGGCCTGCATGTCCTTAGTTTCATTCTTGAATAAATACAATTACTAATGGGATGTGTGTGACTTTCAGGCACTGCCCACCTTCACCAACCTTGGAATCATACTGGATACTCTGCCAAGCTCTTTTACTTGCCTGTAAACCTGCCGACTGGGCTAATTGTAGAGCTAGGGTTGGGTCTGGAGCTCCCAGACCCCTCAAGCCCATTGTCCAGACTGGGTCACAAACCCCTCACATGCCAGGCTGGGTCACCAGACCCCTCACATGCCAGGCTGGGTCACCAGACCCCTCACATGCAGGTCTATGGGCTAGACCACTGGCAAAAATGACCTTGGAGCCATAGGCTGGAGACGCGGCTGGGATGGCGGAAGCAGTCAGCGACAGCCAAAACAGTGGCACTGCGCATGTGCACTAACTCCCTCCGCCAATTTACAAAGAATGTGCTGCACCACCCCAAACAGGACCTAAGGTGAGGGGGCCTGATTAAATTATTCTATTTTCCCAATAATACTCCCACCCTCATTTCCTGTTCCACATTGATTTTTCACATGGTACTCATTTTTTATTGCAGCAAACTCTGAAAACCTAGCTTTGCAAAGGAAGGAATGTCACTAAAGGGAATGTAGCATGATCTAATGAGATGGAGAACCATCTAGAAGTGTAAGATTGAGTGGTGTCTGATAGATACCACTGTGCTATCCTCAGACATTTAAAATATCCTGCTGGGGTCCCGAGTTCCCTGTAGCACCTGGGGCACCTCAGGGCACAGTTTAGGAACTTCAGTGCTAGATGAAGAAAGATGAAAAAAACATATTTCATGTAAAGAGCCTGCCCATACTGTGGCATACAGACCGGTGGTCAACTAGGTATTCTATGAGACAGAGTACTGAAATCAAGACAGAGTGGACCTTTTTTTCTTTTGTCTGTTTAGCATCTGAATTCTCTTCCTACATTTGGGAAGTCGGTACTACATAGGTCTTTGTGGGAGGCAAAGCTCTTCTTCCTCTATAGAATCTGAATAGAATTGAAACCTATTTCTTACCCTCTCTTGAAGCTAGGGCGGCGACCCATGACCCGGGCGTGGCTTTCAGACTCCTGAGTCTCCGACTTGAGTCAGAAGCAAGTCAGCAGCACAGGGTCAGGGGACTGGGGAAACCTCTCTGCCCACATGGTTAGTGTGCACGCTGGCAACCAAGGCAGTAGTGGCCCGTGTCAATGCTGGCAGTGGGGACGGTGGGGGCAGTGGCAGTGATAGGCAGTGCTGTCCTCACTAGACTGGTTCTGTGGCTTGATTTTGGTGATGTGGCCTCCCCCTTTAAAGGCCAATTCTTTTTTGTTGCTGTCTAAAATATACTCTTTTCATTGCACATCTGTGTCTTGGGTTATCTGTGGGGTTAGAAACCCCTCCTCACCCCCAGTCCCAGCTACACGGGTACAATCTGGCGTCGTGGTCCTGCTGTCAGTGAGGGGGTGGAGGTGGGTGCAGGGCTGTGGCTCGGGAGTCATCTCGGAGCTTGCCCATGAGTCTACACCAGCCTCTTCAGGGCAGGGAGCTCAGATGGTGGTTGTACTTGCACTGCTTCAAGGACCTCACTGGAGCCCTCACACAGGGTCAGGTCACTCTGACTGGTCGGGCAGTCCAGGAACTGCTTGATCTCCTAGGCGTTGGGCCCCATCTGTGTGGGCTGGGGGCAGCGTGGGAGGGGGCCTGCTGGACTTGGAGCTTCCCCTGCTGAAGGCTCCAGTCAGGGCACTGCCCACGATGTATCCCACGCTGAGCCCAGTGCTACCCCAGCGGCCATGGTCACCATCTGTGCCATGAGGCCCGGCTGGCCTATGGGGCTAGGGCCGGGGCGGCTGCCAAGGGCGTGGGTGAGCTGGCAGGTGGGCAGAGGGTGTGGCGGGACAGCCGACTGGCTGGGAGGCCGTGCTGCGACGCCCCCAAGGCATGGTGGCGGAGGTGGGGACGCAGCCGAGCTGTGTCAGAGACTATGTCAAAGGCCAATTCTTTTTTTTTTTTTTTTTTGTCTGTTTGTGACCGGCCGTACTGCGCTCAGCCAGTGAGAGCACCCGCCATCCTTATATAGGATCTGAACCTGCGCGGGAGCACTGCTGCGCTCCCAGCGCTGTACTCTCCCGAGTGCGCCATGGGGTTGACCCTCAAAGGCTAATTCTGAATATGGTTCTCTAGTCTTCCTGAGAATGAGGACAACCAGGTGTCCTTCCTATAAATTTGTTTCTCTGTTTAAATCAACCTAACTACTTTTAAAGATGTGACAAATAGGAAGGAATATGGCCCAAGTTCTCCAATACCTGAATAGAGGCAAGATTGTAGAAAGCATACTGCAACACTTTACCGGATAGAACAAGGATCTGACAGAGTATTGAGATGTGCCTTCTGAAAGCTCTAAATAGTTAATAATCAGTGAAGAACCAGCCTCCAAAGACTGTCAAAGCTGTATGCAAGGTGGGTTTAGATAATGTGGGCAGATGTGAGAAAGGAGAAGACTTGGAAATTTAGCACAATGCATCGGGCCCTATTACGTGAGTCTCAAAATGATACATTTGTGGTAAGTAGGGAAATTTGTAAAGTACCTGTTGTTATGGGTAATGCTCAGAGAATTTGCAGACCTCCAGAAAAGGAAAGTCTTTCTTTCCATGTATCATGCTAAAGGGGAGCTAGCCAGGACAACAATAAATAGAAATCAGTTTTGAGATAAATGTTAAGCTGATAAGAGGATGAAATTTGGGTAGAATTATCCAAATAGGGGAAATAAGGATGGACAAGGTTTGTTTGGACTATGTATACTTTTGGCAGATCCAGAAATCATTAAATTTATATTTCACACTAGCAGACACTCCATAAGGCCAAAATTAGAAGGGTGTGTTAGTAAACTAAATATGCGGCTCAGAAGGAAAGAGAAAAGAAAGCAGAGTTCATCTGCACCAACTTAAGGTACATGAAAAAATGCTCAACATCACTAGTCATCAGGGAAATGCAAGTTAAAACCACATCGAGATATCACCTTACCCCAGTTAGACAGGCTATAATCAAAGAGATGGTGAATAACAAATGCTGGCGAGGGTGTGGAGAGAAGGGAACACTCCTACATTGTTGGTGGGACTGTAAATTAGTACAACTACTGTGGAAAACAATATGGAGATTTCTCAAACAACTACAGATAGATCTTCAATACGATCCAGCAATTCCACTTCTGGGTGTATACCCAGAGGAATGGAAATCATCATGTTGAAGGGACACCTGCACTGCCATGTTCATTGCAGCTCTGTTTACAATAACCAAGATATGGAACCAACCTAAATGTCCATCGATGGATGATTGGATAAGGAAACTGTGGTATATGTACACCATGGAATACTACTCTGCCATAAAAAAGAATGAAATTCTCCCATTCTCAACAATATGGATGAGCTTGGAGAAACTTATGTTGAGTGAAATAAGCAAAGCACAGAGGGATAAATACCACATGTGTTTACTCGTAAGTGGGAGCTAAGAGAGAAAGAAGGAAGGAGAGAAAGACCACAGTGGTGCATTGGACTTGCAGAGGGAGAGAACATACCTAGGGATACAAAGTGGAGTGGGGGAAAGAGGGATGGGGAGGGAGGTCGGGGATAATCTGCTGGGGGACAAGGGGGATAATTGCAATTTGCAGCAATGGGCATGCTGCCAGTATGGATCTGGCCATCACATCTTGGGCACGAGTGGTGAGAATCAGCTATGTATCTCATGAATATTCATAAGCAATTAAAAAATGTACTATGCAAACAAAAATAGTCATGTTGTACAAATTAAATATATGTAATTTTTATTTGTTAATTATAACTCATAAAGCTGGGGGAAAAAAAAGATTTGTGGTGTGGGTAAAACAAGTTGTACTTGATTTTTAAATGTGCCATAGATTTAATTTTAAATTTTACTACTTTGTAAAAACAAAAACAAAAACAAAAAAGAAGCAAGTGAAATGTTTGAAACTCAGGTGGGCCTACTCGAAAAGAGCAGAGGAAAAATATCACGAAATGAAACCCTGGAAGCACACCTATGACTGAAGAACAGAATTGTTGGGCCATCCCCGTGGCTCACTTGGGAGAGTGCGGCATTGGTAGCGCTGAGACCACGGGTTTGGATCCTGTATAGGGATGGCCGGTGTGCTCACTGGCTGAACGTGGTGCAGGGAACACCAAGCCAAGGGTTGCGATCCCCTTACCGGTCACAAAAAAAAAAAGAAAAAAGAAAAAGAAAAAAAGAACAGAAATTATTCTGCTGTCTTGAAGTATAAGTTCCTCAAGAAGTAGTTTTGGAGGTGCACCCAGCAGAAGATACTCTTCTTGCTTCAATAGAATAGGATAGGATAAGCAGTTTTAGTCCATACACTTTTTGTGAAATAAACTGAATCCATATATATATATATATATATATATATATATATATATATATATATATATATATATATATATATATATATATATATATATATATTTTAAAGATGACTGGTAAGGGGATCTTAACCCTTGACTTGGTATTGTCAGCGCCACGCTCTCCCAAGTGAGCTAATTGGCCATCCCTATATAGGGATCTGAACCTGTGGCCTTGATGTTATCGGCACCACATGCTCCCAAGTGAGCCACGGGCCAGACCCTGAATCCATATTTTTGAAAGTCACAGATGATTTGGCTTCCATGACATGAAGCAATGTCAGGTGTAACTCATTTCATCCCTTAATAAGTGAAATCATGTCTTGAATGCATGCCATTGTTATACACATAGGCTCGTAGGACTTTCATGCTCTTAGGAAGGATATGCAGTGGGAGTATTTGGCTCAAGAGCCTCTCAAATATTAGGCAACATTATAATTTATATTATCTATTCAAAAATAATTACTGATTCCAGCAGTGCTCTTAAAGGCCCACGAATATCCTTAATGTGAAATCTCATTATCAGTTCTCAAAACTCAGTTTACAAACAATTGCCTAAATAGTTTTAATTATGCTTTAAGGTTCTAACCTATCCATGCATCTTCTCGACCTATATACTCTATGTAAACTGTCTCATGTATGTGTTTTTAAAGCAAGTTCTTGTACATCAGCTCTTGTTCTCTATCATGGGAAGAAGGTAGGCTAATTCAGATAAGGAAACTCTCTTACCTGTTGCAATATAAGGGGAATATAATGCATTTATACTGTGAAATTATTGGTTTTGTGGCTGGGTCAAGATTCAGTTATTGGACTCACTTTTTTTTTCTAGAATGGCCAGTTACAGAGAAAGAAACCAGAAGAGTGGGAAAGAGCCCCTGGAGGTTAAAGGCAGTTATGTGACTTGAGTCTTCCTCTGGGTACTTGGCACAAAAGTTTAAGGCCAACATCCTTGTCCCTTTATCAAATGGTTGTGGACCTAGCCCTTCACATCTGACAATAACCTGCATTTCCAGTCTGATAGCCTATCATTTCCTCCCACATGTTCTAAGCAACCACCCTACCGGGTTCCTCATAATTATCTTTCTACATGAGGACCTTTTGCGACTTTGCCCTTTGTGCCTGCTCTTGTTTCTTTAACAATATCCTCCTCCTTCTTCCTCTTTAGTGAGGGGTTAGTTGTTCTGTCATTTATGTCCCCACAGTGCTTGGTTCATAACCTGTAAAAGCATACGGTCTTCTTTATTACATGATTTCTGGTTCCATCTTTTACCTTCCCCACATGCTGAGGATCACAGCAGCAGTGTCTCCTGCTCAGTTGACTTTGCACCTGCCACATTGCAGGAATACTCAAAACACTCTCAATAAAAATTGGATTGAATTCTATACGTTAGTGTATCTGTGGTCAAACTCATTGTCTAGAATGTTTTAAGCTAGAACTTAAAACATGTTTGCCTTGATTTTCACTTTTATAGCAATATGTTGAGTGAAACAGTCACTTAAATTCACTGAACATTTCGTTGCATCTATAAAAAGGTGAAGTTTTCGAGATGACTTCTGAGATGCCTTTTAGTTTTATATCCTCAGTTTGTAATTCAGGCTTTTCAGTGTGACCTTGGGAAAATTATTTAATCTCTCTGTTAAATGAAGAAAATACTTGCAAATTCAGACAATGGTTGTGAGGATTCAATGAGATTATATCTGAAATGGATTAGATTGGTTCACTACATAAATGTTTTTTAAGCACCTGCCTAGGTGCCTGGAACTGTGCTAGGTATTGACCTGTAGAGGAGAATGAGACACTGTCTCTGTCCCGGGGGAAGTTACAATCTAGAAGGCTTGCCTGGCAGAGTATGAACTCAGAAACTGCTCATTCCCTTTCTGCTTTCCCTCCCAGCCTATCGGTTATTTACTACTATCATTTATTTACTACTGGTATATGGAATGGAATGGGAAGAAAGCTTTATATTTTACATTTACTTCTCACATGATATTTAAATACAGAGATGAACCTTACTTCAAGAGCTAAAGCTACAGCTGATGTCATTTTTCAGTAGAGAAAGTGAAGACATAATTTGGATAACAAGGCCAAGCAAGAGCAGCCCTGGATAAAATGGGAGTTCTGTTCTCTCAGAGGTATGTGGTGGGAGTAACTGACTCATGAGTTCTCTCGGCTTGAGAACAGCATTTGAGATTTCCTTATCTTACAAAGAAAAAAAATTTCTATTTTATTAGCAGAAGAACAAAGTAAACACAGTGACTAGTATTTCTAATGCAGTAGCTTTATATAAGTTACATAAAATAAAACAATTGCTTAAGAAGGTTATGATGTTATTTTCAAAGCAAGCCACCCAGTGGGTTTGGCCTCTGGGAAAACTGCCTACACATTTTAAAAATGTACACCAGCCAATCAGTTCTGACACTTCCACCCTGACCTACTGGTTTGCTTCACTTCACCTCATTTAGCACCATGTTTCTATGTCAATCAACTACATATGTCTAAAGTTGTGGCCACACGACACCAGATTCCTTGCTGCAAATGAACAATACAACGATTTATTCACACAGATGTACTTGCCTACTTACAATTTAAAAATATCAAGTTAAGAAAGTCAGAAAAAACTGGACTTTTCTTTTAAAGGGTCAAATATCTGACTGCTGTTTTTGTGGAGTTAGTTAACTGTGTTCATATAATGAGTTGCATTGATAACAAATGATGGACAATTAACTGTCAATGGAGGAAAAAGTGATTCCACATAGCAAATTATAACTTTAGAAGTATTTTTCTCAAGAAAATTGATGTATACATCCAACAAACATAGACACCTTTTACTTTTCAGGCAGTGAGAATAAAACTGTAAATAAAGTGGCCTGAAGTAACACTCTAATTGGGGAAGACAAATACAAAAACAGACAATCACAAAACTATGTGAAAAGTACAACAGAGGCAGGTGGAAATTGCTACAGGGCCACAGAGGAACAAAGGAGCTGCTGCTTGGGAAGTGTGGGAAGACTTCAGAGGAGGAGATATATGACTTCCTAAAGAAGAGAAGGAACATCACAGGCTGGAAAATAGGGGAAGGAATTCTTGGAACAGCAAAAAGAATCTTCAAAAACATAGAAATATAAAGGTGTGTTCAAGGATATCAAGAATGCATTTGAAATGCCAGGTGGGCAATGAAGCGGGTACAGAGGTTGTGCCTGCTTGTGAATAGTCCTTTATGCAGTTCTGAGGGGTTGGGACATTCTCCTGTGTGTGGGAGCCACCAGATGTTTTCAAGTGGGATAGTGACAGTCTTGTATTTGTATTGGCATTGGTTGGTCTGTTCACCTGTCCATTGTCTCTATGTCTGCTACTAGAGTGTGTAAAGGACTTCTGATTTCTAGGCCTGTGTACCACTCAGTCTCCAGCTTCAGCCTGTAGGTCATAGAGGCCTAACTCTGGAGCAATGTGGCATTTAGGATGTGTAGCTAGAAGAGGGTTAGTGGAAAGAGCATAAGGACCGTCCTCGAGCTTCAACAAGGGACTCACAAGGTTGCTGCAGTTATGTAAGACAGAATGAAATGTGCTTGTAGCACTTAGCTTTCTTTGCAATTGTGAGGATTCTGTTTCCAAGCAAATGTTAAGAATTGAATAGTAAGTCCTGTGGTACCAATGCTAACAGAAAGCCAAAATTTTGTTTATTCAGATAATTGAAGTCAATATTTCTTACCCATTCTAGACTCACCACATTAAAGGAAGAAGCTGAGGAAACCTTGTAGTCAAAAAAACATGGGAGTGATGGAGGTTATGGTTGACTCCCCAACATCTGCCCCACCTCCCCTATTGAGAAGCAATGATGTAATATGTGGAGTTGACCGCAGCTCAAGAGTTGGAGAGTCTTGTCTAAAGCAAGTGCTATTTTCCTGCCAGTGACCGGTTCAGAAGTTGGTATCTGACTTAATTCCAGTCAGTGAGACACAAGAGGTTTCCTGGAGGCATTTCACAAAGTGCTCTCTCTCCTCCTACCAAAAGTGCTGAATGAGGAACCAGTCTCTCTATCTCTTTCTGAATGTGAACAGAAAGCATGTAGCTCTGATTGCTACCAGAAGCCATCTTAAGACTACAGGGTCATTAATTACTCCATGTTGTTGTATACAAATATCAAAACACCACCTTGTACCCCACAAATATATAATTTGTCAACTAAAAATAATAATTTTAAAAAAGGGACAAGTTGGGTTGAAGGATTGAGCTAAGCATAAAGACAGAAAGAACCAAATTTGATGTCATGGTTGAACCTTTAAATCGACCACCCTTGAAATCCATTTTGCCTCTGGTTTTCCAGTTGTGGTAATTAAAACACTTCTTTAAAGTAAAGTGATTTAGATATTTTTCTGCTTCTGCCTCATTGTGCTACGTCCCCCTCCTTCTAGAACCACACCGCTTAGCTGGGCTGCCTTCTTCCCCCATCATCCCCTTGACTCTCTGGGCATTGTTCTACACTCATTTAGGAAAGTGACAGCTAGCACGTCTTCTCTACTCAAATCCTGCCATCATCCTGGGTAGCTTCAGTATTCTCTGAATGTCATGTTTGGCATGCTTACATCAGGAACAGTGAACTCTACCCTGATGACCTTTATTTCCATTCCTCCCAGCATTCGTTTCTGAAGTCATATTCCCTTGAAATCTGCTATTCCATTTTCTGGTTGCAAAGCCCTATCCCTGTCCCTTCTCCCACCTGTCTCACTTCCTTCCTCCCTACAAAACCTGTTTTTCTACCTCATCACAACCCCCCTGCCCTGGTTTCCTTCCTAGCTTCCAATTTGTTCAGGTTCTTCTTATTTCACTTCCCTTCCTGAACCAGAACAAAACCTATGCTCATCAGCACCTTACTTCTCTCCCCCTTGATCTACTATTTTTCAATAGTCCTTAGCTTTTGAGTGATCTGACTGTTATTTTTACAGCTAGTACTTCAGGACAGGGTGTTGCTGAGGAAAAAGCAAATAATTAGATTGAATCCACTTAAGTTTGTAATTTTCAATTCATCTGAACTGAAGTACCATTCAGCGTTCTTTTTATTCATACTTTCATTATTTTTATTCATACTTTTTATTCATCCTTTCCAGTATTGACCATTCAGAGCTTTTACCTGCTCTTCAATCCTCTGTCCATTCTCTCCCTCCCTCATTCTTAGCAGATGGCCTGGCTTCCTGCTTCACAGAGCAAATAGAGGCCACCAATATAACTTATCTCACATATTCTTATCTCTAACCTTGCTGCCTCTTCTCCCATCTTTACAAGTTTTGCTTCTTCTTAAAGGAAGAAGAATGACTCCACTTAGTGGAGAAAGAACCTTCCTTCCATGGGTATTCTTGACTTTGTTAACTTTTGCCTGCTCTAGAGTTTTAACCAGAGATATTCAAAACCTCTCTGTCCCTGCTTTCTTTGGTTCCATGCTCATGGAGATTGGCACATGCTGGCTTAGTCCTGGCAGATTCACTAGTAGCCACCTCCTGAGTTACACCTGATCAGAACAGGGTGTACACGAGGACCCTCATCCTCACCAGCTCATGATAAGGGAATTAGCTGAACTGTTGAAGGATTAGTATTCAGATGCTTGGGAAGAGTCCCAAGCAACTTGTCTGTCTACTGACCCTTACCTTTTTCTTAACCCTCTGTGACTGAGCTTTTATCTCAAGCTGCTGGTTAGTGACCCGATCCCCCACTGGGATTAGGATTTCTGCACACCATTGTGTGCTTGGCTGGTGTTATCTGTTACTTACCTTTAATTGCAAAACTGATTTTGCACTAATTTAAGCAAAAAAGAAATCTTGTTGGGATACAATGAAAATCAATGAGAGACTGCAGGAAAATTTTGACAGAAGGACAAGATCCAGGGTAACTTCACAGAGTCAGGAAGCAGGCAACACAACAGACATTTGGCTGAAAGGAAGCTGTGACTTTGCCACAGACACTGTCGTGATTACTGTAGCTATGAATGATTCTAACTGTCATGTTGTCTTTGTTTTACTTATTCAAAATTAAAAGTCCTGAGTAACAGCATCTGAGCATCTAATTGGCTGATCCTGAGTCACTTGCTTGTGTCGTGACTGCCAGGGTGGGAAAGAAGATGATGGCAGGGCAGTAGGGGTCAGTTTCCTTCTCGTTCCATAGTGGAAGGTGGGATGCTTCATCCAATCAAGATTATTCTAGTAGCACCCTTTTGGCATTTCAACATCGGTGCATACTTACAGTTATGAAAATGGTTTTCCCACTTCATGTCATACCTGAAAACAAACTCATCCTCTCAACCTGAATTCCTGACTTGCTTCACTCCATTACAAATACAGTGGCTCAATTTCTCAGTTCATGTACTTGAACAAGAAAATGCTGAAATTGTATAACACAGGTAACTACCTTTTAAAGTGGTAGCCTCCGTTGCCTCTGAAAATGAGCACAAGGAAATTTAGAACCATTAGAGTAAATAAGCAGCAGCATATTTACTTCAAAATATGATAGAGTACCTCTGACCTAGTTTCCAACTAATTTTCCTCTTTTTATTTCACCTGGATTTTTTGCTTATGGAAAAAGAGGCATAGTTGGGAGTTCGATGTTGGGGTAAGAATATTTCCTATAAAACCATGGGATTATCCAAGGATAAATAAGTTTCTGTGAATGTAAATAATGAAGCACCATGCTGGCAAACACACACCAGTTCTCTCAAATTCCTCTGCTAATGACTTCCTTTATGTGTTGACACTTCCTAATCTATTCTTTTGTATGTGTGTGTATGTTATTTTCAAACCTATTTCTTTTCTTAAAAAATTTTTAAAAAATTTTTATTACTTATTATTAGCATATTTGTTATTACAAATTGTGATTTTTCTTTATGCCCTTTACCCGACCTGTCACTCCCCAAACCCCCTCCTTCTTTCCCCGCCATCTCTAGTAACCTTAGGTTTGTTCTCTCCTTCTGTAAGTTCAACGTATTGTTGTGGTCCTTTCTTTCTCTCTTTCTTTCTTTCTTTCTTAGCACCCAGTTATAAGTGAAACGTGGTATCTTTCTTTCCTTGTCTGGCTTATTTCACTTAACATAATTTTCTCCAGACTCATCTATGTTGCTACAAATGGAAAAAAAAAAAAAAAAGAATTTCATTCTTTTTTGTGGCTGAGTAGTAGTCTATTATGTATATATACCATATTTTTCTTACCCGGTCATCTGTTGATGGACAGACACTTAGGTTGGTTCCATAATTTGGCTATTGCAAATAGAGATACAATAAACATGGGAGTGCAGGTGTCCCTTTGACATGATGGTTTCCATTCCCTCTACTCTTGAATGTAAATCCTAAGTAGCACAATCAAGGTGTGACAAACACAATGAGAGGATAAACTATTCCAGAGAAACCTGGGTGGTGAACTTGAATGTCTGCCCTTTCCCCCTCTGCTTCTAGCAAAGGGGTTGGGAACCCTGGGAAACATTGTTAGAACTAGTTTTTATTATTATTTTTTTCACACTCTATCATTAACATTAAACCACATAGGATTGGGTTGGTAGCTTGTTTACTTTCTGTTACAGTCTGGCAACCTCAAGTTAAATGCCTTTAATTGAAAGTAACATTTCTCTAGACTATTCAGACTGCAGACCAGGACACTGATAAAGATTTACACATCCCCACTTCCCAGAATTATCTTGGTTATCAGGGTTGAAAGCCAAAGCCAAATGCTTTTAACAGAAGTGTTCAACAGGCTTCTTGCAGTTTTAGGAATCTAAATCACTTAATATGTTACCTGCCACTCTTGGGTAGACTTCTATGGATAAGAAATCTAGTTTGCCTAGTCTTTAATGAAGGATAATGGTGCTCCATACCATTTCATAAATATTCAGGGATTTACTGATTGGAATGATCATAACACCTTATTAGTGTATTAATTATTTGGTTCATAGTTTGTGAGAATTGCTAAAATATTGAAGACTGTCTTTTGAATGTGAATCTTGCCTTTGGGGTCACCACATGAGCATCAAGGTCACCTCTGTACCCTGCTTTATGTCATCTTAGAGTAAATCATTTTAGTCCGGTCATTGCTGTGGCTACTAGCTGTGGCAAGTAAAATCAGACTGCCCCTTGTCTTAGCTACTCTGTAAAACTCTTGCTTTCTGCCCTGGGCTTCTCTGTCACAGCCTTAGAAAGATGCCTGTGGGAACCCGTTCAGACATTCTGATGCATTTCTCCAAAGGAATGAAAATGTTAACATACCATGGGAAAACACTTGATCATTTGTTCTCTCTGAGACTAAGCAAATCCTCTACTCTTTCATGTCTCATGTGGACAACTCTGAACTACATTCTACATGGCTTGTAGGCAGTAGGACCAAGGTTCAGTAGCCTACAGTGATGACTGGTTTAATAAAACACTCTTGATTTGGCTTTCTCTCCTCAATTTCACTCTCCTAAGCCCCTTACTCTTGTTCCTTAGGATTATTGACCCTCAAATTACTTTCACCTTGCCTCAGGAAACCCAGGTGAAGACAGGGAAACTAAACTGACATATCCTAAAACAACTGGTGAAGAGGAGTAACTTCCCTGAAGGGAAAATTCAACTCTATCAACCAACTAGTAAATCTTATTTAGAAACATATGTCTAATTGAGAAAAAAATGGCCAGGTTCAAAAATAGGGGAATAGGACTTTTGGGATTCCAGAGCCTTGGGGAGATCTCCCAAAGGATGACTTTGATCCCGGTGGGGGAATTTTTAAGCCACAGATGCTAAAGAAGTTTGAATTAGCAGGAAGAGGTGGGCTGGCTTTGCAGTGCAAAAATAAGACAAAACTTTGGACTTCAAAAGTAGTTACATGTTTTTCTTCCATATTATGAGCTCTGCTTTCTCAACTAATCTCTTGTATTTTTTCTCAAATGTAAGGAATGTATTTTGGCATTCCAGAGATGTTCCAAAACTATGTGGATCCAAAGGATAATTGAACCAAGAGTCTGGTGTTCTGTGTGAGCAAATTAGATGGCTAACACCTCCTGCAGAATGTTGCTTGAATAAAGCCCATTCTTCTTTGACTGATAAACTAGTATGTGACAATAGGAATTGTAGGAGATTGAGGCCAAAGAAAATAAAATGTTTCTATGCACTCTAATCCAAGTTGTTTTTTCTACCTTGACCGAACTGCTGACAGTGTGTATCTCCATAAGCTGGGAAATTTTCTTGTGTGTCCCTTCCAAGTGGTTCTGATAATCCCAGCTCATAGAGAAGGACACTGGCTTGATTTTTAACATCTTTTTTGAGAGTTATCCCTAAGGGAGCTTGAACAAAGACTTATGAGACAAAGAGAAGTCTAATCTATCTCTTGAGTGAACATTTCTCAAATGGAGCAGTTATAAATTTATTATATCAAGAAGAGTCAATCTTTATATAATACATGGCTTTTCTCAAGTTTAAATAAATGTTTATATAAATAATAGGTGGTAGTGAAAATAACAAGAGCAAATTATCAAGAGTCCACCTGTGCTAGGCTAGATACGGTGGCTACTTTTTTTTTTTTTTTTTTTTTTTTTTTTAAATTTTATTTTGTCGATATACATTGTAGCTGATTAATGCTCCCCATCACCAAAACCTCCCTCCCTCCCCCCTCCCCCCCTCCCCCCCAACAATGTCCTTTCTGTTTGTTTGTTGTATCAACTTCAAATAATTGTGGTTGTTATATCTTCTTCCTCCCCGCCCCCCGGTTTGTGTGTGTATGTGTGTATGTGTGTGTGTGAATTTATATATTAATTTTTAGCTCCCTCCAATAAGTGAGAACATGTGGTATTTCTCTTTCTGTGCCTGACTTGTTTCACTTAATATAATTCTCTCAAGGTCCATCCATGTTGTTGCAAATGGCAGTATTTCATTCGTTTTTATAGCTGAGTAGTATTCCATTGTGTAGATGTACCACATTTTCCGTATCCACTCATCTGATGATGGGCATTTGGGCTGGTTCCAACTCTTGGCTATTGTAAAGAGTGCTGCGATGAACATTGGGGAACAGGTATACCTTCGACTTGATGATTTCCATTCCTCTGGGTATATTCCCAACAGTGGGATGGCTGGGTCGTATGGTAGATCTATTTGCAATTGTTTAAGGAACCTCCATACCATTTTCCATAGAGGCTGCACCATTTTGCAGTCCCACCAACAATGTATGAGAGTTCCTTTTTCTCCGCAGCCTCGCCAGCATTTATCGTTCATAGTCTTTTGGATTTTAGCCATCCTAACTGGGGTTAGATGGTATCTCAATGTGGTTTTGATTTGCATTTCCCGGATGCTGAGTGATGTTGAGCATTTTTTCATATGTCTGTTGGCCATTTGGATATCTTCCTTAGAGAAATGCCTACTTAGCTCTTTTGCCCATTTTTTAATTGGGTTGCTTGTTTTCTTCTTGTAAAGTTGTTTGAGTTCCTTATATATTCTGGATATTAATCCTTTGTCAGATGTATATTTTGCAAATATTTTCTCCCACTCTGTTGGTTGTCTTTTAACTCTTTTAATTGTTTCTTTTGCTGTGCAGAAGCTTTTTAGTTTGATATAATCCCATTTGTTTATTTTTCCTTTGGTTGCCCGTGCTTTTGGTGTCGTATTCATGAAGTCTGTGCCCAGTCCTATTTCCTGAAGTGTTTCCCCTATGTTTTCTTTAAGAAGTTTTATTGTCTCAGGGTGTATATTTAAATCCTTAATCCATTTTGAGTTGATTTTAGTATGCGGTGAGAGGTATGGATCTAGTTTCATTCTCCTGCATATCGATATCCAGTTATCCCAGCACCACTTGCTGAAGAGGCAGTCCCTTCCCCAGTGAATAGGTTTGGTGCCTTTGTCAAAGATCAGATGGCAGTAAGTGTGTGGGTTGATTTCTGGATTCTCTATTCTATTCCATTGGTCAGTGTGTCTGTTTTTATGCCAGTACCATACTGTTTTGGTTATTATAGCTTTGTAGTATAGCTTAAAGTCAGGTAGTGTTATGCCTCCAGCTTTATTTTTTTTGCTGAGCATTGCTTTGGCTATTCGTGGTCTTTTATTGTTCCATATAAATGTCTGAATAGTTTTTTCCATTTCTGAGAAAAATGTCTTTGGAATTTTGATGGGGATTGCATTGAATTTGTATATCACTTTGGGTAGTATGGACATTTTCACTATGTTGATTCTTCCAATCCAAGAGCATGGAATATCTTTCCATCTTCTTGTATCCTCTCTAATTTCTCTCAGCAGTGGTTTGTAGTTCTCATTATAGAGATTTTTCACCTCCTTGGTTAACTCAATTCCTAAGTATTTTATTTTTTTGGTGGCTATTGTAAATGGGCAGGCTTTCTTGATTTCTCCTTCTGCATGTTCACTATTGGAGAAAAGAAATGCTACTGATTTTTGTGTGTTGATTTTGTATCCTGCTACTGTGCTGAAATCATTTATCAATTCCAACAGTTTTTTTGTAGAGGTTTTAGGCTGTTCGATATATAGGATCATGTCATCTGCAAACAGGGACAGTTTGACTTCATCTTTTCCAATCTGGATGCCCTTTATTTCCTTCTCTTCTCTGATTGCTCTGGCTAGTACTTCCAACACTATGTTGAATAGGAGTGGTGAGAGTGGGCATCCTTGTCTAGTGCCTGTTCTTAAAGGAAAAGCTTTCAGCTTTTCCCCATTCAGGATGATATTGGCAGTGGGTTTGGCATATATGGCTTTAATTATGTTGAGATACTTTCCCTCTATACCTAACTTATTGAGGGTCTTTGTCATGAATGAGTGCTGAACTTTATCAAATGCTTTTTCAGCATCTATAGAGATGATCATATGGTCCTTGTGTTTGAGTTTATTAATATGGTGTATCACATTTATTGATTTGCGTATGTTGAACCAACCTTGCATCCCTGGGATGAATCCCACTTGATCGTGATGAATAATTTTTCGTATGTGTTGCTGTATTCTGTTTGCTAGTATTTTAGTGAGGATTTTTGCATCTATATTCATCAAGGATATCGGCCTGTAGTTTTCTTTTTTGGTTATATCTTTACCTGGTTTTGGTATCAGGATGATGTTTGCTTCATAGAATGAGTTTGGGAGATTTGCGTCCGTTTCAATCTTTTGGAATAGTTTGTAAAGAATCGGTGTCAATTCCTCTTTGAATGTTTGGTAAAATTCTGCTGTGAATCCATCTGGTCCTGGGCTTTTCTTTGTTGGGAGCCTTCTGATAACAGCTTCAATCTCCTTTATTGTTATTGGTCTGTTCAGATTTTCTACGTCTTCACGGTTCAGTTTTGGGAGCTTGTGTGTGTCCAGAAATTTATCCATTTCCTCCAGATTTTCAAATTTGTTGGCGTACAGTTGTTTATAGTAGTCTCGAATGATTCCTTGTATTTCAGATGAATCAGTTGTAATATCGCCTTTTTCATTTCTAATTTTGGTTATTTGAGTCTTCTCTCTTCTTTTTTTTGTTAGCCATGCTAATGGTTTGTCTATTTTATTTATCTTTTCAAAAAACCAACTTTTTGATTCGTTGATCTTTTGAATTGTTTTTTGGTTTTCAATTTCATTCAGTTCTGCTCTGATCTTAATGATTTCTTTCCGTCTGCTAACTTTAGGATTGGATTGTTCTTGTTTTTCTAGTTCTTTAAGGTGAAGTGTTAGGTTGTTCACTTGCCATCTTTCCATTCTTCTGAAGTGAGCATTTAATGCAATAAATTTTCCCCTCAATACTGCTTTTGCAGTATCCCACAGGTTTTGGTATGATGTATCATTGTTTTCATTAGTTTCAAGAAATTTTTTGATTTCCTGCTTGATTTCTTCTTGGACCCATATGTCATTAAGTAGAATGCTGTTTAATTTCCATGTGTTTGTATAGTTTCCAGAGTTTTGTTTGTTATTAATTTCTAGTTTTAATCCATTGTGGTCTGAGAAGATACATGGGATAATTCCAATTTTTTTGAATTTACTGAGACTTGATTTGTGACCTAATATGTGATCTATCCTGGAGAATGATCCATGTGCTGATGAGAAGAATGAATATTCTGAGGTTGTTGGGTGGAATGTTCTGTAGATATCTGCCAATTCCAATTGGTCTAGAGTCTTGTTTAGATCTTGTGTTTCTCTACTGATTCTTTGCCTAGATGATCTGTCTAATATTGACAGTGGAGTGTTCAGGTCCCCTGCTATTATGGTATTAGTGTCTATTTCCTTCTTTAGGTCTAATAGAGTTTGTTTTATAAATCTGGCTGCTCCAACATTGGGTGCGTACATATTTATGATTGTTATGTCTTCTTGATGGATCAGTCCTTTTATCATTAAGTAGTGTCCCTCATTGTCTCTTTTTATGGTTTTTAGTTTAAAGTCTATTTTGTCAGATATAAGAATAGCCACTCCAGCTCGTTTTTCTTTTCTGTTTGCATGGTAAATCTTTTTCCATCCTTTCACTCTTAGTCTGTGTGAATCTTTATGGGTGAGGTGGGTCTCTTGTAGGCAGCATATAGTTGGGTCCTGTTTTTTGATCCAGTCAGCCAGTCTGTGTCTTTTAATTGGGGAATTTAAGCCTTTAACATTAAGAGTTGTTATTGAAAGGTGTTGATTTATTCCTAGCATTTTATTGGTTGTTTGGTTGTCTTAGGTGTCTTTTGTTCCTTGCTTTCTGATTTACTGTTTGGTTTCTTTGTTTGTTGGTTCCTTAGGTTGTAGATAGTGTTTTTGTTAGCTTGTTTTCTCTTCATGAATGCCATTTTTATTGTACTAGCGGGTTTAGATTTTTCTTAGGTTTTTATGGCAGTGGTAGTTATTTTTCAGGAACCAAACCCAGTACTCCCTTGAGGATTTCTTGTAAGGGTGGTCTTGTGGTAGTGAACTCCCGCAGTTTTTGTTTGTCTGAGAAATATACTATTTGCCCCTCATTTCGGAAGGATAGCCTTGCAGGGTAGAGTATTCTTGGCTGGCAATCTTTGTCTTTTAGTATTTTGAAAATATCATCCCATTCCTTTCTAGCTTTTAGGGTTTGTGATGAAAAGTCTGATGTTAACCTGATTGGGGCTCCCTTATAGGTGATTTGACGCTTCTCTCTTGCAGCTTTTAAGATTCTCTCTTTGTCTCTGAGTTTTGCCAATTTGACTATGACATGTCTTGGAGAAGGCCTTTTTGGGTTGAATACGTTTGGAGATCGTTGAGCTTCCTGGATCTGAAGATCTGTGATTTTTCCTATACCTGGGAAGTTTTCTGCCACTATTTTTTTGAATATGTTTTCAATGGAATCTCCATTTTCTTCCCCTTCTGGAATACCCATGACTCGGATATTTGAGCGCTTGAGGTTGTCTGATATCTCTCTCAGATTTTCTTCCATGTCCTTGATTCTTTTTTCTTTCTTTTTGTCTGCTTGTGTTATTTCAAACAGCCCATCTTCAAGTTCAGAGGTTCTCTCTTCAACTTCGACAAGCCTGCTGGTTAAACTCTCCGTTGTGTTTTTTATTTCGCTGAATAACTTCTTCAGTTCAGCAAGTTCTGCTACATTTTTTTTCAGGACATTGATTTCCTTGTATATTTCCTCTTTCAGATCCTGTATACTTTTCCTCATTTCATCATGATGTCTAGCTGAGTTTTCTTGTATCTCATTCAGTTTCCTTAGAATTATCACTCGAAATTCCTTGTCAGTTATTTCAAGGGCTTCTTGTTCTATAGGATCTAGAGTATGAGATTTATTAACTTTTGGTGGTGTACTTTCTTGATTTTTTGTATTTCTGGTATCTTTTTTTTGGTGTTTATTCATTGTTGCAGGGGGTTTCACAGTCCACCGGTTTAAGACTAATGACTAACTAGGATGTTGCTGTGGTTGCCAATTTGGTATGGCTCCCGCCGTGACTGCTCAGTTGGCCTCTAGTGTCTTGTGTGTGTGGTTGCCTCGGGTCTTGGGCTTCTCCGGGGATCCACCTTTCTGGTCAGCTTGTACTCTGCTGGGCTGGTGGATCACGTACCACAGGGTGTGTGATCTCTGTTGAGCTTTCACTTTCTGTACAGGACTTCTCCCCTTTCCGTGTGCTCTGGCCCAGGCTGTTAGATCGTGCAGTGGCGACCCCACCGGGTGTGTGGTTTCTGTCGAGACTCCGCCTCCCTGGCCGCACGTCTCCCCCCTCTGTGAACACTGTGCTGGGCTGGGGCGTGTCTTCTGCACCCCTCGTCTATCAGCTGGGCCTTCAAGACCCTGCTCGGCACCGCCTCGCCCAGGAAGTCTACCAGGTTTCTGCTAGGCACAGACGACCGGTCTCTCTGGGTGCCTTTGTAGCACTGTGTAGATCTTTCTCGGGTCTTGTTCACCTTTGTATCCCCCCGGTATAAACCGAGTCTAGTGCCCGCCTGCAGCCTGCTCTCCGGCAGGTTCAAGCGGACCTGGGAACTCTCCTACCGCACTATTCCCAACCAGAAATTCGTTAGGCTTTTTTCCAAACTGGTGGTCGCAGAGATGGTATCTGCCTCCCTGTAACAGGAAGTTTACCGGGGCCGGAGTCCAGGGTGTGGTGGAGTGACAGTCGGCCCGCCCGTACTTCCTAGCCCTCCCAAAACTGGTCGGGACGCCCCACACCCCCAGTCCTGCCAGAGAACCGCGGAGGGAGTGGGAGAGGAGGTCGGCCCGCAGGGTCCGGAAAGCCCCGCGCCAGGCCAAGCAAATGGGCTCAGTGATGGCCGAGCAGGGCGGAGCTGCCCGCACCTGGGAAAATGGAGGCAGCACCGGGGTAGTGAGTGGCCTGGTGGTGCAGGCGGAAGCCGCGTGGGCATTCACCCCCCGAACAGAGCTGTGCCAGGGATCACTCACAGTGCTGTGCCAGGTCGGGCGCTCGCTCTGTCTCTGGTTTGTTGCCTTCCGTGTTCTCGGCGCTGCCGCTTCGGGCTGTTCAGTCGCGGCGCCGCTCGGGCGCTCCCAGGAATCTTCTTTAATGCCGGCCTGAAACCTCGAATCCTGAATAGGGCAGCTGGCCGCCTTCAGTGCGGCCCCAGCCTCCGGGATCCTGGCTGCATCCACAGCAGCCCTGGCGCCGTGTTCCCTGTTTCAAGACTCGCTTTTGCAGCTAAGAATCAGTTCTTTTCCTGCTCCACACTTCAAAGCTGTTGCCTGTAAATGAGGCAGCCTCTCCTGCCGGGGGCAAAGTGGCGTTGAGCCCCCACGACCGGCCAGCAGCAGCAGTCCTCCCTTAAGAGATGGCCAGAGGAAGGTCCACAAGTTTCCCGGCTGCCTGAGGCCCAGTGGCCACCTTTTCCACCTCAGCTACTCCGCGCCAGCCGCCGCAGCCGCCGCCATCTTGAAACCTCCCCAGTTTCCGGTGGCTACTTTTCACACACCATTTCTAGTCCTCAAAGCAATCCTGAAAAGTAAATATTATTATCCTCATTTTCCAGTTGAAGAAAATGTGCATCCATGGGCACATAGTTCGTACATGGCAGTGCTTTAATTAGAATAATCATCATTATCATAATCATAAAGATTGCTGGCATTTATTCTGTATATGCTGATGACCACATCTGGGATGAGCACCTTACATATGTTTTTAAATTTAATTCCTGTAATAACTTCTTGAGTTAGTCATATCATGCCCATTCTATATGGAGAAAGTGAGTTTTGAAGTTAATTTCATCAATGTCATACAATGTGTAGCAGCTCTGGGATTTTAGCTAAGATATGAAGGTCTCTAAAGCCTTCACCTATTTCATAAGGCTCTGAAAACAGATTTCTCATATCTTGCCCTGTGCTTATCTCAGCTGACATGTTTTTGTCAAGCATGTGACAGGATAAATTCCATTTCCCACCATTGCCCCCAAGGGTCTGACTAATGCTGTTCTCTTCAAGGGACTGCTAACATCTCTAGTTTAAGCAATGTTCAGAACAACTGATGTGAATAAAACCCCTTCCTCCAAGGCATCTCTTGTGCGTGGTTCATTCCCTGGACTAACAAGACCAAGAGATAGCCCTGTAGGGTCAACCAGTGAAACACTGATAACTGCAGTGTCTCAGTGAAGCAACAAGCAAGATTTAATGGAAAATAGGCACATTTTATGGTAAATCAGTTCCATTTGTGAGATTTCCTCAAACAGTGTCTAAGGCGGCATGACAAGCTGGAAAACTAGATTGACAATTGATTCAGATGTCTACTGTATATTCATTCTCCTTCCTTCTGACATGGCATGTTTGTTTCTTGGATGCTGGCATTATAGATCCCCAGGTTTCAAGGTAGGGGGAAATAATCTTAAATGTAGGTTGCATGTTTGGGTTTTAGCAAAGCTTCTTTGACCTGTCTGCATACAGAACAGAACCTAGGAACAACACAAAGGAGGGAAGCAACAGTCTCGTTTTCATTTCCAGACTTACTGACAAGGTGTAAAAACATTTTCTTATTTGCTATTTGGGTACACAAACCACCACCTAGCCTCTCCTTTTACACTCACTTCTTAAAATTCCTCACCTAAATAGAAAGCATGACTTTTGTTGAGAATTTCTTAAAATAAATGTAAAGCCTATCAACAGAACAATACAATGATATAAATGTATAGCACACAAAAATACAGTTTTTATACACACTTGTATATGTATGTAATAAAGGGGAAAATGCATGGATAGAAATGAGATCCACTGTTAATTAGCTGTATTATGTTGGAGAAAATTCTTGACCTCTTTAAACAGTTTCTTTATCTGTAAATTGAGGTTATCGATTCCAACGATCCCTAATATCATTCCAGGTCCAAAGATTTTTGTGTATTCTACACAAACACAAGATCCATATTATAGATCCTACCCAAGGAAAAACGATAGGAATTCCTTATCATAATCTGCTAATTTACAAAAAAATTTTCACTCCCCCAGTTCATGTCTCTTGTATGGTTTATGGTTTTTCTTCACTGTCTTTCCTGAAAAAAATAAACACACTCACACGCAAATGAGTTACCGTTATCATGCAATCTGTTAAGAGACGCTTTCCAAAGAGGGCAATCCGGCTGGCCCTGGCTGGCCTTTGATTTGACAGTGTCATCAGGGACAAAATCTCTATGATTTAACAAAATCTAGACTCTAGAATGAAAGAACAGAACCCAAGGGGTTGATCTGATTTTCCAGATCCTTTGATGTGAATTGAATGCAAACTCACAAGGTATTCTTTCACGAGTGAATTTCTTCACTTTCTCCTTGTATCCCAAATCAGGGGAGAGAGTGTAGAACCTGGGTCTTGTCAAAGGCAAAGCAGGTGTAATGCCTGTACACTCTTTCCCCATGCACCAGGGAATAAGAGTGAATGGAGCTCTGTTGTTTGCTGAGTGCAAAGTGAGTGGTACCTTAAGTAAGGTACCCACTGTGGTAAAGTAAATGTAGGGAAGGCCTCACCTTCTTTATTTTACACATACAGAGACTGAGGTATAGAGTGGTTAAATATCTAAAAAAATTACACAGCTAGACACTCATGGAGGGAGAATTCAGTCCTAGAGGTGTCTCTTCTGCCTGCCCTGCCATGCTGGCTCCCTGTGCTAGGAAATGCCCCCTGCATACAGCAATTGTTGACATTAAGTTAGGTTGTTTCTCTGTTTTTAAGTTCAAGGATTTGAGTTGAATTTGTAAATGTCTTTTGATAAGGTCCTATTTAAAAAGCAGTGCTTTGGATACCCTTGTTAGGAACTCATGCCAACTGAAGTTCTTTGTATCTATTAATTTTTAATGGCTTTATAAATAAATGGCACTCAGAGAAGGTGAGAAAATATGTACCCATAACAGATGGTTTTGGGGCCCCAGGACATATGTCTACCAGGACGCAACCTCTGATAATAGCCTCCACACAGGGCTTTGCACATATGTATCATTGATAGAAATAATTTTTAAAAAGGCATTTTCCTGAATGCCTGTGGAAGGTAAGTCAATGACGAGAAGGTATCAGCTACGCCATATTTCTTTAGGTCTATCAGGACATGTTGGTTAAGATTTCTGAAAATCAAATTACAGTCAGGTAGTTGGTGCCTTCATAAAAGGCGATGTCTGTTAGGGTGAAGTAGTTCCAGCCACAAGAACTCACAGCAAAGAAAGACGAGATGTGAGTGGATTTCTTTTCCCTTTTATTTTCTCCATTTCCTTTTACAGATTGCTCAGTAACATCTGTTGGTTACTGAAAACCCAAGTAAGAAAATCAAAGGCCCACTGTTCATGGCCTTGAAAACAGACACTGAGGCACAGCTTGTTTCTGAACAGGTATTTCCAGGGCACGCTCCAGCATCATCTCAGTTTGCCCTCATTTCCCTATTCCTGTTCATTAAGGAGTATTCTCCCTTTCATTAACTGCCTGCCCCTTTCCCTGCTACCCACCAAAACAAAATAAAACACATCTTGGAAAATCCAGTCCAATGTAGTTTGGACTTGATATTTCTATCAACATTTTTTAGTTGTACAAGATGAAAAATAGACACATTGCTCTCTCTCCCTCCCTACTTTCCCTCCTCTCTCCCACCTTTCCTTCTTCTTTTTGTTTTTACTTTTCATTCTATCAAAGATATAAATGTGTAAAGCTTAAAGAGTTAGATAATTATGAAAAACAGCCGTCCCTGTTCTTCTCTGCCCATCTTTTCCCCAGAGGAGACGACATTCACCCATGTTAGCTGCTGAATTTTGTATTTACCTTTTTGTCTCTAGATAACATGCTTATAAGGCTACTTCTTGACTTTTCAGTTTTATGCATTATCTCTCAGTCTCTCACTGTAGAAGATGAAGATTTTTTTATTAGCATTTTCATTATTACAAATCATACTATTCTTTAAGCCCCTTATCCAATCTCCCCCTCCCCTTCCCCCTCTAATAACCATAGATTTGTTCTCCCCATCTGATAGATTAACTGGTCCTCTGTTGATTTGTTGCCTAGATGACCTGTCCAGCAATGAGACAGGTGTGATCAAGTCCTCCCCTATTATTGTAAAACAAATGCTTCTGCTATTACTCTGGAGTGTGCTTTGTGGAGAGAGAGGATCTCTTCTTTATTTTGGTCTCCGCTGTTGCCTCTCCTTGTGTCAATGCAGTTGAGAGTCTGGCATGCCATCTGCACGGTGGCTGTGACTGCTGCTATAGAAACTAGCCACTTTTGTGGCAGCCATAGCTATTGCAGTGGCTAGGGTGGGCTACCTGCATGGAAATGGTGTTTTTGGTGTGCTCTTTACCTGGTTGCGGCTGGGTTTGGCTTCCCCTGCCCCAGCTCCATACCTCAGGACCCAGGCTGGGCCCTGGGGCAGTGACGACAGCTTGCCTAGTTGCAGCTGGATTTGTCTTCCCCTCGCAAGAAGATGAGGATTTTGTTGTAATTTTTCCCCCATCCTTACAACACCTGTGTACCCTTTCCATGCACTCATCTTTCCACTATGACTGTAATTTTGTTTTGATTAGTAGTAGTCAGTGTTAACATTATTATAAGGAATAGTCACAGGTTTGCCATGTAGTAAATTATGATTATTTTTTCTTCTTTGCATATTCTTTTATTTAAACCACTCTGACCATTCATCCCAGTTTATGCCTGTTGGTGTGGTGTAATAATAACATCCTCTCTCACTGTCAGTATGTCCCAGTTTGGAAAACACACTATTCAATACAAAGTCTTTGCTAATTACCTGGGGGTATTCTAGCAATCACATTGTCCTTGAAAAAATGTGATTGCTAGAATACAGAGCCTTCCAGAGCCTTTTGACTAACTCCAGTTGGAACTGGTTGTCATCTCTGCCAGTGCAGGTGTCATTCTGAGATCCCTATTTACATCACCTGGTAGAGTCCTGCCAACCCTTTGTTATACTGACTCTCCATTTTCCTGTATTCTGTGGTTTCCCCTTTCTTGATTTATGTCCTTCGATTAATGGGCCTGATCTTCTAGTAGTATCCTGAGGAAGAGTGCATGGGAGGTAAACTTTTTCTATTTTTTTTTTTTTTGGGTGGTTGGCCAGTATGAGGATCTGCATCCTTGACCTTGATGTTATCAGCACCACACTCTGAGTGAGCTAATCAGCCAGTCCTGGAGGTAAGTTTTTTGAATCTTTGCATGTCTGCAAGCTATCTTCTTGTTTGTATATCATTACAATCAATTGAGAGTTCACCTGGATATAATATTTGAGGTTGGTAAAAATAGCTTTTCAGAATTTCAAAGGCTATTGCCAATGTTCCATTGCCTTCTGCTTTCCAGTGTTGCTGTTGAGAAGTCTAAAGCCATTCTTTGTAAATGACTTTCACTTTTCTTCTCTTTTCTTTTTTTTTTTTTTTTTTTTTTTTTTTGTCTTTTTCGGGACCAGCACTCAGCCAGTGAGCGCACTGGTCATTCCTATATGGGATCCGAACCCGCGGCGGGAGAGTCGCCGCGCTCCCAGCGCAGCACTCTACCAAGTGCGCCACGGGCTCGGCCCTCTTCTCTTTTCTTTATGGAAACTTAGGATCTTCTCTTTGTGACATTTTTCTGAAATTTCATGATGTACTTGGGTCCTTTTTTGTTCATTATGCTGGGTTTGCAGCATAATGCAAACTCTTTTAACAAAACAAACCCTTTTAACGTAGAAACTTGTCTTAGAGTTCTGGGTAATTAAAAAATATACATTTCTTCAGTGATTTACTCTCTATTTTGTCTGTGTGAATGTCTGAGCTCCTCATATGGCTTCTTAATTTTCATCATTTCTCTCTTATTTCAGCTAAAGTCTATGAAAAATTTTCTAAACTCTCTCTCTCCATACCCACACAAATTACTGATTTTATATTTTTAATTATAAGTATTCCTTTTATTTGTTTTCTGAATGTCCTTTGAAAAATATTGATTCTTATTTTTTTATATAAAATTTTTTCTTAATTCTCCAGAGATATTAAAATAATATATATTGTTTGCTTTTCTCTCATGATATAGTTTCTATTTTCTTTATGTTTCCTTTATTACAGGTTTTCTGCAGATGCTTGCTAATTCTTGGCTGTATAATTATAGATAGATTTTGTTTTATATTAAAAGAAAACACTTTGAATACTGCAAAGATTAATGGAAGACATAATGTATTTGAAAGCCTCAAGTGTAGTGCCTGGAATGCATAGGTACTCAACAAATGACACCTTTTTATTGTAAAACAAACAAACAAACAAACAAACAACAATATTTTTGTCTTTTAAAAGGAGAAAATTTGAATATATATGCTTTAAAATCAAAAAGACCTTTCTTTGAGATCCACTAAATTCTATGCTTATGTGTGTATAGTTTTATATGTTATTTTTATACTATACTAATCAGTATGTGATCAGTTTCTCATTAGTGTTTGATTTCAGTGAAAGTCCTTAAAATTCAAGTTCTAGGGCTGAGCCCGTGGCGGCGCACTTGGGAGAGTGCGGCGCTGGGGGCGCAGCGACGCTCCCGCCGTGGGTTCGGATCCGGTGCACTCACTGGCTGGGTGCTGGTCATGAAAAAGACAAAAAAAAAAATTCAAGTTTTACTCTACCTTAGCCTTCATATTCCTCTGAAACTCAGGGACCCTTGCTGTTCTGGCTAACAGACGGTTATCCCAGACTGTCACAGTAAGAAGTCCATATGCTTCTTCAAGGAAGTTGCTTTGGCCATGAGAGTGGCTAGGGTTTCATTTACTGAGTTGCCAAATCCTATTTTTTTTGCTATTTCTGCAAAGCTTTCTGCTGTAGATTGAATGTCTTTCCAAACTCACTGGAGCTTAATCCCCACTGTAACTGTTGAGAGTGGGAAATCCTATTATGGCAATTGAAAGGTGGGGCCCTGAACAGGCGATTAGATTGTGAGGACTTTACCCTAGTAAATGAATTAATAAGTTGGTGGTTTAATGGTGGTCATGGGTGTGGTTCTGAGGGCTTTAAAAGGAGAAGCAGTGAGGAGTTCTGTCTCTGTTCTGCCAGCTGCCATGTGAGACCTTGTGTAGCTGTGTGGAGTCACTACCGACGAGGCCCTCACCAGATGTGTTTCCTGGACTTTGGACTTCCCAGTCTCTGAAACCGTAAGCAATAAACATTGTTTCTTTATGCATTACCCAGTTCCAGGTATTCTGTTATAAGTAACAGAAATGGACTATATACTGTCCTTATCTTGGAGAAGGCAAAAAGCTGGAGCTCTAGTGTTGGTCAGCACTGAGTACTGGTTTACAAAACCTAAACATTTAGGGTTGTCCAGATGCCTCTGGCTGCTGCCTGTTCCAGAAGCCTTCATTTCCCACTGCTCCTCCTGCAGTTGTATGCCTAAATCACTCTTGGACTTGGATTCCAAAGTAATGAAGTTTTAATCTTGGCACTTAATTTCTGCCAGGCCTTAAGTGAAAGTACTAGACATTCTGATCCTCAATTTCCTTTTCATTAAAATGAGGGTAATACTATCAGCCTTACAGTATGGCTGCAAAAACTGTACGGTGCAGCTGTATTAAAACTCAGTATGTTCACTGACACAGATTCTACTTGGAACAATTAATCCTCCACCAATGCTCATAAAACAGCACAAAAATGTAATGAAAAAGATGGCTATGGCTTATAATACAGCTGAAAATAAAATATTCACCAATAGAAAAATTATTAATAAATTATGGTAACTATGCAGCCTTTAGAAAGAATGAGGAAGACAGACATTGTGTACTGGTAGAACAATCCTACAATTATTTAAGTAGAGTGAACAAGAGGTAAATTTGTATGTATAGTATATCATTTAGGTCAAACCATAAGAAGTCATTTTGGGCATACATACATAAGCATAAATATTTGCATTTCTAAAGAAAATATTTGTAAGGAAATATTTTCAACTGTTAAAAATGGTTACTTCTGGGAGGTGGTATTGGGGAGTGGGTGAGTAGGACTGGCAGCTTTCACTTTCCACTTTATACATGTACATGATTTTTTAAAATTTTTATTTTGATTACAGGGAACTTATATGTGAAATGAAAGTCCGAATGAGATGGCATAACACTTGACTTTTTATACAGTTGAAGTATATTAGCTTTGCTTGTTTTTTACCATCTTTTCTGCACTCCTACCGCTACCCTGCTGCTATCTGCATTGTCCGGCATAGATGGATGGACTCCTGAGAGTTAACAGCCCAGAGGGCTGAACAAAGTCGAGCTTCCTTTGTTGTGAACACAGCACAGAGCAGCTGAAAGAGATTATTACAGACACTACATCAGCAATGAGGTCATTTTCTCTGTCTCAACATTCTTTGAGAAAGGCATGTAGTCATTGAGACTAGTAACACTAGAGTGGAAATCCAATCATACCTGCTAGGGCTGAGGGCGCTGCCCTATAGGCCTCCAGTGAATATCTGTTTCTTAAGATAAGGGGGGTGGCTTTATGCCTGTAAAAGCCACCTTTTCAAAAGATGAGGTGCCTGTATTCCCATTAGGTCCTTAGAGACATTTGGGGCAGATTAAATTTCCTCAAACCATAATCTAGAAATTATAACAAAACTATTTTGCCCGAGGATCTCTTCCTTTCTATTTCTTTCTCACTCTCTTTTAAAATTGTATTTTAAGGGCCGAGCCTGTGGCGCACTTGGTAGAGTGCTGTGCTGGCAGCACGGCGACGCTCCCGCCGCGGGTTCGGATCCTATATAGGACTGACGGGTGCACTCACTGGCTGAGTGCCGGTCACGAAAAAACGACAAAAAAAAAATAAAAAATAAAATTGTATTTTAATTTTTATGAAGATAATCACGCGAATAACTTAAACCATCAAATTGCTTCTGATGAAGAAAGTAGTTACTTGTTCCAACTTTCCCATCTCATGAAAATTGTTCTTGTGAAGCAATACCATATTCAACACCTTTAGTTATTTCCCCTTATTTTAAAAATAACACAATTTTACTTCTGTTTTCTGATTTTCTATTTCAGATGTTATCTAATTATTTCTTACTATAGCATATAGGATTTACTATCTTTTATGTCTGTCCACCTATCCCAACAAATTCTTCCCCTTTCTCTCCGTTCCTAACATTCTTAAGTCACAATTTTTGGTTAAGTCAACATCCAGAGTTTATTCTAGTAGGACTGTGAATTATTCTTAGAGGTGAGTCACATAGTGGTTGGGCAATAATTCTCTATGGGTTTTTTTACATTTCTGCATATTTTATGAGCAGAGATACTGACAGCATTTGTTCCAGACTGCCATTTCAAGGATGTAAGCAGCATAGTGAACAGCCTTGGAAGAAAGTGATCGTGTCCCCCAGTAAGGTGTACTTACTGTCCAGTATGATAAAGATAATGTCTCTCTCTGGGGCAAAAGTCATGCAGGTTTGCTCTCAGCTCATTGTCAAAGATTGGGGTTCCTCAAGCTCAGGGTTCTTTAGCTGTGATTCAAATCCACTGCACATGCAGCATTCACCTGTGCTACTCTTTGTCACCAATGTCGGACTTAGAGGGCAAGGGCAACCAGAGCAACTATGAAGCTTACGTGGCTTGCTATTCAGTGAGTAATAAAATCCTTTCCCTCTGACTTAGAGGTCTAGTGTCTTTCACCAGCATCCACAGAACTATGGCAGGTGAAATTATTGGCTTCCAAGTAGGGTAAAAATCTCAGACCCTTTCTGGCGCCTTAAGTATTAGTCCATTTCTGTTGCTTGTAACAAAATACATGGAACTGGGTAATTTATAAGAAAATGAAATTTATTGCTTATAGTTTCTGAGGCTGGGAAGTCCAAAGTCCAGGAAACATATCTGGTGAGAGCCTTGGTGGTGGCGACAGTGACCGTAGAGTATCACATTGTGAAAATGGTGGAGCAGAGAGAGACTAACCTCCTCATTCACTCTTCTTTTAAAGCCCTCCAAACCATGCCCATGACCATAGTTTTTAATCCATTCGCTATAGAATGATCCTACAATATAATCACCTCTTCAAGGCCCCAATTTTCAATTACCATAATAGGATTTCTCACCCTCCACAGTTGCAGTGGGTATTAAGTTTTGGGGAGGACATTCAACCAATGCACTTTACAATAGCAAACTCTGGCTTCGTTTCTTTTCTTGTACTTTACTTATTTAGGCAGCTGGCCAGCACAGGGATTGGTCCCCCGGACCTTGGTGTTATCAACACCATGCTCTAACCAGCCGAGCTAACTGGCCAGCTCTCTCCTTGTACTTTTAAAAATTTCATAGGCTTAATGCTTGTTTTTTGTTTTTGTTTTTTCTTTGCTGAGTTTGTTCTCCCTGATGAGATACATGGAGAAAAGCAGCATGATTTCCGTGGTCTTCCCGTCATGGATACATGCCCTGTGTCTAATCCTGAGAAACATTGTGAGGGTCACCATGTAGAAGGTGAAGCCTATAAAAACTGTTTAAAAAACTGTTAAGGATATCGAAGACCAAGAAACACTGTTTCAGGTTGAAAGAGTCTGACAAGACATGAGAACTAAATGTAACACATATTCCTTGGTACTGTCTTGGACCAGAAAAGAAAAGGATATCTGTTTTTAAACAGTTACCAAAATTTGAATGATAGTGTGTTCTTGTTTGGGGAAAATATCCACTGGATTATTTAGGAGTGATGGGTCATCATGTCCGAAGATTTTTTTTTTTTTAATTCAGAATACAACTAATAGTATTACCTCCTCCTGCACACACTGTAGAGAGAGAAAGAGTGAGTTGGCAATCATTCATATTCAGAAAAATGTTAACGTTTGGGGAATCTAAATGGAAGGGAGCCAGGATATTTTTGTTCTGACCTGGAAATTTTTATGTAAGTTATTTCAAAAATAAATTATTTAAAAAAAGATTTGGGAACTAAAATGCCGATTGGAAGCTCTATGTTCACTTGAGGCTTATCAAGTGTCAAGTTTTATTGTAGGGTGCACAGGCAGGAGCTGGCTGCATCATGGGACTTCTGGCTGTCAGTATTTATAGGGATGCACAGTTTGCCCCTAGGACTTCTCCACTATCTCACATGAAGGAGCATAAGCCTGACAGTCAGCATTCTGAAGGCCCAGTATGGGAAGGGGAGTACAGATCCCACTCTTCTGAAAGCAGATTCACTGCACATCTCTGTTAATCAATAGGAAACTACTATTTTCTGTGACCTGGTGCATGGACAGTGGGAGGGGACTAAAGAATCTATTAACTCATTTTTCAGATATTTAACAAAGTCTCCTGTTTTCAGTCTTACTGGCAAACCCAGTAACTTCAGAGGCCCCCGGTTTCTCGGTTGGTAGAAATTTTCTGGGTTTCTGTGGGATTAACCAATTTGCTTCTAGCTAGCTTTTTTCTTTTCAGGTACTTAGCAGAACAGAGAAAGCTGAAACCATAGTCATTTACGACTAGGTTATCAGCTTGCCATCTTCCAGTATTTTGTGAACAATAATTATCCACTGTCATAACCTCTTCTCTTCTCTTTGTTTTTGAGGGTTTATGCCCTTAAAAAATCATTTTTGTTATTTTAGTGGGGTTGCAGGAAGGAGCAAAGAGACATGTGTATTTTTTTTTCCTATTTGCTGCAATTAACAGGAAGACCTTTCATTACCTGAGCTCTTTTTATTGAAGATTAACTTCCTATGAATGAGGAAGTAGACGTACTGTGGAATCATTTGGCACAGACTCCAGGCCAACACTTAAATACCATCATATGAGGAAAGGAGAATAAAGAGATATTTTTTAATATAAAAAGGAAAAAATTATTTCTTAGATACTAATTTTTTTTCCAAAATGAACTTTAAAAAAAAGACACTTATTTATTTTTTAGTTGAAACATTGATTATCCATATTTATGGGGTTACAGAATTATATTTCAATACATGTATACAATGTGTGATAGTCAAATCAGGATAATTAGTATATTCATCACTGCAAAAATTTATTGTTTCTTTGTGATGAGAACATTTGAGTTCTTCTCTTCCAGCCATTTGAGAACGTATAATAAAGTATTGTTAATTACAGGTGCCTGGCACCACTGTACACCAGTAGGGTTTATTTTTGGACAAGAACCTTACTTGGCTGTAGGTTCGTGTCCATTAACCCACCTCTTCCTATGTCCCCTCCCCATTCTACTGTCCACCCTCTAGTAACTACAATTCTACTCTCTATTTCTAAAAGCTCAAATTATTATTATTATTTAGCTCCCACATATGAATGAGAGCATGTTTGTATTTATCCTTCTGTGCCTTACTCATTTCACTTAACTTAATGTCTTTCAGGCTCATTCATGTTGCTGCAAATGACAAGATTCATTCTTTTTCATGGATGAGTAGTATTCCATTGTGTGTGTGTGTGTGTGTGTGTGTATATATATATATATATATATATATATATATATATATACCACATTTTCTTTATCCGTTCATCTGTCTAAGGACACCAGCTTGATTCCATATTTTGGCTACTGTGAATAGTACTGCAATAAACACAGGGGTGTAGATATCTCTTCCATATGCTAATTTCCTTTCCTTTGGATAAATACCTAGCAGTGGGATTGCTGGATCATATGGTAGTTCTATTTTTAGCTTTCTAAGGAACCTCCATACGGTTTTTCCATAATGGCTGCACTAATCCACATTCCCACCAACAGCGTATACGAGTTCCCTTTCCTCTGTATCCTTATTAGCATTTTTTTTTCTTTTTGATAAAAGTCATTCTACTGGTGTGAGATGATATGTCATTGAGGATTTGATTTGCATTTTTGTGATGTTTAGTGTTGCTGAGCATTTTTCATGTGCTTGTTGGCCATTTGCATATCTTCTTTTGAGAAATGCCTATTCAGGTCATTTGCCCATTTTAAATCGGATTATTTGTTTTTTTGCTGTTAAGTTCCTTGCATATTCTTTATATTAATCCTTTGTTGGAGGAATAGATTGCGAATATTTTCTCTCATTCTGCTGGTTGCCTCTTCGTTTTGCTGATTGTTTCTTTTGCTGTGCAGAAGGTTTTTAGTTTGATGTAAGCTCATTTGCCTATACTTGCTTTTGTTGCCCATGGTTTAGAAGTCTCCATAAAACTTTTGCCCAGACCAATGTCTCAGAGTGTTTCCCCTATGTTTTCTTCTGGTGGTTTTATAGTTTGGGGTCTTACATTTAAGTCTTTAATCCATTCTGAGTTGATTTTAGTGTATGGTGAGAGATGGGGGTCTAGTTTCTTTCTTCTGCATATGGATGTCCAGTTTTCCCAGCAGTTTTGTCAAAGATCATCAAACTGAATTTTTAATTTGTATATTTTTGTTCTTGGATTACATTTTATTCATTTTCAGCTGTTGTTTGGTTAATATAAGCAAAGGAAAAATGTCCCACCCTTAAAATATTTTTACATTAAATAAGCATTTATAGAGAAAAAAACCTTTCATTTTATTTTGATACCATAGATAGAAATAGCTTTATTATTTATCGTCTATAATTTCCCTGAATAATAGAGAAACTGTTGATGTATCTAGAAAGGCTTCTTTAAACATACTTTCAACCTTAATTTTCATCTCTGAGAAAATATCATTAAGACTACGATTCAGAGATTGTGCACTAAGGCACCTCAAGGAACTGCAGTGAACTCATAGGGCCCATGTGACACATTTAAAATTTTCAAGGAAAACACAGCAAACATCTGTTGGCCACTGCATGAGCTATTAGCCCAAAGTAGCTTAGAGTTTCTACCTTAATTGTGCTACATTGCTTTATAGAAGACATATCTTTGTGAAACTGGATTTTCAGTGGTTGCTGTGATAAAAAACAGATACCAAATAAAAATATGAGGGTACTTCAAAAAGTTCATGGAAAAATAGAATTAAAAGCTAATATGAATCTTTCCATGAATTGTTGAAGTACCCTCATAAATGTGGAACAGGAAATGAGGGTCGTGGCAGCCAATTTGATTTCAAAGTTTAGGTGTCTAGAGCCCAACAGGTGCATATACCTCCCTGGTAAATGAGATTGTTTTAAAGTGTCCAGATTTTTTTGACCACCTTCTCTTTAAGAGATGAAGCCTAATTCCTCTCCCCTTGAACATGGAAGGCATTGCAACCTCCTCCTCACTTTCTCCCTTGATCACTCAATTTTGGGGAAGTCAGCTGCCATGTTGTGAAGACACTCACGCAGCCCTGTGGAAGTGCCCACGTGGCGAGGAATTGAGCTCATCTGCCAAAAGCCAGTGGGGAGCTGAGGCCTTGGCCAAGAGCCGTGTGAATGAAACATATTAGAAGTGGGTCTTCCAGCTTTAGTCGAACCTTCCAGGGACTGCATCCTCAGCCACCATCCTAACTGCATCTTCATGATAAATTCCAAACTCCAGCCACCCAGCAAAACACCTTCTATATTCCCAACCCACAGAAACTATAAGATAATACTTGTAGTTTAAACCACTCGATTTTGGAGGTAATTTGTTATGCAGCAATAGATAACTAATAGAATCAGTGCGAGATAATGAAATCAAAACGTTATTTTTTCTTTTCATTTACGTGTAATTTTTTAAAAAACATCTATTAAGTTGTTAAAACCTAAATAGTTCTTAAGTTGTTTAAACCTAACTACTTAATAAGCAGAACTTTTTTTTTTTTTTTGGCTTGGGACATGGTGAAAGAGTTACTGAGACACTAAGGTGTTCTATGCACAGATTAGGAACCTCATCATTAATTAAGTTAAAGATAGTTACTAAATCGTTTTTAAAATTTTTTAAGCATATACAATAATTGTTACTTATTTTTAGAATGGAATATCCTATTACTTTTGATACTGAACACCTGTTTTCTCTTGTTACGTCACTGGAGCCAAGAAAATGGAAAAAAATTACATTCGAATTAACCTTCCTCAAGGAAAGTGATTATTTGAGTGTAAATTGACTAGTATCAACAAACAGGAATGAAGTTTAATATGTAAGGGCTAATATAAAATTTGAGAATAAACTAATTCGCACATACAATGAAAAATGGAAGTATCAGCTTATGGATATAGCAATAAATGAAGGCGGTACGTGCCATTTCAACGCAGCAATGCGTTTACTGGAAATAAGAAGAGGCGAAGCACCCCCTAGTGGTGATTGCTGATATAATTCAAAAGCAGAAATAAACTACAGCATATGTCCTCCCTTACCTTGAGTGTTTAAAAGGTACTTAACCTGTTCTTTATCTCATTGATACTATTAAAACCTTGGTTATGGCTTTGTATTTGAAGTTTTTTGAATGCAAGGACAACACCAATGACTTTTAAAGCCGAATTCAGCAGCACTGGGTAGCTGTATTTTATGTAGGAAAAACAAAACTTTTTTATGCTAATACGTTTAAAAGAAACCCAATTCAATGAAATATAAAATTTTCTCCAAGCAGATTGCATCAGCACTATGCAAGCAGTTTACAAGTTTAAGTTCCCCCTCATGTTATGAATTAAATTAATGCAGCATCTTCCAACTTTCTTGTCCCTCTAGTAAACAAATATTTAAAACACTAACTTTGTACAAAACACTTAACCGTGTGGAAGAGTGTGGGGAAAGGCAGGGAGGGATTCAGAAAAAGTGAACCGGTGAGGTGTGGTTCAGAGGATGATGGGGAATAGGGGGAGTAGGAGCTGCTGTGGGAGCCCATGCAAAGCACCCCACCTGCGCCCAGCGGAACAGGCAAGGCCTCCAGGAGGAAGAAGTGTGCACAAGCCATGAAGCAGAGCTGCTTGGGTAAAGTTGTTTTGCTGCCTAGAATGATCCTAGCCTCACTAAATGAAGGCTTTAATAGACTCTTGCTTGGACTAAAAATAAATTGCTCTAACAAAAGGATAACAATCATGCTTTGTGAATGTGCTAGTTACTCTATTATTTGTATGTGTAATGAGAATATCTATTCTATTTGTCTCGGAGGACTGTGACATTATCACCTCTCAGAACAATGAGTCATTTTTCACTACAAAGACTTCTCCAACTGTTTTCTTCACTTTGTCTTCAAAATTGCCATTCCTCTATTCTCCAACAGTAATTAATAATTTATGCTATATGAATAAAGGAGGACTGATTTAATCAACAATGTAGTTAATGGAGAGCCTAATTTTAAAAACAAGAAATGATGCCAACTTATCTTTAATATTAATTAAAGACAATTAGCTTACACTTCTATGGATAAGTGAAGTATGTAGAAACATAAACGTGATGGAATTTTAGGACGACAGGCCTGACAACATCTTATTTTGAATTTTAGTTTAGCTCCACAAATGTTTGTACCTGACAATGGACGGGTTGGATTGTACCATTTTTCCTGGTTCCAGAGGTATATTTGCTTAGAGAGAAGTCAAGATAAACACAGGAAGACAGAAGAGTGGGAATAAAAATTTCTAATGAATACCATTTTTTCACTCAATTGATCAAAGAGAAGCCTTAAAAGGTAATGTATTAGCTTCACTTAGATAATGTGTAATATAATAGAGAAATAAGTGAATTTCAAACATGTAAGAAGTAATTTGGAAATTAGATTTGTTCCTAGTTATTTCTTATAACCATGAGTCACAATTCACAATTCTTGAAGAAAGTTGCAGATGTCGCAGAGGAGGAATAGCTATGTTCAGGACAGCTCGCACACCTAGATTAGATTGAAAGAAACTTTATATACCATGTATTCTTTTGATTGCAAATGAAGAAATACAACTCACCCTTATTTAAACAAAAAGTGCATTTACATGACCCGTGACACTGGGGTGAGGGGGTACTGGCACCAGGCACGACTAGCTCAGAGATGAAACAGAATGATCATACCCTCTCTCCCCACCTCTGCCCCATCCCTTGGCTTTCTATGTGTTGTCTAGCTGGCCTCGTTTGGTTAAAGTGGGCAACTCTAGACGCCGAGAAATACCTAGGTCTTTGCTATGCCCAATATTCTCCATGGATCAGCCACATAGGCATCATCTGTGAGCTCGTTAAAAATGCAGACTCTTGGGTGTACCCACATCTGCCGAATCAGAATTTACATGTTGAAAGATCTCCGGGTGATTGTGTGCACATTAACTTTTGAGAATGTCAGATCACTATGACTAGGGAAAGGGGTTTTCATAATTGTCTGGGCCTGGGTCTTATTGGCATTACAATGATTATAGGCACATGGGAGGCTGACAGCAGCCCCGTTAGAATCACACGATTGGAGCATGAGAGAACACAATCTGGAAGAAGTGTACGGATGGATGGACAGCCAAGAACGTTGCATTATGGCTGTAATGGGCAGATTATAATTTTGATCAGAAGAAAGGGATGGTTTAAGATCAACCTTATCAATGAAAAAATATCGAAAACAAATTGGGGACTTTCAAGATGGTTTCTAATAGAAAGAAGCTGGGAGGAAGAGAGTGCCTGTATATATATTTTATACATGAGTATTACACACGCCTGTCACTATATCAGTGTCTTATTTACAAGATAAACTTGTGAGTTCCAGGACAAAATAAACAAGTATGCCAAATTTCATAACTTCGATATCTGCCTGAGAACATTGTTTTATTTTTCTAATGAACTTTTGTCATCTTTATTGGCTGTCTAGCAAGTGACCCGTCATTATTTTTGGTAATTCCCTATTTTCTGTGACTTGCTGTAAGCATAGCCCACCTTCTTCTATACGAGGAAAATGCCAATGACTGGCTTTCTCAGTGTGCTTGTCACTAGAAGAATGGGCACATGGCTTAGGCTGTGTCGATTGGATGTTTCTACCCCAGAAACCAAATCAGGAGCTACTGACCCACAGAAATGCATGGACTCCAGAGAATTTTCTCATTAGCATTGATAGTGGTTGCAATAAAGTTCTATCCCCAGGTCTATGGTGACAGCAACACAAGCTATGGCTTAAAATACTTCATGGCAGTGGCAATGATATCTTCGACAGACTAATACAGGGCTGTAATTTTAAGTGTTGGTTCTTTCTGTGCAGCTTTGAGCCTCATATGCCAAACTTCTTGGAAATTTAATAATTTCTGCTGACATGAGCCAGAGTCAGTTTCTTGCTTGTGCCTGGTCCAGCTTCATGGGCATGTGATTTGTGCAGTTGCACAGGGCTCTGCACTTAGAAGGGCCCTGAACTTGGCTTAGTGCTCAGCTGTCACTATTTTGAAATGCCTAATAATTTTAACAAGGGAACTTGGATTTTTAATTCTGTACCTGGTCCCACAAATTATGTAGCTGGTCCTGTTTGTACCTAACAGTGCTGACTGATAATATTTCTTTTTCTGAAGGACAAGTTAGTCAGATAGGGATGATTGAACGGCTAAGAAGAAATCAGGAGCACAGAGAAGTGTTCCCATATATGATTTTTTTGGCAGTGATAGTCTTCCATGTGCTACGGTTATTTGTGTATCCATATTGTGTCTTTTATTACATTTGGAGTTTCCAAGAGTACAAGTCATATTCGCATAGCATCGTATCCCTTTCTATTGTCTGCCTGTCTGTATCTGTCTATCCATCCATCCAGGATCAAGTGAGATTATATCATGAAGGAAATGTGTAGGTAGAAAGATGGATACTTAGAGTTGAGCAACACTTTTTTCATGATATAATCTCATTTGTTCTCATCTGAGCCCTGCAGGTATTATTGTTGTTACTAGTATTATTACATTCCAATCATTGCTGAAGACCGCGGCTCGGGAGGTTGTATGTCCAAATTCACTTCCTTTGTTATCATGAAATTAGGCTTAGAACACAGAGGAATGTGAATAGCTCTCCTTTTTTCTTTTCTTTCTTTCTTTCTTTCTTTTTTTTTTAAAATAATGCTTTACACTTTCTAAGGCGCTTCCATCATCATTTCAGGAATGATAATTTCCATTGTACAGATAAAGAAACAAACTCAGAGGTTCTGACAGATTGCTGAAAGTATAGTCATAATAACTAGCGGGCTCAAAGTTTGACCCAAGCCGAATTCCATGGAATATTCTACAGTGGTAGTTAAAAAAATTGAGGTATGTACACAACCAAAGAAGTTTACATTTCTAGAGATTTTTCAAAATGGTATATTTATACCAGCAAATTTTCTTAAGACAAGAGGGAGGATTAGAAGATGCCACTGTTTTTTTTTTTCTCTCTACAATTTTGTTTATTTTGAAAATGTTTCTTCAGGTGCATTCTGGCTGCCACGGAATCTCTATAAACATAGTTAAAATAATTTCAGCTAATATAAAACAAATGTTTTTGAAAACATAACAAGCAGGTACACTCAGTATCTTGAGAGATCATGGGCAATAATAATATTAATTTTATAATTATAAAAATAATTATGAATTATATACACAAGTCAGGTTGCTTAAGTATTTTTTAAAAATTTTTATTAGTATATTCATTATTACAAATTATTCTTAATGTCCCTTACCCAATCTCTCCCCTTCTCACCCTCCCTCTCCCCCACCAATAATCATAGATTAGTTCTCTCCATCTGATAGATTAACTGTTCCTCTGTTGGTTTGTTGCCTAGATGATCTGTCCAGTACCGAGACAGGTGTGATCAAGTCCTTCCCTAGTATCGTAAATCAGATGCTTCTTCTATTACCTTGGAGTGTGCTTTGTGCAGAGAGAGGACCTCTTCTTTTTTTTTTTTTTTTTTTTTTTTTGGCCTCTGCTGTTGCCTCTCCTTGTGTCAATGCAGTTGAGAGTCTGGTGTGCCATCTGCATGGTGGCTGTGACTGCTGCTATAGAGACTAGCCACTTTTGTGGCACCATGGCAATTGTGGTGTCTATGGTGGGCTACCTATATGGAAATGGTGTTTTTGATGTTCTGTTTACCTGGTTGCAGCTGGGTTTAGCTTCTGCCAGGTCCATGCCTCAGGACCCCAGCAGGGCTGTGGGGCAGTGGTGACAGCTTGCCTAGTTGTGGCTGGGTTTGGCCTCCCCCAGCTCCATGCTCATTCTAAGATGTTGTTGCAGAACAGCTGGGTGGAGGGGGAGAGAGGAAGGGGAGGGAAACAGGGTGGGAGCAGGATAAAGGAAGGGGGGCATGGTTGAGGCCCGTGGCACTCTCCTCATTCTGGCAGGGGAGAGTAGGGGGCTTCCAGCTGTGGCTCAGTTGTCACTGAGCTGGGCGCAGATGTCGAGGGAGTGTGGCTGAGGTCCTTGGCTACCCACCACTCTGGCTCAGGAGCCCGGGGCACTTCCGGCAGTGGCCTGGTGGTTGTTGCTGGGCTGGTTGTGATCATTGGGGGGCATGGCTGAGGCCCACAACCCTCCCCCTCCCTGGCTTGGGTGCCCAGGGGGCTTCCTGCCTTTCTAGGTTTTATAGGTGTTCTTTGGTGGTGTTAGACCTTTACTGGTTAATATCAAACTTTGTTTCTTTTTTTTTTTTATAGAATCATAATTGATTGTATATATTTTTGGGTTTCAATGTTCACATGTGCTGATCAAATGAATATTACTAGTATGTATATTGTTACAAATTGTACTTATTCTTTATGTCCCTTGTCTAATCTCTCCCCATCCCCCTCCCTTTCCCCTCTCCCACCTGTGATAACCCTAGATTTCTTCTTTCACTTCGAAAAGCTAATGGTTACTCTGTTGATTTGTTTCCTAGATGATCTGTCCAATGCTGAGAGGTGTGTTCGGGTCCCCCAATATTATCATAGAGCAGATGCTTCTTCTGTCACTCTGGAATGGGCTTTGTGGAGAGAGACATCCTCTTCTTTTCTTTGGTCTCTGCTGGTGACTCTCCTTGTGTCAATGCACTCCAGTTGCTTGTGGACCATCTGCATGGTGGTTGTGACGTCTAGCCACTTTCATGGCAGCCATGATTACTGTGGTGGCTGTGGTGGGCCACCCACATGGATGTGATGTTTTTGGCATGCTCCTTGGTGCTGGCAGTGTGCCTGGTTGGTGGGGGGTGGGGGGTCTGGTCTCTGACTCTAGGCCTCAGGGCCCTGGGTGGCCCTCGAGATGCTGGAGGTGTGCCTGGGCTGGACCTAACTTTTTTGTCTTTTGCTTACTTCTAAAATGGGAGAATTCCTGTCGGAACCTGTACTTGAGCTGTGTGGTTGAGCTGCTGTTTCCCTAGCGAAGGCCTTTTGTGCAGCTCAGTGTTTAATGGTTGACCTCATAGGTACTTCTGGCTCTCCAGATACCTGGTGCACCTAGGTTGTGTAGAAACTTTGATCTGGGCTTGAGTCTTTTCATCAAACTGTACTTCATGTGATTCTATATTCCTGACCAATCTCCTCTGAGTGGTTCTGCACTGATTGGGGGGATGGATTGGTTGTCCTTGCTGTGTCCCAGTGTTCTCCCAGTGGGCCTGTCTCCTCCCGAACCTGTGTTCCAAACACTTCCCATGGGATGGGCCATGCACCAATCCCTTGTGATGACTCATTGGACTCTGAGTGGCTCCTTTTTTCAGCTGTTCTGGCTCCTCACTGCTGCATGGGTCCATGGGAAACCTGCTAGTGGTCTTGCTGCCCTGGGGGCCACCAAGTCCCTCTTCTCACCTGCCACCTCCAAGTAACTCCATCTGAAGGGCACAGCTGTGGCTTCTGCTGGTTCCTGCTCCATGCGCTCAGCAGCTCCAGCCTTAAAGTGGCCATGGCCCCAAATGCTCCGAGCAGTTTTTTCTTTCTCTCATCGTGGCTTCTCCTAACTTCTTGAACTCTGTAGGTCTCTCCTCCTCTTCCCCTTAGCTCTAGCAGCCTGAGCTTGGCTGTTGTTGCTTGTTTATAGTTGTAAATTGGTTGATTTCTGGGAGAGAGTGATGCTTGGGACCATCTATTCTGCCATCTTGACTGGAAGCCCAAACTTTTTTTCTGGTCTGTGAGTATATTGTTTTTTCTTTCTGTTCTGTGTTGGATTATTTACTGTTCCCATCACTTAAACTGTATACTGGAACTAATTTGTTGTCTTTTGCTTACTTCTAAAATGGGGGAACTTCTGGTGGGAACCAGTACTTGAGCCCTGTGGTTGAGCTAAATTGCTGCTTTGCTACTGATTTTTGTGTAGCACAGGTTTTAATTGTTGGCCTTGTAAGTACTTCCTGGTCTTGTGAGATCTGGTACACCTGGCTTGTATGGAAACTCTGGTCTGGGCCTAAGTCTTTTCAGCAAACTGCACTCCCTGCAGTTCTATATTCCGACCAGTCTCCACTGAGTGGGCCTGTGGTAATTAGAGGGCAGATCAGCTGTCCATGCTGTGCCCAGTGTTCTCCCAGTGGGCCAGTCTCCCCCACCGCCTGCACTCCAAACACTTCTCACAGGCTGGGCCATGCTCTGGTCCCTTGTGATGACTCACTGGCCTCTGAGTGGCTCCTTTTTTCAGTCGTCTGTGGCTCCTCGCTCCTATGTGGGTCCACAGGAACACTGTTAGTGATCTTGCTGTCCTGGGAGCCAGCAAGGCCCTCTTCTCCCCTGCCTGCTCCAAGCAACTTCATCTGAAGGGCACAGCTGTGGCTTTTGCCAGCTCCTGCTCTGTGTGCTCACCAGGGCCAGCCTTAAAGTGGCTGGGGCTCAAAATGGTTGGAGCAGTTCGTTCTTTCTCTCATTGTGGCTTCTCCTGCCTTCATGAACTCCGTAGGTCTCTCCTTTTTCCCTGAGCTCTACTGGCCTCAACTCGGCTCTCTTTGCCTTTTAATAGTTGATTTGTGGGAGACAGTGATGCTGGGGACTGTCTATTCTGCCATCTTGACTGGAAGCCAGGTTGCTTATAAGTATTTAAACAAATATTTGATTATTTCATTAGTCCTTAAACAAATATTTCTGACTAATGATTAAAAAAAATTCTATTTGAAAACAGTAATTTCTTTTCGGAAGAAAGTGAGATTTATGTTGGAGCAAAACACCCTGATAAAATGTCAATTTTTTGGAATTAAGGTATAATTTGAAAACTGCTATGAAATGTTTATACAATGTGACTTGTAACTCATTCAGACTCTACAGGGATATAAAAAATTATCTAGTTTCAAAATTTCTTCATAGAAAAAGTTTTTTTTCCTATTGTCCTATAATAATATTCTCTAATCTCTTAAAATAAAATAATTTTGTTCTGTTAAAAAATGTGATCTCTGTTTTGAGAACTGATTATTATTAAGAACTGTTTTTAAGCTGATAATTTATCTGATGTTATTACTACTGAGCAACCTGGCAAAAGAGGTGAGATAATAAATAAGACTTGCTCACAAATAAGCTCACATTTTTCCATTACAGAAAGAGAAGAATAATTGTCTTACTCAGCTACAAAATCAAAAGAAGGAAAACTGCCTGTGATTAGAGGGAATTAGTCATCGCCTGTCTCTATTCTTCTTTCTTATGGAGAAAAAAATTTTTTTAGAAGTAGCAGAGTGAATCAGAAATCTAGTATGTGTGGGTTCAGGGTGATGCCAGTGTAGAGAAGAAAACTTTCTCATCTACTTTCTTTGGTTCACTGATTGGGGTTTAATTTGCAACTTAAACTGACAAAAGACAGATTAACAAGAGAAAAGGTTTATTACCTATGCACATGCAGTCCTTCACAGAAAAGAAGACGCAAAGAAGAATTAGACTCGGGAGCTTATATGCCATTTTAACAAAGAGTGATAAGTTGAGCAGTAACTAGACAAAGGAACCAGGGTGGGGGAATGGGGAGAGGAGGAGGGAAAGTTGGGTGGGTTCTAGGGCTTGGGCTTCTAGGGAGGTAAATTGTGAAAAGGTAAATATGTGGGAGGAATTATGGAAGATAGGTGTTGTCTTAGTCCATTCAGGCTGCTATAACAAAAATACCATAAACTGGGTAGCTTACTAACAACAGAAATTTATTTCTCATAGCTCTGGAGGCTGGAAAGTTTAAGATCAAGGCACTGGCAGATTCAGTGTCTGGTGAGGGCTGTATCATGGTGCATAGATGCTGCCTTCTCACTGTAACCTCACATGGAGGGAGAGGTGAGCTCTTTGAGGTCTCTTTTGTAAGGACATTAATTCTATTCATGAGGGCTCTGTCCTCACGACCTGATCACATCCTGAAGGTTTCACCTTCTAATCACATCACTTTGGGAATTTCAACAGATGAATTTGGTGGGAGGGGGAGAGACACAAACATTTGGACCATAGCAGGGTTATTTAGCAAGTTTTGTTACTCAGACCACTTTTGGTGCTTTCTCCTTTGATAAGAGTTGTCCTAAGTGATTAAGAGCTTCCTTCTCTTCCTGGTGTGGGAGAGGGAGACACTTTTATAAATGGATATTTATGTTACCTTTACACGAAACTTACACCCCCTTCTTTTGGACAGAAAGGGAGAGGATAAAGAGCTTTTCCTGCATCTGCTGTTTCTCAATTGCCTTCAATTTAAAATAATCCTTATGCCAACGTGGCATATTTTGGGGGTGGCTTGCTCTGATCCTCTTCACCAGCATAGATTTATAGAATCATTTTCTCATGACTTCTGATCACAGCTTCATGCACATGCAACTTGTGTAGTCTCATGGAGCCCCACACCCAGAAGAGCCTGTGCTTACAATTGTTTCATGCTGCACTTTTGTTGTCTTGAAACTCTTAATAATTTCTTTTTTTCTCCATATTAATCTCTGTTTATTAGCTGATTTTTTTTATTGAATCATAATTGATTATACATATTTTTGGGATTCAATGTTGACATATGTTGATCAAATCAATATTACTAGTATGTATATTGTTACAAATTGTACTTATTCTTTATGCCCCTTGTCCAATCTCTCCCTATCCCCCCTCCTTCCCCCCTCCCACCACTGATTACCCTAGATTTCCTCTCTCCCTCTGAAAGAGTAATGGTTATTCTGTTGATTTGTTGCTTAGATAATCGGTCTAATGCTGAAAGGTGTGTTCAGGTCCCCCAATATTATCATAGAGCAGATGCTTCTTCTGTCACTCTGGAATGGGCTTTGTGGAGAGAGACATCCTCTTCTTTTCTTTGGTCTCTGTTGGTGACTGTCCTTGTGTCAATGCATTCCAGTGACTAATGAACCATCTTCATGGTGGTAGTGATGTCTAGCCACTTTCGCAGCACTGTGGTTACTGTGATGGCTGTGGTGGACCACCCACATGGAGGTGGTGTTTTTGGCATGCTCCTTGGTGATGGAGGTGTGCCTAGTTGTGGGGGGGGTCTGGTCCCCTCTTCCATGCCCTGGGTCCTCAGGTGGGCTCCCAGGTGCTGGCGATGAGCCTGGGTGTGGGCGGGGAAGTCTTAATAATTTCTGAACAAGAAACGTTGCTTTTCATTTTGCACTGGGTCTCAAACTATGTAACTACCAGCCACATGGCTGGTCCTGCCTCTGATGCTGCTAGTCCTGTTTATCAACCTCTAGGTGGTAACTCGAATTATCCCTGAACCACTCCTGAATTTTCACTCTGAGCACAGGTTTTGCTCTCTGCTTTATCAGGTGTAAACCACCTCAGTTCCCAACATGTATCTAAAAAGTTACCAGCATCCTTACCTCTTGTCATTTTCCCTGGGAAAATGTCATTCTTTCATCTGGACTATGGTAGCTTCATCTTGTCCCACTTTCTCCAGACTTTGTTTCATGAATTATTCCCCTTTCCTAGGTCTCTGACTTTTCTCTCTTCATTGGTTTCTTCTCCTAAACATATAAACATATGTTTTATGAGCAGCCCCCTTACTGAGCACTGGTAAAGTGGTTTAACTCCCAGGCAACTTCCACAGTGTCCATCTGTACAATGAAACTATCCTTGCTGTGCCAAAAAAAAGGAGATGAAGCTATCCCCTGGTCATGGTTAAGAGTGTTGGCTTTGTGAAGCCCAGATACATCTCCCTATTCCAGCTCTGCTGTTTGCTAGTTGTGAGTCCTTAAATGAGTTGCTCAACCTCTTTATGCCTCTGTTTTCTTATGAAAAATGAGGATAATACAAAAGTGTCCCTATTTCAAAGGGTTGTTAGGGAAAATAAAACTAAATATGTTTAGAACAGTGTATGGCATGTAATAAGCACTGGCTAAGCGTTTCTAGTTATTCTTCTCTCTTCCATCAGCTCTAGTGTCTTTCTTTGTATCAGAGAATGATGTTTAAGGGAAAAAGAGTACTGTTCTGCTTGTCAAAAAAATTATTAGACATTTGGGAATAAGTGGAAATGAGGAGCATTATGTACTTTCAGTATCAGACCTTTTGTTCTCAGCTGTGGTCTTTAGTTGTTAAATCAGGAAAATAGGAAAGATACTACTAAGTACCTCAAACTCTCCTCTTAAAACTTCCTACTAAATAAAAATGAAAGCATCTGGTTACAACACTACTGAATACTTTACATTATCAGTCTATAGCATCTTCTTCAGGGGGTTGTTTGGGAATGCTGTATGTGTGTGTCACCAAAGGGACATTCTTTTAATCTCATGCCCTCCTACCCAAAGAGATTATGAAGGTAATAAATCTTTAGCATCAAAAATGGAAAATGTCAGCATCTTCCAAATTCATGTTCTCCACCAAGTACAGTACAGATTCATTGGTTTCCCTGTTGAAGTAGTACTTATTTAATTACTTTTTTTAAAAAAAAACAACGTGTTGCTTGGGTGAAATCATCTGAAACATTGTCTGGTACAGTTTAATGTCATCAAAATCAATCCAGTTTCCCAAGTCAGAAAATGAGAATATATCTCTTTTCTGCATTCCTGTATATCACCCTTTCACCATCCGTCCAATCACCATATCCCATTGATTTCTACCTCCAATCTCTCACACCTGCCCCCTTCTCCTAACTCTAGTTTAAGTGCTTTCCTATCTCAGTGGCTCTCAACACTAGTAGGGCATTAAAACCTTCCTGAACTTAATGTAAATGGCATTTTCTGGGGTCACCCCAAGTCAACTGAAGTAGAACCTCTGTGAATGAGGCTCATTGTTAATATTTTAAAGAGTTCCAAGGTAATTGTTCTAATGTTCACCAAGAGCTGAGAATTGTGACTTTTCTGGAAAATGCAGTCACCGCCTGGCAGTTCTCAATGGGTCTGTTCACTTTCCTGTAATGATTCCCAACACTGACTCAGAGTTATCTTCTGCTAGATAATCTAACATGCTCTGCTCTGCTTAATCACCTCCGTGGTTCCATTTCCATATAGATTATAATCTAAGCTCTTCAGCTTGGCAAATAAAATCCTCCATGATTCCACAGGAGCCTACGTGTCCATTTCACCCTCATGATTGCATCAGCAGCACTGTGCACTCCTATTTAAAAATGCTCATAATTTCTTCAACACCAAGTCTTCAAGTCCCAGTGCCTTTTATTTTGTTTCCTCTGCTTGGGATGCCAAGAGATCACCTTCTTATTTCAAGGGTTACACCCTCTACAAATGCTTCCCTTACACCATGAGATTTTGAGTCACTTTCCCACTTGCTATCATTCTACTTTTTATACATAATTCCCAACCCCCATTTATATCACATAAGGACAACACTGCTTTGAGAGTATTATGAATGCTCGTGTTTAAATATCTCACACATATGATTATTGTTTCCTAAGAATTCTTCCTATTCATCTCTAAATGTCCCTAGCACATAATAGATGCTAAAGTTTGTTGAACAATAAATATCCATAAAATGACACTGGAAAATGAAGTGTGAAAGATGATAATCATGGGGATGGGAAGAATGACAACGAGTGTCCAAAAGCTTCTGTTTTTATTTCTTTGTTCTAAACGAGCTTGAAATTCAGAGAGCCAAGCAACACTTTAAGGGACCTTTAAGCAACCCTTTGACACCAGCTCAGGGGAATGGTGAGCACAGATGCAGAGTCAGCTCTCCTTAAGATGGTTCAATGCTAGTACGTTCTTCCCACCTAGGGTGATACCCACATATATTTAAATAACGATGACTACATTGACCCCAGTATGTCCAGGATGTCTAAGATAGTCCCAGTTCACATCTATTTCCTGACATAATTATTAACAGTGCCCCCTTTACTCTCAAATATATCCTGGTTTGGTCGACAAATTATATATGCACTCTAATTTGAATATAGTTAATAAAAAATAAATTTAGTTTATTATGTTGACTGACTCATTTGATGTGAATGAGTAAAAATGTAGATATCATGAATATATACATCTTTATCTTCCACCTGAAATAGAGAATGAATCAAGTTTCCATGTAAACTGAACGTTCTTTTCCTTTTTCAGTTTTTCGTGGTGACAATTATTATGATGTTCATGAACATATTAGAATAAAACAACAAAAATCAGAAATTAATCCCCTCTATTATTTTGGTTTTTCATTCTCTAAGTATTTTAAAACTAGTAATAAATTATGTCTATGCCTGTTGAACATTTTGATTTATATTTCCTGTTATATTTTATCTTTAATATATAATTAAAAATTTATAAGGTATAGGAAGGGCACTGAAACAGGAGTTGCTTAAGACACCTTTTATGATTTATCAAGGTACGAGCTCTACAATATGTTTTAAATTATTTAAATGTCAGGAAGGAGTAGTTGACCTTATTCAAAAGACCAGCTGAGAATAAGCTTAGGACAAGGAAGAAAAATGTAATTGTATCTTATGGGTTTGGTTTACTAAAGCTAAAACATTATTGCTTGTAGTATTTATTAATGTTTACTGAAGCCTAGCTTAGTTATTTTAATAAAGGGTTTTTTTGTTTGTTTGTTTTGTTTTGTTTTTTTGGAAAGGAATGGGGGGAATTATGGTTAAGCTCAGGAAAGAGGTACCATTTTATGCCCCAGGCAAACTTCAGCCTTTGAAGATCAGAGTGAGTGACCATGGCAAGCTATACTCATCTGGTGGCAGGAAATTGCAGGGACAGCTTTTTAAATTACACAGATAGATTTTTAGTGCTTCAGTGGTGAAATTGCAAAAACAAACAGTTGGAGTAGGAGTTGCAGGAGTAGTTGTAGCCAACATTTATTATGTGCTGACCTTGTATCCCACATGGGGCTAAGTAGCTTATATGAAATTTTTCAGTTTATCCTCACAACAATCTTATGATATGAACCTATCCTTAACTCCATTTTACAACTGATGAGATCCAGAATTAGTAAATAGTAGAGCCCAGAAAGAAACACCTGTCAGTCTGACTCCAGATCCCAGGCTTTTAACCGATATGCTAGGCTGTGTCTCTAACAATACAGTAAATGTCATAATAGATGTCATCTTCTGAGTACCTACTATGTGCTAAATGCTTTAAATGATTTTTAATTCTCACAGTACAAATATATTACTTCCATTTTTCCCAGAAGGAAACCAAGACTTAGAGTGCCTGAATTAGTTTTCTATTATTGCAGTAACGAATTACTCCAGTGGCTTAAAGCAAAACAAATTTATTGTCTTTCAGTTCTGGAGATCAGAAGTCCTGAAATCAAGGTTTCAGTAGGGCGATGTTCCTCCAATCTTTGCTTCCATCATAACAGCTTTGTCTTTGACTCTGACCTTCCTACCTTCCTCTTAGAAGGACTCTTGTAATTACATTGTGCTCACTTGGATAATATCCCCATCACAGCATCCTTAACTTAAACATATCTACAAAGTCTCTTTTGGCATGTAAGGTAACATATTCACAGGTCCCGGGAATTAGGATGTGGACATCTTTGGTGGGAGGCCGTTATTCGACCTACAACAGTGCCTAACTAATTTTCCCCAGGTCACAGAGCTGGCGAATATTAGAGGTGAGATTTGGATCTAGATGATTTTGGCTTCCAAGGTCCCACTGTTTCTACTCTGCTACATTAATGATAATGTGAGACACCTCTAGAATGGTTTCATCAGTTACTCAAAGAAATATTTTTGAGATTAAAAAGTGCCAGACACTGTGGTAGATATGGGAAAAATATGACGTGTTTTACGAGTTTGAGTCATCTTTGCACAGGTGTCTTATTCATCTTTGTATTTTTTCAAAAATACAGTATATTAAAGATTAATCAGCTTAAATAATTAATAAATAAGATAACTCCTGGAATAGGTATTATTAGGCTCTAATTAAAACATTAAAACATTTCCCCCCTTATTTTTACCTTCCGGAGATTAATACCAGATTATATTTTCAGTACTGTACTTTTAAAAATTTTGTTTTTGATCTCAGACCTGTAAAATGGAAATCTTTCCTGGACAGAGCGTAGATATGTGCAAAACATATCTGGTTCTGTCTCTATTTTAATGTCTGTGAGATTTTCTTCCTCTGCTTCTGAAAAAATACAGCACAATGCTTAGTGGTCTTCTTTGGATTTCAGGAGGGGCTGATATAGCTATTCCAGCCAGCTCAGACTGGGCTGCAGAGCAAGAGAAGCCTCTCCAGCTCACCCAGTGGATCTGCCCTGTATCCCTTATGTCTTCGAGGATCCAAACACCTATGACAGATCTGAATGCTGTATGAAGTCTATGGCAGGCCTTAATAGCAGAATTATAATAGAGATACTTAGAATTTTGGAGCAAAGTCATGCTCTTTTTGACTATTTTTTTTCTTCCTTTGAGAAGCAGTTCCTGGTTTTCTTTTTTTCCTTACTAGAGATTAAATTCCTGGCCATGACACCCCAGGTGTGCCCTAGGATCTGCACTGCCCATCAAGGACTGAGTGATATCTAAACCTAAGCCATAAACTTGGGTGGTTCAGTAGTCCTTTAACATAAAGTGGAAATGATGTAATTTAGTTCCTCAAGGCCAAATCAAGTTGAATAAGCAGGTGGTTCTCACTCCCACGATGCCTGATCTTGCTGCATAGCCGTTTCTCCCTTTCTCTTGCCATTGATTGCAGAAGAAGTTTCCTTAGATGAATATATTGGGAAGAAAACGAATGAGCCTGTTTACTAGTTTCTCTGCATCAGCCCTCACTGGACCCTGCCCCAATGATAGCCCTCAGAGGTGGCCCTGAAGGAAGGTGGGGAAGAGAAATCCTCCCACTAGGCAAAAATACACCAGTACATTCCATCGTTTAATTTTCCTGGAAGGAGAGATGGCCTGAGGAAATGGATCTATAGCCATTATATTTGCAGAGAATTGGATGAATTAACAGTAAAGAGTTGGTGACAGGGATGCTTGAGGAAGCAGTCAGTAGATGCACGTTTTGGATTGTGAGAATATTTGTGCCCCATGTGTATGATCGTGAGAGGTGACCCACTGCAGAAGAGGCTCCCAATGATCACGTTCAAGTAGACAAGAAGACTTAACACTCTTTTTCCTTCTTTTTCTCATTACCCCAGTGCTTGAGTGATGGGTTCATATACAAAGTAAATAACTTCTCTTGGCTCTTTGTATTATGGACATGGACCCAACTAACCATGAATGGAAAGTATTTGAAAAAAAGAAAAAGCCTGTACTGAATATGTACAGACCTTTTTCCTTGTCATTATTCCCTGAACAATACAACAACTATTTACATAGCATTTACATTGCATTAGGTATCATAAGTAATGTAGAGATAATTTAAAGTATATGGGAGGAAATGTGTAGGTTATATGCAAATACTACACCGTTTTATATCAGGGACTTGAGCATATGTGGATTTTGGTATCTGTAGGAGGTCCTGGAACCACTCCCTGACAGATACTGAGGGACGACTGTATGACCAAGAGTTATACATCATGCTTGGCTTCAACAAAATAGACTTCTTCACACCATAGCTGACATGGCAGCTGTCTATAGATGAGTGCCTAATTTGCCACAAGCATTATCCAACTCTGAATTACAGTATGCTATCATATCCCTAGGACACTAGCTAGCCACTTTGTTGATTATGCCAGACACAAGCAATACATAGGAGAAAGTAATTTATTCTTTGTAGACTAGATAATGTATTCCCACTTGCCTTCTCTGATGACCATGCTTCTGTAGCAATACTATCTGGGGACTTATTGAATGCCTAATGGTGTTAACTTTCTGTTGTCACCATAATAAATTACCATAAATTTAAGTGGCTTATAACAACACCTGTTTATTATCTCAGGGTTTCTGTGAGTCAGAAGTCTAGGCACAGCACGGCTCAGCTGGTTTCCCACTCAGTCTTCTAAGGCTGAAATCAAATTGTCTGTACGGATGTGTTCCTTTCTGGAGGTTCTAGAAGAGAATCCATTTCCAGGCTCATTCGGGTTGTTGACAGAACTCAGTTCCAGGCTCTTGTAGGACTGAGGTCCCCATTTCCTTGCTGGCTGTCAGCTGAGGTCATTCTCAGTTTCTAGAGGCTGCACACATCCCCCAGCTTGTGGCTTCCTTCAAAGCCAACAGTGGTAGTTTGAGTCCCTCTCATGCTTCAAATCTCTCTGCCTAATCTTTCCCATGTATATCTTCTGTCACTTCTCTTCTGCTTTTGAGGGCTCATGTAATTACATTAAGCCTACATAACTCAGAAAAATCTCTCTATTTTAAGGTCAGCTGGCTAATAACCTTAATTACATCTGCTAAGTTTTTTCACAAGAATGCTTGCTTGCTTGCTTAATTTCAGAGATTTGTGCTTGACTGAATAACCAGGGGACAGGAATCTTCAGGAAACACCTTTGGAATCCTGCCTACAACCACTATTTACTGTCAAGTCATCTTATACAATATATGTTTTTATACAGTACCTGTGACTGTCAATTTTATGTGTCACCTGGGCCATGGGATGCCCAGACATTTGATCAAACATTTTTCTGAATGTGTCTGTCAAGATGTTTCTGGATGAGATTAACATTTGAATCAGTGAACTTAGTAAAGCAGATTACCCTCCCCAATGTGGGTGAGCCTCATCCAATTGCTTAAAGGTCTGAATAGAACAAAAAGTCTCATGTTCCCTTGAGTAAGGGGGAATTCCTTGGCTTGACTACCTTGGAGCTAGGTCATTGACTTTTTCCTGCCTTCAGGTTTGAATTGAGTATCTGCTTTTCTTGGGTATTGAGCCATTGGCATTTGGACTGGAACTTATATAGCTCCCCTCAGCGTCCAGCTTGCTGACTCTAGATCTTGGGACTTTTCAGTCTTTGTAATAGTATGAACCAATTCCTTTCTCTCTCTCTCTCTCTCTCTCTTTCTATATATATATATATATATATATATATATATATATATATATATATATATATATATATATATATATATATATATGGCAAAGTTAATGGTAGCAAAATAGAATTAAAAGAGAATACAAATGTTTATGAACTTTTTGAGTTACCCATATACACATACACAAACACATATGAATACATATACGCACATCCTATTGGTTTTGTTTCAGTGAAGAACCCCAACTAATACAGCACCCGTTTTATAGTAAAAGAAGGCAAAGGGCTTTCACTCATTATTATATACTCCATTCACCACTTGAAGAAACAATATTCTTATGAAGGTGAATCTGTTGAAAATTCAATTAGAATATCAGCTAGGAGATAATACTTGCCAGGTTGAGCGATGTCCTACAACCATATGCTCTGAACCAGCAGTAAAAATATGTTTGTCCAAAAGTCAGAATACATGGATCTGGGAATTGGGCCGACCCCGTGGCTCACTCGGGAGAGTGTGGCGCTGGGAGCGCAGCGGTGCACCTGCTGCGGGTTCGGATCCTATATAGGGATGGCTGGTGCGCTCACTGGCTGGGTGCGGTCACAAAAAAGCACACACACACACACACAAAAGTGCACATATGATTGGTATATCTTACTATTATCCTTTAAAAAAAACCAAACGCACAATAGTTTGTTCCTATCCCCACAATTCTGGCTTAACTTGCTTGAAAGTTTTGGTATCCAAATAAGACTTCCCAGAGACACTCAAAGATCCAAATATATATCTGTACTCAGATAACAAGCATGCTTCTATGAAATATGAAATTGAGGTTTTTCTACCTGAATAGAACTATTTTACCAGAGGACATAAGAATAGTAGCATTAAATTGAAAGTAGAGAGACACTTACCCATTGAATCCATAGGCACATATGAGCGATTGCAAGGTTGGATGGGGATCAATGAGCCTGTTATTAAAAGGAACCAGCTGCTGCTATACTAGGATAGGGTGAGAAGAGTGTCTTGAACTCAGGAGATCACTTGGTTGCCTATCAGTATTGCCACATCAGATGGAAAATATTAATGGTAGCAGACTTCAGTAATCCCTATACTCAGGCCCCAAAGACTCCAATTATTTTATTAGGAATAAAAGCTGGGTTATTTCACCAGATGAATAACCCAAACCAGCTGAGCTGCTGGCTCAGAACAAAGGAACATGAAAGATAGGGTGGAGGAAGTACGTCTTGTCACCTATAGCCTTATGACTATATTTTCTATTACAGACCTGTATTTTCTATTTCTGTTTCCATCCTTGCTCTCTAAATTTATTTCTATACAAGGGTACTTCAAAAAGTTTATGGAAAGATTTATATTGTCTTTCAATTCTATATTTCCATGAACTTTTTGAAGTACCCTCATATTTTAACAATATTCTGCTATTTTGTATATGGTGTACTGGTAGCGTTTAATGTTACGACTTAGTCCACAGATTACAGAACGTCATGATGGGAGCATTATTATGACATAAATCTAAGGATAATAGCTATAGATTATTAAAAATTGATTCCCCATTGGGGAAGTGTGTCCATGTTCAATGTAGGAAAGAATTATGTTAGAAATTAGGGTTGTTGCTCCTGTTTGTACATTTATATAGAAGAGAATGTTTGCTAATTTAGGGAAGCTAAGTGGAAAAACATAATAGACACTTTTAAGCTTTGTTATTGTCCAGTATCTTTGGAATACTCTACTTCAGTCTGGGAAATTTTCCTTATTATATCAGGGAGTTATCCTCCCCAAGATAAAAACCAAAATTAATTTTCCTAGTCTTATTGTGCACCTAGAGCATAGGCACTGGTTTCACCAGTGAGGTGCTTAGGATTTTGATATGGAAGAGTAGAACTTGAGGATCGTGTGCCATACAGAATCCATTCTTTTCTGGCAATAGAAATGGCATCTGGCTTTGAGGGGAATCAGAGATGGAGATTCTGGTTTTTAGTGTTTGGTATCAGTGGTTTAAAATGCAGCGCCTGTACCTCCTACTATCACCAGAAATGTTTCCACCAGGGGCAATCCTACTATTTTGAGTGCTGTTTTTGCCTGTGAAACCTCCATGATTGACCCTGGGGCCCTCCCAGAGATTGTGAAAGCTATATACTATATTTTAACAAATTCTTCCTCTTCTTTTTCTTCTTCTTTTTTAGTTGGGGGATCTCTCTCTCTCTTTCTCATCACTTACTTTGAGGGAAGCCAGCTGCCATATGATGTCCTATGGAGAAGATCCTATTGCAGGGAAGTGAAGCTTCTGCCCACCAGTTACATGGAGGGTGAAGGAGCTGGGAACCGAATTCCCAGCCCTAATCAATCCTTCAGATGGCTGCAGTTCTGGCCAACATTCTGAGTGCAACCTCATGAGACACCCTGTACCAGAATCACCTAACTAAACTGCTTCTAAATTCCTGACCCACAGAAACTGAGATAACAAAAGCTTGTTGTTTTAAGACAATAAATTTTAGGGTAATTTATTACACAGCAACAGATAACAAATGCTAGCAGACTTAATAGAATGAGAAATTCCAGGATGATTAAGGAGCCATTGGGCAAAGCCTTGCTAGAATAGCTGGGTCCCCAGGCTCTTTGAACTTCAACATCTGTGCACATGGTATCTTATTTACTTCTTGTCCATATCTCCTTTCTGCTGTCTGGATCCCATGACAGGACCAGGGAAGCAGGATCTACAACTTGACTGTATGTGTCTGCGTCCCTAGGGAGCTCACAGGCAGAGCATCTGTGCATGCTGCACTCTAATGAGGAAGTCTACACTGACATTGGATGTGCTGGACTCTCAGGCACTATCGCCACTGCTGAAGGCCTCTGAAGCCTGCTAATATACAAGGAATTCACCCAACATTATTGAGAATAAGGGTGTTGTTTCCATGTTTCTGTGAAGCTGAGGGTATTGAGCATTTGCTCAGTCTGTGGAAGACTCAATGGCAATAGATTGCCTTGTGAACTAAGCCCTTTTCAAGAGATGGGGTTTGGGGTTATAATCAGATTTATGCCTTGAAAACATCGGGTGGTCACTCTGCCTGCATTCTTTGGTCCCCACATCCTATTCATTCCATCTTTCCCCAAATAGTCCGGAAAACAGGCTTCCTCATATATTGTTCGGGGAGGGTCACAACCTTTAGAAGTGTTATTTGCCAATTTGCCAAAGATCAGGCCTTAATTCTCTTTCTCCTTGAGTTGTGAGTAGAATTCGGCACTGATGACTGATTCACTTTCCAGTGCCACATGATTAAACTCTTCACCTTTGTTAATTTCTGAGACATTCCACTGACAAGTTCTTGTTCTACTTTCTTTGTGTTTTTTCTCTTTGACTCTTTAAGTAAAATAATTCTGATAATAGTGAGATCGATGACTAAAGGTTTGATATTTTGCGTTTGAGTAAAGAGGAGCATTTAAATACAGCTTTGTTAGTAATAGGAGAATGAGCCTTTTGATAGTCTGGCAAAACAGACTTGAGAGGCACCTGCACAGATGTGATATTAGAAGCTGATGCATAAGAGCACGGGGAAGAAAGAAAGAAAATGAGACACAGAGAGTCAGACTTAGTAGACCTTTTTATGGAGTTGAAGAAACTAGAAAAGAAGGAGTTTTATTTATGCCACATATTATAATTATAAATTAATACCCATTATTTACCAGAGCTATCAAAAGAGAATTTAAAATCAACTGATTTTAAATGCACCTCTTATTTCTTCTGACCTTTCTAACATAGATGCTAAGCTGCTAAATACTGATGAAGAAAAGAAGAGCTAGAAATATATATAATACATTTGTTGGGTAATTGGTCTCTGAAAAAATCATTTTATTCTTAATTAAGTAGTATTTTAAATGTTTTATTTAGGTTGAGTAGGACTCAGATCTCATTATTGAAAGCTAACTAGTCACTGTTTGAAGATGGAATGGTTTCTGGTAAAGTTGAAAACTTTAATTTCCTCACATAGAAAAAAGCACAAGTGATTCTTATTTCTCAGGAAAACTATCTGCTGTGAAAGCATAATTTTAACATTCCAGAAGAGAAAAAGCAGCTCTAAATCTTTCTGAAATCAAATTAAGTCAGTTGATGGTTGCATAAGGAAATGAAAAGAAGGCAAACAGAACTCGTAAAATATGTTGTTCATGAAAATGGTGTAGAAGATTTAATGGGAATGAAATTCTTGTACATATTCATTTGCTAAATTTTATGGACACAGCACAAATTTCTCTTCAGAAGAAAAATTAAGAAAAAAATCAAAACAAAGAAAAAAGTTAAAAAACTTATTTATTTTAATGCAGAAAATTAATGTGAGGAGTTAAAATTACTATAAAAGTCTATATGGTTGAAAGTTGTAGTGATACGGCAGCTGTGGTAGGCAGAATAATATCCCCCCAAATACGCCCATGCTCTAATGCCTGGAACATGTGACTATGTTACCTTACATGGCAAGAGGGACTTTGCAGATGGGATTAAAGAAACAGACCTCAAAACGGAGCGATTATCCTGGGTTGTCTGTGTATGCTCAGTCTAGTCATCAGAGTCTTTAAAAATGAAGAACCTTTCCCAGTTGGGTCAGAAAGATGAGACAGAAGGAGGAGCAGATTTGAAGCTAGGGAAGGACTTCACCCATTGCTGTGGGCTTTGAAGACAGAGGACGAGAGAGCCCTTAGCCAAGGAATGTGGTGACCTGTAGAAGCTGGAAACAGCCCTTAGCTGGCAGCCAGCAAGGAGATGGGGCCTTCAGTCACACAACTACGGGGAACTGAATTCTGCTAACAAGAATTCTGAATAAACAAGGAAATGTATCCTACCGCAGAGTCTCCAGAAAGGAACATTTGATTTTAGTCTGGTGAGACCCATGTCAGACTTCTGATCTGCAAAACTATAAAATAATAAATTTATATTGTTGTAAGCCACTAAATTTGTGGTAATTTGTTAGAGCAGCAATATAAAACTAATACAGCAGCTTTAACTGAAATATGCAAAACTATTCAATAAATGTCCTCCAGTAAATTTCCCCATCTGGGTAGGTTGTACTAAAGTGCTTTATATACTTTTTATATGGAGCTGGCTTTCAGATTCAAATTAAAAACAAAACCCAATCCAATTCCTAAAATACTTACATTGCTTTGAATTACAGTTTAACTAAGGAAGATAGAGTTGCAGCCATGCTTTCAGTTGTTATTACAGGTTATTAACAATAATAACTCAGATTGTTCCTTGAACTTTCTCATAGGTACCACAATGTATTTGTGAAAGAAAAAAATCACTCTCACAATTTCCGTAAAATGATGATCAAGATGGACACTAGGTTAGTTATACATGCAGATCTGATTGTTTACTTGGCTATGCTAAGAAGGCTGCCACGTAAAGCCACTATATATTCCCTCCCACCAAAAAATAAGAATACAGCTTAACTTGGTAATCTTTAAATGCATGCAGTATGATATTGTGGAATGAGCACGGTAGTTGGAATCAGAATACCTTGGTTGAATCTTACCTTTATCATCGACTGTGTCAGACAAGTCAACAAATCTCTCTGAATGACAGTTTTCTAATTTGTGATATTGGAATAATATCTACCTTAAAACATTTCTCTTGAAATGGGATGAAATTTCTCTACAGATCTTATGTTGTCATTATAGTGTATACTCTACAAACACTGAGTACTAATGAAATATTTGGGAACTTCCCAGCAGAAATTGGAGTGAAAAGAGAAGAGAGAAAGTTGAGTGGAGTAGGGTGGACAAGGTGGAGGTAGTAAGAATGAAAAGTAATAAAACTGACCAGAGCATCAGCAGGGATGCTGGCCGGACAGGAGGCTGAGACTAAAGTGAAAACGCCATTTTAAATCTTATCCAGACTAGCATCAATACCCTTGAGATATCTGGGACAGAAGGATCCATGGCATGAATCCTTTGGGCAGCACTGGTTTTTAGTCTCAGCTTGGGAAGCTTCTGGTAAGAAGATTCTAGACTCCAGGGTCTCTAAATTTAATATTAAGGGGAAAGAATCCAGATGTACCACCTGGTCTGGTTCTTATTGATTCTGGGGGTGGGTACAGCTGAGCATATTGGTGACAGTCATCATCAGAGGCCAGGGCCAAGGATGGCAGGAATGGGCCAGGAACTGAGCAAATGTAACTGAACCCTAGACCTTCAGGTATCAATGGTGTCATATTTATAGCCCTTACTTAAAATTCGTTCACCTGTGCCTCCACCTGAATAACGCATTACCTTCTTGTAGCTGTTTGAACCCTTTAGGTTGAAGAACAAAATCCAGTTTAAACCAAAAGGGGGATCTGGTGTGCAGAAAATGGAATGGCACACAAAACCTCAGGATGAGATAAGAGGGTCTCAGGATGTAGGTCTAACTAAAGAACTCGGGGGCATAAAGATGTGTGCTTCTGCCTCTTTTCTGGGCTTTTTACTCTACGTTTGCTTAATTCTTTTTTTTTTTTTCCTTCTCTCTGCGTACTTGATTCTATCACTTTTGTACTCTGGCAGATAAATTTGGTCTGCAATAGCTTTCAAGTTTTATATAGAATAGATTTAGTCACCCCAAGAGAGTCTGATCAGACTCTTATTACCATGTCAAAAATCTCTGGAGCAAGAACTGACAGTAGCCAAAGCTAGAACAACTTGAGTCATGAAATAAAGGATTAATAAATTATAACCCAAAGTCTAAAATAAATTTCTATGAATCCATGCTGACATAAATAAATAATTGAATAAATAAATGGTGAAGAAGAGACAAATCTCTTGTGTAGAACAAATATCAAATAATTTATGTAGATACTATGACCTTAAGGAGCTGGAACACGACTCACCCCTCCTCCAGTGTGGGCTGCACATGGTAACCTCCTTCCAAACACTACAATATGAAAAGGGGGGAAAGAATAATGTTACAGTGGAGAAACCTGACAGACACTACCTCAAGCAGGTGATCAACTTTAACATCAACAGTGATAAGTCATTTTGATAATAAGTACCCTTGATATGATGTGATGAGAATGACAATTTATCTCTGTAGACTTTCTCCCCGAAACCCACAACTCCAGTCTAATCGTGAAAAAGCTATCTGAGGAATTCCAATGGAGGAACATTTTATGAAATATCTGACCAGTACTCTTGAAAACCATCAAGGTAATTAAAAACAAGGAATGTCTTAATATAATGTATCAATATTGGTTTATTAATTGCAAAAAATGTAACATACTAATATAAGATGTCAATAGCAGGGAAAACTGAGTGTGGATGTAGGGTATATTATCTTCACAGCTTTTCTGTAAATATAAACTGCTCTAAAATAAAAATAGTTCATTTAAAAAAAATCATTGGAGAAGGAACTGATGAATTAATCTTGCTCAGATAGCGACCCTTGAATCGTTGACTGAGATTTACAATGATAAGGCCAACCTCCAGGAACATGGCAACTTGTGCAGCTATAGTCGTGTCTGTGTGTGTGTGTGTGATTATGTGTGTGTGTGCGTGTGTGTGTGTGCTGGTGAGATGCCAGTGGAGAAATCCAAGAAAACAGTTCTGGGTAGATAATTTAATAGATACTCATTAAATTTGAATTCCTGCCTTACTTCTACATCTCACACGGTTGTTTTGGAAGTGCGTGGGATTGTCTCCTGGTTTTAGAGACAGTTCTTTCATTTCTCCACTCCAACTCTCTCTCCTCCCTCACACTAGGTTGACGTACCTGGTGGTCCCGCATGACACCATTGTCAAGGGAACTGTCCAAGGTAGTGACCCCAAAGATGCCAAAATATTGCTAGAAAATAACTTGATAAAAACTTTGAAGGATGAAGATAAGAAATTAATCAGAAAGAAAAAGAAAAAGCTAAAAAGATGCATAATTTAAGAAACAAACAAAAAAGCTACCCAGAATTCCAGGAAGAGAAGATTAAAAAATGGTATAGAGAAAATTAGCAAGTAAAAAAACCTGAGGTGATTTTTCAGTGTTAAAACCTGCAATTAAAGACTGCACTTATTCCCAGCACAATGAATAAAGACACACCCCTAGGCATATCATTCATTGTGAAAAGTCAAATTATTAAGAATAAAGGGAAGGTTCTAAAATTTTTCTTGAGAAAAAAAAAATGTGACCTACAGACAAATGAGAAGTCTGGTATCACATTTTTCATCAACAATATTGAATGTTAGAAGACAGTGAATAAATAGCTTTAAAGTTCTACATAAATAATGTCAAAATATTTATAAAATGTCTCCTTCACCCTTGCAAGGGAGGTTATTTGAGGTTGGGCTGCATCCAAATGAGGAGAAAATTAAAATGGAAAAAATTTTGGCATCCTTGAAATAGTGTAGCCAATGTGTCTCTAGAACAACCACAAAGGGAAAGCCAAGAATTACTGTCATACAGCAGGCCTGGAGAGCCGCCAGTCCAAAGAGAGGCATCAGGAGAAATGGTGATTCAATAGGACACCTATTTTTTTTTTTTAAATATCAACTGGGACTAAGAAAAAGGCAAGAAAAAAAAAGTGTGATTAGAGTATTGAAAACCAGGCTGTTAAAAAATATCACAATAATTAATCTATACTGCTCAGGTCTGTAGGTAACCATGTTTACATTCTTAATACTCTTAGTGACTTTCAACTTTTACATCAACCTACACATAAAGCATGGAAGAATTAATCATCTGTCAATACCATTAACATTAATGTTGTAAAAGTTACTATGTGGATGATAGAAGTTAGAGGAGAAAAGAGCATAATGACGGTGAAATGAAAACTATGGTTATTACCATCATCTTCAAAAGAGAGAAGAAAAATTATGGATGCAGCATGTTTGGGCCTCTATCCCACAAACTTTCACCATTTTCCTGTTGATGAGGGGGCAGTAAGAGATTATTAAAAAAACATTGTGAGACTACCAAGGCTGGTGGTTGAGGGTTGGTTTCTAGAGCTTAAATTACAGACTCATATAAGGAAGATGACTGCCTCAGATCCACAAGATTTCAGGAAGAGCTTACTTGTTCTGTTTACATTATTTGACCAAACCAATTTCAGTTGCTGTGAGTGTTTCCTAAGAAGTTGGAAATAAACCCTGCATCCTGTCACCCATCCTGAGTGCAAGGAAAATCATTGTTGAGAAATCCAAGGTATAACTTGCAATGGAGATGAAGGCTGAGATAAAAAGGATCTGAGGCCTCACTTAATGGATTTTAAAGATTGCTGATGCCCTCAAGTAACTAAGACAGATGATGCATTTACCTGGAATTTAGTAGCAACCAAACTGTCACACTGTCTTTGGGTCCAAAACAACAAAGAGAAGGAATGACTTTTGGATGGAGGACATAGTTTAAGGAGCAAAAATGGATCTAGGGGAGTAAATACACTGACTTCACTCTCCTGCTTTCATCAACTCTTCTGCTGGGGTTTCCCATTGGTAGGAGCCAACTGGGAGACAGGAGGCATGGAATCTTGGTATAGGTCACTTCCTGGTGCACAGAGAAGGGCAGAACATGGATTCATAAAGGGAAAGTAGACTTTTTTATATACTTGAAACTAGCTACCATGTATCTGTTGTATTTCTTTGCTGTTGCAAAAACAAACAAACAACAACAACAACAAACCCCACAAAAACAAAACAGATTCCAACTTGAGCAAGAAAAAGGGATTTCCTGGGAGGATATTGATTGCTCTTTAGGATCAATCTTAAGAAAGAGTTGAGTGTTTGGGATGTAAAAATGGTCCCAGTATCAGAAACTCAGAGTCAATCTCTCTGAAAAAATGCTGTTAGAAGAATCAACTTCAACCATGCTTTATCTATGTGATTCTCTACTGAAAACTCAAACTGCTGAGGGAGAGAGTCTCAGTGCCACCCTAGTGATCAAGTGGGCAGGGTTCTGGAATTATCATCCTAGCAGACCCATGAGGAACAGGGCAGAGGAAGTTCCATGAAAGAAGGCATGAGTACGCAGGCACATGATCACAGTATCTATCCCTGCATCTCACTCCTTGTCTCCCTGGCACGCTTACATTTGTGTGTGCTCACACACAAGCGCATACTCTTGCTATTCTTCCCCCCTCATTTCTTTTATTTTTTCTTTTAATTTATCAATATACAATGTAGTTGATTTTCATGTCCCTTTACCAATCCCTCTCATTTCTGAATGATTGTTAAGATGGTTATTGAATTTTGAAAATTCTAATTGTTTATTGTATCATACCATTTAGTTTTGTCAATGAAAGTTTGATACTTGCTTATTTATTTTCCTTTGTAGATCACCTAGTTTGTTTTTATCTGGAAGCTATTCAAATTTCTTCTTAGCCTTAGAAAGCATAAATTTTTCTAGGGCATTTCTACAAATAGGTTTTATGTCTTCCAAATAATCTGTCTTGCTTTCAGTGAGTTCTTTTTATCTGAACTCTAGTTTTTCATTAGTTCCAGAATATTTAATCTTATTATTATTATTATTATTATTGACTATTCTTCTCTTCAGTCTGTTCTTTTTCTATTTTGCAAATTGGCATCCTGCATCTATCCTCCATGCCTTCTATCTTCTAAAGTATAATTTAAGGCTCCCAGCCAAGATGGCAGAATAGACAGTTCCCAACATCACTCAGTCCCACAAATCAGCCAATTTACAACTACAAAAAAGCAACGATAGCCAAGCTGGGGCTGCTAGAGCTCAGAGGGAGAGGAAGAGACACCTATGCAGTACATGAAGGTGGAAGAAGCCATGATGAGAGAAAAGAAAAACCGCTCTGACCGTTTCAAGCCCTGGCTGCCTCCAGACTGGAGCTGCTGAGTGCACTGAGCAGGAGCTGGCAAGAGCCACAGCTATGCCCTTTTGATGAAGTTGGTTGGAGGCAGCAAGGGAGAAGAGGGTCTTGGTGGCCCCCAGGCCAGCGGGACCACTAATAGGATTCCTGTGGACTCAAATAGGAGTGAGGAAACACAACAACTGAAAAAAAGAAACCACTCAGAGGCTGGTGAGTCATTGCAAGAGACCGGCACACGCGTCCCATGGGAAGTGTTTGCAGCATGGGAGGTGGGGGAGACAGGCCCACCAGGAGAACACTGGGGCACAGCAAGGACAGCTGATCAGTGTAGGACTCCTCAGAGGAGACTGGTCAGGAAAATAAAATTGCATGGCATGCAGTTTGATGAAAAGACTCATGCCCAGACCAGAGTTTCTACACAACCCAGGTACACCAGATCTCTTGAGAGCTGGAAGTACCCGTCAAGTTAACCATTAAAACCTGAGCTGCACAGAAAGCCTTCCCCAGGGAATCAGCAGCAAAGCAGCAATTTAGCTCAACCACAGAGCTCAAGTATTGGTCCCCACAGGAACTTCCCCCATTTTAGAAGTAAGTAAAGGACAACAAATTAGTTCCCATGCAGAGTTTAAGTAGTGGGAACAGCAAATAATACAACACAGAACTGAAAGAAAAAGTACCCGCAACCAGAAAAAAGTTTCATATTAACGAGTAAAGGTCTCATTTCACCAAAGAACACCTATAACACCTAGAAGGACTGGAAGTACCCTGGGCTCCCAAGCCAGAAAGTGGGGAGGGCCAGGGGCCTCAGCAATGCCCCCAGCACCTACAACCAATCCTGAGGGTGGGGGAAGAGGGCCTTGGCCACACTCTACCAACACCCACAGCCAGCCCAGTGACAACCACCAAGCCACTGCAGGAAGCACTCCAGGCTTTCCCAAGCAAGGGCAGTGGGGGTCCTGGGCCTCGGCCACCCCCCCGACACACACAGCCAGCTCAGTAGTGACTACCAAGCCACCACAGGTAGTGCTCTGGGTTCTCCTAAACAAGGCAGTGGCGGGCCTTGGGTCTCGGCCTCACCCCCCTTACCCCCACAGCCAACCCAACAGTGACCACTGAGTTGCTGCAGGAAGTGCCCTGGGCTCTCCCAATCTGAGGCAGTCGGGGGCCTCAGGCCTTGGCCACACCCCCCTGATACCCACAGCCAGCCCAGCGGTAACCACTGAGCCACTGCAGGAAGTAACCTGGGCTCTCCTGAGCAGGGGTGATGGGGGGCCAAGGGCCTCAGCCATGTCCCCCCACATGTGTAACCAGCCCAGTGATGACCACCAAGCCACTGCAAGAAGGGCTCCAGGTTATTCCTGAGATGGGATGGTAGGGGCTGTGAGCTTTTGCCACACCCCACTGACATCTGCACCCAGCCTGGCAATGACTAAACCACCACTGGAAGTCCCCCGGTCTTCTCTGTGGGAATGAGGGGGGTGCCACAGGCCTCAATCCCACCCCTCCTCCTTCCTCCTTCTTCCATCCCATTTTCTTCCCCGTTCCCCTCTTCCCCTCCCTCCCAACTGCTCTGCAACAACATCCTAGAATGTAAAATTAATATTAATAAAATTACACTTTCTTTAAAAAAAAAAGTGCAAATAAATAAATGCTGGGAAGTTAGAACAGTCAGTTCTCCATATCTGTGGGTCCTGCATTTGTGGATTCAACCAACTGTGTATCAAAAACATTCAGAAATAAAAAATTCCACAAAGTTCCCCCCCCATAAAAAAAAAAATATATATATATATAATTTATATTTTAAAATATTTTCATATTGCTTTTTTGGAGAGTAAATTTAATTAATTCTTAAAATCTCTATTTAGTAGTATCTATTCTGATGTTTCATCACTCTTGACATTTTTATTTTAGTACTGAAGTTTTATGTTTTCATACAATATTAATAATTTTCAGAGTTTTAAAAAAGACAGTGTGCATATTTATTCCACTGAAATTTCACTGAATATTAGAAATTTCTTTTCAGTTTCTTGAACTTATTCTCTGTCAGTGAGAGTCATTTTCTAAGCCGCCTCTTTTGAGCTCTGATTCTTTCTTCTTATAGGCTTTGTAAAATTTTTAATTATCTTCTAATTAGTATAAATAAATGTCTTGACTGATCAGTGTTAAAAACTGGTATTTTATTTTTGGCAGAAAATCTTTCTTAGTAATTATTTTAAAGAGTATAATCTTACCTGGAGATAGCATCAAATAAAAAAAAAAAAAAAGAGTACATCCTGATTATGAATACAAAGAAAGCAATATTTTAGTAGACAATTACACACACACTTCACATTATAAAAATACAGTCATTATTTGAAATGGTTTAAGATATAGAAAAAAATAAGGCATTTGTCCGACCAATGCTGTTTTCTTTTTTTGGCATTTTTTAAATGAAAATAAAAGTCCAAGTACAGACTGTCACTTAGAAAATAAAAATCATAACTAAAGCCTGTAAGACTGTTGGAATGTAATATTGAATAAGAATTAGACAATCTTTATTTTAAATATTCAGACCTAAATTTTTAAAATCATTTATTGCATAAATTGAAGCTTGTGTTAGGTAATAGACAGAAGTAACAAAGTATTAAAAAACTTCAAAAAACAACTTTAGGAGAAGAGATGTGGTTCTAGAGTGCAGATTTACTGAAACTTGAGAACACTAGCATTTTATGAAGAATGAATTCTATGGTCCACAAGCAGTTTGTGTAACACAAGATGTGGCTTCAGGTACTTTTGTCACTTACTGTTTATTTGCTCTTAGGAGAGTCATGTACACACTCTAAATCTCATGTTTTAAAATATCTAAAATGATACCAGTCAAATTCTCAAATACATACAAAATCCAGGCAGCATCCTTAAATGAATAAAACGTGGTGAAAACCAGCACAGCGTGGTGCGGACAGTGGTAAAGAGGAGCGCGGAGGTCCAGCAGCTACCTGGCTCCAGCCCATCATCACTACATGGCAACAGCAGCCTAGTGTTGCCAGGTCTTTAAATATTGATGTGCAAACTCCACATTTAAAAATGTGGTGGATAATTCCAAATGTTTACAAAGGTTGTGTGTGCTAAACAATGCATCTCTTCAAACCAGACCTACCCTATGGATATGCAGTTGCTTGTAAACCCTGAATTAGCTGATTTTTGACCAATCTTCAAATAGTGACATTTTGTAATTTTAGAGGAAGAGATAACAATTAAGAGTGTTAAGTCAGGGCCATCTACGAACAACTTTGGTATATTGTTGCTGCCTGAATAACATATTGTGGTATTTTAGTGCAGAGTAGAAGTTAGTCATCTTCCATTCTTGAATTATTCTTAAGGTATATCAAATATTTTCAGTTTTTGAGAAAGAAAAAGGGCTTTGAGGATGCTAGTCTATACATGAGAAAGCTTTTAGGAGACCTGTAAGTAGAGCTTTTATGAAACGTTAATGCACATATGTGGTGAATGTCTGGGGAGCACCAGTATAAATCCCAGTGGGGTAGTAACTCCGAACTAGATTTATGGGAGTCAACTCCATCACCAAGCGTATTACTAAAATGATGGTAAAAGCCTATGTATGAGTCCAGTTATCAGTCACATGACCCAATCTAGGGAAGAGTTAAAAGCTTATATGGATCTCATGGAAGCCTGCCAATACTTGTCTCCATAATACGTGGTAAAACTGACAGTAAACTACTCCTGGGAGTTTGGCATTAAATTAGAGAGGCAGCCGCTCTCCTTTCTGCTGTTTTCAGCTATCCAGGCATGGCTTTCTAATACACTGCTAATTTAGAAGCCAGAAGATGAAAGTTCTAATTTAATACCTCATCTTTTCTATCTCTGCTGGAACATAGTTAAAAGCTATGGAAATATGAGGGTACTTCAAAAAGTTCATGGAAAAACAGAATGAAAAGATATGATCTTTCCACGACCTTTTAAAAGTACCCTTGAATTAATGTGTGATATGTCCCCATTCACTGTGCTACAACTTTCTTAGGATACATATCACACAGGTACAGACTGAAGACGGTCTGACTTAAGAAAGATTATCTCATTCTCTCTCGAAAACATGTAAGATTTTTGATCTTAAGAACAATGATCTCGTTCTTTCTAGAAAATATATATACAAGAACTTGTACTTTAGTCAGAGATCATTTTTGTTCTTAAAACTCAGAAAGTTAGCCAGTCTAGCTTGCTTTAAATAAGGAGAAAACTTTATTGTTCAAATAGCAATCACCAGGATTATTTTTGCACGGAAGTGTTTTTATTTAGAAAAATAATTATCTTTTTAGTAGAAGGGGCAGAACTTGGTGTGACCAGGACAACAGGAGCAGAGAACGGGAGGGACAGAAGTGGGGAGAGGGAGAGAGAGTAGGGCAGAAGACCAAAGGGGCATAATGTGAATCCTGCTTGAAACCTCCCCAAATCTTTAATAAAGTCTAATGAACTCACAAATTATTTTTTCAGATTTAAATTTTAATGTTTTAAAATTGTGGTAAAACAGACATAGGATAAAATTTAAAATTTAAATTATTCTAAACATTTTTAAGTGTACAGTTCAGTGGCATTTTAAGTACATTCACATTGTTGTGCCACCGTCACCACCATTCATTTCCAGAATTTTTCATCTTCCCAAACTGAAACTCCATACTTGTTAAAGAATAATTCCCCATGTCCTGCCCCGCTCCCAGCCCTCGTCAACCACCACTCTAGTTTCTGTCCCTATGAATTTGATAACTCTAGGTACCTCATGTAAGTGGAATCATACAACATTCGTCCTTTGGTGATGAATTCTTATTGAGATTATTGTGTGTCGTGGAAATCAATGAAAGGGCTGAAGTTCACATGAGGGGCATGCGATTGGGTCAGAGGATGCTGAAGAAAGCACAGGAGACTGGAGGCAGAAGGGATTCCAGGAACATAAGACAGAGGCTTCCACCCACTTCAGACTGACAGCGTCTCATCGCAGCTCTTTGCTTTCTACCCTGGAGCCCCTCTGATGCTGTGATTGCCCCAGAGGGCTCGCTTGCTCCATGTGCGCTGGCTCATGAGTGTAAGCAGGTCAACCTCCCTGGGAGTTAACACCCTCTCCAACGGTGACAAGTGAGAGCTGATGCACAGGTGCTGCTGCTTTTCATCCTTCCAGCAGGTGATTCTGGCAGGTGTTCTGTGCACTTCTCTGGAAGTCAAAGCAGAACAGAATCCATTGTGTCAACAGTGGCAATCTCAGAAACATAATTTTAGATTGCCTTTTCCTTCTTTGTCTCAATCTTCTCTTCCCTTCACTCCCGCTCACTGGGTTCACTTCCTTACACTTGCTCACAGATCTTGTCACAGGCTCTGCTTTTCAGGGAAGTCTCTCTGAGACAGCCTGCTTTGTGTCAGGTGTTTATCCATTTGTTATGGGTTGAATCGTGTTCCTCAAAAAGATATGTTGAAGCCCTAATGTACAGTCCCTCAGAATGTGCTCTTATTAGGAAATAGAGCTGCTGCAGATGTAAGTAGTAAAGATGAGATCATATTATAGTAGGATAATTAATTTTTTCTGACTGGTGTCCTTATAAGAAGAGACACAGAGACACAGACACACGAGGGCGAATGCCCTGTGGTGATAGAGACAGAGATTGAAGTGCTACATCTGTAAGCCAAGAAGCACCAAGGATTGCTAGCAACCCCCAGAATCTAGGACGAGGCGAGAACGGATTCTCTCTTGCAGGCTTCAGAGGGAGCGTGGCCATCCTGACACTTTGATTTCAGACTTCAAGTCTCCAGAACTGTGGGGTAATAGATTTCTGCTGTTTTAAGCCACCTAATTTGTGGTTCTTTGTTACTGTAGCTCTAAGAAACTTAGGTTCTGTTGCCCGATGGTGAACACATGTGACTTACTGTCCTCTTATCAGGGGCAAGAGTATCAGAGAAGTGAATGTGGCATGTTCTTTAACAAGAGGGGATCGGGCTAGAGTGGAAACCACGGGCATCTATAACATAAATGGAAATGTTTTTTAAGGGAGTAGCATAATAATGATTACTGAAAAAAATAAAATGGAGATTTGATTTAAAGTCTATAAAAATAACAGTGAATTTTGTATCCTGCTACCTTACTGAATTAATTTATTAGTTCTAACAGTTTTTTTGGTGTGTGCGTATGTGTGCAGTCTTTAGGGCTTTCTACGTATAGGATCACGTCATCTGCAAACAGGGATAAATTTACTTCTTTTTTAATTTAAATGACTTTTATTTCTTTTTTCTCTGTCTTATTGCTCTTGCTAGTACTTCTAGTACTCTGATAAATAGAGGGGCATCTTTGCCTTGTACCAGATCTTAGAGGAAAAGCTTTATGTTTTTCCTGTTGATTATGATGTTAACTGTGGGGTTTTCATAAATAGCCATTATTATGTTAAGGAACTATTGTGTTGAGATTTTTATCAAAAGGATAGTGAACTTTATCAAGGGCTTTTTCTGCATCTATTGGGATGATCATGTGGTTTTTAACTTTCGTTTTGTTAACATGGTATATCATGTTGATTGGTTTGTGTATGTTAAACCAACTTTGCATCCCAGAGATAAATCTCACTTGGTTATGGCATATAGTCCTTTTGATGTGTTGTTGAATTTGGTTTGTGGTATTTTATTGAGGATTTTTGCATCTATGTTTATTAGAGATATTGGCTTATAGGTTTCTTTTTTTGTGATGTCTTTGTCTGGCTTTGGTATCTAGGTAATACCAGACTCATAAAATGCATTTGGAAATATTCCTTCTACTTCTGTTTTTTGGAAGAGTTTAAGAAGAATCGGTATTGATTCTTCCTTGAATGTTTAGTAGAATTCAGCTGTGAAGCCATCTGGTCCTGTATGATAGTATCAAAAGAATAAAACACTTAGGAATAAATTTAACCAAGGAAGTGAAAGATCTGTACACTGAAAACAATAAAGCATTAGTGATGGAAACTGAAGAAGACACAAATAAATTGAAAGATATTAGAAAATTTAATATTGTTAAAATGTTCATATTACCCAAAGCAACATAAAATTCAATGCAATCCCTATAAAAATTCCAATAGCTACTGGCATAAAAGTAGACAAATAGACCAGTGGAACAGAATAGAGAGCCCAGAAATAAACCCATGTGCTTTCAGCCAACTGATTTTTGACAAAGGTGTCAAGAATATACAGTGGGGAAAGGACAGCCTTTTCAATAAATGGTGTTGGGAAAACTGGATATCAACATGCAGAAGATTAAAACTAGACCCCTTTGTCTCACCATGTATGAAAATCAACTCAAAATGGATTAAAGACCTAAATTTCAGACTCAAAACTGACACTACTAGAAGAAAACAGAGGAAATGCTACACGAAATGGGAGTGGGATGTGCTGTTTTGAACGAGACTACAAAGACACAGATCACTACAGCAAAAATAGACAAATGGGACATTAAAAAGCCTGTGTACAGCCAGAGACACTATCAACGAAGTGAAGAGACAACCTACAGAATGGACAAAAGTATTTGCAAACTACGAATCAGACAAGGGGCTAATATCCAGAATATATAAGGAACTCAAAACACTCAACAGCTAAAAAAACAAATAACCCAACTTAAAAATGGACAAAGGACCTTAACATTTCTCAGAAGAAGACATACAGTGGCCAAAAAGCACATGAAAAAATGCTCAATATCACTAATCCTCAGGGAAATGCAAATTAAAACCACAATGAGATATCATCTCACCCCAGTTAAAATGTCTATTGTCAAAACAGAAAATAGAAAACACTGGAGAGGATGCAGAGAAAAGAGAACACTTCTGCATTGTTGGTGGAAATGTAAATTGGTACAGTCACTGTGGAACACAGTATGGAGGTTTCCCAGAGAACTAAAAATAGATCTCCCTTATGACCCAGCTATCTCACTTGTATTAGTCCATTTCTGTTGCTTATAACAAAATACATGGAACTGGGTAATTTGAAAGAAAATGAAATTTACTTCTTACAGTTTCGGATGCTGGGAAGTCCAAAGTCTGGGGAACACTTATGGTGAGGGCCTTCTTTGGTGGTGGCTTTACAGCAATGCAGGGTCTCACATGGTAGAAAATGGTACAGCAGAGAGAAAAAAAACCCTTCATGTGCTTTCCTTTTAAAGCCCTCAGAACCACTCCCCTGACCACCATTATTAATACATTCATTATGGTATGGTCCTACAATCTCATCATGTCTTCCAGGCCCTGCCTTTCAATTACTGTAATAGGATTTCCCACCCTCAACAGTTACAGTGGGGGATTAAGCCTCAATGAGGTTGCAGGGACATCTAATCTACAGCATCACTACTGGGTATATACCCAATGGCAATGAAATCCATGTATCAAAAAGACATGCACTCCCATTTTCACTGCAACACTATTTACAATAACCAAGAGATGGAGTCAACCTAAATGCCCATCAATGGATGAATGGATAAAAAACTGTGGTGTATATGTATATACAATGGAATACTATCCAGCTATAAAAATAGATGATATCCTATCATTTGGAGCAACATGGATGGAACTGGAAACCATGTCAAATGAAGCAAGTCAAGCACAGAAAGACAAATACCGTATGATGTCACTCATCTGTGAAATCTAAAAAAAAAGTGGTTTTCATAAAAGTAGAGAATAGAATAATGTTTATCAGAGGTCAGGATGGGGAGGAGAAGTGGTGGACTAACATACAAAACTATGCTACCTACCCTAAGTGAATCATTGTGTAGTGTGTGCATATATTGAAACAACACACTGTACTCCAAAAATGAAAGGCCTAAACATAAGTCTTGAAACCATAGAAGTCCTATAGGGAAACACAGGGAAAAAGCTCATTGATATGGGCTTTGGCAATGAATTTTTGAATATCACATGAAAAACCACCCAACGAAAGCAAAAATAGACATGAGGGACTACATCAAACTAAAAAACTTTTGCACAACAAAGGAAATAATCAAAAAATGGCAGCCTACTAATTGGGAAAAATATTTGCAAATTATATGTCTGATAAGGGGGTTAATATCCAAAATATATAAGAAACTCACACAATTCAATGACAAAAAACCCAAATAACCAAATTAAAAAATAGGCAAAGGGCCTGAATAGACATTTTTCCAAAAAAGACATAAAAATTGTCCAACAAGTATATGAAAAGGTGCTCAAAATCATTATTAAGGAAATACAAATCAAAATCACAATGAGATATCACCTCACACCTGTTAGGATGGCTATTATCAGAAAGACAAGAGATAGGAAGTGTTGGAGGGGATGTGGAGAAAAGGGAACTCTTGTACACCATTGGTGGAAATGTAAATTGGGATAACCACTATGGAAAATAGTATGGAGGTTCTTTGAAAAACTAAAAATGGAACTGCCATAGGACCCAGCAATCTTATCTGCTGGGTATATACCCAAGAGGAATAAGATCAGCATTTCATAGAGATATCTGCATTCCCATGTTCATTGCCACATTATTCACAATAACCAAGATAGGGAATTAACGTTAAGTGTCCATTCACAGATGAATGGATAAATTGTGACATACACACGTATGTATATATGAGTATAATTTAACCTTAAAAAAGAAAGAGAGACTTCTATTTGTGACAACATGGATGGAAGTGGAGGGCATTATGCTAAGTGAAATAAGCCAGACACAGGAAAAAAAAAAATACTGCATGATCTCATTTATACGTGGAATCTAAGAAAAAGAAGTCAAATACTTAGAAGCAGGACATAGAATGGAAGTTAGCAGGGGCAGAAAAGAGGAGGAAATGGGACCAGTAGGTCAAAGGATACAAACTTGCCGTTATATAGGATGAAAATATCTAGAGATCTAATTACAGTATGAGGACTGTAGTTAATATTGCATTGTAAAATGAAAATTTGCTGAGAGTAGATTTTAGATGCTCTTATAAAACACACACACACACACACGTACACACACAAAGGTAACTTTGGAAGGTGACATGTTAATTTGCTTGACTGCAGTAATCATTTCACCATGTATATGTTTATCAAAACATAAAGTTGTGCATTTAAAATATATATAATAATAATTTTAAAAAAACAGCAGTACAAAATTCTCTCTAGTACTGCACTAGCAATATTGCTATGTTTACCCCACTCTTTCTTTTGTTTTCTTTCTGGACACACAGTGGGACTATGTTTACCAGGCTCCTCTCTAGTTAGATGTAGTTATATGACAAAATTTTGGCCAGAAATTGATTTAACTCAATGTAAGCATATTTCTAATGTGAAGAACATAAGCCAATATTGGTAAGAAGAAATATGATGCAAAAAATCAATCTAATATCTTTAAGTTAATAGTAGCTAGAGGTTTCTCAATCAGTGCAAAGTCTCAGATCTCTTAAGGCATTTAGCTACCTTCTTATATGCAAGCCAACTAACCCTGTATGAACCTTAGGATCAGACAAAGGCAAGCCTGTGGGGCTCATTGACATTACCAGGTCTATGGAAAATGATGAGGCCTTCCACATGCAGAAAGATGGTTAAAGTAGACATTGCTGTATCTTTCAATAGAGTCAAACTATTGTTTACTGTTTCTCCAAGGTTCCTTGGATAAAGCACTGTTCTGTCCTTTTGAAATTTCTTTACCATAAAATCATAAGCTGTGGACACAGCAGCACAAGCAGTAAATACCTGCTGAATAAGTGGATAAGACACTGTTCTAGGTACCAAATTATACAGAGACACATTGCCCTTGAGAAGTTCATGATCTTATAAACTCTGCCTGCTGTGTGTGGAGAAAAATTAGAGAAAACCATAAATGTGAGGGGAACAAATAGGTATTTATCACAATAGTAAAAGAGAGACTTTGACTAGGATGGTGGCAGTGGAAATGGAGAAAATTAGTAGGTTTGAGAAATATTTAGAAGATAAAATCCATGAGGATCAATGATGGGTTGACATATCTGGAGGAAGGTGTTAAAGGTGACCCCTAGGATTGGAGTTTGCTTCGGATGGGTGGAAGGTGGGACCTTTTGCTATGATGTGGAGCACTAGAATGTGTTGTGTTTGGTTTGGGACTTGTTGAACTTGAGGTATATTTTGGTTGGTACTTATATAGGCAGCTGCAGCTCAGAAAAGGTGGTCTGAATTGTAGATAGAAATGTAGGGCATTCAACTGCATGGTAATTGAGGCCACTCACAGGTGTGAGTTAACTTTACTATGCTGAGAGTGTAGAGTGAGAAAATAAGGCACCTTAGGGATGATATTGCCAGGTTTCCACAGTGATTGAGAAGAGAATGATCCTACACCCAATTCCCAGCTTGAACGAGTTCATAGATCTGGGGCCCCTTGCATGAATGGGGGGAGGCTGGGTCCCACTGAGAAAGGACCTTGTTACACAGCAAACAATGTAAACGACAAATATACCTCATAGCCTTCCTGAGATAGACCCGTGACTACTCACCAGGATGACCGTGCACTGAGGAAGAATAAATAATTATAATTTTCAAGGACTTCTGGACACTGACTCTGAACTAAAAAACTACTAATTCATGGAGATCCTAAATGTCATTATGGGCCACCAATCAGAGTTGGAGTTTACTAAGAGCAGGTGATCAATGGGGTTTTGACTTGTTTCCATTGAACAGTGGGACCAGTGGGTCTCTGAATTCACCTGGTGGTTATTCCTCAGTTCTAGAACACATAACTTTCATGGACAAAATCAGAAAATGGCAGAGTTCCCACATAGGTTTTCTGACCTGTGGTAAAGAAAGCCCAGTTTAGGTCCTTTGAGCTGCCTCTATCTACCAAACTATTATACCAAAAATAATACCATATTCCTGGAGGGACTACAAAGACTAATGCCCTTATAAAGTCTTGGAAGATGCAGGGATGGTGATTCTCACTATATCCATTCAACTTCCTATTTGGCCTGTGCAGGAGACAGATGGATCTTGGAGAGTGACAGTGAGTACCCCAAACTTAATCAGGTGGTATTTCAATTGCAGCTGCTGTCCAGATATGATAAATTGCTGAAACAAAACAACCCCCATCCTCACACCTGGCATGCAGTTATGAATAAGGCAGTTGATAATTTCTCTAGACCTATCACTAAAAACTATCAGAACCAGTTGCTTTCTACTAACAAAATTTGGTACCTACCAAAATATATCTCAAATTCAACAAGTCCCAAGCCAAACACAACCCATTCTGGTGTTCCACATCATAGCAATGCACCATCATTGTCCTTTTTCAGGTCTATTTCAGCTCCCCAGCCTTATGTCATAATCTAGATTGCAGGGACCTTGATCACCTCTCCATGTTACTGGGCATTACATTGAATCATTGCATTGATGATAGCATGGTGATTGGATAAGATTATCAGGAGTAATAATGACTTTAGACACCTTGTTGAGACACATGCATGCCAGAGAGTGGGAAACAAACCCCACAAAATTCAGTGATCTATATTTCACCATAGTGAAATTTCTAGAGATCTAGTGTCTAGGGTATCTCCAAATGTCTTTTCTAGGCTGAGGGTGAAGTTTCTGTATTTTACCTGTTCTACCATGAAGAAAGAGGTGCAATGCCTAGTAAGCATCTTTGGACTTTAGATGCAACATATACCTTATTCAGGGGTGCATTCTGACCCATTTACCAGATAACTTGAAAAGCTCCCAGTATTGAAAGGTGACAAGAATAAGAGAAAACCCTATAACAAGTTCAGACTGCTATGCAAACTGTTCTGCCCCTTGGGCAAATCTAGGAATTATGAGTGTTTGAAGTGTCAGTATAGGAGTGCTATATGTAGTTTTTGGTAGGACTGTATCAGTAAATTATAGCACACCAACCTTTAGGATTTCAAAACAAAGCTATTTTATTCTCTGCAGATAACAGTTCTTTTGAGAAATGGCTTGACCATGGGGTCATCAAATTGCCACAGACTCATAAATTGGGACACCTATTTCATGATGGGAATCATTGGTTCCATAGTAACTTAGTGGCCCATAGTTACACGATTTCTCAAAAAAAGGGTCACAAGTTGGGTGTGTATGGCAGCACTTCATAATCAGACAGAAGCTGTATGTATTGAGATTTAACTTCAGCAGATGCTGAAGGCATAAATAAGTTGCATATACAAGTGGCTCAGATGGCCATGGTTCACTCTCCACCTACATTGCCTCCTCCCTCTTGAACTGCATCAATGATCTAAGGGGAGTTTTCTCATTACCAATTAACTGAGGAAGACAGTTCTTTATGTAATGCTGACACCACCCAAATGTAGATGGCTGTGGCATTACAGCCTCACTCTAGGGTGACCCTGAATATCAGTGGAGAAGTAAAGTCTTCCCAGTTAGTAGAACTTCAAGCAGTTTTGTAGACCTTGTTGGTCATTTTTCCTAGAAGGAGAGATAGCTGGAGACATAGATCTACATTATTTCATGGGCAGTGACTAACTTGTCTTGATGGGGTTAGGGACTTGGAAAAAACATGATTGGAAAATCAGTGACACAGAGGTTAGGACAAAAAGTAAATTAACCTGGTGGCTTGGTTACATAGGACAATTTATATCATGAAAAAGGTAGTGTTTGTCTTTACTGGAACAGACCTTTACAATTGTGAGGAAAGTAGAATAGTTTAGTCAGGCCCCCTTGCCTCAGCTCCAGTTGGGGTTGGTGCAGCATATTCCTTGTAAACAAGTTTTGTGGGGGTAGAGTTGGTGTGCATGCACACTCATGAGTCTTTTTAGTTTGTTGCTATTCTTGTGTGTTCTTCAGTTTGTGGAGCAGCAGCCCTGAACTGCTGGTCAGCAGAGAGCTGGTGTCTAAAAATAGAGCATGTTTACTTTGCTGGCAGCTGTTCAGTTTTTCTTTGGACTTTGTCCAGAGCAGTTGTTTCAGTTCCTCTTTGGACTGCCTAACTCTTAGATGTGTGCTAAATAAAGACTATTCTTTCTTCAAACAAGGCTCCAAGGACATTTTTGCCAGTTACCTAGCTTCTAGACCTGTGTATGAAGGGTTTGTGACCCAGTCTGGACAATGGGCTTGAGGGGTCTGTGAGCTCCAGACCCTAACCCTAGCTCTACAACAATGAACACAGATTTACCCTTTCTTCCTGCAGAACTGCCAAAACTACCATCCACTAACTAATCAAATACCTTGTCGATAGTCCTGGCATTACATACAACATTGCTTCTGAGCAAGGAAATTATTTTACAGCTAATGAAGTATAGTGGTGGGCTCACACTCATGGAATTCACTGTTTTTACCATATTCCTCTTATCCTGAAATAGCTGCCTAATAGAATTGTAAAACGGCTTTTTGAATCTCTGTTTTGGTGCTACTTGGGTGGCAACAGCTTGTGGTTCTATAACTTTCTCTAGGATACAGTAATATCAAATCAGTGACTAATGTATGGTGGTGTGCTTCCAATAGCCAATATTCACCATTTTGGAAATTGAAGGGTGGAAGGAGGAGTGAATCCTTTCGCTATTAATCACTCACAAGAAAAACTTTTGTTTCTCTTTCCCACAATTTTGGGTTTTGCTGGTTGTGAAGTTTTAGTTCCCAAGGGAGGACTGTTTCCACCAGAGAATACAGCAAAGGTTCCATGAAATTGGAAGATGAGCCCACCACTTGTCCACTTTGGAGTCTTCAGGATGGTAAATCGACAGACAAAGAAGGGGATCCCTCTACGGAATGGGGTACAGTAAAGGCAAAGAAGGGGGTCTCTTTACTGAATGAGGGTACTACAAAGAGGAAATTGCTTTGTTTCTACCTAATGCGGGTAAGGAGGAGTATTTCTGGAGTGGAGGAGATCCACTGAGGTGCCACTCATTACCCATGTCCTCTGATTAAAGTCAGTGGGAAACTACCATCCAAAACAGACAGGATGCCAATTGATCCAGACCCTTCGGGAATGAAAGTTTGGGTCACCTTTCCAGGCAAGGAACCATGACCGGCTGAGGATGTAAATATCAACACTTCTGCAGGTTTTCTATGGCTTGTGAAAACAGATCTGATAGAGAAGAATAGAATTCTTTTTACAAATTGCAGATGTTGGATACTTGGTGGCTTTCCCTGTCTCAAGCACTAAAAATAATTTAATTTTTCCATTGGAAGAAAAAAGGAGCAAGAAGGTGAATGTGTTCATCATTCAATGAAAGGAAAGAATAAAACATGATACACAGAGCTGCCATAACTGATTATAGTAACACAATTTTTAAAAAGAAATAAATTCAGAAGAATTTTCTCTCTTCCCAGTAGAGCTTCCTTGGAGACATTGTCCAAAACAAATAAAATAATTTAAATCAAATGATCTACTTGCTGTCTCCTTTAATTTGAATTAGACTGTCAAACAATATGGTGATATTCATGATAAAGAATAAGCCTTTAAAAAGAAAAAAAAAGATCTCAAAAATTATATCTATTGTGAATGTTTTTTACAATTTTAAGCATAACCTAGTTCCCAGCTTGGGAAAATAGACATAGGGTAATTACAGATGCTCGATTTTAAATATTTTTTAGTAATTATCCCAAATGAACAGTCAACTATTTGTTAGACCACAGGACTGAAGCCGGTTAGTGAAAAACTCAAGCATATGTTAAATGGCACAAGTGTATATCTAAAAATATTTCAGGACAAATATGTGTAGCCTGGAATATAGAACAGAAACTCAGTTATAGAAAATCAAGTCTATATTCTGTCCTTACAGTATAGTTGTAAACACCTCTGGACACCATTAATGAGATTGTTTGAGACTGTATGCCTCCGGAGGAAGAGCAAAGAAAGAGGTACAGTTAGAAACACCAAAGGTCGTGGTGGTGCCACATTAATTTAGTAACCAGACTCAATACAGGGCTCCTTGCTTCTGCCTTTCTGTCTTCTTGTATATCTATCTGTTTACTTTAAAAATAATTCCGAAATGAAAAGGCTGTCACATAAATGCATATTATTTGAATTTAAAAAATGAAGTTAGATTTTCTGAGCTTAGGTTTATTCATTATGAAATGCAGTTCTTGTACGGTACTTAAATTTAGGTTTGCCACCAACGACAAGTTGGGGAAGGTAGTATTGTTTATCTACAGATTAAACAGGTACAAACTATTGCATTTTTGAAGATCATGTGCTGGCTTTCCTATTCTTTTTTTCTCCCTATTAATTGTCATTCTTGTTCTCTAGGTTCCCGAATATAGTAGCAATCATCATTCCATGTTTTTTTCCCCCTTAATTAAGAAATGGTTGGTAATATAAAGATTTGTTAGAATTCTGGGTGAAAAAAGAGTAGATCATGTTCATATGAGGCTCTCCTTTGAGTAAAATTTATAATAGTTGGCATATAACTTTTTAGTGTTTAATTTTTCATGGACTTTGTTGAAGTTTAATTTGTTTAACATAAAAGTTATCCATCGTAAGTGTTAACTTCAACGATTTTTAGTAAATTTGTAGAGTTTTGCCACAATCATCACAATCCAGATTTACAGCATTTCCATTGCCTCACGAAGATTCCGTGTGCTCTTTTTCAGCCAAGCCTCATATCATTCTCAACCCTAGGCAACCACTGCTCTGCTTTTGTGTGTGTATATAATTACCTTTTCTGGACATTTCTTATAAATAGGATTATACAATACCTAGTCTTTTGTGTCGGGCTTCTTTCACTTAAAAATGCATTTGAGGTTTATTCTTGTTACAGTGTATATCAATAGTTTGTTCCTTTTATTGCTCAGTAGTATTCCATTTAGTTATACATTCACCAGCTAATGGGCATTTAGATTGTTTCCAGCTTTGGACTACTACAGATAGTGCTTCTATGAACATTTACATACAACTCTTTGTGTGGACACATGTTTTCCTCTTTCTAGAAGTAAAATTCCTGGATTATATGGTAAATTTGTATTTAAATTTCTTTTCAAACTCTCTGTACCATTTTATATTCCCACCAGAAATCTGTAAGGGTTTCAGTTTCTCTACATCCTTGTTGACATTTGCTATTGTCTGTCGTTTTGATTATAGCCATTCACTATAGTGAGTGTAAAGTGTTATACTCATTATGGTTTCATTTGTATTTTCCTAATGACTATTGATGTTGACCATCTTTTAGTGTGCTTATTTGTCATCATGTATCTTCTTTAGTTTTGTGTCTGTCCAAATCTTTTGCCTATTTTTAAATTGGGTGGTTTGTCTTTTTCTTATTGAGTTGTTTTTTGTATATTCTGGATAAATTCCTGTTTCAGAGATATGATTTGCAATGTTATCTCCAAGTCTGTGACTTGTCTTTTCATTTTTTTTTAGCAATAACTTTGAAGTACAAACATTTTTATTTTGATGTAGTCCAATTTATCATTTTTTTCTCTTTTGTAGATCGTGCATTTGAAGTTAAATCTAAGAACTTCATGACCTAACCTCAGGTCATGAAGACTTTTCGTATGTGTTCTTCCAGGAGTTTTATAGCTTTCATTTAAGTCTATGTTCCATTTTGAGTTAATTTATTTTTTTGGTATTGTGTGAGATAAATGTTTAAATTAATTTTTTTTTTTTTTTTTTTTGCATGTGGATATCCAATTTCCCCAGCATAATTTCTTGAAAAGACTATCCTTAACCCATAGAGTTGCCTTGGCATCTTTGTCAAAAATTAATTAACCATAAATTTGTTTATTTCTGCATTCTTAACTGTTACTTTGATTTCTATATATTTACTTATAACAGAGTCATAATGTCTTGATTACTGCAGTTTTATAGGAAGTTTTGAAATTGGTAAAAAGTAAATTATTCAAATTTATTTTCTTTTCAAAAAACCTTGGGCTATTTTGGCTGGATTTTTTTGGAAAATTTGTATTTTCATATACAATTTAGTATCAGCTTGTAAAATTCTGCAAAAGGCCTGCTGAGATTTTGTAGGGATTGTGTTAAATCTGAAGACCAAGTAATGAGTATTATCATCTTAACAATATTATATTCTGATGCACGAAAAAAGATGTTTTTCCATTTATTTGTATCCTGTTTAATTTTTCTCAGCAATGTTTTGTAGTTTTCAGTGGGAAAGTTTTGCCCTTCTTCGGATAAAATAATTCCTAGGTACCTTATTCTTTCCATGCTAATATAGATGGAATTATTTTCTGAATTTAATTTTTGGATTTTTTATTGCTAGTAAACGGAGATACAATAAATTTTTGTATACTGATTTTGTATTATGCTATCTTTTGAACTTTTTTATTAGTTCTAGTAGTTTTTGTGGAATCCTAAGTGGGATTATATCATCAGCAAATAAAGACAAGCTTACTCTTTCTATAATGAAAAGTTTAATTTTTTTCCTTTCTTTCTTTTTTTCTGCCTTATTGAATCAACTAGAGCTGCCAGTAAATATTGAATAGAAAAAGCAATAGTGGAAATCCTAGTTTTATTCCCTATGTTAAGGAGAAAGCATTTAATCTTCTTCTATGAAGTATGATATTAGCTGAAGGGCTTTTGTATATGCTATTTGTCGTAATTAGCAAGTCCTCTTTTATTTCTAATTTCTTAAAAAATTATATATGTACATTTATTTTATTGTTATTATTCACAAATAAAAATTGTATACATTTAAATTGTACAATGCGATATTTTGATTTATGTATACATTGTGAAGTGATTACGACAGTTAACATGTCCATCACCTCTCTCTCTTTTTTTTTTTTTTTTTTTTTGCTCTGTAGACTCATTTAATCAAACTGGGCTGCTTAGTAGGAGTAGTACCAGAGTCCAGTGTTGGAGATTTGTTCATGTCAGGTAGACTCTTTCCTGCTTTCTTTTCCTCATGTTCCCACTCCCCTTATCACCAACCGGCAAAATTTCTGAGCTAAGGCTCTGGAGCTGTGGAGACAATGGTGTACTTCTCTGAGTGACACCCCAACTTTATTTATTTATTTTTAAATTTTAGTTTTGGCCACTAAACAATGGGTAAAAAGAAAAATCACAAGGAAATTAGAGAGCACTTTGAGATAAAAATCAAAGTCCAACATATCAAAATTTATAGGATGCAGGGCTCATGCAGTGCTTTGAGGAAAATTTATACTTGCAAACACCTATATTAAAAATAAGAAAAATCTCTAATTAGTAATATAAACTTCTACCTTAAGAAAACGGAAAAAGAAGAGCAAACTAAATCAAAAGAAAATTTTAGTAGGAAATAACAATTACAACATAGAGAATTAAAAACTAGAGAAAGTCAACCAAATTAAAAGTTGATTTTTGAAAAAGATCAACAAAATTTGCAAACCTTTTTCTAGACTGACCAAGAAAAAGAGAGAGAAGACTGAAATTACTAAAATCAGAAATAAAGCAGGGGCATTGTTACATTGTCATCCATGTTGTTTCAAATGACAAGATTGAATTCTTTTGGGGGCTGAATAATATTACTGTGTGTGCGTGTGTGTGCGTGTATGTGTGTGTGCGTGTGCGTGTGTGTGTGCGTGTGCGTGTGCGTGTGTGTGTGTGCATGTGCGTGTGTGTATCTCACATTTTCTTTATCCATTCATCCATTCAGTGTTGTTTCCATATCTTTTTTTTTTCTTCTTCTCATTAAACTTTGTTTTAATGGGTCTCAAAATTCCATGACAGATTTTTGGTCAAGTTGTTTCCATTAAAAAGTACTGATTTTAAAAACTAATAACGTAAAACTTCCACACACACAAAAAGGGTCCACAAAACATTCTCCTTTCCTTCTGAAGGTTTTATGATGCATTGTTATCATTAACCAGTCTTTTATTATTAAGCTTAAATGGCCAATTGTGATAAACAGTTGTGAGACCCTGCTTCCACCACTGATTAAGACTGGGGTGGCAGGTATTAGGGATAATATTCATTTAGCCTTCTAAGCTTTCTGTGCAGACTTGGTGACCTTGCCAGCTCCAGCAGCCTTCTTGTCCACTGCTTTGATGACACCCAAAGCAACTGTCTCATATCACAAACAGCAAAACGATACAGAGGAGGATAGTCAGAGAAGATCTCCACATGCATGAACTTGCCAGGAACCATATCAATGATGGCAGCAGCACCAGATTTCAAGAATTTAGGGCCATCTTCCAGCTTCTTACCAGAACACTGATCAATCTTTTCTTTCAGCTCAGCAAACTTGCAAGCAATGTGAGCTGTGTGACAACCCAGTACAGGGGCATATCCAGCACTGATTTGGCCTGGATGATTCAGGATAATCACCTGAGCAGTGAAGCCAGCTGCTTCCATTGGTGGGTCATTTATGCTGTCTCCAGCAACATTGCTGCGATGAACATCTTTGACAGACACATTCTTAACATTGAATCCCACATTGTCTCCAGGAAGCGCTTCACTCAAAGCTTCATGGTGCATTTCAACAGACTTCAGTTGTAACGTTGACTGGAGCAAAGGTGACCACCATGCCAGTCTCTACTTGGCCCACAGGGACAGTTCCAATACCACCAATTTTGTAGACATCCTGGAGGGCCAGATGCAAGGGCTTGTAAGTTGGATCAGTTGGTGAATCCAGAGCTTCAAGCAGCGTGGTTTCACTGGCATTGCCATCTTTATGGGTGACTTTCTATCCTTTGAACCAAGGCATATTAGTGCTTGGCTCCAACATGTTGTCACCATTCCAACCAGAAATTGGCACAAATGCTACTGTGTTGAGGTTATAGCCAATTTTTAAAAGGTAGGTGCTGACGTCCTTAACGATTTCCTTGTATCTCTTCTGGCTGTAGGGTGGCTCAGTAGAATCCATTTTGTTATCAACACCAATCAGTTGTTTCACACCCAGTGTGTAAGCCAGAAGAGCATGCTCACAGGTCTGCCTATTCTTGGATGTTGCTTTGTGTTGCTTTGCCTCCCATGGGTTTGTCACCCCACTTCCCCTGAGTGACGGAGATGCAAAGGATTACTCAAAGCCCATCTCTTCCAAGCATTGAGAAGCCCCGAAGTGGTTAACTTCCCTGGGAATGCTCAAGTGAGAGGGATCCCTTCCTCAGGAAATTAACACCGAATTGGGGTTCTCTTCCTGCATTTATTTTTCAGACCAGCAAGTTACAGGAAGAGAACATAGGTGAGGTTATAGTTTAACAATATAGGCTGGTAACTTTCAGTGAAACAAGTCAGATGACATTCCAGTGGACAATTAAGTGATCTTATCAACAAAAGCTTGATCTTAGCAAACATTCCTTCTTACAGCAATCTCTCAGTATCTTTACATAATAATCAGTAACCAGTCTGTCTTTGAGCCAGCAACCTGCTGTGCCACAATTCTTATCTTGCAGCAGAGACTTATAGCCTGACGAAAATTTTCTGTCCTTGCAAGATCAATATTGGAAACTGCAAGGCCCTGTGAAGTATATATGCTTTATAGTATATTCCACACTTGGAGATATCAGCTTCAAACTCACCAACAGCAGCAGCAACAATCAGGACAAAACAGTCAGTTCATGTGCCTGTAATCATGTTTTTGATAAAGTCTCTGTGTCCTGGGGCATCAGTGATAGTCATGTAATACTTGCTGGTCTCAAATTTCCACAGGGAGATATCAATGGTTATACCACGCTCATGCTCAGCTTTCAGTTTATCCAAGACCCAGGCATACCTGAAGGACTGCTTTCCCATCTCAGCAGCCTCCTTCTCAAACTTTTTGATGGTTCTTTTGTCAGTCCTGCCACATTTGTATATTAGATGGCCAGTACTGGTGGACTTGCCTGAATCTACTCGTCCAATGATGACAATGTTAATGAGTCTTTTCCTTTGCCATTTTGGCTTTGATTTAGCGATGGTTTTTAAAACACCTGTGTTCTGGCAGCAAACCCATTGTGAAAAGCTATTTCCATATCTTGGCTGTTGTGAAAAATACTGCAATGAACGGGGGAGCACAGATATCTCTTTGAGATACTGATTTCAGTTGCTATATATACATACCCACAAGTGAGATTGCTGGTTTTTATCTTTTATTCTGTTAATGTGGTGTGTTACATTGATCGGTTTTCATAGGCTGAACCATCCCTGCATTCCAGGAATAAATCCCACTTTCTATGGTGTATAATATTTTTAATATGCTTCTGAATTGTTTGCTAGTATTTTGTTGAGGATTTTTGCATTGATGTTCATAAGGAATGTTAGCCTGTAGTTTTCTTTTCTTGTAATGTCTTTGTCTGGCTTCAGCATAGATTGACTTAGAAAGGGTTCCCACCTCTTCACTTTTTTTATTTTTGGAAATTTTTGAGAATTATTGGTGTTAGTTCTTCTCTAAACATTTGATAGAATTTACAGGTGAAGCCATAAGGCTCACAGCTTTTTTCTTTGCCAGGAGATTTTTGGTTACTGATTTGATCTCCTTACTAGGTATAGATCAATTCAGATTTTCTATTTCTTCATGATCCAGTCTTGGTAGGTTTTGTGTTTCTAGGTATTTGTCTATTTCATCTAGGTTACCAACTTTGTTGGCATACTATTGTTCATAGTACTCTCTTATAATCCTTTTTATTTCAGTAGAATTGGTAGTAATGTCCCCACACTGATTTCTAATTACGGGAATTTGAGTTGTCTTTTTTTCCTAGTTAATTTTGTCAATTTTGCTCATATTTTCAAAGAACCAACTTGTATTATTTTTTATTTTTAATGTTTTTTTATTTTAACTTATCAATATACAATGTAGTTGACTTTCATGTCCCTTTACCAATTCCTCTTTCCCCCCTCCCTCTCAAATCTCCCCACCATCAACATCATATCTGTTCACTTATATTAACAAATTCAAGGAATTTTAAAGAACCAACTTTTAGTTTTGTTGAGTTTTTTTATTGTTTTTCTGTTCTCCATTTCATTTATATCTGCTGTAATTCTTATTATTTCTTTCCTTTTGCTAGCTTTGGGTTTAGTTTGTTTTTCTTATTCAGATTCCTTAAGTTGTAAAGTTAGATTGTTGATTTGAGATTTGTATTTCTTAATGCTAGTATTTATAGCTTTAAAATTTCCCTTTAGTGCTGCTTTCATTGCATGCCATAAGTGTTGGCATCTTGTGTTTTCATTTTTATTTATCTGTAAGTATTTTCTAATTTCCCTTTTGATTTATTCTTTGACTTATTGGTTGTTTTACAGCGTGTTGTGTAATTTCCACAATCTGTAAATTTTCTAGTTTTCTTCTGTTATTGATTTCTCATTTCATCCTGTTGTGGTCAGAGAAGATACTTACTATGATAATGTCTATCTTTTAAAATCTGTTGAGACTTAATTTGTGGTCCAGCATCCTGGAGAATGTCCCATGTGCACTTGAGAGGAATGTATAGTCTGTTATTGTTGGATAGAGTGTTCTGCATAGGTTTGTTAGATCTAGTTGGTTTATTGTATTGTTTAAGTCCTTTATTATCTTACTTATCTTTTATCTGGGATATTTACAGTGGGGTATTAAAGTCTTCAGTCATTATTATAGAACTGTTTATTTCTCCCTTCAATTTTCTCAGTTTGTTTCATATATTTTGATTGTCATTAGGTGTGTAAATGTTTCTAATTGTTATGTCTTGCTATTTATTAACATGTAATGTTTTTCCTCATCCCTTGTAAAATTTTGACTTAAAGTCTATTTTTAAATTTATTTATTTATTAATATTATTACTTTTTTACATTCTAAGATAATGTTGCAGAGCAGTTGAGAGAGAGGGGGAGAGGAGAAAGGGGAGTGAAATAGAGTGTGAGGAGGACCAAGGATGGGGGGCATGGTTGAGGCCCATGGCACTACACTCATTTTGGTAGGTGAAACCAGGGAGCTTCCAGTGGCAGCTCGGTCATTGCTGGGCTGGATGCAGATGTCAGGGGAGTGTGGCTGAAGCCCTTGGCACCCCACCACCTAGCCTTGGGATCTTGGGTTGTTTCCAGTAGCAACTCGGTGGTTGGTGCTGGTCTGGTTGTGGATGTCGGGGAAGCATGGCTGAGGCTCTCAGCTCCCTACCACCCCAGCTCTAGCACCCAGGGCACTTCCTGCAGTGGCTCAGGGGTTATGTCTGGGCTGGTTGATGATGTCAAGGGGTGTGGCTGAGGCCCTTGGTCCCCTGTCACCCCAGCTTGGGAGCCTGGGCACATTGGGAGGCACCTAGTGGTTGTCACTGGACTGGGTGTGGTCATCATAGGGGCATGGCTGAGGCCCATGGCCTTACCCCTCCCCAGCTTAAGAGTCCTGGGGGCTTCCAGTCTTTCTAGGTTTTATAGGTGTTTTTGATGGTCTGAGATCTTTACCGGTAAATATCAAACTTTTTCTCTGATCTGTGGGTATTTTGTTTTTTCTTTCAGTTCTGTGTTGGATTATTTTCTGTTCCCACCACTTAAACTCTGGACTGGAACTCATTTGTTTCCTTTGCTTACTTCTAAAATGTTCTTTGTTTACTTCCTGTGGGGACCAGTACTTGAGACCTGTTATTGAGCTGAATTGCTGTTTTGCTGCTGATTATCTGGGGAAGGCTTTCTGTGCAGTTCAGGTTTTAATTGTTGATGTAGTAAGCACTTCTGGGTCTTGCGAGGACTGGTACACCTGTATAGTGTCGAAACTCTGTTCTGTGCCTGAGTCTTTTCAGCAAACTGCACCCCCTGCAGTTCTATATTCCTGACCAGTCTCCACTGAGTGGTCCTGCACTGATTGGAGGGCAGATCAGCTGTCCATCCTGTGCCCCAATGTTCCCCCTGGTGGACCCTCCCCCATCCCCCGCATTCCAAACACTTCCTATGGGACGGGCCATGTGCCAGTCCCTTCCAATGACTCACTGGCCTCTGAGTGGCTCCTTTTCTCAGTTGTCTGTGGCTCCTTGCTCCTTTGTGGGTCCTCGGGAATGCTGTTAGTAGTCTTGCTGGCCTGGGGGTCACCAAGGCCCTCTTCGCCCCTGCCGCCTCCAAGTAACTTCATCCGAAGGGCACAGCTGTGGCTATTGCTGGCTTCTGCTGTGTGTGCTCAGAAGCTCCAGCTTGGAAGTGGCCAGGGCTCAAAATGGTGGGAGCGATCCTTTCTTTCTCTTATTGTGGCGTTTCCTGCCTTCACGAACTCCGTAAGTCTCTCCTCCTCTTCCCCTGAGCTCTAGCAGCCCCAGCTTGGCTGTCATTGCTTTTTAATAGTTGTAAATTGGTTGACTTGTGGGAGACAGTGATGCTGGGGACTGTCTATTCTGCCGTCTTGACCAGAAGCTCAACTTAAAGTCTACTTTGTCTGACTAGTACAGCCACCTCTGCTATCTTTTGGTTACTATGAGCGGTCATTAAAAAAATTCATGGAAAAATTTGTATTATCTTTTAATTTTGTTTTTTCATGAATATTTTTGACATACCCTTGTATTTGCACAGAATATCTTTTTCAGTCCTTTCTTTTTCAACCTATTTGTGTTTTGCATCTAAACTGAGTCTCTCATGTACAATGTATATTGGATCCTATTTTTTATTCCATTATACAATTTATCTTTCTATTTGAGAGTCAATTTTTATTTAAAGTAATTACTGATAAGGAGAAACATGTCATTTTGCTGTGTTCTCTTTATGTCTTACATCGTTTTGTTTTCCCTCATATCCTGTATTGCTGTCTTCTTTAGTGTTTAGTTGATTTTTGTAGTGAAAGGTTTTAATTACCTTCTTATTTCCTTTTGTGCATATTTTATAACTATTTTCTTTATGGTCATCATGGGTATTACATTTAACATCCTAAAGTTATGACACACTAATTTATTTATTTATTTCTTTTTCTTTTTCTTTTTAATTTTATTTTGTCGATATACATTGTGGCTGATTATTGTTGCACATCACCAAAACCACCCTCCCTCCTCCCTCCCCCCCTCCCCCCCAACACTGTCCTTTCTGTTTGCTTGTCGTATCAACTTCAAGTAATTGTAGTTGTTATATCTTCTTCCCCACACCCCCGGTTATTTTTAGTGTGTGTGTGTGTGTGTGTGTGTGTGTGTGAATTATATATTAATTTTTAGCTCCCACCAATAAGTGAGAACATGTGGTATTTCTCTTTCTGTGCCTGACTCGTTTCACTTAATATAATTCCCTCAAGGTCCATCCATGTTGTTGCAAATGGCAGTATTTCATTCATTTTTATAGCTGAGTAGTATTCCATTGTGCAGATGTACCACATTTTCCGTATCCACTCATCTGATGATGGACATTTGGGCTGGTTACAACCCTTGGCCATTGTAAAGAGTGCTGCGATGAACATTGGGGAACAGGTATACTTTCGACTTGATGATTTCCATTCCTCTGGGTATATTCCCAACAGTGGGATAGCTGGGTCGTATGGTAGATCTATCTGCAATTGTTTGAGGAACCTCCATACCATTTTCCATAGAGACTGCACCATTTTGCAGTCCCACCAACAATGTATGAGAGTTCCTTTTTCTCCGCAACCTCGCCAGCATTTATCGTTCAGTCTTTTGGATTTTAGCCATCCTAACTGGGGCTAGATGGTATCTCAGTGTGGTTTTGATTTGCATTTCCCGGATGCTGAGTGATGTGGAGCACTTTTTCATATGTCTGTTGGCCATTTGTATATCTTCCTTAGAGAAATGCTTACTTAGCTCTTTTGCCCATTTTTTAATTGGGTTGCTTGTTTTTTTCTTGTAAAGTTGTTTGAGTTCCTTATATATTCTGTATATTAATCCTTTGTCAGATGTATATTTTGCAAATATTTTCTCCCACTCTGTTGGTTGTCTTTTAACTCTGTTAATTGTTTCTTTTGCTGTGCAGAAGCTTTTAGTTTGACATAATCCCATTTGTTTATTTTTCCTTTGGTCGCCCATGCTTTTGGGGTCGTATTCATGAAGTCTGTGCCCAGTCCTATTTCCTGAAGTGTCTCTCCTAAGTTTTCTTTAAGAAGTTTTATTGTTTCAGGGTGTATATTTAAATCCTTAATCCATTTTGAGTTGATTTTAGTATACGGCGAGAGGTATGGATCTAGTTTCATCCTCATGCATATGGATATCCAGTTATCCCAGCACCATTTGCTGAAGAGGCAGTCCCTTCCCCAGTGAATAGGCTTGGTGCCTTTGTCAAAGACCAGATGGCAGTAAGTGTGTGGGTTGATTTCTGGATTCTCTATTCTATTCCATTGGTCAGTGTGTCTGTTTTTTTTTTTTTATTTTATTTTATTTTTTATTATTTTTTTTTAAATTTTATTTTGTCGATATACATTGTAGCTGATTAATGCTCCCCATCACCAAAACCTCCCTCCCTTCTCCCTCTCCCCCTCCCCCCCAACCATGTCCTTTCTGTTTGTTTGTTGTATCAACTTCAAATAATTGTGGTTGTTATATCTTCTTCCCCCCCCCGGTTTGTGTGTGTATGTGTGTATGTGTGTGTGTGAATTTATATATTAATTTTTAGCTCCCACCAATAAGTGAGAACATGTGGTATTTCTCTTTCTGTGCCTGACTTGTTTCACTTAATATAATTCTCTCGAGGTCCATCCATGTTGTTGCAAATGGCAGTATTTCATTCGTTTTTATAGCTGAGTAGTATTCCATTGTGCAGATGTACCACATTTTCCGTATCCACTCATCTGATGATGGGCATTTGGGCTGGTTCCAACTCTTGGCTATTGTAAAGAGTGCTGCGATGAACATTGGGGAACAGGTATACCTTCGACTTGTTGATTTCCATTCCTCTGGGTATATTCCCAACACTGGGATGGCTGGGTTGTATGGTAGATCTATTTGCAATTGTTTAAGGAACCTCCATACCATTTTCCATAGAGGCTGCACCATTTTGCAGTCCCACCAACAATGTATGAGAGTTCCTTTTTCTCCGCAGCCTCGCCAGCATTTATCGTTCATAGTCTTTGGGATTTTAGCCATCCTAACTGGGGTTAGATGGTATCTCAATGTGGTTTTGATTTGCATTTCCCGGATGCTGAGTGATGTTGAGCATTTTTTCATATGTCTGTTGGCCATTTGGATATCTTCCTTAGAGAAATGCCTACTTAGCTCTTTTGCCCATTTTTTAATTGGGTTGCTTGTTTTCTTCTTGTAAAGTTGTTTGAGTTCCTTATATATTCTGGCTATTAATCCTTTGTCAGATGTATATTTTGCAAATATTTTCTCCCACTCTGTTGGTTGTCTTTTAACTCTTTTAATTGTTTCTTTTGCTGTGCAGAAGCTTTTTAGTTTGATATAGTCCCATTTGTTTATTTTTCCTTTGGTTGTCCATGCTTTTGGGGTTGTATTCATGAAGTCTGTGCCCAGTCCTATTTCCTGAAGTGTTTCTCCTATGTTTTCTTTAAGAAGTTTTATTGTTTCAGGGTGTATATTTAAATCCTTAATCCAGTTTGAGTTGATTTTAGTATACGGTGAGAGGTATGGATCTAGTTTCATTCTCCTGCATATGGATATCCAGTTATCCCAGCACCATTTGCTGAAGAGGCAGTCCCTTCGCCACTGAATAGGCTTGGTGCCTTTGTCAAAGATCAGATGGCAGTAAGTGTGCGGGTTGATTTCTGGATTCTCTATTCTATTCCATTGGTCAGTGTGTCTGTTTTTATGCCAGTACCATACTGTTTTGGTTATTATAGCTTTGTAGTATAGCTTAAAGTCAGGTAGTGTTATGCCTCCAGCTTTATTTTTTTTGCTCAGCATTGCTTTGGCTATGCGTGGTCTTTTATTGTTCCATATAAATGTCTGGATAGTTCTTTCCATTTCTGAGAAAAATGTCTTTGGAATTTTGATGAGGATTGCATTGAATTTGTATATCACTTTGGGTAGTATGGACATTTTCACTATGTTGATTCTTCCAATCCAAGAGCATGGGATATCTTTCCATCTTCTTGTATCCTCTCTAATTTCTCTCAGCAGTGGTTTGTAGTTCTCATTATAGAGATTTTTCACCTCCTTGGTTAACTCAATTCCTAAGTATTTTATTTTTTTGGTGGCTATTGTAAATGGGCAGGCTTTCTTGATTTCTCGTTCTGCATGTTCACTATTGGAGAAAAGAAATGCTACTGATTTTTGTGTGTTGATTTTGTATCCTGCTACTGTGCTGAAATCATTTATCAATTCCAAAGTTTTTTGTAGAGGTTTTAGGCTGTTCGATATATACGATCATGTCATCTGCAAACAGGGACAGTTTGACTTCATCTTTTCCAATCTGGATGCCCTTGTGTTTCTCTACTGATTCTTTGCCTAGATGATCTGTCTAATATTGACAGTGGGGTGTTCAGGTCCCCTTGTATTATGGTATTAGTGTCTATTTCCTTCTTTAGGTCTAATAGAGTTTGTTTTATAAATCTGGCTGCTCCAACATTGGGTGCGTACATATTTATGATTGTTATGTCTTCTTGATGGATCAGTCCTTTTATCATTAAGTAGTGTCCCTCCTTGTCTCTTTTTATGGTTTTTAGTTTAAAGTCTATTTTGTCAGATATAAGAATAGCTACTCCAGCTCGTTTTTCTTTTCTGTTTGCATGGTAAATCTTTTTCCATCCTTTCACTCTTAGTCTATGTGAATCTTTATGGGTGAGGTGGGTCTCTTGTAGGCAGCATATAGTTGGGTCCTGCTTTTTGATCCAGTCAGCCAGTCTGTGTCTTTTGATTCGGGAATTTAAGCCTTTTACATTAAGAGTTGTTATTGAAAGGTGTTGATTTATTCCTAGCATTTTATTGGTTGATTGGCTGTCTTAGGTGTCTTTTGTTCCTTGCTTTCTTAATTACTGTTTGGTTTCTTTTTTTGTTGGATCATTAGGTTGTAGATATCGTTTTTGTTTGATTGTTTTCTCTTCATGAATGCCATTTTTATTATACTAGTGGGTTTTGATATTTCTTGGGTTTTTATGGCAGTGGTAGTTATTTTTCAGGAACCAAACCCAGTACTCCCTTGAGGATTTCTTGTAAGGGTGGTCGTGTGGTAGTGAACTCCCGCAGTTTTTATTTGTCTTAGAAATATACTATTTGCCCTTCATTTCGGAAGGATAGCCTTGCAGGGTAAAGTATTCTTGGCTGGCAATCTTTGTCTTTTAGTATTTTGATAATATCATCCCATTCCTTTCTAGCTTTTAGGGTTTGTGATGAAAAGTCTGATGTTAACCTGATTGGGGCTCCCTTATAGGTGATTTGACACTTCTCTCTTGCAGCTTTTAAGATTCTCTCTTTGTCTCTGAGTTTTGCCAATTTGACTATGACATGTCTTGGAGAAGGCCTTTTTGGGTTGAATACGTTTGGAGATCATTGAGCTTCCTGGATCTGAAGATTTGTGATTTTTCCTATACCTGGGAAGTTTTCTGCCACTATTTTGTTGAATATGTTTTCAATGGAATCTCCGTTTTCCTCCCCTTCTGGAATACCCATGACTCGGATATTTGAGTGCTTAAGGTTGTCTGATATCTCTCTCAGAATTTCTTCAATGTCTTTGATTCTTTTTTCTTTCTTTTTGTCTGCTTGTGTTATTTCAAACAGCCCATCTTCAAGTTCAGAGGTTCTCTCTTCAACTTCGACAAGCCTGCTGGTTAAACTCTCCGTTGTGTTTTTTATTTCGCTGAATAACTTTTTCAGTTCAACAAGTTCTGCTACATTTTTTTCTGGACATCGATTTCCTTGTACATTTCCTCTTTCAGGTCCTGTATACTTTTCCTCATTTCATCATGATGTCTAGCTGAGTTTTCTTGTATCTCATTCAGTTTCCTTAGAATTATTGCTTGAAATTCCTTGTCAGTCATTTCAAGGGCTTCTTGTTCTATAGGATCTAGAGTTTGAGATTTATTAACTTTTGGTGGTGTACTTTCTTGATTTTTTGTATTTCTGGTATCTCTTTTTTGATGTTTATTCATTGTGGCAGGGGGTTTCACAGTCCACCGGTTTGAGACTATTGAGTAACTAAGATATTGCTGTGGTTGCCAATTTGGTATGGCTCCATCCGTGACTGCTCAGTTGGCCTTTAGTGCCTTGTGTGTATGGTTGCCTCGGGTCTTGGACCTCTCCGGGGGGCTACCTTTCTGGTCAGCTTGGACTTTGCTGGGCTGCTGGATCACGTACCACAGGGTGTGTGATCTCTTTTGACCTTTCACTTCCCGTGTAGGACTTCTCCCTGTTCCATGTGCTCTGGCCCGGGCTGTTGGATTGTGCAGTGGCGACCCCACCGGGTGTGTGGTTTCTGTCGAGTCTCCACCTCCCTGGCCGCACGTCTCCCCGCTCTGTGCGCACTGGGCTGGGCTGGGACGTGTCTTCTGCAACCCTTGTCTATCTGCTGGGCCTTCAAGACCCTGCTCGGCACCGCCTCGCCCAGGAAGTCTACCAGGTTTCTGCTAGGCACAGACCACCGGTCGCTCTGGGTGCCTTTGTAGCACTGTGTAGATCTTTCTCGGGACTTATCACCTTCCTCCTGGTATCGCGGTTATTTGTGTACTTGTCTTATCTCCCACACCAGAGCGTGAGCTCCTTGGGGGAGGAGCCCGCAGCACACAGTTCACCTTTGTATCCCCCCGGCATGGACGAGTCTAGTGCCCGCCTGCAGACAGCTCTCCAGCAGGTTTAAGCAGACTTGGGAACTCTCCTACCACACCATTCCCAACCAGAAATTGATTAGGTGTTTTTCTGAACTGGTGGCCACAGAGATGGTATCTGCCTCCCAGTAACAGGAAGTTTACCGGGGGCCAGAGTCCAGGTTGTGGTGGAGTGACAGTCGGCCCCGCCCGTACTTCCTTGCCTTCCCGACACTGGCCGGGGATGCCCCACGCCACCAGCCCCGCCAGAGAACCGTGGAGGGAGTGGGAGGGGAGGCCAGCCCGCAGGTCCCGGGAAGCCCTGCGCCGGGTCAAGCAAGTGGGAAAGCTCAGTGAGGGGCCGAGCAGGGCCGGAGCTGCCACCACCTGAGAAAATGGAGGCAGCCCCGGGGCGGTGAGTGGCCCGTTGATGCAGGCGGAAGCTGGGTGGGCGTCAGCCCCCTGAGCAGGCTGGGCCAGGGATGACACACTAATTTGAATTTACACCAGTTTAACTTCAAAAACATACAGAAACTCTGCTCTTATATAGCTCTGTTCCCACCCCTTTACAGTTATCGATGTCACAAATTACTCCTTTATACATTTTGTGTCCAAAAACATAGACTAATTACATTTTTATGCATTAATTTCTTAAATTAAATAGAAAACAAAATATGGAGTTACAAATCAAAGTTACAATGGTTTTTATAATGTACTTACCTGTACTGATATTTGTATTTATCCATATGGCTTTGAGTTGCTATTAGTGTTCTTTTATTTCAACCTGCAACAATCCCCTTGGTATTTCTTGTAGGACAGGTTGAGATACAACAAACTCTTTCAGCCTTTGTTCATTTGGGAATGTCTTAATTTCTTCCTTACTTTTGAAGTACAGTTTTTTGGATGTAGAATTCTTGGTTGACAGTTTTTTCTTTTGATACTTTGAATATTATCAGCCCCAAATTTCTTTTCTTTTTTAAATTTATTTTTTAATTGAAGTGTATTGATCGTACATATTTATGGGGTACAGAGTTATATTTCATTACCGTATACAATGTGTGATGGATAATTAGCACATGCATCATTGCAAAAATTGATCATTTCCTTATGATGAGAACATTTGAAATCCTCTATTCTAGCCATTTGAGTACATATGATAAATTACTGTTAACTATTGGTGCCTAACACTACTGTACACCACTAGGATATATTTTTCCTATCTACCTGTAATTTTGTGTCCATTAAACAACCTCTCCCTATGTCCCTTCCCCACTCCCCTTTTCACCCTTTAGTAACCATAATTCTACTCTCTACTTATAAAAGTTCAACTTATTATTATTATTTTTAGCTCCCACATATGAGAGAGAACACGTGGTACTTAACTTTCTGTGCCTGGCTTATTTCACTTATCATGATGTCCTTCAGGCTCATCTATGTGGCAACAAACGTCAGGATTTCATTCTTTTTCATGGATAAGTAATATTTCATTGTGTATATATACCACATTTTCTTTATCTATTCATCTGTTGATGGACACCTTGTAGATCAAAAGTAGCAATTAAATATTAAAACACTGATCCCTGATATTTGGATGAGAGGCCTTATTGCCCATTCTGGTTCCTGCAAGCAGCTTGCAAGCTGCTCCAGGAATCAACCACATGGCTGGAGTTTGAAGATGAGTAGGTGAGCTACCACACTAAGAGCTGAAATTGACTGAAATTAACTGCAATTTATCTCCCAAGCCTTCCTCTGGAAGTTGCAAGCCTTCAATACTCCTCTCCAGAACTCCCAAATAGTTACATCCAACAGATTTTGCTAGTATAATTGCTGTCTATGTAGGGAGACAGATTCTTGGTGCTTCCTACTCTTCTGTCTTTCCAGAATCCTGAGCAATGCAGTTATAATTATTATTTTACACAGCCTTATGTCTTTTAAATTAGGTAAGAGAAGAAACAAGAAAAATATATTTATGTGTTTGTTTATGATTTCTATACAATTACCTTGTCTGATACTCTTTCTTTTTTGTGTGTGGGGATTCAAGTTACTGAATAATATTTTATTTCAGCTTGAAGGACTTTTTTTCTTATGTTTTGCATGTAAAGTTTGCTAGTAGTACACTTGCTCAGTCTCCCCCCCTGCCCCTTTAATCTGTCTTTATTTCAACTTTATTTTTGAAGGGCTGTTTTCCTGGATATAGAATCCATGTTTGTTGGTTTTTTTTCCCTTTGTACTGACTTTGGCCTTGTTTCTGATGAGAGATCAACTATAAATTTAATTGTTTTTTGTTTGTACATGATTAGATTGATTTCTTTTGCTGATTTAAAGATTTCTGTCTCTGGCATTTTGTAGTTTGACTATGATGTGTCTAAGTGTTGATCACTTTGTGTTTTTCCTATTTGAAGTCTGTCAAACTTCTTTTATCTGTATATTGATATTTTTCATTAAAACTGTGAAGTTGTTGACTATTACAGTTGAGCCTTGAATAACACGAGTGTTAGGGGGTGCTGACTCCCTGCACAGTTATAAAATCAGCATAGAACACTACTTAAGTGTAAAGCTAGGGCTGGGTCTGGAGCTCACAGACACCTCAAGTCCATTGCCCAGACTGGATCACAAACCCTTCACATGCAGGTCTCTGAGCTAGGTAATAGGAAAAAGGTCCTTGGAGAAACTGAGCAGCTGCCAGCAAAGTAAACATGCTCTCTTTTTAGACACGAGCTCTGCCTACCAGCAGTTCAGAGGTTGCCTCACACACCGAAGAACATACAAAAATAGCAACAAGCCAAAAGATACAGTGGCACACATTTGCACTAACTCTACTCCCACACAACTCGTTTACAAAGAATGTGCTGTACCACACCCAACTGGACTCAAGGTGAGGGGGCCAGACCAAACTACTCTATTTTCCACACATTAAGTACATCATAACATTGTTGGGGGGGGGGAGTTTGGGGGAGGCACTGCATCTTTACTTAGGTAGTAGTTAAGCAGTTAAGTACTTAATTACCTAACAAGTGGTTAACTACTTAGCTACTATTTGCCTACTAATAGTCTACTGGTAGGCTACTTAACTGTTTGGTTAGGTATGTATGCATTCATGACATACCTGACTGAAAATTTTCCAATATAGTTGTTGAAAAAATCTACATGTAAGTAGACCCACACAGTTAAAACCAGTGTTGTTCAAGGTTTTGCTGTAGTTTTTCAAGCATTTCTGACCCTTTCTCTCCTCTTTCTGGGAGAGGAGAAGGGTTCGTATGCTTGATGTTGTCCCATGGGTCTCTGAAGTTCTGTTAGCTTTCTTTATCTGTTTTCCCCCAGCTCTTCAGATTAGATTATTTCTATCAATCTATTGTTAAGTTTATTGATTATTTTTTGCTGTCATCTCAAATCCACTGTTGAATCATGCTAGTGATTTTTTTTACTTCAGTTGTACCTTTTAACTCCACAATTGCCTTTTAAAAAATAATTTCCACTTTTAAATTGAGATGCCATTTGATAACCCATTGTCATATATTTCTGTGATTCTTTATACATAGTTTTTTTGTTTGTTTGTTTTTTGAACATATTTACAATAGCCACTTTGAAGTCTTTGTCCATTAAATCTAACAACTGACACCTTCAGAAAAAAAGTTTTCTTCTCTGCTTTTTTACTCCCTTTCTATGGGCTATTTTTTCTTGTTTCTTTACATGTCTGCTTTTTGTTGTTGTCAATAACTGTACATTTTAGATAATATAGTAACTCTGGATTCTGATTCTTTTCCTTGTAGATTGTTGTTGCTGGTATGTGTGTATATGTGTGTGTGTGTGTGTATTAATCCATTTCTGTTGCTTACAACTAAATACCTGAAACTGGGTCATTTATAAAAAAAACAAAATTTATTTCCTACAGTTTTGGAGGCTGAAAAGTCCAGGGTCCAGGGAACACATCTGGTGAGGGCCTTCTTCCAGGTGGGAACTCTCTACAGTGTCTCCTGGTGATCAAGGTGTCATATGGAGAGAATGGGCAGAGCAAGAGAGCTAACCTTTTCCCTTGCTCTCTTTTTAAAGCTACTAGAACCATGCCCATTACTCCATGAATGGATCAATCCATTCACAAGTGTACAGTCCTCACAATCTAATCACTTCTTAAGGGCCCCACCTTTCCAGTACCATAAATGGATTTCCCACCCTCTCAATACTGTTACAATGGCGGTCAAGTGTCTAATAACATGGACTTTTGGGGGACACATTTAATCCATAGCAGTGTGTATATGTGTATGTAACTTGCTTGGACTAAGTACCTGGAGTCTGCTTTCTTCCATAGCATGCATCCTTTAATGTTTCTACTCAGTTGAGAAAAAAAAATTCTTGTTTACATTTCTAAGGCTTGCTTCCTGGCGGTCACCCTGGTGACGACATAGCTTAGTGGTCAGCCAATGACTGCTCAGAAATTGTGGTCAAATAGCTTGGCCCAGTAGGACTCCCACCCTCTTTGCATTGTGCCGACCGTGTGTTTGGAAACATTCACAATTCAGGCAGTTCGCAAGTCTGTCCTTGGTTCTGCTTTCTTCCAGACCCTCTCACATCTCCTCTGCACGTGTGCAAGGCTTCGTGCTCAGCTGGAGATGAATGGATGGCTTGGGCTTTTTCTGGTTTCTCCTGCTCATGTGCATCTGTGCAGTCTTCCAAATTTCCAGAAATTTGTGGGAACTTATCAAGTCTCACAATGGATGTCTCATTACTCAAACTTCTTGTTAATTTTCTAGCTAGTTTACCATTTTGTTGCTTTTTCTGACTAGGACTGCAACCTTAGAATAGCTCGTTGAGCTTCCCTGTTTGTTTTCCACAGAGATTGCTACTGCTTTGGATAATGCCCCTGGGCATGAGTTTGTTTAGTGCTTCACTCCAAACCAAGCAAACCACCTCCAACAGCAAAGCTGCTGTTTTTCATAGCTTGCCCTGCCCTCCTGTATCTATGATGTCAACAAAGCTGGAGGACAATGAGGAAGGAAGCAGCCCTAGATAAAAGTGCTACAGACTGCCATTGTTCTTCCTGGGTTTTTTTTCTTGAATAAATTCATCTCAATTTGTTGTGTGCCTTTGGACAATTTCCGGAGTCCTGAAATAGGCATTTTAAAAAAATATTTTTAAGCTTTGTCATTTCTTTTTGGGGAGATCATTTTCTGTGCTTTTTATTTTACCATTTTAGAAGTCCCCTGCTCTGAGATATTAAATTGTTGATAAGCTTTATTAACCTCCTTCCTAGTTTTTGATCATGTGTTAAACAGTTTAGATGCCTAAATAATAAAAAAGTGTATTTACCTATGGCTACATAAATAAAAGTTGTATACTGATTTCTAGAAATATATCTGTATACTGAGATGGATGTGAACAGGGCTAAATTTCTTCACGGTTTGGAATGAAAATTTTGTATTTATTTTTGGGTGCTTTACCTATCTCAATTCTACAATAAAGGATGATGGAACAGAAGATAAAATGCAAAGCTCTTGAAATTGTCTAGATAGTAAAATGGATATTTTTGATGTCTTTTCCACTATCTTTTTTTGATGACATTTTAGTAATATGAAGTAAAGGAGGTCAACCATTAATGGCAGATCATACACAACCTATTTGAAACCAGAAGTCTTTGAAGTATCCCAGGAGCCAACCTGACAAGCTTTTGTAGGTTAAACGTATGGCAATCATTTAACAAGAAAAATCTGACACTTTATACTTGAACAGGATGACAAATAAAATGGAATTTTGATAGCCTTTGGAGGTGTACAATAATTTTATGCGTATTCTGAAAAGAAAGCAAGATTTCTACTTTTAGAAATTCATAATCAAATTTATCTTCTTATCTGTGGGGAGTTTGGAGAGGAAACACTTCAAGTAAAGAAAAACTAACAAACAAAAAAGCCCCAACAAAGTCCCTCTGTTTAGGTGAAGCGGAATTTCTTGAAAACAATGGAACTTAAAATTCAAAGCAGTTGTAGTAATAATTACTTCCACTAAGGTGTGCTAGATCTCCAAATATTATTCATGCTCTCCTTGTGTTACCAAACACATTGCACTGAATGCTGTAATGTTCACTGCCTTCCCCAGAGTTGCCAAACCCTCTATCACAGGGGAGGTTTCTGAGCTGAAACAGTAACGTACTGCACACAAATTCAGCTAAACATGAAAGAAGACAAGAGACTATTTAAAAATGTTAAATGAAGAGGAGAAATATTTGCATTGTGAATTGGCGATTTTTATAAGCAAGATTTTGTAGAAATAATTTGGTTTGTCTAAGAAATTTTTGATGGTTAACCTGATAGAAAGAAGCTTTTCAGGCAATGTTTCTTCTAATAAAACTTTTAAATGTACTATTATTTTTTATAACTAGTGTTAGAAATGTAAGTTATCTTTTCTTTAATTGAACGCCAACCTGTCTTTATCATTATTTGTGTTGTTTTAAATCTCTAGAGGTTTATGAGATCATCTAGAGAAATGCGAAAAACAATTAACATAAAAGATCAGTTCTGAATAAGTGTTTCAGGCAGGAGGTGGCACAGATCCAGAAACAATGCAGAAATTTTTGTGTGTAGAAAAAAAAATAATTCTTTTTATTTTCAGTACTGAACTTAATTTTTTCTGTCTTAAAATTACCAATGAGAAGTTCAGCTATCTTTCTAAACGCCTTTGATATAGTTGGTAATTTAATGACAGACTCTGAAAGATTTGCTGGGAGGATATGCCAACTTTGTCCATAGACCAAATCTGGGTTCTTCATGGAGGATTCTACACACCCACCTTAGTCTGGAAGCACTTTTATAGAAGCAAATAGTTTCTTTTGGTTATATAATTCCATTTGGAATGTGCTTTGGAGTTCCTTTTTTTTTTTTCTTTATCTCACCATGGTTTTAGTTAAAAAAGACAACTTGTACTTCTCCACCTCCAAACCACTGTGATTGCTAGCTTCAGCAGCTTCTATACTTTCATAATTTGGTTTCGTAATTTTAATTTCATTGACTAATCAATGCGATTAATGACCATGTCAATAATAATTTTTAAAATGTCAGTTCTAAATGTAAATTAACCTTAAAGAAGATCTCAAGTACTATAGTAATTAATCTTAATTTTTTGGCATGGTTTATTTGTGTAGGCAAAAAGTAGCTTATATTTAGTTGAACAGCTGGGAATAAGTTGATAAGTAACAACTTAGTTGTAGATTGTTTTAAAAACTGACAAGTTTTTTGGACTAAACTAAAAATTTTCCACCAAACTGAAAAAATTCTTTATAGATAATGATTGTATTTCCATAGTTCATATCATTATAAAATATTGCCTTAAATACCCAGACCAAATTTCATAATATTTAAAAAATCTTTTTGGCTATAGTAAGACTCTTTTTGTTTTGACAAATTTTCGAAATAATCATAATTAGAGTAAACAAGTCAGTGAATATTCATATATATATAAAATTTCATTTGAGTATTCTGAAAAATTTTATTCAAGTGTTACGGAAAATGACATGTTTGCCTTATCATTTGGTTATTAAGTTAATGATTTGGACAAATGTGAAATGACATCTGTACTTTTACTGAGATACGTTGTTTAAATAATTAACAGTAGAATAATCAGGAAACAATTTAGGACAGTGAACTTTTTATGATGTTAACCTAGAAAACCCTTTCATTTGTGAGATCATTTGAGTTGATTTATTGCAGCAATTGTCTCCATAATTATTGCCTGCTAAATAATGGTGATTAATTATTATTTCCTAAAACCTTAAATGAGGGAGTAAGATTCATTAAGCCCATCTTGAATATATCTGGAGATGGAGGGGAGTGGTTTGCATCACAAAATTGAAGTTTAGAGAAATTATTATTCAATGTAATACAAATAAATATAAAAGAAATAGATGCTCTACTGTTTAAACATACTTTCTGAAAAAGAGAAATGAACGTTGAATATCACACAGAGCTAAAAGCTAATGAGAGAAAATGAGGATCATGCAGAAAGGTATCTAAACACAGTAATTACTTTTTTAAATGATGCAAAGGACAAACTGAAAATCTCCAGCATTTTGAACAGCAGCAACTCCTGCTGAACGAAAAGCTCTGTGCCACCTGAAGGTGGACTGACTGGAAATTTAGGAAAAAGCATGCAATGGTCCTTGACTTACACTAAGATGCTGCATTTCATCTGTTTTAGTTTAAATTTAGAACATTAATAAATATGTTTTCTAAAGAGTGAAGTCTTCTTTTGGAATTTAATTAGAAGTATGGAAACTCTGGCAGGAAAATTTAGACCAATTAATGCTTATATTTAATATAAAAAAAGAAAAGAAAACATCCTATTTCATTTTTAACAACACATAGAAACTAGAAGTGTTTCCTAGGAATGCTTTCCCAGAAATATTTAAAATAAATACAATTCATGTGAATTCAATAGATAATTTCTTTTTTAGAAACATGAGCATGTATTGCAGTAAATCTAGTTATTATTATTTTTTCTTGAGTGAATAAGATAGGGTGCAAGTCCTATCTAAATTAGAGAACACTACCCAACTGCATTTGAAGAAAAATTTGGCTTGGTTCAATGTCAAGGTTATAGTAAGAGACCAACACTAACTATGTGTTACCCACATCAAGCTGTGCTACAAAGCTATTTTGTTATTAAAGTGAGAAATTCCAAACAAGTTCTGGAGTAGGAATAGAGAAGCTTGGTCATATGCAGGCAGTGGAGCTAAGGAGACGCAGCAGTTGAGTAGAGGAACAAGGGTGCTGTGTTAGGGCTCCTGGGAGCCTAACCAGGAGGACACTAAGGAGGACAGAGGGAAAAACCACAGACTGATTTTATTTCACAATTTTATTAGGACCATTCTGAATGAATTTTTCTTCAAGTCGGAGAGAGCTATATTGTACATATGGAAGCTTAAGTTTGGAAGGAGGAATTTGAAAAGAGGAAACTTCCAAACCGTTTGTGGACAGGTGGGATTGGGTGTTGGGGATGATGGGGACTGAATCTTGGAAGAGAAGACACAGGTGGTGCTGGTATTATACACACAGCTTCATTCCCCTGAGAGCAAGTCAGCTTATAAATATTCAGGACCAGAGCAGAGAAAAATTAAATCATAGTAGGAGGTCAGGAATGGAAAAAGTATGGACCCAGGATCTGAAAAAGTTGACAAAGTTGGTCTGTAATTTCGCTCCATTTTTCTTGGTAGTCAAAGCAAGTTATTTTCATCATCTACAGAGAGAAATTATATCTGTTTCTCAGGAGAAACAAATAACTTTCTTCCACTGTGTTCTAAAAGAATATAGTATAGGAGATAATTTTACGATTAGTAATTTAGTACTTTGCATTAGACTTTTGTCCTTAATTTTTCTTTTAAAATGCAAATACCCAGGAAGAATATATGCTATCTTAAGTCACTACCACTTGCAAATTATAATTTTCTTCTAACCTGTGGTGAGAGGATAGGCTTAAATTTAGCCAAGGTTGAGCCACGGAATCAGTAAAAGAATGGCTTATAATTTAGATTTCTCTTTCTCAGGTTTTATTAGTTCCAGTTCTCTGAGGTTAAGCTTGCCTACACTGGAAAAGAAATGGAATACATGATTACCTGTATAGACAATTATTTAATGAAACTACTGAATGATAATTAAATTATAATTTTCGACATTAGGCGTACTGGAACATCTTTATGGTTGCTGACTTAATCATTTAATCCCTGTTGTCAATAAACCATCACTTCAACAGATAAAGACTAATAATTTGTAAACATACTTTCCAACTAGGTCAAGTTCACTATCAGTTGATTCAGGGAAAGCATTTTTTAAGATAAACAGCATCCACGGAGCAGCTTCTAATTTGTCCCTTGGCTAATTTTGAGGTAGGGTGGGGTGGGTAGTTGGTGTTTATTTAAGATATGGACTACAGTACACCTGCAGGGAACAATCTTTAGTTTCGGTAACAAACATTCAGTATTTGACAGTGACAGGTCACATCATTTCATGTTTTTTACCTTCGTCCCTCATGTTTATTGCCTCATATTCTAGAAAGTGTTGATGTCCACTTCAGTAACATTTTAATCATTAGAGCCAAAGAAAGCATTCTACTGCAGACTATTTCTCATGTGTGTTGGTTTTCTTTAATATATTTTTGTTTTTTAGTAATTGATGTACAGATAAAGAAAAAATAAATTGTATTTAAAAAGCCATATAACTCTACAACTCAATAGTAAATTAAAGGGTTAGAAGTAATATATAGTGAGCGTTGACTGCCCCTAAACCACAAGCTGGAATATAATCTATATTCATTTTTAACTGCAATATTACTTTTATAATTAATTTGTAACACCGTGGTCATTGATACATATATACATATCTCATATGTATATCATATATATAGAAATTACAGCTTTAATGGGCTGTGCATTTTGTATACTTTTTTTTCCCACCTAAAGTGAATTTGAAAGGGTTGAGTATATAGGTTTTTTACTGTGATCCCAGAAGATAAAATTGCTAGTTTCTCCTTGAGAGACCCAAATATTCCAAAAGAACGTGAAGCATACCAGTGTTTTCTTCCATCTGGTCTTCGTTAGGAGGATGTTTAACATCCCTGAGAAGTCTTGAAGATGCTCATCAGTTTCTATTTTATCTCCTACTAAAAAAGTCCTTTGTTATGAGGAGCCTCCAGTTAAAGGAGAGAAGATGGGATTTCTTATTTTAATTGGTCAATGGGGAAATCCCTGCTGTGTGACAAATCTTCTCTCTTTCACTGCTGAACACAGTTTTTGCTTTTCTGTTTCCTGCACTCACAGTCTGGAGTATAAGTTGTTTCATCTAGGACACAGCAGTAAGCAAGAGCTTCTAATGGTCTACTGGGCAGAGTATTGATTTAATCTGTATTATTTTTTCTAGATACTATCATGGGAGCCGGAAAAACACAGACTCAGTCTCTTTAATGTGGATGGGAAATAATGTATATGTGCACAAAATATTTCTACTTCCCCAAATCTTTACCCCAAATGAGTGCAAAAATAAGAAAAAGGGACAGAAAGCACTGAGTGTGTGGAATGGAAAAATCTAGAAGCTTGCTACATGAGGTGAAATGATATGGGATGCCAATGTGATAATTCATCTAATTGAATAAAGTAGAAACGAAAATTCAATTTTATATGCAGCAGAAGGGCTGGTCCCTTTTAACTGAATGTATTTCAAGATGTAAGTCAGTCAGCCAAAGAAGCTACCAGGCATATAAGCTTAGAATAAATATTAGTCGTAATATTAACGATCTGCTCCCCTTATTTTGTTTTAGGCAGAATATTTTGAACCGATATTTTGTTGTCAATGATATAACATATAACAACAGGGTTTCCCTTCTTAATAAGTCTTAAGCATGAATACCTACTGTTTCTAATATTTTAATATGAAGTTAAATATAATAATTTGTAGATAATTTAAACAAATTCCTTCATTTTGATAACAATTATAATTTTGGCAATTGACTGAAAAACCTAAACTTACATTCCCACATAAAAACATATTAAGTCAAGTTTTAAATTTCTAGGCTTAATAAATGCTTATTCATGACTGTAACATTTAAAGTCAATTTAAAATAGATATCGTTTATTATTATTTGTTTTTTTCAAGTAGAAGTTTAATTGTTTTAGGTTCCAGCATATTTCTGGTAACTACAAGTATATTTAAAATTTTTAGTTTTATCTGTTTCTTTTTTTTTCTATATGGTAACATTCTCTTTTAAGTTTTCAGAGTATTGTTCATGGAGAAAATATACTCCCTAAATTTTTTCCTGTGCAGATATGAATTATAATGTTATCCTCAATGCATTCTTAACTAGAATACAGAAAGTCACACAGGCAAATGTACAATGAAAAAAAAAAAAAAAAGGCTGCTTTTCCCCCTAAAGACTGTGAAGGATTTCTGTCAGATAGTAAAAACCTGAAGTTAAAATTTATTAGACAAGGGATGCAGGGCAATTTGTGGTTATGTTGGGATTTTCACAAGCTTTCTATTTAAAAATTTACCACAAATTTTATGTGACATTTGTAAAGGAAAATATCATCTTCACTGTGTGAAGTCATGAGTACTATTTTATAGAGTGTGTTCAGGGGAATCGTGGTTTGAATTTTGAATTAATGCAGAAAAACTAAGGACACCAGCATAAAACAGTCTTATGTTTAGGCAGACTTACTTAGTCAAATATGGCATTTATCTGAGGTAATATTTATACAGCCCAAGCGGTCAGAAGAAAACATTTTTTTTCCTTGTAGAATCTTCGTAAAACAGTGTCCTAAGAGACAACTATCAAACTACATACAAACACTGTTTACTTTTAACTTTCGTACTTATTAACCCGCTCCTCAACACTCTTTAGCATTGCAGAAAAGACTAGAAAATATTTAGTTTGCTCACATTTTCACTTAGATTATAATAAACAATGCATTTATAGAAGTGAGTAACATACTCTTTAATTTTTTTCAAATGTGTAATTCTGGTCATAACTTTCTTTCAGGAACTTAGAAAGGAGATGTTCCGTAAGACCACTAAATAAATAATCCTGCATATTAGCTATGTGACAAATGAAAGAAAATGGCCAGCAGATGTTTGTTATTAATGACCTTAGGATTCTCAATTTAATGAAAGATTTTAAATACGCAAAGTATAAAAATTCAGAGACTTAAATGCAATAAAAGCATATGCTGTATGCAGTACTGAAGTTGTGTGTCACACCGAAAACTTCAAAGTCCTGAGGCTGTATAAAATGTCAGGTGGAATTGCATTTGTTAGGGTGATTACAGATTTAAAAAGTGATAAAATGACACAGGCAATAGAAATTGGCAAAGAGGCAGTTTTTATGATGCTCCAGCAGTGGCAGTCATAAAAATACAGGCATTTTCCAAATTAATGTATTTTTTACAGAGGGCAGTAGAAATAAGTAGCTGTGGAAATTTCAGGCATGTGTAACACAGCACTTTCATCGTAATGTTCCAAAAAGATCTGCATTACATTACAAAAACTGGTTTCTATTTTGGGTGCAACATTGTTTTATGCAAAGTCCTCAAAATATGTACCAAAGCCTGTCATTGCAGGTTAGAAAATGGCCACTAAAAATGGGTCATTGTAGGGAGGATGATAATCAGAGGATACCTACAAGGCAATGTTAACTTTAAAATAATAAAATTGTATGTTTAAACCTATAAATATACAAAACAAAATGTTGAATCTATAGGTTAAGACACTGGTCTTACATGCAGGAGATTGATTTACATTTGATAGAAATGTCATACTGTCTATTTAGTTTAGATTTTTAAAAGTTCATAAAATAGAAATAACACTGTCCTTAAGCAGTTTCCAAGGATCTTAGAGGAAGCAAAGATTCAGATATTAAGTGAGTAATCAATTAAAATTCAGCAGTGCAGCCTAATTTGAACTTGTCTAAATTCAAGAATGGTCTTCAGGATTTAAAACAGTTTTATTATTTTTATTTTCATAGCCAGGTAAACAAAGTAAACCAAATGTTGCCTTTTTAAAGTTATTTTAATTACTAGCTAAGAATCATTTGCAATTAGTCGAGTGTACAAACATAACAATACTTGCTCTTGTTTATATAGCAATTACTTGTGTGTAAATAGAAACTTCTAAATTCGTAAAATAATGTTTTTCTTTAAGAAATTTTTTTTCTTTGAAATTAATGTACTTAAGAGCCTCTCTTGTCTATAAATAGTGCAAAGGTAATTTCACCCAACTTTTGTTTGAATTAAATAAATTCAGTATAAATCAACTTTGAACTAATAAACTGCAGAGCCAATACATTTCCAAATAAGAGCAATTTTTGTATTGCCTGTCCAATATATTCTTTTGAGAGCATTTTATTTCTTCACACATCTGCTTTATACTGGCCTCATTTTATGCAATAGGAAATCCATATACAAAAAATTCCCTATTGGCACCTAAGATAAATTGGGAATAATTTGTTTTAAAAGGGATTCTTTACTTTATGCAAATATTCACAGCAGAATTACTTTGAATAATGATACTCTATACTCTCAATGTCATTTAAACACACACATTTCAACTCCTACATTTTTAAGATGAGAAGTTATTTCCAAGATCATTTAAAACAGTGTTTTTCAAACTTTGATGCACATACAAATCATGTGGGAGATATTGTTAAAATGCAGGAATAATTCAGGAGCTCTGGGATGGGACCTGAGATTCTGCGTTTCTAACAAGCTCCCAGGTGCTGCTGGTCTGAGGACCACACTTTGAGTTACGAGGCCCTAAAACATTTTTCTGAATGCAGTAATTCTTGGAGTGAACTGATTGTTATAAAGCTCTTTATTATAGCAAGATACACACTGCATATCTGTAACAGCATACATTTCTTTTCTACATTAATATTTCCGGAAAGGCTCAGAAGAAGGAAACCAACTATATTAATAACTGGATTTAAACTGATTTAGTTTTCATAGACCCAGACTACTTCTGTCTTTTAGGAGACAAATTTGCTCTGATTTGTGAATTCAGTTAAGACATTTATAATCTCTGGGTTTTAGTTTTCTCATCTGTGAGATAAAGTGTGGAATTAAAGGCTGAATCTGCAGTGGACATACAAATATATTGTTGTATGAATAAAAAAACCACTTCCAGCTTTATATTTTGTGATTTTATAACTCAAGGGTGGAGTTCTTTCCTTGAAAAATAAAACAACGGTCTAGATATTATTAATGAAAGTGATTGTATTTAGGTTTAAAAAACACTAGATTGAGCTTGCAGACAAAAGGTGAAGATAAACAATTTTGGTAGAAATGCATTAAAATTATGTTTTCAAGTGACAGCACTCTCTCAGCCCCTCAGCCCTAAAGTTCTGACGATGTCCACACAAAGGGTGATTTTGTCTTAATTGACTTATGAAAAATATATGTTCTTGAGGGGCTGGCTATTTAAAGCTGATAGATGGTCTCTAAACCCCTTTATTTCAATTAATCTTTCCTGATTAATTTACAAAGCGCGAAGGGAGTACTCTAACCTGTTAGACACCACATTTCCCTATCCCTCCCCATGTATTTATTCTTATTTTTGGCTCTTTTATATTAACACTTTTAAGCTACATATAAAACTTATTATATGCTCTATAGTTATAGACTACAGTGACTAAAACCAAACACGAATTTAAAAAATGGCACAAGCTATTTGAAATCATAGTATCCAGGACATAAGTTTGTGTTAACCATAACTAAAAATAATTTTTTCTTTTTTTCTGACCAACTCCATGACTGTATATATCTATACCTTTGCCTTATGTTTACAAGAAATTTCTCAGTTATCTAACTCAAGAGCTTCTGAGGACAAGTTCTCATTGCTGACTTTTTTTGTGTGGATACATTTTCAGGCTAAATGGTAGGGAAGGAAGAATATGAGGTAGGGCAAAGTAATCAGTAACAGAAAGTAACACCACGTGCTTGCTCCAGTCTCCTTTTTCTAACTGGCCAGAGACAAGTCATGGATATGGATACACCGTCTTCAGTAGGTTTAACCTGGCAAGTAGAAAGGAACATATGGAAAGCTTCTCTTGTGTTTTCACAAATAAGAATTTGGATTTAGGGGAAATCATTTTTAAAGAAAAAGTTTGCTCAAGGTGAGAATTCAGCTAGTTGAAATGCATAAGATCATACTATTTGTTTAAAAAAACAATAACAACACTAAAATACCTCTCTTCCCATTGTTAAATGGCCATCTTTTGAGTCTCCACAAGAGCCTTCCCAACTTTCTGGCTGCCTTGGCTTCTCTCCCAGGCCATGATCTCTAGAAACTCATTCCTATAATTTTTTATTTTCTTTTCCAGCTGATTTGAATGTTCTCAGAACCTCGGCAGCTATGGCCCACTACCTTGGCTCTCGACTCTTTCTCCAACGGTCGTGGGGCATTGAGTGACTAAGGCTGAAGAACAGGGAAGACTTCCAGCAAGCCCTGAATTGCAAGAAGAAGGCTTCCTTCTCAGAGACCAGTGACATCTTCTTGGAGATGATGGTAAGAAAAGGGTGTATAATTACTATGACAAATGGAGGCATCACCTCTGGGATATCTGCGCATCCTTTCCTAGTAAAGAGAAACTCAATGCAGACAAGTTCAGAGACAAATCATTTTTATGTGTATGTTCCTTTCTTAAATTTGAAGAGAGAATTAAAATATAATCATTAGTTTGAAAATTAATTAATGCTGGTAGCTCTTATAGGAGTAACATACTCTAAATTCCCAAGATTAACAATACTGAGTGATTTTGGATTTTGGAAATGATTTATTTCCAAAATCTCTGTGGCATTTGACAGAGTTGATCACACTGTTCTTAATGAAAATTTTTCTCTTCTGATTTCTTTGATATTATCTTGGCATTGGCTATCTCTGACTACTAATTTTGTGTTTATGTCCTTTACTGTCTCCTTTTGGTGTTTCTTTTTCTTCTCACCAACAATATTCCAGATTTCTATCCTCATACCTCCATCTCACCCCATGCATGATTTGTTTTTATCTAACTGTCAACTTTCAAGATTGTAGCAGCTTTTATTGCTTCATGCAAATGACTCCCAGTTCTACAGCTCCGCTCCCTGACTTTGCTCCAAAGCTCTGGCTACACATTTCCAGCTGCCTGCTAGACAGCATTATTTGCATGTTCTGCACTTTTTTTTTTTTTTTTTGTCGTATTTTCGTGACCGGCACTCAGCCAGTGAGTGCTCCAGTCAGTCCTATATAGGATCTGAACCCGCGGGCGGGAGCATCGCCGCGCTGCCAGCGCAGCACTCTACCAAGTGCGCCACGGGCTCGGCCCTGCACTTTCTTTAAACTAAAAATTTCTCAAACCAGATTTATCACCTTCCTCTACAAAACAACTCATTATTCCTAAATATCCAATTTCTGCTAAATACAACACTTTTCTCCCATTGACTAAGCCTGAAAAAATATGGAGTTTTGTTGAAGTCCTTCATCTCTATCTCCTTCTCCCTTCCCATTTTTAAAATTCTGCCTGTTACTGCTTTAGTTCACAGCCTCAACACTCCTTCCCCACTTAAGCTCAAGTGCTATTGTAAGGTCTCCTTGTGTACTTTGATTTACCCAAATCAGGAGATTTACAACCTATATAGCAAGAACTGTGACTTCCTACTTTTTAAGCTTGGGGCAGATAGCACAGTGTCTTAAGCATAGCAGATACTAAATAGATATTTGTTAAATTAGTTATTTTATTATAATGAACTGTATATTATAGGGGTAATAAAAACAATAAAACATAAAAATAATGCTCAAACTTATTCATTGAAATAAAGCATCAAAACATAACAAAATTATTTTACTGATTTGATTTGGAAAAGAGTGTTAGAGAGCCAATGAAAGTTCAAATATACATTGGAATTTCTTTAAATTGTTTGCCCTACAGTGTGACAAATCCTGTCTCACAAGATTGACTTTAATAATTTAAATGTTTCTTTGGATTTTAGACTTGAAAGCTAAGTGTATGTGGGTGGAAAAGAATGATTCTGACTTGAGTTGATAGGATTAAGAAACAACCCAGCTGAGTAAACTTTCACGACTGTGATTCACTTAAAATGCAAAGGATAGACAGTTGTATAACTAAAGTTAGAGACAGAGACCAATTTTAAATATAGAAGAGGAATCTGGACTACACCTGCTTATGCAGTCAGAAGTAATTTCACTTGTCTTTGGAACAGGAATTGAAAATGGTATTAGCTTTAAAGCATCCGGTAAAAGCAGTACAATGACTAAGTATCTTCATTCTCCTTCTAAATGAAAATCACACGACAAATCTGGGATTGGCAAAAATGGATGGGAAGGCCCTTGGGTATTACAATTGCCAAGACACGAGCTTCTTATTATTCTGGTCAGCTTTTGCAACTGGTAGGAGTCGGCCCCCACCTTCCCTAGTATGGATCATCCGGAGTCAGGGAGTTCCAGCACCTTCAAGTTCAGCATTATCCAGTGACAGCGCCAATTCTGGACCAGGCTGGCAGAACATTCATAACACCATAATCATCCATAGGTGGGAATTAGGCTCTTGTGTTATCTCCCTAATCATTATCCCTCTCCAGTCTTCACTTTCCTTCCTGTCCAGCTTAGATCCCATGTACTAATATATAAATTTTTAAAAATAAATTTTTTCTGCCTGCAAGCTAAATGGAGAATTGAAAGTGAAATCAAATTCAGTTAGAGAAAAATAGAACGTTATATTGTTTTCCACAAATTACATATCTATACCAATTTCAATAACTCTCTAAAAATGGGCAAAATTGCCTTGCTCTTCTGTCTTTCATCACATCTCTCTGGCAAAACATCAACCTGCATCAACCCAAGTATCTGTTTTCTCTAAACATGTGCATGAGCAAGTGAGCACTACTAGAGGAAATTATAAACTCAGCAGATTGCTTCTAACATAAATTCATTCATTCCCTACTTGGACTCTTAATGCTGCCCAGTGAGCCTGTGACACTTTTATCTTCAACTCTCTCCCACTGTGTGCAAAACTATTCCAAACCTTTTCTACTCTCCTCAAACTTCTGGGTGTAACTTTGTTACGTTCTTCATAGAATATGCAGAAACGACTAAATGAATTTTCTCAACTTCTTTTCACCAAATCTAGGTGCCCACACATAGATTGATGCATCTGCATTCATTTTCTCTTCAGTTCTTCTGTACAAAGGATGAAGTATTCTTCTTTTCAGCTAAGGTCCAGTCTTCCACCTCTTGTTTTCTAGTCCTGTTCCTTCTATCTTTCTGAGGAAATTTATTAACATGCATTCTCTCCCAAATCATTCAATCCTACATTTTCTGCTTGATGCTTCCCATCTACATTTAAATGTGTTTAAATGTCTTTCATCTTAAAACAGCAGTGACAAAGACTAAAAATAGTATTGACTCTACTTTCCACCCATAGCCCTATTTCTATTTTACTCCTTGAAACCAAATATCTTGAGAGAGTTGGTATTTACTATCCTGTATTCCTCTCCACCTACCCATTTTCAACCTGCTTCAATATGGTACCTGCTCACATCACTCTTATAAAAATTTCTCAGTTAATACGAACAATGACCTTCATGTTACTAAATACAGTGATAATTTTTCAATTCTTATTTTAGTTTGACTTCTGAGCAGTATTTGATAGTCTGACATTCTTAACCATTCACTCTTCCTTCTAATATTGTGCTTTATTATTATTTTCATTTGTTTATTATACAAATATATGAACAGGGTAATCATGGTCATAGGGTATCCAATGGTATTAAATGGATAGGAAAAGTCACCTGTCCACAGTCCCACTGTCAAGGATAACTTCATTTTTAAGGTCTTTTAGTGGTAATCATAATTTTCAATAGCATGCTTATAATTCTATATCAACTTGAAACAGTAGCAGTTGATTTTATGGTATGGAAGATGATAAATTTATGTCATTTTTACTACTTCCTTGTCTCCCTATCCAAGTTTTATTGATTATATTTGTAACAGAATGGAATGGAAGTTTGTTGAATGGAAGTTTCTCTTTTGACCCAAGGCTCAGGGGTTGCTTTAAGAAAGAGTCTTGAGGTGAAGTGAGATGTTTTGAATTGGATGTGAGTTTGAAGTTTTGATTTAAATTAAAGTGTACCTCTTTAATGTGAAAGTCCATTATTGCAAAAATTAGGCTTGCGTCTATAAGTGACAGTGAGCAGAGAGCTGCTAAGGAATCTGCTCAGATACTAGTAAAGGAAGGGAAAGGAAATCTCATAGAGCATTATTGAAGGCAGATTTTAGAGAAAAATGAAATCATTCCTATTTAATTCTGTCCAGTTCAGACTCTTTAGTTTACCAAATATATAATATGTTTGGTTTTCCTATCAGTAGAATGTGTAACTTTAGATACTAAATGTAAATTTCTGGTTCCTTTTCCATGTAGAAAAAGGAATACTTTCTAAACTCCTGTCAACTACATCTTTACTGTCAAAGTATAAAGTTTAGATTATATTATGAAAATGTGATTTTTTTTGTGTGTAGGCACTTCGTCTATACACTAATTCAAAATGCTGGATGCAAAGAGTTTTGTAATACTTTGAAAATGTAAAGGTTATTTACTACAGAATCAAGTAATGTAATTTTACAGCCAATAAATATAATCCTATGTCACTAAAGTGTTCTCTTCTAGATAGAATGTTCATATATCAAGATTAAATGTATTATCCTTCTATTATTTGCTCAAAATAATACTTAATTTTAGTTTATTTTATATTTGGACCATGAGTTACTCGTGCAACTTTTCTGGAATTTCTAGTTGACTTCTACACTCTTTTTTTTTTAACCACATAATTAATATCTTATAGGTTATTAATTGTATAATCTATTATGATTCCTATTTCATTCTTTGTCCTAAAGACATTTCTCTCTCCTTCTTCCTCTTCTAATCTGTATCCACTGGTTTCAAGCTTGCTTCACAGCCATAGTATTGGGTTTCATTTCTACTGAGCTCCTATATTGTTCCATCATTTTTTGGACCTCTTGTCTTTTTGGTATTTTCTTACTTATTTTACTGCAGTGAATTCTCAAGTAATTTTCATGAAGAAGGTGTAAGAAGTTAGATTTACAATGCATTTATCTGAACTTTAATGAAGATATGTGTATGTTTTTTTCTTCTTTTTAAAAATTTTGCCTGATTACCACTTAGTAGGCCCTTTCCAGTTTGGAGACTCTTGTCTTTCTTCGGCTTTCAAAAGTATTTCTCTATGTTTCTTTGATGTTTTTATTCCTTTTTGTCTTCTCTATTCTCTCTTCTATCAGGCTGTTAGATGGATGTTGGAGTCCAAAGTTGACCCCATATAACATTTACATTTCTTTCTTATTAAATGCCTTTTATCTCTTTTTTTCCTTTCATGCTTTTGGATATGAACCCAAATTTTCTTCTAGCTCATCTGATATTCATCCCACATTCATTTTATTTCCAGCTCTTCAAACAGCAGAACTAGTAGGAACTTAATGAATGAGTGAAGTAAACTAGAAATTTACTCTATGTGCATACTTAGTGCATGGAAAAATGCTCATAGGTTACATTACTAAGACTAAACATTCAGTGATTAAGTGCTAATATGTGCCAGTCATTGCTATGGGAGGAGGGGGTACAGTGGTGAACAGAACAGGCAAGCTCCCTGTTCTTATAAATTTAAATTATCTGGAGTGGAGAGTGGGTAATAATAAACAAGCAAATAAATACTAAATATATAACTTTATGAATGTATATATGTTCAAAAATGAATGTATGAAAAATTGAATAAGTAAATAAGTAAAGCATCACATCATGATAGTGTTGTGAAGAGAATTAAAATAACAGTGATGTGCTGGAGATTGGTTAGGTAATCACTTTAGATTGGATTGTCAGGTATAGCCTATTTTATTAAACCATTTTATTGAGGTATGATTGACATATTAAAAATTGTAATACTTATGTATGCATCTTGATGAGTGTGGCGTAAGTATATACCTGTGAAACTTTCACTGCCATCAAGGCCATAGACATATCTATAACCTTCCAAAATTTTTTCCTACTCCCTTTATTATTATTATCATCATCATCATTTTTGTTATTAGTGATAAGAACATTTAACCTAAGATCTACATCTTAACAAATTTTAAATATGAAAGGGTACTTCAAAAAGTTTGTGGAAAAATGGAATTAAAAGATACCATGAACCTTTTCATGAACTATTTGAAGACCCCTCATATATTACAGTTAGCTATAGAAGCTGTTTAGATCTCCAGAACTTATTTATCTTGCATAACTAAAACTTTGTATCCTTTGACCATCATCTCCTCATTTCCCTCTCACCCTAGCCCCTTGGAACCACTGTTCTACTCTCTGCTTCTATAAGTTTGACTATTTTAGATTCCACATATAAGTGAGATCATACAGTAATTTGTCTTTTTGTGTCTAGTTTATTTCACTTAACAAAATGCCTTCCAGATTCCTCCATGTAATCCCAAGTGGCAGGATTTTCTTCTTATTTTAAGGCTAACTAGTATTCTATCATATACCACAGTGTCTTTATCCATTCATCCACTGATGGACATTTGGGTAGTTTCCATATCTTGGCTGTTGTGAATTATGCCTGAAATGAGCATGGTAGGGCAAATATCTCTTTGAGATACTGATCTACATTTCTTTGGATATATACCCAGTAGTGGGATTGCTGGGTAATATGGTAGTTCTATTTTTAAGTTTTTGAGGAACCTCCATACTGTCAATGGCTGTACCAATTTACATTCCTATTGATAGTGTACAAAGATTCCTTTTTTTTCCACATATTTGCCAACACTTGTCTTTTGCCTTTTTAATAATAGCTATTCTAACAGGTGTGAAGTGATATCTCATTATAGTTTTGATTTGCTTTTCCCTTATTATTAGTGATGATGAGCACCTTTTTGTATACCTCTTGTTCATTTATATGTCTTCTTTTGAGAAATATCTATTCAAATCCTTTTCCCATCTTTTAATCAGGTTATTTGCTTTTTTGTTTTTGAGTTGTATGAGTTTCTTCTATATTTTGGATATTAACCCCTTATTAAATATATAGTTTGAGGCCTGACAAGTTGGCTCAGTAAAAGAGCTGTGTTATAACACCAGGGTCCGGGGTTTGGATCCCTGTATCAGCCAGCTGCCAAGAAGAAAAAAAAAGAAAACACACACACACACACACACACACACACACACACACACACACACACACACACACACACGGTTTGTGAATATTTTCTCCCATGCTATAGATTGCTTTTTCATTTTGTGGATTGATTCCTTTGCTCCGCAGAAGCTTTTTAGTTTGATATAGTCCCACTTGTTTATCATTGCTTTTGTTGACTGTGATTTTGGAGTCATATCCAGAAAATCATTACCAAGACCAGTGTCAAAGAGCTTTCTCCTCTATGTTTTCTTCTGGGAGTTTTGCAATTTCAGGTCTTATGTTTACATTTAAAAATCTATTTTGGGCCGAGCCTGTGGCGCACTCAGGAGAGTGCGGCGCTGGGAGCGCAGTGAAGCTCCCGCTGCGGGTTCGGATCCTATATAGGAATGGCAGGTGCACTCACTGGCTGAGTGCCGGTCACGAAAAAGACAAAAAAAAAAAAAATCTATTTTGAGTTGATAGTGTAAGATAAGTATCCAATTGTGTTCTTTTGCATCTTGATATCCAGTTTTCCTAAAACCATTTATTGAAGAGACCGTGCATTTTCTATTGTGTGTTCTTAATGTCCTTTTTGAAAATTAGTCAACCATATATGTCTGAGTTTATCTCTGGCCTTTCTGTTATGTTTCATTGGTCTATGTGTCTGCTTTTATGCCAGTAGATATTGTTTTGGTTACTATAGCTTTGTAATATGGTTTGAAATCAGGGAGTGTGATGCCTGCAGCTTTGTTCTTCTTTCTCAGCATTGTTTTGGCTATTTAAGGTCTTTTTTTGGTTCCATATGAATTTTGGAATTGTTTTTCTATTTCTGTGAAAAATGCCATTGGAATTTTGATAGAGATTGCTTTGAATCTATAGATCGTTTTGGGTAATATGGACATTTTGTTTATTTATTTATATTTTTAAAATGTATTGATTATACATATTTGTGGGGTACAGTTGAACATCAATATATTTATACAATGTGTGATGGTCAAATCGGAGTAATTAGCATTTCATCATTACAAAACTTAATCATTTCTTTGTGATAAGGATATTTGATCTCCTCTCTTCTAGCTATTCATTAACATGCAGTAAGTTATTGTTAATTACAGTTGTGTAGCTCACCTGTACACCCAAAGAACTTATTTTTCCTATCTAAGGTACAGCTTATTTGAACAGGTGACATTTAAGTTGAAATTTGAGTGGGTGAGCAGAGAGACCGTTTGAGGTAGATAAAACATCTTGTGCAAAGCCCTACAGCAGAAACAGCAAGAAGGCCAGAATGGTTAATGTGTGGTGTATGGGAGAGAGTGGTATGATTGAGATCAGAAAGAGGCACATCCATGGGGCTTTGTAAGGTAAGTCATTGAAGGAATTGAATTTTTCTCTCAAGTTTGATGAGAAGTCATTAGGGGATTTTAAGGAGGGAAGTGGAACAATATGATTTGCATTTTAGGATGGTTGCTCCAGTTGCTGTGGGAAGAAAGGATTGTAGGAAGGCTGAAGTGGCAGCAGGAGGACCAGTAACAAGGCTATCATAGTAGTCCAGATAAGACCAAATGGTGACTTTGAGCAGTCTTAATAGTAAAGGTGGAAATAAGCGGACCCAGTGAAATTGGGGTTAACATGTATGTGCTTATTCAATTTTGCAAGTTCACCAGAAATATTTTACTAATTTACACTCCTCCAATGGTGGATGAGAGTATATAATAATAAGGTAAAGCTGGAAATTGTCTTGGAGATCCAGTCTTCAGTTTTATTAAAAATGAAAACAAGGCCCACTGATCTTACATGCATCAATCCAATATGGCAAGTTTTTTCCCTAGGAAGGGACCCCAGGTGTCTGCCAAATTCTGGTAATCTGTTACATACCACAATGTTTTCTCAGAATTTCTCTTCTCTCTACTGTATGTTCTTTTGTCTGACACCTCTCTGTAGCACCTCTCCACATTATATATGCCACATGTACATGTTCCAGTTCTTTTAGATTATGATATTGGAGGACAGGCGTTCTTCTTCAGCCTGTGTCATCCATAACCACAGAAGCAAATCACTGAAATAAGAAACTGATCATTGTTACATTTATTTTGTCTGCCACAATTTGGTCACTGAGTGTAGTGAATCCCAGTAGTCCTTCTATGATTATTCAATATCTACACCTATGTTTTAAATTCTATTAGGAAAAGAATCCAAAAAATCCCTTCCAGTTGTATATACTGGAAAAGATTTGGAATTCAGGTTCAGAAACCTTGAATTCAGGTTCTGGCTTTGCTGCTTTCTGATAGTGTGACCCTGGGCCATTGTTTCCCCAACTGTAAATCAGGCTAATAACATGCACTTGATCTACCTTGGTCATGAGATATTATAAGATCCTGGATGTTATATGTGAAGAGAATTTGTAAACCGTGAAGTACAATGAAGTGCTACTATTTAATAATAGTTCTAGTTGATTGAGCTTTAACTATGATAGAGATACTGTTCTAAAAGTTTCACAGTATCAACTCATTATTCCTCATAACATTCCTATGAAATCAGCGCTATTACTATATTCATTTTTCAGGTTAGAAAACGGGGGAGAGATTACATAACTTGTAAGGTCACACACCCAGTGAACGATAGAACCAGGACTCAAACTCAGGTTATTTGATTCTACAGATCCTGCTTTTATTTTTTATTATGATTGTGCGTGTGTGTGTGTGTATGTGTGTGTTTGGTAGCTGGCCAGTACAGTTCCTGCTTTTAACCACTATGTTAGTACTTTGTAAGGTTGGCATATTTTGTTATGTTAGTACTTTGTAAAGTTGGCATTGTTAAACCATTCAGAGCCCATGTATTAATTCAAAATATATGCTAGGCACTGTGGTAAACACTGAGGGTGCAAAAAAAAGGGCAGGATCAGTCACAGTCTTTTAAACAACCATGCAGCTGATGAATTTTTTCTTTCAATAAGAAAACATTTCCTGTTTGAACAATTGTATGCCCCTTTACTTAATTAGTATGTATGAATTCACAGATAATGAGTCAACATCATAATACAGACTAGTATATATTTTATAGCATACTTATTCTACTAGTAAATATTCTTTATTAACTGTGCCATATTTTTTTTTCAGAGAAATAACTTTGTGTTTTAACATTACAAAGAGATTAATTTTCTTTCAAATAGATTAACAATTATTTTATTTTTCTTTCTTAATATTAGTGGATATTCAAACATATGCAAGACTTTAATCATGTTTGAAGACCTTAGCTAATGAGACACCACTTTTATTTTCAATTAAGTGGACAGAGTGAATTAACTTAAAGAAGGCTAAAATAAACAGTACATGCACATGGGTTTACTAACTGTAAATTTTTATAATTAAAGTGCCATGGAAACTGAATTTCTACAGCTTGATAGAACATCTCATCTTACCAGCCCACTGGAGGTATGATTTTTAGCATATTTAAACAATTTTCTTCAGTTTCATGTCATGTAAATTCAACCTTTTCTTGCACAAATTTTTCTGTGACACAACAGATAATTATGGAAGGCCATTTATGTAAGTGAATTGCTCAGTGATATTATCAGCCAAAATTGTAGGTTGAGGTCAAGCAATGTCAAGTCATTATTTAAAGAAACAAAGACAAAGGGAAAAAGACAAATTGTAGAGCAGAAATTTAATACATTTTGGCAACATAAGTAGGAAGGTCAGTAAAGAACACCAAGCCAGAGTGATGTCATTGTAATTGGCTTCAGTTCAGAAGTGGCAGGATGGCAGTTAGCCAAAGAGGCACTTTGATGTTGTTTGTTTACATATTGCTATTTAGCTTCCCATACCCAGAAGTGAAGATTACAGCAGATAATTTTATGGTGGATGACTGAATATTGTGGTTACTGCATTATTTTAAACTTTGTTTCTAAAATGCAATGACTATATATCATTTAGAGCTTTCATTTTTAAGATGCATTTCCTCCATGCATACAGCTTTGTAGGACCCTCTGCAATCTAGACAAGTTCAACGGCTGCAGAGGTATTCGTTTGATGTGGTGATATAGATATAGCTTTTGAGTTCAGATAAAGCATTTAGGAAAGATTCCCATGATCTTTTAAAATTATGAAATAATCATATGTCTGAAGCCTCCTGTCTTGTTTCGTGGTTGGTATTTATGCCATACCTCTAAAGAGGAAGAAAGGAATCAGCTGGAATGGTGTTTTTCTTTTTCAGTTTCTCATTAGCTTGCATTTGTGCTTTATTTCCCTGCAGATTGTGGCCACCTGAATAGCTCTTACTTTGTCAGCTACATCATGTGTTTAGCAACTGATGGCTTCTTATTGGTTAGTTTTAGGTGAAATTTTTGTTGCATGCAGATATTAAAGAGAAAATCTGTCCAATAAAAATATAATACAAACCACAAATATGTTATTTTAAAGTTTATAGATCTACATACGACCCAGCTATCCCACTGTTGGGAATATACCCAGAGGAATGGAAATCATCAAGTCGAAGGTATACCTGTTCCCCAATGTTCATCGCAGCACTCTTTACAATAACCAAGAGTTGGAACCAGCCCAAATGCCCATCATCAGATGAGTGGATACGGAAAATGTGGTACATCTACACAATGGAATACTACTCAGCTATAAAAACGAATGAAATACTGCCATTTGCAACAACACGGATGGACCTTGAGAGAATTATATTAAGTGAAACAAGTCAGGCACAGAAAGAGAAATGCCACATGTTCTCACTTATTGGTGGGAGCTAAAAATTAATATATAAATTCACACACACACATACACACACACACACACAAACCGGGGGGGGGGGGGAAGAAGATATAACAACCACAATTATTTGAAGTTGATACAACAAGCAAACAGAAAGGACATTGTTGGGGGGGAGGGGGGGAGGGAGAAGGGAGGGAGGTTTTGGTGATGGGGAGCAATAATCAGCCACAATGTATATCGACAAAATAAAATTAAAAAAAAAAAAATAAATAAAGTTTCAAGAAGCCACATGAAAGAAAGTTCAAATTAACTTAATATATTTTCTTTAATACACTATATTCAAAGTACTATCATTGAAATATGTAATCAAAAACTACTCCACTGCTGCAGCTGGTCTGGAGGCTACAACTGATGCTTATTGTTTTACTTCTCCTCTACCAATACTAGATTTTCTTCACCCTTGGTTAGCACGTTTGCTAGTCTAGGTGGTTTATCCAGAGGGTGATCCTGAACCTCATCCCTTAGGGCTGTGAGCTGCTTGTTACCATGTCCTTTTCAGACCATGCAGCAGTCTAACTTCTCACTGTCATATCTGCACAGAGGTATCTATGTGGTCTTTCCCACTGATAGCTCTCACCTCCAAAGGCCAAGTAATTAACCTGGGGTTGGGGGAGGTGTCTGCTAACTGCCAGGTATGTCTATTCCAATATAACATGAAGAGTAGAGGAAACAATTACTGCATTGTTCCACACCCCATTGCATCCATTGTAAACTAGTCCTAGTGCATTTATTTATTATCATGTGCACCCACTCTAACATAGAGTCCTGAATGAATTTGGGTTTCTGGATAATCAATGTGACCTTGAAATATCTGAGCATTCTCTTTCTCCTGTGTGATTATCTGAGTAAATTATTATAGGTTCCTGTGAACGCCTGGTTGAATCATCACCATATAACATTGCCCTAGCTTTGCTTGGTGATTCTTCATGGATCCTTGACCTCTTCCTCAGTCACTGGAGGCTCACAGAGGAGGTTGGGGGTAGATCTTGAGAGGGACATGTGTTGTCTTGAAAGGCCAAAGTCTCCTCATCATCTTCAAGTAAGGGGGAGGCAGTGCTAGTCTTTAGCAAGGAGAAATGGATCATTTCTGGTGGGCCCAGGAGATTCAAGAGAATCTGAATATCAAGATTTTTGAATGCAAAGACCTGGACATTCCTATTCCAGGTTTACTCATCCAGGTTCTGATCTTGGCATTGCAGACTTGCCTGTTTGGGAATTTAACCTTCTCTGGAGTTCTGCTAACTTTATAAATCAGTTCTGGAAAAGATCCTCAGCCTCCTTCATTCAGCAGCTACAGTAGAGTAGAGATTCTTTATATGCTGCCAAGGAATCCCTTTGACTTTCACACTTTACGTTAAACTTGTGATTAATTATCTTTAGCTTTTCATTGTCTTTCTCCAATGAACTGGTATGACCCCTCAGCAACAGCAATTTCTTTCATAATCCCTATAATTACTATTTTCCCCAGATCTCTCCAATGCTTAAGACCCAAAGCAGTGCTTTTCCTTCCCATCATGTTCAGCACTAAAGTCTTAACAATTGCATTGCAATATATGTCAGGAGCTAGTAACACTCCACTTACCACCAGTGATGCTCGCTGTTAGCCATCAGCAGATGACTCAGCTCCAAAATCCCATTTTAGAATCTGCTTCTAAGGACCACTCCTGACTTCAACTGCTTTATGTCAGTATTCCTGGAAACAGACTTTGAGATGGAGATTTGCACGCAGAAATTTTATGGTAAGTGCTCTCAGGAATTAGACCTGAAGGGACTGAAAGAAGCAGTATTGGGCAGAGGGAGAGATTGAAACTGCCTTGCAGTTGCAACAAAGAAGCTCTAGAGTTTTTACAGTTCTTCAAAATTGTCCTAAATTAAGTCATGGGGGACTGGTCCTCTTATCCGCTTCTTCCACCCCATTAATGACAGTTAACTGGTCATTGAATGTGAACTGTCCCTGGAGAGGGGCATAACCTTGGGTTAGTTGGCTCCCAGTTGCCAGCAGAGGAATTCAGCTGCAAGCTATTAGCAGCCAATCATCTTGGAAGCTGGTACCTTGGTCACAAAGGGTGCTTGCAGGTGGCCTATCCCAAATCTATTCCGTTAGATCCCAGGCATGGAATGATCAGCTTCTATGTAAAATATTTATACATAAAACATTAGAGTGCCAGGATAACACTCTCAGTCCTTATTCTCAAGGCAGGGGGCAAGTCATTCCTTCTGGGGGTAACATCTGGGAAGTTAAGTTCCAGGCTTTGTGTCTCAAACCACTTTCTCGAACCTGGATGTTAAGGATAAAATTCACTGAAGATTACTAAAATTTTTTCTGATCATAGGGGCAGGTATGTTTCTGCAAATTTGCACTTTTGTGTCTTGCAGCCCTATCCTACCAGACTATTTGAAGGCTGACATAGTTCATGTCTAGCAGGTAGGCACTCACTGATACATTTCTGTCAATCAATAGTGAAAATATCTCAGTGCAGACTAAGTATTTATTTATTTTTTAAAGTTTATTTATTAACATTAATTTTTTTTACATTCTATGATATTGTGGGGAGAGAGAGAGAGGGGAAGGAAATAGTGTGGAAAAAGGAGCAAGGAGGAGGGGCAGCATTGAGGCCTGTGGAACCCCCTCATTCCTGCATGGGAAACCAGGGGGCTTCCAACGGTGGCTTGGTCATTGTTGGTCTGAGTGCAGAGGTCAGAGGGGTGTGGCTGAAGCCCTTACCCCCCCCCCACCACCCAGTTTGGGAGCCTGGGCTGCTTCTGCAGTGCCTTGGTGGTCATCGTTGGGCTGGTTGTGGTTGTTGGGGAGCCATGGCTGAGGTCCGAGGCCCCACATCCTGGCTCAGGAGAGCTCAGGGAGCTTCCTGTGGTGGCTCAGTGGTTGTTGTTGACTGGTTGCGGGTGTTGGTGGGGTATGGCTGAGACCTTCAGCCCCTGCCTTCAGGACTGGTTGTGGGTGTTGGGGGGCATGGCTGAGACCTCTGGCCCTCCCCAGTCCCTGGCATGGGGTCCCAGGGGGCTTCTGGTCCTTCTAAGTTTTATAGGTGTCCTTTGGTGAAGTGAGACCTTTACTAGTCAATATCAAGCTTTTTCTCTGGTTGCAGGTACTTTGTTTTTTCTTTCAGTTCTGTGTTGGATTATTCGCTGTTTCCACCACTTAAACTCTGCACTGGAACTAATTTGTTGTCCTTTGCTTACTTCTAAAATGGGGGAACTTTCTGTGGGGACCAGCACTTGAGCTCTGTGGTTGAGCTAAATTGCTGCTTTGCTGCTGATTCTCTGGGGAAGGCGCTTTGTGCAACTCAGGTTTTAATGGTTGACTTTGTAGGTACTTCTGGATCTCCAGAGACCTGGTGCACCTGTGTTGTGTAGAAACTCTGGTCTGGACCTGAGTATTTTCAGCAAATTGCTCCCCTGCAGTTCTATATTCCTGACCAGTCTCCAGTAAGTGGGCCTGTGCTGATTGGGGTGCAGATCAGCTGTCCATGCTGTGCCCCAGTTCTCTGCCAGTGGGCCCATCTTCCCACCACCCACACTCCAAACACTTCCCATGGGACAGGCTGTGCTCTGGTCCCTGTGGTGACTCACTGGCTTCTGAGAAGCTCCTTTTTTCAACTGCTGTGGCTCTTCACTCATATGTGGGTCCATGGAAACTCTGTTAGTGGTCCTGCTGTCCTGAGGGCCACCAAGACCCTCTTCTCCCCTGCCAACTCCAAGCAACTTCCTAGGAAGGGAACAGCTGTGGCTTTTGCCAGCTCTTGCTCCGTGCACTCATCAGCTCCAGCCTGGAAGTGGCTGGGATTCGAAACGGTGGGAGATGTCCTTTCTTTCTGTCATTGTGGCTTCTCCTGCCTTCATGCACTCCATACTTCTCCTCTTCCCCTGAGCTCTAGAAGCCTCAGCTTGGCTGCAGTTGCTTTTTAATCGCTGGAAATTGGCTGATTTGTGGGAGAGAGTGATGCTGGGGACCATCTATTCCACCATTTTGACCAGAAGCCCCCTCCATTTGTAACTTTCTGATAAAAATGAAGAAATGAATAACAAAACATATTTAAACCCAGTTAAAGATATTTCTGTTCATGAAATGCTATTGTTAATTTACTATATAGTTGTTTCATACTTTTTAATATCTATATAAATATATTTGATATTATTCAAATATGCATAAGAAGAATTAGCCTCTATATTAAGTTCCTAGAATATTTAGTTAGACACAATATCTTTGTCAGCCAGTTTTAGGCAAGAGCTCAAGACACTGACAGCATATGAGACCTGTGGACTTAGGCTTTCAGTTTTTAGGTTTTTTTCTTCTCTCTCTCTCTCTCTCTTTCTGCTTTAGGAAATGCACTTTCATGGCCTTTTTTCTGTCTTTATTCTATTTAAAAAATTTTTTTTGAAGAATTTGGCAGTGTTGATTGTTCCCACTTTAGAATTAGTTTCTCCTCTCCTATGTTTTCTGCACCCTTAGTGTCTGGATTACCTTCTCACCTCTCTGTTTCTTCCTTCTTCATTTCCTCTGGTAATGTCTTTTGATATATCCTTTAAATACTGGTGTTACTCAGGAGTTCTACCTTTTTTCCTCTCTCTGCTTTCTGCCCTTGCTACTTCATCTACTTCCACGACACAACACGAACTATATGCCAATAACTTCTAGATCTATGTCTTTAGACATAGTGGGCCATCTTACCATGGATGTCCTACAAGCTTCTCACATTCTACCCCAAATTGCATGACTATATATAAGGTGAAGTTCAGTTTGAATAATCACAAACTGGGAAGCAGAAATCAAATGTAAATTAAATATAAATGAGATATTTATATTCTGTAATATCTCAGTTTCTTCTCAGGTCTCCAGTCTTATTGAGGGTAAATATCATGAGATCTTGCCACTTAAATGTATATATCAGTCTGTTCTGAATATTAGTCTTGCTATTATTAATAGTAGTAGTAATTGCTCAGTCTTTCAAATTTTTCTTCCACGCTCAACGGTTCTCTTCTCCTCTTCCTCCTTCCCATTTGGGTGCAGAAGGAAACTTTTATGTCCTGTGAAACTGGGGGAGTGGCATGTGGGCCAGGGCTCTTCTCTGCTCAGTCTTGCAGACCTCCAGTCACCTCACTGGTCTTTCGCACCAGTCTCTGACTTTTGCAGGGTAGCCTGCCCACATAGTCTGTCAATATCCTGAGCTGATCTCAAATGAAATGTGAGTTGTCCCACCAAGATTTGGGGGTGTGTTCTAATGCACCTACTCTTGATGATATCTTTCCTTACCACTGCCTCTAATAATTGGGCTGGACTTGCATAACTCCTGCCCCCTTCTGTAGCCCATTCTCTTTGCCCTTGTCCAGCAGAGCCATACGCTACTTGTGTGGCTACCCTCAGGCCCTCCTGTGTAGACACCTCCCTCAGTCATCGCTACTTTATAGCAGCCATGCCATAATTGATCTTCCACCTCCTCTCTCTTGGGTTTTCCCCTTGAAATATACTATTATTGACCTTTATTTTAGTATTTACATCTCATATTCCCACTTAATTGCAAGCTTCTTGAAAGTAGGCATTGTTTTACACATATTTGCAGTTCCCTTTCGGACCCAACATAATTTTATTCCCTTGGGCTTCTTTAATTGACTGCGGTCTTTCCAGGGTAGGCCCAGGGAAGAATCAGCTCCAGAGTATTCAGGTATGTTTCTGGCACTTCACATCTCTTCAGGTGTCTTGATTCCAGGATACTTCAGTCTCCATGTGTCAGTAAGGGTCTTGGCAGAACCAGAGATGGCACATTCCAATTGGACAAATTCAGGAGAGTTTAATAGAGGGAATATTTACTTCACACACAAGGGTAGTGTAGGTCTCAGGCTAGAAACAGCTGGACTTCCAGGCAAAAGTTGGGATTTTTGTTTGGTGGATGAAGCCAGCCTATGGCAAACCCACAAAGAGAGTCAAGGTAAATACCCTGATACCTCTCTCATCTCTCAGATCTTTTCTAGGTACTCCCCACTGCCTGAATCGAATAGGAAACCAGAGGGAAGGGAGTCCACTAATGCATCCCATCCATTGATACAATCCAGTCAGTCTCCTGGGCCATGGAGCAAGTGGAAAATGGATTTGAAGAGGCAAGTGAAAGATACCAGCTTCCTGTCCTAAGTGCTAAAGACATAACACTAGAGTTGAAAAAAGAGATAACAATTCTGAGAGAGAGAAAGAGACAGGCAGAGAGAGAGAGAAAACAAAAACATTTTTGAAGTCATTTTCCTTCCATTCTAGGTACTTCATTATCCAGGTAGGAAACCTGAGAATTATCCTTGATTTCCCTCTCCTTTCATCGTATTGCCATAGCTGGTAATACTTAGCAGTTAGTGAATTCTTACTGTGAGACAGAAGGGGGCTGAGTACTTTTGCAGGCATATGTCGAGTACAGTCTTATCTGGGAGGCATGTTTAACTGACAGACAAATGAGACTTACAGGAGTGACTTTTCTCATGGTTCTGTAATGCCGGTACCAGATGCAGACTCTGGAAGTCTGGTTTAAAGTCTGTATTCTTAACCTCCTCAGTGTATTGAAATCAACCAAATTGCCAAGTCCAACTGTTGACTTTGTCACCTTCTTTTCATTCCCATCTGGGCTAAAGCGAAGTCTTCCTAATGGATATAGAGATTCCTTCTTCTTCTTCTTGTTTTTGTTTCTCTGTTTCTAATTTATTTAATTAATTTAATTTATTTACTCTTTATTGCTATAAGAGTTATGCTTCTAAAACAAGCAAAAATTTTATCATGCTGCTCTTCGATTACTCCTCTTGTTAGTTACCTTTTGGTGATAGGATAAAGGCTATAAGCCTTCCGAAGGCACATGAAACTTGCCATCATCTGCGACCAGTCTTTGTTGGTTCTGCTGGTACTTCACCTGTTCTTCTTTTTTATTTTATTTTATTTTATCTTACTTTTTGGCAAATCCTCTCTCTCTATCATACTCTTCTTTAGTGATTCAGACTTATCATTGTTTCTCAAACATACTGTATTCTTTAATGTCTCTTTTATTCACTTATGTTTTTGCCAGAATGGCCCAAACTATCTCCACTGCTGTATTTAACTGTTTGTTTCTTCACTAGTCCAGATATTATCTCCTTGGTGATGCTTTCCCAATTTCTCTGCAAAAGAGCTAGTGGCTTTGTCCTCTGCTGTAGACACCATTAATTTAGCTTGTAATTGTAGTGACAGAATCAGATAGGCATTTAACTGACACAAATTTAACTACACCTGCTTGCCAATGAAAAGAATAATTTAAAAGGTGGGGCAAAAGTATTCAGGTTGTGAACGCATTCAAGTTTGAAACAATCTACGCCTCCCTAAAGAAAGAGAGTTGTGAATGATAGTGAGGATTTTCTCTTTCTCATCTATGACAAGGAAGAGAAATGTAGTGTTTAGGCTGCTAGGCAGATGGATGATGATAGCTCCCTGAAAGTAGTCTAGGAATAAATATTGTACTAAGGATAATTCAGAACGTTGATTAGAAGAGTTATAGAAACAGATGAAAATTTTCTGCATAAGACGAAAATGATTATAAGAGATAGGAAGAGCTAGAAAGTTGATATTTTCATGAATTTGCTAAAGCTTTTTAAGTTGTAGAACATGTGCTGTAATTTCTGAATATGATCTCTCTAAGGAAATAGATGCTTTATATGATTGAATACATGGCCCATTTATATATACATGTTATCAAATAATGTTGTATGTATAAAACCATTTATACTGTTTTTCAGGAGAATTTAAGGGATTTTTATGAACGACTTGTAGTACACAATTTTTTGTCTTATGCGATCACTTTAGAATTAAATCTAGTATACAGGTTAATATGTCAGGCTCTACTTCTTTCTCTATTTTCCAGTTCTCAATCCCCACTAAACCTATGATTCTAACTGAGGATAACATATTTTTGGTGGGAGAGACATATCGGAATCTTGAAATGGGGATTTAAAACAAATACCCCAAATACCATGATTTCTTAAAGATTCTGATATGCATCCTTGGGGAATAGGAGAAGGCTCTCAGAAACCGCTGACTGTAAAGGTCCATAGTACTGTTGGGATGGTTTTTTACATGTACATTGGATGCTGTAAGAAAGAAAAGGTTGAGACCACTACACAGGATCATGTGACGTAGAAGGGATTCTAGCTTGTCCTTCGTAATTCTTTTTTCTCAGTGTCAATTGTGGTACCCAGCACAGAGGAAATATTCAATAAGTATTTATTAAGTAATATTTCTTGGCTCTATTTTTGTATTGGGGAAAAAAACCAGAACTCAGTACGTGTTTACACAGTTTGCTTAGTTGAACACGGTCTTTAAATCTGGCCGCTGACTACTGGAACTCTCCTCTCTTAATCAAAGAAGAGGAGTGTCTTCGGAATGCTGCTCCAAACGTGCCTTTTCTTTATTTTTTTCTTTAGTAGAATTTTGTCTATTTACAATTTTTTCTGTTAAAAATGTATCTTTTTCTTTAAAAATGTTTCTCCCCTCCTGTGTCCAGAGCTCTGGGCTGACATCTAAATTGAATGGTGACATTGCTGCTGCTTATCCTTTTCCATCTTCAGAAACAGCCACGTGATGTGATTCTCTAGCTTCCTTGGAGAGAATCTCCATGGCCAGGCTTTCTCTTCTAAGCTCTCATCATCTTGGAGGCCATCCTGGGAGCCTTCTCCACATTTTCCATATCAGCCTCCAGTGTGGCCTAATTTTAGATATTTAGGATATGGGATGATTATACACTCTAATGATTCCATGTACCATTACAGAACTTGCTTTGAATTGATCATGTTATATTATTTCTTATCCATATTTCTCACTTCTTTACCCACTTAAGTGTGCACATCTTCTTTTATTTCTATGAAAATATCTTGCTCCAGTTTGTATGTACATACATATTGTGTTCATGTATGTAAACATACCTTTACAGGTATTCATACATAGTGAATATTGTTTCTCATGTAATATCTAGGCCAGGAGTAGCAAACGCAATTGCTGTGAGGGTCAGCCAGGTAACAGCAGTGTAAAGCTGTTAGATATGAGAACACAGGGGGAAGTCAGTACTTTGGAAAGAAGGGAGCATGCTTTGCCTAAAGGTATTAAAATTTAAATTAAAAATGAAAAGTCTTCTCTGGCATGTCCTCAGTAATAAGTGGGAACTTAAAAAAAAAAAAAACCCAAGAAACAAATAAAAAAAAAAAAGAAAGATACAATAATCACAATAATTCATTGAACTTTCAAAAGGAGAGAGCAGAATTGAAGTCACCAGAGGTGGGAAAGGGGGAAGGGAAGGGGGGTTAGCGTGAAATTAGTAAAGGCCCACAAAAAATGATTATATTGTGCAATGTGGAATATACTAAGTATCTTTATTTGAGCACCACATATTGCACACAGGTATTGATATTCAACACTGTACCCCACAGATATGTACAATCAGTTATGTTTCAATTAACAAAAAATGTCTACAGGCTTGATTCTGTCTCTGATTTAAATCCTTGACAAACATCAACACCATGGAGGCTCAATTGACACTTTTGCTCATTTTTTCATTTAGCACACATTTATTGAATACTTAGAGTTCCAGCTGCCTATTTAGAAGCTGTGCCCCTAAATACCAACACTAATACAAACACTAACACTAATACTGATACTAAGAATTTCTTTTTGACCCCTCGGTTCTCTGGATCTAGTAAAACAGGCAGAAAAATAAATGCCTAATTATAGTATTATGCAATAAATGCCACAAAATGGTAGGTTTCCAGAGAGCCTGGGGACACAGAAAAGGGGGAGGGTGACACTTGCAGACTCAGTGATTAACAGAAGAGTTAAACTCTTGCTTACATCTCAAACAAAACAAAACAAAAAGCACCAATTTATGGCTTCCGTGTATAGGAAAGGTAGGCAGAAAACATTTTGCAAATTAGTAGGTCATATAGTGATTTAAAGAAAAGAACTTTAGCAAGAGATTTATATGTTTAGAAATATTTCTACTTCTTACTCCATAAAGGTTGGTAAAGTTAATAAAAAAGGATTCTTCATAATACTGGGATAGTTTTTCTAAGTTTCATTATTCTAAAGATTTTTTGAAAGGAGAATCATTGTTCCATAGTTATTCATAATTAGGGTTGAATACCAGTCTTTCTGGTGATTTACGGAATACACCAGAAAATGCTAACTAGTGGGTCAAGGAAAAAAAAAAAAAAAGTAAAGTGACTTATCCTGTGTGTCCTTTTGGAGTTTCATAATGCACATCTACACATTAAATGCACTTTTTCCCTCTTTTGTCCTTGTAACTATTAATGTTTATAAAACAGTGTTCTGGGGAACAGCAGTTTATAAGGTGCTGATCTGTCCTATAACAAAACAGTTATTAAAAAGTGAAAAGTTGTAGTCATCCAGGGGATATTTGGGCTATTCTGGCTCAAACAATAGCCCACTTTTAATTCTTTCTTTTTCTTCTGCTATTAACAAAAATTTATTGAGCATTTTACTAGTTCATTCTACCAGTGAATTAACTTTTCTTTAAGAAGTTGAATAATTGTTTTTGAAATGATAACAGTCCTCATCTGTTACAAATAAGGCCAAATGAAAGATGTCTGCAAAGATTACACAATAGTGTTGCAATAAGGATTGCCCTAGTGCTAACAGAAGGTAAGTTATTAGATGATCGGTGTTTCAAAAAATATAAATAAAAGAGATAGATATTGCTGAGTATCCATTCAATAAAACGAAATTTAGGTCTCTGCCTGCCAGATGAAAATATGCACAAGGGCAAGGGAATACTAGGAAAATAATGTATGAATCTTCAGGTTAGCAGCGGCTTCCAAATAGAGCTGTACTAGTCTGTTTCTGTTGCTTATAGCTGAATACCTGAAACTGAGTAATGTATAAAGAAATAAAATTTATTTCTTACAGTTTCTGAGGCTGGGGTGTCCAAAGTCCACGGAACACACTCGTGGGGCCTTCTTGTTGGTGGTGGCTCTGCAGCACCACAGGGTGTCACATGGCAAATGTCTCAGCAAGAGAGAGCTAACCTGCTCTCTTACGTTCTTTATAAACCTATCAGAACCACGCTGATTACCACCCATTAAATTAGCAACTTATTACTCTGTGAAAGGATCAATCCGTTCACTAGCACGTGCTCCTCACAACCTCAGCACCTTTTAAAGGCCCCACCTTCCAATTATGATAATAGGATTTCCCACCCTCAACACTGTTACTGTGGGGATTAATACATGAGCCTTTGGGGGACACAATTCAACCCATAGCCAGAGCTAAATGAATTTTTAGGAAGTAAAAAAGTGCTTGGTCTCTTTTAACTTTGGCAAGCAGTTTTTAGTCTCTTTGCCATGTTACTTGTTACAACGTCATATGACGGTTGGAGTTGGAAGCCACCTATGAAGAAGCTCTGTTTTCAATAAGAGCAACATCTAAGTACAAGACACGTGCTTACTCATATTGTTTTTAAAGCTCCGTAGAGAACACATGCAAAATCTCCCTAGAGATTTTTTCTTTTGCAAAGGAGTTACTGATCTGCACAGCAATGGTAGACCCCAAACGCCAAGGTCTGTGTGACAGTCAGAGATGAACGGCCAGGAGAAGAAGAGCAAAAGAAATGAAAACTCACGTGTGTGAAAAAGTTTCATTCACCTTTGCTTGAATATCAAAAAGTGAAAAAAAACCCCTAAAAACCCATGGATAGCTAATGGGTTAAATGTATTAATGTACAGACATAAAATAAACTACTAGCTAAACTACTCATTAATATAAGTGAGGTAGACCTCTATGTGTTGAGGAAAAATATTCTATTCTTTAGGAAAAAGAAAAAGAAACCAAGGTATAGAACAAAGTGTCAAATATATTTCTCCTTTTTGTCTTTAAAAAGATGTAGAAGAGTATATGGGCTTGGAAAAATTTTCAAAAATATGTAAGAAATGTTGATGAAGGTTATCCATGAAGAGTGAGACTAGGTGTCTGGATTGGAAGTAAAACTCACTTTTCAGTGTATAAACCTTTCATATGGGATGCGCATGTGTATGTTCTATGGCGTTATTATTTTGTATATATATAAAAAGCTAGCTAGGCCATAACAGAGTCAATTTGGTGGTGGTGTTGAACTGGGTGTCAAGAAGAGATTTCCTTCTGAGTACACTGGATGTCCTTTGCCATAAATGTGAGCATTCCTAAAAGAGGCCACTGAGAGCAGTAGAGAGTGCCTGGACTTAAGTAGATTCCAAGTAGAACATGCTTGAATACTGATTTTTATTAGCAGCGGTTAACTTAATATAGCTGGTTTTGGCTTCCTTATCTGTAAAGTGAAAATAATTCTTGCCTTCTCGATTACTACGAAGGAAGTGTCTAGCACAGTGTCTGTTGTTATGCTTTCTATGTATTAAATGGCCATCTTTCCTTTTGACTATTTTAAATTTAATTTATTATATTGGTCTCATGTGATATGCCGATTTTTTTTCTTGTCTGGATATCTGAAACTAAGGGTAGTATCTAGTATACAGCAAACTTTTATTTTTATGTCCCATCTTTCTATGGATATTTTAAAAGATTGTTTATTTAATTGACACATGAAATTGTCTGTGTTTATGGTGTACAACATGATGTTTTGAAACGTGTACATTGTGGAATAGCTAATTTGAGCTAATTAACATGTGCATTGCCTCACACACTCATCATTTACTTGTGCTGAGAATGCTTAAAATCTATTTTCCTTGCCATTTTCAGGTATATAATGTATTGTTATTAGCTATAGTCACCACGTTGTACCATAGATCTTTTGGACTTATTCTTCCTATCTAACTGAAATTTTGTCTCCTTTGACCAAATCACCCCAGTCTCTCTCCTTGACCCCAGCCCCTGGTAAAAACCATTCTACTCTTTCCTTCTATGAATCAGTAAACTTCTTATATATATATATATATATATATATATATATATATATATATATATAATATTTTCTCTAGATTTTTTTTCTAAGTGAATAATGAAGTTATTGTCTTTGCTATACTTTGTCCCTGGATTAGGCTCCTATGCTCAAGAATATCTTTTGATAGTTAATCATCCAAATTAGGAGTCCTAGGACAACTCTTTCACTCTTTTGCTCCTTCCCTCTCTCTCTCTCTCTTTCCTTCTTTTATTCCTTCCTATTCTCTACTTTGACAGAAATACTACCTGGAAACCCATTTATTTATTTGTTTGTTTGTTTATTTATTTTTAATTATAAGATAGTTGATTATACATATCTGTGGGATACAGAGTCGAATATCATTGTCTGTGTGCAACATGTGCTGCTCAAATCAGGATAATTAGTACATTCAGCATTATACAATGTAATAGTTTTTTGTGGCCCTTTACTAATTTTGTCCTTACACTCCCACCCCCTCCCCCTTTCCCACTGGAAGCATACTTTTATTTAAGTTTCTGCCTGGAAAAAAAAATCTGTTCCTGAGATATATTTTTATTGCTTTTTATGTTCCAGAATAACCATCCCTAAACCTTGAGAAACCACATTTCCCCAAGAATGCACTCATTGGTTTTTCTTTTCTTTTTATCTTATGCTCTTCTGGCTCACAACCTGAAAAATGAGTTTAATGCTGTAGGAATTTTACTATGATCTTACATTACAGGATATATGTAATGGTTAGTTTCATGTGTCAACTTGGCTAGGCTACAGTACCCAGTTATTCAATAAAACATTAATCTAGGTGTTGCTGTGAAAGTGTCTTATAGATGTGGTTTATATCTACAACCAACTGACATTACGTAAAGGAGATTGTCCTTGATAATGTGCCTGAGGCTCATCTAATCAGTTGCTTTAAGAACAAAACTGAAGTTTCCTTGAGGAAGAAGAAATTCTACTGCAGCTTCAGCTCCTGCTTGAAAGTTTCCAGTCTACAGATATGCTCTACAGATTTTGGACTTGCCCAGTCAGAACTCACAATCGCAGAAGTGAACCTTCAAATAAATCTCTTAACGTGTATATACACATTCTATTGGTTCTGTTTTCTGGATGAACCTTGACTGATACAGATTTTGGTACTGAAAGTGGAGTCTGCTGTAACAAATACCTAAAAATGTGGAAGTAGCTTTGCCATTAGGTAAAGGGTAGAGGTGTTGGAGTTAGCAGGACTGAAGTCATGTTGGGACCTAAAACGACATGAGCTTTAGAAAAAAAAAAAGGACACAATTTTTTCCTAGCATGCACTTCTCTGAGTTTTCTCCTTTTCCATGGTTGCTTGGTATTTTGAGTGTTGGTTTTGGGGCAAGATGACATTATTTACATAAATGTAAAGTTGTTTTCTGGTCAGCCTGGAGTTGCAAACTTGCCATGAGATATGTACCATCCAGACCCTGAGAAACCGATGAAGACATCAACAAAGCTATGGTGATTCCATTCTAAAGCAAATCAAAGTCCTGTAAAACCCTAAGATAATATCGAGTATGAGAACAGAAACCAGAAGGAGCCTTAGCAAGAATTTGCACCTGGCCCCTTACATGTCCCCCTACCTCCTTCTTCTCATTTCCCACATTCCATTCCCTCAACTTCCTCTTTAACACGCCCCCCCCCCAAGTAAATCTGAGTCTTTGAGGTGGTTTTAGTCTGCCAGTCTCCATCTCAGAGAGATAGGTTAGCCTAACATCTCTCCTGAGGTCACTGGTATTCCTGAATAAAAGCAGACTTCCATTTTTCTCCAACATTTGACTTTCGCATCATTTGTTTTTTGTTGGGGCAGGCAGCTGGACTTGGATTCTGTAATAGATTTTGGCAAGCCAAGACAGGGCTTTTGTTTAGGGCAGCTGGACATGGATTTGGTAACAGAAGTTGAAAAAAAAATTGAGGTGCATGATAGAAAAAGCCTAGATTGCCGTGAAGACACTTTTGGAAGAAATATGAATAATAAAGATAGTTCTGGTAAAATATCAAAAGAAAATGAAGAACATGTTTTTTGAAAACTGGAGGAAAGGTGATCCTGCTACAAAAAGACAGAAAACTTGGCTACTGTTGGGGGGAAAGTAGAATTTTTAAGCAATAAACTTAGATATTTAGCTGAGGAGATTTCCAAGCAAAGTGTGGAAGGTGTAGTTTATAGTACAATTTCAGATGAAGGAGATAAATTGAAGAAGAAACTGTTAAGCAAAATTTTAGAAAAAAGCAAGGAGTACTCAATGACTTAGAAGACTCTTGTTCTACCCACATTGCCAAAGATGCTGAAGTTAGGAAATTTGCTGTTGGAAAAGCATTCTCTGGAGATAGAACCAAGGGTGTGGCTGGAGAGCCGTTTACTGAAGGGATTAAGTGAGTGACTCATGGAGCCCATCAACCATCTTAGCAGAAGGCAGAAATATAGATGGGATATTCAGGAAGCATCTGTTGAGAATCCTCTTATCTAATAGTGTGAACACCCATAAATTATACAGGAGACTGACAAGGTTTTTGAGAATGTTACATCAGCAGGAACATTACCAGCTTTGACTGAAAGAGACTGTCATTGGACTTTCAAAATTCTAGAAGCAGGCAACAGGCTGATGGAATTACATGGCTGAAAATGTGTCACTCTTCAAGAAAAATGAATATTGACTCTGAAGACAGTGCTGTGAACGCAGAGGCAGGGGCCCAGAGAGCCTCCGTGGGTGCAGAACGCAGAGCCTTCACAGGCCCAGAAGACAGACTTTGAGACACAGAGAATTTTTTTCAGGCCTTAAAATGTAATGGAATTGTTTTCTGTTGGGTTTCAAACTTGCTTGAGACTAGTGACCCCTTTATTCTTTCTGTTTTTTTCTCTTTCGATATGGGAATTCTATCCTATGCTTGTCCCACCATTTTATTTTGTAAGCAGATAACTTGCTTTCTAGTTTTATAGATCCACAGATGGAAAGAAATTTTTCCCCAGGACTTTGAGATTTGGGTGATGGGTTGAGACTTTGGGTGATGCTGGGATGGAGTGAATGTATTTTATATGTGGGACAGACTTGAATTTCTGGGTTGGGGAAGACTGTAGTGGTTAAATAATAGACCTCAAAAAGATATGACCAAGTTCCAACCCCTGGTATCTGTAAACATGATCTTATTTGGAAATTGGATCTTATTTGGAAATTGGATTCACAGCTCTTTAATATTTTATATTTCTTTCAATATGGAAAGTATAGTACACCTGGTAAAATAAGGCACTATTTGAATTCCCTGCTTTACTTACTTAAAATATCAACAACAAAATATAATAGTATGTATCTTAGAGCAAAACATGAACATTTTATCTTTCTGGAATATACTCTGTATTAGTTTCCTAGGGTTGCATAACAAATTACCACAAACTGGATGGCTTAAAACATCAGAAATTTATTATATCACAGTTCTGGACCCAGAAATCAGAATCAAGGTGGTGGTTGGATTTTTTCCTTCTGGAGCCTCTGAAAGAGAATCTGCTCCATGCCTCTCCCCTACCTTCTGGTGGTTGTCAGGGTCCCGGCATGCTCTGACTTATAGATACATTACTCCAATTACTCCGTTCTCGGCCTGCATCTTCACCTGGCCTTCTCCTCTGATCTCCCGTGTTCTCCTTTGCACCTCTATGTATCTGGAGTCTTCCTCTCTTTTCTCCTGTAAGGGCATCATAGGGGCCCACCCTTAACCCAGAATGATCTTATCCTAAAGTTCTTACTTATATTTTAAAAGATCCAACCACCAGAAGGTAGGGGAGAGGCATGGAGCAGATTCTCTTTCAGAGGCTCCAGAAGGAAAAAATCCAACCACCACCTTGATTCTGATTTCTGGGTCCAGAACTGTGATATAATAAATTTCTGATGTTTTAAGCCATCCAGTTTGTGGTAATTTGTTATGCAATCCTAGGAAACTAATACAGAGTATATTCCAGAAAGATAAAATGTTCATGTTTTGCTTTAAGATACATACTATTATATTTTGTTGTTGATATTTTAAGTAAGTAAAGCAGGGAATTCAAATAGTGCCTTATTTTACCAGGTGTACTATACTTTCCATATTGAAAGAAATATAAAATATTAAAGAGCTGTGAATGAGCAGATAAAGGTACTGAAAAATCAAGTCAAATGCCTTGGTGGTCCTAGTGTGAACTGGCAGATCTTAGTTTATGTCGGCCTACAGAGAGCAAAACCGAGATCCAAAGAGTGACTTGCTTAAAACCCCACAGTGCACTAATAACAGGACTGGGACTAGGGGAGGGAAGGAAATCAATATAGAAAGAGCATTCTATGTGCCTGGTATTGTCCTAATTATTTTCTATATGTTGTGCCAATTTTTTAGAACTCTTCAAGGTGGATGTTAAATTTCCCATTGTACAAAAGAGACAATGGATTTTCAGAGAGTTTAATAGCATGTTTAGTAACATATCGCATGTCAGTCATCCGGCTGGGATTTAACATAGGTTTAAATCTCTTATTACTCTGCTCTGCTTAAAGATAGATCTCATACCTCTTTACTTTAGCTGTGTGCTGAAACCATATTAAATGTTATTTCTTTTTAAAAAGTTATAAATGGAAAAAATAGGCCCTATTTTAGTATATTTGGGATGTATTCCCACACACATAGATTTACATTTGTGTCCATAACTTGTTGCATATTTTGCAGATTATTTTCAGAGCAAAGTATTACTTCCCTTCAGTGTTTGAGGCAATTATTGACAACTCTTGATGAAAAAGTACTTGGACTGATCAAAAAAGGTCAGAAATGTTCTTGCTTAGCAGCCATATTGGCCAAATCACTGAGAATTATTGATCATATCTGCAAACATGCGTAGTTGACACTGTTCTTTCTTTTCTTTTCTGGTTGAATTAAATGATTATTTTGGCATTATGTTGTATCAACCTTAATTTAATAATTGAAAAGTTGATTACTGAAGTAATTTAGGTAAGATTACCATTAATGAATTGGATAAGATTTAAGTGAAATCTTAAAAAACCTAATGCCTTACCTACATTGAAAGTCTATCAGACAATTGTTTTTTCTATTCAGACAGTCTTTAAAATAAATATGAATTATAACTACAGTGATAATAGGGTTCTTTTGTTATGTCCTATATAAATAGCCATAAACCAATTTATTTTGGAAGATGAATGGCAAGCTATGAAATTTCTAGTGCAAAGTTGTGTTCAATTACATTATTTTTACAATAACAAGAGTCTGGTCAAAGGTGTCATAGTTATTTTAACTGTGCTTATTTCATCTGTAAACCTTCCACTGTGCTATTAACATCCAAATTTTATTACCACAAATGACTGTATTATATTATTTTGTAAAGGAATCATCTTTTATCTGGGAGCCAGAATTTGTCTTCTTAGTTGCTTTTATCATCTGAATTTATCAATTTTTTTTTCATGAATGTGTTATATCTAACAATGTAATCTAATCTAGTCTAATCTATAAATCTATAAATAGCAGTTGATTTTTTGAAATAATACAATTTTTACTCTTTAAAATTCACCTTAGAAAATTTGGTGAGTTTGAAATCTTAAGAGGCCACAGTTTATCTCAGTATAGAATGGAGAAGTTACGGTTTAACAGAAAACTCAAATTTTCCTTAGGAATTATGTTAATACAGTTAAGCTAAAAAAACAACTTTTTTAGCTGAAATTCTGAGTCCAGCCGCCATAGATGATGCCAGTTATAGATAAAAATACTTTGAATGATCAAAAATAAATAGAATTTGTATACTTTTTGTTCAGAATAAAACTAAGTAATTAAAGGGAACGTTATTTTGCTGTAAGGAAGGAAGATACAGATAACTACTATTTGTTTTTGTATCTGGCCTTGTAACTACCTCAAACCCTTAGTGGATTTGTCTACTCAGAAGGAAGAAAGTAAGGTAGGAAGGAAGAATGGAAGGAATGGAAAAATGCATGAATATGCTATAGTAGAATTCCTCATAGAGTGACTTGATAGTCTGCAGGAATGCATTCAGAAACAACTCTGGAGGCATGTGAAAGAAGCAGGGAGAAGTTGAACTGGGATGTAGTTGCAACAGAGATCTCAGCTTTTGAAAGGGGAGATCTGGAATTGTGATTCTCCATCAGAGGATTTTTGAGTCAGGGGGGCTGGGTCTTTATTCCACTGCATTGTTCATTGGTTGTTGGCTGCCCCTGAAGAGGGGGGATTACTGTGGGTTTAGTGGCTTCCTTTGGCCAAGGGCAATTGCTGGGGAGGGACTCGCCTGCAATCTGTTAGTAAAAAAACACTCTAGGAGTTAGGGGCATGAGTGTTTGAGTGTTGAGAGATCTCAGCACACAGATCTGGGCAGCACACAATATTGTCCCCTAGAGTCCATTAGGAAGACTCTTGACACAAGTCAGCCTTAGCCCTTTTTCAGAATTTCTAATATAAACATCCTGTTGGAAATAATTCAGTAATTCCCCTGGTCTCCTCTACAGCGAGGGTCCTACCTAAATTCCTGTTGGATCTATTTGCTAGGAATCTGCTTAGATCTTTTGGGTCTCTGCCAAAGGGCCAGTCCTTCCCAGTTTTTCTTTATAGGATGATGGCTGGTCCTGCTTAAAATGGAAAGACATCTGACCATGACTGCTGCTCACCTGACTTCCAATCATTGTCATTGTCTGTCTCTGTGTTCTACTGGATTTCCTCCTACTGGATCCCACACATGTGAGTGGATACTTTAGTAGGGTATGAAAGGGACAAGAACTATAATACTCTCAGGCCTCCAATACCCAGCTAGAGCTCTGAATGCCTGCTTCACTGTCAGCTTGTTGGCCACCAGCCCTGCTGCAGTGAGCCAGTTTCTTTGGGACCTTAGCTTGCTCTCCAAGCCTGAGGCAGTATTCAGATTAATTTCTGACTTAGTTCCAGTCTTATTCTACAACATTCAAACAATGAAATGTCTTGTGGACTGATCAAATTATTTACCTACCTCTACTTCCAAATTGCAAGGAACAACACGGACACTCAAATTTTTAAGGCAAAATTCGCCCAGTGCAGAATTTGTGTGTCATATACAAAATTGGGTGAAGTTCTATAAATTTTTTTATGTAGTTAAAATCTAGTGCAACTCTAGCCAACCCGAACTTAATAGAGGTTTGGGCCTTTATTTCTAAATTCCCATACTGTACACAATTAATTCTGCATACATTGAGGGATTAGAGCTGTATAGAAAATTAATGGTTCATTGGATTCAATACACTATGATTCTAAGCAAAAACATGAGAACTACTTTGATTCATTAAACTGCTCTGCTTGTTATTCATTTCTGCTCAGCTACATCATTCACAAAAAAAGAGGAGGATATGTAATAGTTTGTAGATTGCTTTCTCTGCTTTACTCCTAGATACGAATATATTTTTTATTCTTTTATTCTAGGTTTAAGCTAAATCTAAGACTTTAAGAGCAATAAGTTCAAGACATAAACAATGCTATAGTTCCCAAACAGATAATCAATAAAGAAAAAAATCATCTCCATAATAATAAAGATATACGTTAAGAAAAATAGGACTGTCTTTTATGTGCAAAATTAAAATTATTAGGTTGAATTTACCTGAAAAAGCTGGAATTCTATGAGAAAGCATTTCCTTTTTAGAAGGTGAGACTTTAAGCACTTGAAGTATATAAAAAACTCAATCAAGCCAGCTTAAGTGTGAAAGACAGCGTATTGCTGAAGCTTTGAATTTTGAAGTCTTTAAAAACTTGAGTATACTTGCCATAACTGTAGCCTAAATTTGCTCAGTCAATAAACATTTAACAAACATTTGATATAGGTATGCCATCAAATTAGAAATGGTGTGTTCTCTTAATGAATTTGCAGTCATTAGGGAAGATTCACAGCTTTAAAAAAATAGAGTTAGAACATGGTGTGATATGGAATATAATACATTTTTTTCACATGGTGCTATGGAACTACAGACAAGAGGCATCTAAATCAGGGTGGTGGGTCAGAAAAAGATTACATATGACAGTTGCTGAATTTTGAAGACTATATAAGTTTTCCTGGGTGAATACAGGTGAGAACGAACATGTGTAATCACTGAATGAATTATGGTAATAAAGAGATGAACTCTGAGCTCTGCATTAATCAGCCCTCACTGCAGAGCCTATTCCATGACTATGAACACCCTCTGAAACAGTCTCTCCAGTCAGAATTTCACCTGATTTCAGGGTCTGTCTTGGCCACATAGGAACCAGGGACTTGTAAGGCTATGGTTTTGCTGCATAATTCTAGTTTGGTTTTTAGGAGTGTATCAGTCTGTTTCTGTTGCTTATAACAAAATACACAGTTACAAAGAAAACAAAATTTATTGCTTACAGTTTCTGAGGCTGGGAAATCCAAAGTCTAGGGAACACAGCTGGTGAAGTTCTTGGGGGTGGTGACAGTGATGGCAGAAAATGGTGGAGCAGAGAGAACAGAGAGAGAAAAACTCTTTGTGTGCTTTCCTTTTAAAGCTTCAGAACCATGCCCCTCACCACCATTATTAATCTGTTCATTACGTTATGGCATGGTCCTACAATCTCATCTCCTCTTCAAGGCTCTGCCTTTCAATTACCATAATAGGATTTCCCAGCCCCAACAATTACAGTGGGAATGAGGTTTTGCAGGGACATTCAATAAGGCAAGGAGTTAAGTATTACCTCTGTTTTCACATTGGCATTCCTTTTACAGCATCTCATATCTACTCTCCCATATTCTGCCTCTCCCCTTACTCCTCACTACAACTTGAGATTCTAGGCCATTCAAGGTGAAGATCATGTTCTTAGAAGAGAGAAAAAATATTTAATATAAAAATCCATTCAATGGTGGAATGTTTTAAAAACTTTAAAACTATTTACAGAGTGTTTCTTATTTTCTTAAAGTTATTGATGCACAATTATTGCCTGTCTGTCTTAGTCCCTTTGAGCTGCTATAACAAAATACCAGAGAGTGGGTACCTTATAAAGAATAAAATTTATTTCCTCATGGTCTGGAGGTTGGGAAGTCCAAGATCAAGGCACTGGCAGGTTTGGTGTCTGGCGAGGGCCCCAGTCTCTGCTTCCAAGATGGCACTTTGAATGCTTCACATGGTGAAGGAACAAAAGAAGGGGAACACATTTCCTCAAGCCCTTTTGTAAGGGTCCTAATCCCATCTGTGGGATACATCATTGAATGTCAATATCTTTGTGCAATATGTGATGCTCAAATCAGGATAATTAGTATGTTCTACATTACACAATGTAATTGTTTTTTGTGGCCCTTTACCAATTTCTTACTAACCCTCTTCCCCCTTCTCCTTTCTCACCTCTGGTGGCCTCAGTTTTGCTCCCACCTTTTGAAAGTTCAACAAATTACTGTGATTGTTATATCTTTCTTTCTTTTTAAAAATTTTTGTTTTTTTATTTTTTCAGCTCCCACTTATGAGTGAGGACATATGGTATTTCTCTTTCTGTGCCTGGTTTATTTTACTTAACATAATTTTCTCAAAATTCATCCATGTTGCTGAGAATGGCAGAATTTCATTCTTTTTTTACAGCAAGAGTAGAATTCCACTGTGTATATATACCACATTTTCCTTATCCAATTGCCAGTCAATGGACATTTATGTTGTTTCTAACTCTTGGCTATTGTCAATAAGGTGGAGATGAACAAGGGACTGCCAATTATCCTTTCAACATGATGATTTTCTTTTCTTTGGGTATAAATTAGCCATTTTCATAATGGCTGTACTAATTTACAGTCCCACCAACAGTGTAGGAGTGTTGCCCTTTCTCCACATGCTTGCCAGTATTTTATTCTCTGTCTTTTTGATAATTGCTAATCTAACTGGGGTGAGATGATATCTTAATGTGATTTTGATTTGCATTTCCTTGATACTTAGTGATGTTGGACATTTTTTCATGTGTCTGTTGGCCATTTCTATGTCTTCCTTTGAGAAATGCCTATTTACTTCATTTTTAAACTGGGTTACTTTTTAAAAAACTTCTTATAAGCGTATTCATTATTACAAATTGTCATTTTTCTTTATGCTCTTTATCCAACTTATCCCTCCCCAAACCCCGACCCTGCCTCTTCCCCATCTCTAGTATCCTTAGGTTTGTTTTCTCCTTCTGAAAGTTCAATGTATTCTTTTGGTTTTTTCTTTCTTCCTTTCTTTCCTTTCCTTCCTCTCCTTCCTTCCTTACCTGTACTCCCCCAGGAAAACCTATATAGTTTTCAAAATTCAGCAACTGTCATATGTAACCTTTTTCTGAGCCATCACGTTGATTTAGATGCCTCTTGTCCGGAGTTCCATAGCACCATGTAAAAAATAATTTATTATATTTCATATCATACCATGTTCTAACTATTTTTTTAAGCTGTGCATCTTTGTCAATGATGTAAATTCTTTAAGAGAACACACCATTTCTAATTTAATGGAGTATCTATATCGAATGTTTGTTACATTTTTTTTTTAATTTTTAAAAGATGTATTTAAATATAACAGAACACTTTATAATTGACATAATTTCCCCTGGTATTTGGTTGCCAAAAGGAGATAGGAAGAGATGTATATTCAAAATTCCTAGCAGAATACTGGCAATGGCTTCAATCACTGGAGGAATTTTACTCCGTTTTACTCCTGGAGCTAATTTAAAGCAGTAGTTCCCTAGCTAATTGAAATAAAATAATACTTAAATTGCTAGAGGTGTAATGTTCAAATTGCACACTTAGCTGCTAAAACATATCAGTGACATTTGAGATTTTTTTAATCTCATTTTTGTTTTTATAGAAAAGAGATCTATCAGCTATCACAGATAGCAAGAAGAATAGAAGATAAACATAACCAATTTGCTTCAATCTCAGTTTAGAAAACATATAGAAATTGAAGAACATTTTGTACTTATCCTTGTCCTTAGCACAGAAATCTCAGAAAACATAATATAAAAGCATCTTTCTTTATTGACTGTTGTGAATATGCATCTCTATTTGTGAAAATGGTTTGAAACAGAGATCTAAGTTATTTTCTAGACTAGAACAGGACTTGTAAATAACCTTTTCACTGTCACCAGAATTATTCATTTGTAGCATAGAAAGCCTTGCCTAGAAAGTGCTGCCATGCTTTTTTACTTTAATATACCTTTATCAGAACTTTTGCCTACTATGAAAGAAGCATATCAGGTTGGGTTTATGCAAAGAAAATGAGAGGGAGATATGCATGGGTGAAAAAAAATCAACATAAAAAATTATTAGATTAAGAAGCCTAGTAGTTTTAAAAAAGTGTGAAATATATAAAATGTACAGAAGAGTGTAAGCCACATTTTAGCATCAATTGATGAGTTTTCCTGATTTGAAAATTATATTGAAGGTAGCAAAATGTTTATTTTTTCTGATTATCACATTCATTTTAAGTTTGTTATCTGGCATTCTTCTCCAAAGAAGAGACTTCCTCCTTTTCTTACTTTTCTTTGTCTTATTCTCTTTTTTAGATGAACTTGTATATTAAAAAAAGTATTATAGTACATTACTATCATTACTTATTGTGATGCTCAAAATTTCCCCAATTTGTGTACCAATTATTTTAACAGCTTTTTAAAAGTACAATTGACCACAATCCCCAGGCAACTACTGATCTGCTTTCTGTTCCTATATATTACTTTACATTTCCTGTTACTATACATTGCTTTGCATTTCCTAGAATTTATATAAATAGAGTCATTTAGTATGTGTTTTTAAAAAATCTGATTGATTTTATTCAGCATCTTTTGACTCATTCACGTAATATGTATCAATAGATCTTTTCTTTGTATTGCTTAGTATTCTTTTGTTTTCATATGCCAGAGTTTACCTATTTAACTGATAGCAGACATTTTGGTTGCTTCTTGATTTTGACTATTACAAATAAAGCTGCTATGAACATTCATGTACACGTCTTTGTATGGATATATTTATTTATTCATTCATTTTTAAAATTGAAACATGATTGTACATATCTGTGGGGTACTACATTAAATGTCAATACCTGTGTGCTCAAAACAGGATAATTAGTGTATTGGACAATACACATGTAATTATTTTTTGTGGCCCTTTACCAGTTTCTCACTAATCTCCTCCCCCCTCCTCCTTTCCCAACTTTGGCAACCTCAGTTCTGTTCTCTGTTTAAATATATTTAAAAATTTCTCTTGGATTAATATTCAGGAGTAGAATGACTGGATCATATGGTGGGAATACTCTTAATTGTTTAAGAAACTACCAAAACGCTTTCCAGAGTGGGCCTACTGTTTTGCTTTCTCACCAGCAGCAAATGAAAATTCCAGTTCTTCTACATCCTCTCCAACACTTGATATGGTCAGTCTTTTTAACTTTGGCCATTCTAAGATGAGTATTTGTATCTCATTGTGGTTTTAAATTGCATTACCCTAATGACTAGTGTTATTGAGCTTTTTAGTGTTATTTGCCATCTGCATATCTTTGTCAGTTAAATGTCTACACAAATATTTTGTTCATACCTTTTTATTGAATTGTCTGTTTTCTTATTGAGTTTTAGAGTTCTTTTTTTTTTTTTTTTTCTGACTGGTAAGGGGATTGCAACCTTCGGCACAGTGTTGTCTGCACCACGCTCAAGCAGTGAGCGCACCGACCATCCCTATATAGGATCCAAACCTGCGGCCTTGGTGTTATCAGCACCACACTCTCCTGAGTGAGCCATGGGCCAGCCCCTCTTTTTATCCTTTTAATAGTATTTTTATTCTTTAATAGTCTTCTGAAGAGAAGTTTTTAATTTTGATGAATTAAGTTATCAATTTGTTCTTTTGTGGATTATACCTTTGCTTTCTTATTCTCCATGTCCTTGTGGGTTTAAATCTTAAACAAAATACTTCACTGAGTTTTATTAGGGTTTCAGAAAGCATTGCAGTGAGGTATGTGTGCTTAGTCTATCATATTGAAACAGCGCTAATGTTAGTAACTATTACCTGTTAGCATTAATCTAAGTATTATAAGGATAATAAGATTTTTCCAAAATGTAGACTTGTAAAACTTTAAATACCAGGTTAGATCTCGGACCCTTTCTTAGTTGAAAAGAAGAGAAAGTCATCATAATGGAAATTAGGCTTCTCATTTTCTAGAGAAACCCGACTCTCATATTCTTTTGAAATAGAAACACATTCAAAGAAGATAGATTATATGGGGGAATTTCTGTTCATTATCATTTCGGAGAAAGTTTAACTTATGAGGTTCTAAAACTTACTTAAGAACTCAAAAAACATGAGGAGAATATTGAAAATTAACAGCTCGTATCTTGAAAGCATTAATCTGTAATACCCGGACTTATTTGTTTTGTAACTCAAATCCCTCCTGAATCAATTTAGCTCTGTTTTGTTTTAGGACAAATACACTAGATTCCATACAGTTGGTTTCTACCAATGCACTTTCCTAATATGAACTTAAAGTACATCAGTTTCCTCAACATTTTTCATTAAAAGCAAGGATTTATCTGTTTGTGCTAATCTGGATAAAATGTTCTCATTATTATTTTGTAGTGTTGTCTGCTTTTTCCAGTATCAGTCTGATCAAGTTTACAAAATTTTGGCATTCTTTGGAGGGACAGCCACTTAAGAAAGAAAACCAGTAATGTATTACAAATCCTCCATTTTAAATACCCCTTTTCTTGCTTCTGACCCATCAGCAATCAAATCAAATAAGATTGCGCTTAACAGATGAAGAGATTAGGAGAGTGGAAATGTGTAACTCTTTAAAGTTGCCTCAATTTTCGTTTTGATTGATCTTGTAGGAAAATGTTCAAACTTTCCTTTGAGGCAAGGTTCATATGGAAAGTTCCAGACACGCACCAGTGAGCCTAAATGAATTTGCTACTTTGTCTTCTGGCAGCAGTGTGGCTATTTTTGTTGAAATGATTTTGGCATCTTTTTTATCCTTGTGGTTATTTTTACTAGGTATTGCCAGGTACCAAAAGGGTAAGTCCCTTTCAAATTCCTTGATAATGTATGCTCCCTGTGCAGGTGATTTTTTTTTCTTTAATCTTTGCCCTAATTCAGGGAACTTAAACCTCTTTTGTTGAGTCATTATTGGGAGAAATAACTCCTGTATTCTTTGTGAGTCTGCTTATGGAAAAAAGGCATTTTATTTCTCCTATTATTTAAAAAAACACAGCTGGCCTTTCAAAACAAATCTGAATCTAATATAACTTTATAGTAAAAAGGAGAAGCTGTGAGAGAGATCTTATGTATGGCTCCTAAAACTATACCTAGGTAAAAAAGCAAATACTATCTTTTCCTAAGCACTTGTTCCATGAAACTTTGTTGGGAGTAAGAAAGAGTAATGAATTAGAACAAATAAAATAATAAAATAAAATAAAATAAATAAAATAAAATAAAATAAAATAAATGTGGGGGTGGAGTTACTTTTTGAAGAACTGCCATGAGTTTCCTGGCTCAGCTAGTGGGAGATGTCAAACAATAAACTGAAATAAATGAACACCAAAACCAAATAAGAACCATAACTTACACAAGGATGTGTTTTAAGTTAGGGAGAAATAGTTGTTGGTTTGGCTGACAAATTGTTGTTCAGCTTTTCTTATTAAACCAGAGCAAATATACTGCCATGCATCCAGACATACATATACAGCTTTTCAAAGCTACTCTCCCTCATACTGGAAATTCTTGGCTCCTTTCCACCTAAAGAGAGGTTAGCCAAAGACTAAAGCTTCACTAAGACCACCCAAAAAATCAGACTCCACCTCTTCTCTGAATCTGTGCCACTGTCATACAAATGGAAAAAACTTAAGGGAAGGGGGAATGAAGCAGAGGGCAGATGGGGGAGAGAAAGGAAAAAAAGGAGACAGACAAGAAAAATGCATCTTTTAATCAGAGGGAATTAAATTCTCTTTTCTTTCTCTCTGCTTTTTGAGTGGATGAAAAGATACAAAACAATTACATCAATCACTTCTTAGCATAGACTTTTTTTTTGTTTGTTTGCTGCCTTTAACTAGAAGTACACACTATAATTTTCTGAAATGCTCATGTTGCAAACTGCAATGGGTGTTTTGGGATCTTTCTTAGATTTTAGTTTAAAGCATATACGATATTTGGAGAATGTCTGTCCATTCTAAAAGATTAGTCTAGTTCCAGTATTGGCTCTAAATTTGTACTGCAATATTTTGCTTGGCAGGGAACTATAGATGCTCATTCTATGACATGTTGATGTTTTAAAAAAATTCTCACTCTTTCTAATGAATCTTTTTGTTTGGAGGCTTTTGGGTCAAGATACTGGGTCCTGCTGAGATCTAGCTGGACTAAGATGCTTTAAAAGATTTTCACAAATGTTGATGAGAATCAGTCAAGTGATTATATGCCTATCAGCAAAACATTCTTAAATGTCCTTCTCAAGGTTGTGTCAATCCTTTTCCTATGAGTCTCCTCAAACTTTTTGTTTTGTTTTTTAAAGTAAATGTGAGTACAGTGAGCAGAGAAGATGAGTAGTTCCAGGTGCTGTGCAGGAACCCGGTCATTTTTTTTGACTAGCCATGAAATGGAGACTGCTCAGTTTTACTTCAGAGCATCAAAAAGTACTCCAGAAGATCAAGACAGGTCAAGTTAAAGAGAAAGAGATCATATGAAGCAATTAAAAGGGATACTGTGATGAAAGTATGATGGGATTATGGGAAGAAAAGAATGGCGAGGGAGGACAGACACAAGTGTGAAGATTTGGGGAGGAAAACCGAATGACTATTTGCTCTGGAAGGCACTGTTAGGTTAAAGGGGAGAGTTGCAAGCCTAATGACAAGGAGAAAAAGATTGAACATAATGATTGTGTCCTGCATGTGATTCTCTTATAGCTCTCTGTGTGTGTGCTCCCAGGCTTTTACACTGCCATGTGCGTGGAATTGGTTTATTCACTCCTTGCGACTATTGCTCATTTCGTATAAACATTCCCCTAGTGGTTTAAACATTTCTGGAAGCAATTATATTTCTTAGAAGTAACTCTGTGCTTTCCAGTTAAGCTGCTATGAAAAATATTGCTAGTCTTAAAAATTAGACATTATTTTCTGTTACTATGAATGATCTTTTTAATTCTCATACAGAAATCACTGTCAATGACGTGGGGTGTTGGAAACTTCTACATGCATACATCTAAAGAGCTATTTACTTATTATCTAAATACATGTGTGCATTCATTTTTAAATACTCATATTCTGTTTTACAAAAATTGGCCTGTAATATTCTTCATAAATGTTTTAATATTCTGAACTTGGGATCAAAATTGAGAAAAGTTTTATTCTTTTCAAGCAAAACAGGTTTGAATTAGAATGTTCTACGCACAACAAACATTTCCAGTCTCCATTTCTCAAAATTAAAAGAAGAAAATGCACTGCTGTGAAGATCTATCACTTTAAATTTTGCATTTTACAACTACACAGTTAAGTTCAAAATTTTAATCTGTAATTCATTGACAATGCAAATTATTTGCCAGCATTTGGAAGTCAAACAGGGTGAGAGGGGAGAGCCTTTACATATTCCAGGTTTAATATCTAAGCACCAGATGGAAACAATTCTACAATGAAAGAAAGAAATCTGTTAGGATATTTTGGAGATCTGTTCAGTTCAGCAGCACGTCACTGGTTATGGAGGCCAATTTCTCAGAGTACTTATTTGAATTGCAGATACAGAAGTAGTGCACTAATTTAACCCAGAAAATGCTGAATTTTAGAGTTATTTAAATTTTAATATTTCTTAGGTTAAAAAAGTACCCATTTTCACTAATGAATCTGTGTATAGCAAAAACAAAGAATTCGAGGCAGATAAGCATGAAGGGAAAGAGTGGTTTTTATGTAAAATTAAGAACAATAAAGTTTCATTGTTAATATCTACAACTATGACCATTTTAAGGGAATTGTAAAATTGCCTACGTTTATTTTTTCTATGAAAATCTTTTATTCAGGACAGTTTATGGCATTTAATGTTAAAGGATTAGGAACAGTTAACAATAAAAATAAATTACCCTGTGGATCTTTCAAAGGGTGATTTTTAAATGAATCAGAACAAAAACAAAGGGCAACAAAATCTGCTTGGTAAATAATGGATAGCTGAGCTTTGACAATGAAAGACTGGGGAACTAGTGGGATACTAAGCAATAAATCTCAGAGGGGGCCTCTTTCATATTCATACCTGTGTTTTCTGGCAAAATAAGTGTCAAAATTTGCAACCATATGACAGCAAAGTTATGCGTTAGATGGTGAGTTATAGATTTTGGATGAAATCCAACTCAAATACTTTCATGAGAACTTGACATGATAAACAAAACACATTGCTTTTCCAAATGACAGTTTGTTTAAAATAAAAAACAAAATACTACTATTATAGTAGATGATTGTCAATCCTCCCCACCCCCATTGACAGACTTTTATTTTATGAGAAATTGTGAGAGGACTTATTACTATTTTATGTTGTCATCTATATAAATGTGCTGAGCGCTTAAACTAAATGAGGATAGACCTAATAGAAAGCAGGCAGTGAGCTGCAGCTTGTTCATATATTTTGGTGGGGAAAATAGGGCAGTCTTTGTAGCAAGGAAAGGGAACAGAATATTCAGCCTTCAATCATCTAACTTGGTCCCACCCTTTCTGCTATATATTTGAGCAAAGAGATGGAAAGAAGGCAAGGGGAAATGGAAAGGAGTTTAAAAGAGGCAAAGAGGAACAGAAGAGAAAATTAGGGAGGAATAATGATGAGGAAAATCTATTCTCTTGAGTCATAAGATTGAGTTCTTGGTGTCTGGAGAAAGGACATTACCCAAGTGACACTTGCTGTCTTCTCAAGAGTCATGTCATTGAGGCAGTCAACCTATCTTCATATTATTAAATCAAGGGGATAATCTGAAACTTACTAGAAAATAATGGTACTGGGATTGTCTCTGAGCAATTTAGGGGGTCAAGAGGAATAATTTAAACTCCCTTATGTGGACTTTACCTATAGGTTGCCTACTCTGTATTGTAAAGAAGATGGGAAACTTTCTCAAACAACTTGCAGTTGCTCAGAAGAGGTGGAACTAAAACTGCCAAAGGATGACTAGCCCATGAATCAAGAAACCCGTATTCAAGTCCCATATCTCCTACTAACTGTGTAAACTAATTGTACCTGTCTTTTGTTGTTTTTTTCTTATGACTGCAGTTTTCTAGTCCATAAAATAAGGAGGTTGGTTTCGATGATCTCTAAGGTCTCTTCAAGCTCTGAAAATCAATGTTTCTGTGTTTGCTTTATTTTCAGGATTGAAACACCTGCACTTCTTCAGTGTACTGAGGGCAGGTAATACTGGCAAAGGCCTGTGAGCATTTGAATGTCCTCCCGCACTTCCCACTGTTTCTTCTTGTCTCTGTTTCATAGAATTGTAGAAATCTGTTCTTAACAAATTTAACAGTTAGAAAATGTTGATTAGACAATTCAGTTTATATTATTTGACCTATTGATTGACTTGATCATTGAACACAATTAGTCCTTCTGGAATCATGGAGATGCTTTTATGAAGCGAATTGTAGAAGTGTTTGATGGAGGGAGGACTTTGTTCCCTAAGAATGATAATATGCAGAATTTTGAAAAGTGGGGTTACTAGTGACTAAGGTTGGGACAGAGGACCTGAGTCTGTAATGGCCAATCTTACATACTGGTGGGGATTTTTTTTTTTTTTTTAAGCTGAATGGTTTCTGAGAACCACTTACCTATCTGCTCTGGAGGCGTGATACTCACACTACAAGTTCAGAGAGTTAGCTGTTAATTCTGATTTCACATCAGAGTCACTGGGTCTGTTCTTCCCAGTACCCACTTTGTTCTGTATTGGTAAGGCTAATTACTAGTTTTTCTGTACTAAATAATAGAATTGAGGAATTTTAGGGATGGAATACATCTTATTGTTGGTCTTTTCCATCCTCCTACTTGGAGATGGCTAAACACGGTATAATGGTTATTAAACTGGGCTTGCACTAACAATAGTGTATTTCCCAGCTTCTTTGCCTCCTAGCTGATGAGTTGGGGCATTTATTTTTGAGGGAACCCGCTGTCTTTTATTTATTTATTAAATTTTTACATAATATTTTATTAAGATATAATCCACACATAAAATTCACCCTTTTAAGGTATATATTCACAGTTATGCAACCATTATTGTTATCTAATATTAGAACGTTTTCATCACCCCAAAGAGAAAGTTCATGCCCATTAGCAATTTTCTCCATTATCCCCTACTACCCAGGTCCTGGCAACCACTGATCTACTGTCTTTATGGATTTTCCTGTATGCACATTTTATATGAATGTAATCATACAATACATGGTCTTTCTGTATCTGGCTTCTTTTATTTAGCATAAATTAGTTTTCAAGGTCATTCATGTTATAGCATGTATTTGCATTTCATTCCTTTTTCTTGCTGACTAATATTCCATTGTATGAATATGCCACATTTATTTATCCATTCATCAATTGATAAACATTTAGATTGTTTCCACTTCTGGCTATTTCCACTGGCTATTATGAATAATGCTGCTGTGACATTCCTGTGCAAGTTTTTGTGTGGACATATGTTTCAATTTTCTTGATTATATACTAAGGAGTGGAATTGCTGGGTCAAATGGTAACTCTGTGTTCAACTTTTTGGGAAACCGACACACTGTTTTCTAATGTGGTTGCATAATTTTAAAAAGTTCCACCAGCATTGTAGGAGGGTTCCAGTTATCCTCACTGACACTTGTTATTGTCTGTCCTTTTGATTATGGCTATTCTGTGCATGTGAATTTGTGTCTCATTGTGGTTTTGATTTACATTTCCCTGATGACTAATGATGTTGAATATCTTTTCATGTGCTTATTGGCCATTCGTATTGCAGAAATGTCTATTGAAATTCTTTGTCTATTTTTAAGTTGGGTTATTTTGTTGTTGTTGAGTTAGAATTCTTTAAACATTCTAGAAACAAGTCCTTTATCAGATACACAATTTGCAAATATTTCTCCCACTATGTGGGGTTTTCACTTTCTTGCTGGTGTCCTTTGAAACACAAAATACTCTGATGAAGTATAATTTATCTGTTTTTTGTTGCTTGTGCTTTTGGTGTCCTATCTAGAAAGCCATTACCTAAGGTCCAGCCCATGGCTCACTTGGGAGAGTGTGGTGCTGATAACACTAAGGTCACGGGTTCAGATCCTTATATAGGGATGGCCGGTTAGCTCACTTGAGAGAGCGCGGTGCTGATAACACCAAGTCAAGGGTTAAGATCCCCTTACTGGTCATCTTAAAAAAAAAAAAAGATAGCCATTACCTAATCCAAGGTCACAAATATTGACTCCTATGTTTACTTCTAAGAGTTTTATAGTTTTAGCTCTTAGTATGATCTATTTTGAATTACTGTTGATATACAATGTGACATAGGGATCCAACTTCATTCTTGCACATGTAGATGTCCACGTGGCTCAGTATCATTTTTTTAGAAGACTACTTCCCCCTCCACCAATTGAATTTATTTAGCACCCTTGTGAAAGTCAAATGACCATCAATAGAAGGGTGTATTTCTGGACTCACAATTTTATTCTATTGATCTGTATGATTATCCTTATGTCAGTACCATACTGCATTGATTACTGGAACTTTGTACTAAGTTTTGAAATTGGAAGTGTGAGCCCTCCAACTTTGTCCTCCCGCGTAAACCCCCCCTTTTTTCCTTTTTCTTGGCGGCTGGCCAGTAGAGGGATCTGAACCACCGACTTTGGTTATTAACACTGTGCTCTAACCAACAGAGCTTAGCCAGCCAGGACCATGTCCTTCCTTTTAGGGACTGTTTTGGCTATTCTGGGTCCTTTGAAGCCATGTGAATTTTAAGATCATCTTACCAATTTCTGTAAAAAAAACATCGGATACTGATAGGTATTACATTAAATGTGTAGATTAATTTGAGAACTATATTTTAATAATACTATGTCTTTCAGTTTGTGAACATGTGATGCCGTTTCAGTTATTTATTTCTTATTTAATTTCTTTCAGAGATGTTTTGTAGTTTCCAGTGTACAAGTTTTGCACATCTTTCGTTAAATTTATTCCTTAGTATTTTATTATTTTTGAAGCTGTTGTAAATAAAATTTTCTTAATTTCTTTTCAGACGTGTTGCTAGGCTATAGAGATACAATTGATGGTTGTATACTGAACTTGTATTCTGCAACCTTGCTGCACTTCTTTATTAGTTTTAATAGTTTGTTTATTTGCTTTTTGGTCAGTTCCTTAGGATTTTCTAAATACAGGATAATGTCATCCTTGAATCCAGTTAATTTCATTTCTTCCTTTTCAGTCTGAGTGCCTTGTATTTCTTTTTCTTGCCTAATTTCCTTAGCTAGAACTTCCAGAACGCTGTTGAATAGGAGTGCAAGAGTGGACATGCTAATCTTGTTCTTGATCTTAGAAGGAAAATATTCAGTCTTTCACACTTAAGTATGGGGTCAGCTGTTGGTATTTTATAGACAGCATTTATCCAGTTGAGGAAGTTCTTTCTGTTCCTAGTTTGTTGAGTGTTTTAATCATGAAAGCATGTTGGGCTACGTCAAATGCTTTTTCTTTATCTATTGAGTTAATCATGTGCTTTTAATTATTATATTGACATGGTATTTCTCATTAATTGATTTTCATTTGTTGAACCAAATTTGCACTCCTGAAATAAATCCTACTTAGTGTCATATAATCCTTCTTTTTTTTTTTTTTTAATGTTATTGGATTTGGTTTGCTAGTATTTTGTTGAGGATTTTGCACTAATTATTAACAATGGACATTGATCTGTCGTTTTGTTATGACTTCTTTGGTTTGGTGTCATGGTAATCCTGGTCAAACAGAATAAGCTGGGAAGTGTCCTCTCATCTCTCAGTTTTTTGGAAGAGTTTGTGAAGGATTGATGTTCTTCTCTAGATATGCTGTAGAATTAACCAGTGAAGCCGTCGGAGCCTGGGCTTTTCTTGGTGGAATTTTTTTTTTGAGAGATTTTTTTTTTTTGATTGCTAATTCAATCTTTTTATTGGTTATAGGTTTATTCAGATTTTCTGTTTCTTTTAGAGTTGTTTTTGGTAGTTTGTGTCTTTCCAGAAATTAGTCCACTTCATCTAGGTTTTCCAATTTGTTAGCATACAATTGTTCATATTATTTTCTTATAATCTTTTAAGAAAATTTCTGTAAGCTTGGTAGTGATGTCCTTTCTTTCATTTCTTATTTATTTATTTATTTGCTTATTTCAGCTGGCCGGTATGGGAATTGAATCTCTTGACCTTGGTTTTATAACACTGCCCTCTAGCCAACTGAGCTAACTGGCCACTCTCATTTCTGATTTTAATAATCTGAATCATCTCTTTTTCTTGTGGTCATCCTAGCTAAACTTTGCCAGTGTTGACCTTTTCAAAAAAACAAATGTGACTTTGTTGATTTTTAAAATTGTATTTCTATGATCTGTTTCACTTATTTCTGCTCTAATCTCTATTATTTCCTTCCTTCTGCTTGCTTTGGTTTTAGTTTGCTCTTCTTTTTTATAATTTCTTAAGGTGGAAAGTTTTTTTTAATTTGAGAACTTTCTTTGTCAATATAGGCATTTGCAGCTATAAGTGTTCCTTTAAGTACTGCCTTAGCAGCATTCATAAATTTTGTTGATGTTTTGTTTTTGTTTTCATTTATCTTAAAGTATTTGACTCCATTTTTTAAAAAGATAATGTTGTTTAATTTCTACATCTTTGTGAATTTCCCAAATTTCTTTCTGTTGATTTCTAATTTCATTCCATCATGGTTGAGGAGAATGCTTTGTATGATTTCAATCATTTTGAATTTATTGAGGCTTGATTATTGTCTAACATATGGCCTGTAATGGAGAATGTTCCACGCACACTTAAGTAGAATGTGTATTCTGCTATTGTTGAGAAATATTCTATAGATTTCTATTAGGTCTAGGTGTTTTATACTGTTGTTGAAGTCTCTATTTCCTTGCTGATATTATGGCTAGTTGTTCTACTCACTATTGAAAGTGAGATATTGAAGTCTCTGTTGCCTATTTTTTCATTCAGTAATGTCATTTTTTGCTTCGTGTAATTTGGGGTTCTTTTGCTAAGTGTTTTCATGCTTATAACTATTATGCCTTTCTGCCTCTTTTATAATTATAACATGTCCTTCTTTGTCTCTAGTTTCACTTTTTATCTTTTTTATTTTATGTTCATATAACCACTCATACTCTCTTTTCTTTTACTATTTGCATGTAAATACCATCCTTTTCCATCCTTTACTTTCAATTTATTTGTCTTTGAATATAGTGTTTCTTTTATAGATAACATATAGTCAAATCATTTTTCCTTTTATTCATTTTGTCAATCTCTGTCTTTTGAGTGGAGTGTTTTATCCATTTGCATTTATTGTCATTACTAATAAGGCTGAATTTATGTCTACTGTCTTGGTATTTGTTTATGTCTTATGTCTTTTTTGTTCCTTAAGTTTCTCCATTACTCTCTCCTTTTATGAAAATGGACATTTTCTAGAATATTATTTTAATTTTCTTACTTTTTTTAGTATATATTTTGAGTTATTTTGTTGTTAGTTGCCTTGGAAATTACACCTAATATCTTAACTTTATAAAACATAGTTTGTACTAATACCACTTTGATTTAAATATCATACAAACACTTTGTTCTGCTGTAGTTTCATTACATCACCCCTTGTTTGTGCTATTATTTCCATAAGAATTACAAAAACACAATATAAACATAGAGAATTTAAAAAATATCTTAAAGCTTGATGGAGTTTAGATGCGTTGTCCCCTTCAAAACTCATGTGGAAATTTGATCCCCAATATGGCAGTGTTGGAAACATTGAGTCATGGGGGTGGATCCCTCATGAATGGTTCTCACTCTGTTAGTTCCCGTGAGAGCTGTTTGTTTAAAGGACCCTGGCACCTCCTCTCTCTCTGTCTTTCTTCCTCTCGCCATGTGATCTTGTAGCCATCAGCTCCCTGCCACTTTCCACCATGAGTAGAAGCAGCCTGAGGCCCTTGCCAGATGCAGCTGTCCCAGAATCATGAGCCCAATAAACTTCTCTTCTTTATAAATTACCCAGTTTCAGGTATTTCTGTTATAGCCACACAAAATGGACTAATACAAAGCTTTAGATTTTTCACCTGGAAAAATGGAGATAATAATAATTATGATATGAAAATGTTGTTGTTAGTACTAAGTGATACAATCCATGTGATGCTATCATAGCACAGTTCCAGATCCTTGTAAAACTCAGCAAAAATGTCTTATAAAGTTGGTGAGGTATGCAGATAATTAGGTGGCCACTTTTAAGATACCCTAAGGGAAGAGAAATTCTCTGTCCAACAGGGAGGTTTTTTTTCCCATTGTTTAACAGCCTTGTTTACATATTATTCTTTATATCCTTGTCTCATGTTATCTACATGATGATAATCTCCTGGAACAATGTAGATGAAGGTTTTCTTCCCTTTCTACCTGGAAATCCTTCATTTGGCTTCTCTAAACTTCTTATTCTCAACACTAATAATACTCAGTTCATCAGCTCTTCTACAATGAACATAGATAGTTCTTGGACTTCTGATTTTTTTTCTTTATTGATCACAATTTTCAATATTTCCTATAAACATAAAGACTAAAACAGGTCTTATTATAAATATGAATTAAATTATGAGTAAGTGTAAACAAAATTAAGTTAAATGGTGATTATGAGATTTCATGGCCACCCAACGCCATTTATAATTATATATAATAGGAACTTGTTAGAGCATGATTCAAAATAACTATTGAAACTCCATGTGCTTATTCTTTCTCAGGCTTCACTTTATCTGATCGGTTTAAAAAAACCCCAAAGACCTCAGAATATTGAAAATGTGGTGTGAGAATCCTGTGGGAAAGTCATGGTAGACATTCATATTAAAATAAGAGAGTACATATTTCATTGAGGTATAAAATTTATTAGTCATTTCCCTTTCCCTTCTGCAGACATAACTCATATTAATCCTGTTCGAAAGTTATTGCTTTTCTTGTCATGGTGTTTTTAGATACAACACATACCTCTCCCACTTTCCTTTTAGTCATGGAAAGACACATGGAAAAGCTCTTAATGCCCTCCCTTTTATAAATAGAAAAGGTGCTGATATTCAGTTATGTATCAGGAATAAAAGACTCATACAGCTTCTCCTACAAGTAAAATTACTCATCCTGCCCTCTCCTCTACCAAACCTTCTTCATGGCTTATGGGAATCCTGGAATCCTAGAAATTCAACCAATATCAGTGCTTTCCCTCATGTTGTCCTCAACTCTCAGAGACCCCCATGGCCTCATAGTTTTATGAAAATGAAAGCAGATACTACTAACAATCATACATACTCAGAAAATTGTGCAGGAAGCTTGCACTTTAGCTATATCAGCTAATTAATTTTTTTACCAGATAGTAAAATTTTTGAGACTAAAGACCATCTTTGAGTCCCTAGAAGTTAGACAACTGTTTGCCCTGAAAAGGATATTTAGAAAAGTATTGTCAACTAAACCAAGAACAAATTGCTGTGGGAAAAAAAACCCAAAACCCAGGATACAAAAACAGATCTACTACAATAGAATTGGCTAAGAATAAGGTAAGGAATCTGAGAGGCCATCTTGTAAGGCAATTTCTTAATTATCCAAGCTTAATTAAATAGAGGCAATATGTTATAAAGTAAAGAATATAGTTTTTGTTTTTAAAAAGTCATTAAGTTTCAGCTATACCATTGTCTAGCTGTTTGAACATGGACATAGTAACACAGTAAGAACAGCAATTATTATTAATAAAAAAAAAATAATGACCATCTCCTAGAAAAGTCTTGGTAGTCTTTGATTTTTAAAATCCCACATAATAGAATTCCAAATTCATTTCTTCTTTTTTTTCAATTTTTTTGTTGAAACAAATTGATGGTACATATTTATGGGGTACAGAGTTATATCTCAGTATGTATATACAATGCGTGATGATCCATTCAGTACAATCAGCATATTCATCCTTGCAAAATGCAGTCATTTGTGATATGCACATTTTATCTTTTCTCTCCTGGTTTTTTGGTAACATGCAGAAAGTGATTGCTAATTATAGATTCCTGGGTCAACTGTACACCAAAAGAACTTATTTTTCCTATCTGGTGGTAATTTTGTGCCCATTAACCAGCCTCTCACCTTTCCCTCCCTCCTCCACTCCCATTGCTAGTAACCACAGTTCCTCTCTCTCCACTTAACAGTTCACATTATTATTGTTTATTTGTTTTATTTGGTTTTGTTTTTTGTATTCTCTTTTTTAGCTCCCATATATGAGTGAGAACATGCCGTATTTCTCTTTCCGTGCCTGGCTTATTTCACTTAATGTAATTTTTTTCAAGTTCATCCAAGTTGCCATGAATGGCAGAATTTCATTCTTTTCTGTGGTTGAGTACTGTTTGATTGACTATATGTACCACATTTTCTTTATCCAATCATCTGGCAATGGACATTTGGGTTGTTGGTTCCATAACTTGGCTATTGTGAACAGAGCTGCAATAAACATGGGAGTGCAGGTATCCCTTTGATGTTATGCTTTCCATTCCTTTGTGTATACACCCAGTAATGGAATTGCTGGGTTGTATGGTAATTCTATCTGTAGTGGTTTGAGAAACCTCCATACTGTTTCACATAATGGCTGTACTAATTTGCAATCCCATCAACAATGTATAAGGGTTCCTCTTTCTCTGCATCCTGTTTTTGCAGTATTCCATAAGTTTTGGTATATTGTGCTTGCATTTTCACTTGTTTCAAAGAATTTTTTTGATTTCCTGCTTTATTTCTTCTTTGAACCATTGGTTGTTCAGGAACATATTGTTTAATTTCCATGTATTTGTACACTTTCCAAAGTTTTTCTTGTTATCAATTCTAGTTTTATTCCATTGTGGTCTGAAACAATACTTGATATGATTTCAGTATTTTTAACTTTGTTGGGACTGTTTGTGGCCTAACATGTGGTCTATCCTGGATAATAATCTGTGTGCTAATGAGAAGAATGTATATTCTGCAGTTGTTGAATGAAATGTTCTGTAAATATCTGTCATATCCATTTGGTCTGAAGTGTATTTTTAATCTTATATTTCTCTGCTAATTTTCTGTCTAGATGATCTGTCCAGTGCTGAGAGGGGATGTTGAAGTCCCCAACTGTTACTGTATTGGGGTCTGTCCCTCCTTTTAGATCCAATAACATTTCCTTTATATAGCTGGGTGCCCTGATGTTGGGTGCATATATATTTATAATTGTTACATCTTCTTGCTGCATTGATCCCTTTATCATTATATAACAGTCTTCTTTATCTCTTTTTTTTTTAGTTTGTGGTTTAAAGTCTATTTTATCCAACACAAATATAGCAACTATTCCTTGTTTTTGGTTTCCACTTGCATGGAATATCTTTTTCCATCCCTTCACTATTAGCCTATGTATGTCTTTACTAGTGGAGTGAGTTTCTTGCAGGCAGCATATAGTTGGATCTAGTTTTTTAAATCCATTCAGCCAGTCTATATCTTTTAAGTGGGGAATAATCCATATACATTTAGGGTTGTTATTGAAAAATATTGCTTTATTTCTGCCATTTCATTAATTTTTTATGGTTGTTTTATATTTCTTTTGTTCTTTTCTTTCCCTTTTAGTTTTCGTCTTTGCTGTTTGGTATATTTTTGTAGTGATAATATACATTTTCTTTCTCTTTCTCATTTGCATATCTGCTCTACTAGTGGGTTTTATTCTTTCTTGTGTATTCATGATGGTAGTTATCAGTCTTTTGATTCCATATATAGGACTCTCTAGAGGATTTCTTGTAGGGCCAGTCTTGTGATGGTGAATTCCCACAGTTTTTGTTTGTCCAGGAAAGATACTGTTTCTCCTTCATTTCTGAAGGATAGCTTTGTTGGCTCAGTTTTTTTCTTTTAGGACTTTGAATATGTCTTCCCACTGTCTCCTGGCTTGTAAGGTTCCTGTTGAGAAGTCTGTTGTTAGTCTGCTGGGGATTCCCTTATAGATGACTTGATGCTTTTCTCTTGCTTTCTTTTTCTTTCTTTCTTTTTTTTTTTTTTTACAATGATTTGTCTTTCACTTTCAACAATTTGACTGTAACGTGTCTTGGGGAGGACCTTTCTGGGTTCAATCTGTTTGGGGATCTTTGAGCCTCTTTGGTCTGGGAGATCATATCTCTCCTAATATTTGAGAATTTTTCATCTATTAATTTATTAAATAGGCTTTCAGTGACTTTTCCTGTCTTTTCCCCTTCTGGTACACAATATGAAAGTTTGTACACTTAACGTTGTCAGATAGATCTCATAAGCTTTCTTCATTTTTATAATTCTTTTTTCTTTTTTGGTACAACTGGGTAAATTCAAAAAGCCTATCTTCAAGTTCAGAAATTCTTTCTTCCATTTGTTCTGGCCCATTGCTTGAGCTCTTGATTGTATTTTTTATATATTTAAATGAATTCTCCAGTTCCAGGATTTCTGCTTGGTTCTTTTTTATGATATCTATCTTTTTATTTAATTTCTCACTCAAGTACCAGATTGTTTTTCTGACTTCATTGTGATATCTATATTTTCATGCATCATGTTGAGTTTGCTTAAGATTACTGTTTGGAATTCCTCTTCAGGCATTTCACTGGCTTCCTGTTGTTTGGGGTCTGGTACCAGAGTTATTATCTTCTTTTGGGGTTGTCATGTTTCTCTATTTTTTCCATGATTCTCATATATCTGTGTTGATGTCTGGGCATCTGGTGGTGCAGTCACTTTTTCTAAATTTCGGAATAGTTTTTGAAGGAAGAAACTCTTACCTGTAGAAGTGTTCTATAATGACAGTCGTATTGGGCATTTTAGGTTTGGTACTGGGTGAGCATGGTAGTGTAGTCTTCGTGTGATTTCTTTCAGTATATTTAGTTTTGTAGTTGTCTGTGGGTGTCTTTATGGCCTAGGTGGTGAGACGTTTTGAAGTTTCTTTTTGGGGTGGTTGACATTGGGCAAGGTTTTTGTGGCTGTGAGTAGAGCCTTTAGTACCTTGGGGGTGTGCTGGTGTGCTCAGTGCTTCCTAAGCTGAGGTGAACAACCTTGTACAGGGTTGCTAGTGTCATCATTGGGGCTTCAATTTCTGGGGTAGGTGTGGCAATGGGCTGTTCCTCCACTAATGTGGGTGGAGTTGCCAGGATATTGAGTGTATTGCACACCCCTGAGAGAAGTGCTGGGGCATTTTTCTGAGTCCCTGGGTGAAGAGAGTGGACTCTCTGGAGCTTCTCTACTGAGGTATGTGGATCTAGGCAAGTTTATTAGAGACTTCAGGTTGCATGCACCTGGGAGATGCCAGATTGCTCCCTGCATGCACCCTCTCTGCTGGGTGGGCTTGCTGAATTGGATGGGTATATGAGTTTCTGGAGGAAAGTGGGCATGGATCTAGGCAAATTCACTGGAGGCAAACAGAGCTTCATGCACCCAGGAGAGACTGGTTCACTCTCTGCACCCTTTGCACCAGGGCAGGAGGCTCTGACAGGTGAGCCTGAATAGCAGTCTTACTTCACTGCTATATATATTTATAATTGCTCTAAGTTAATTAATTAAATTGCTCTGGTGAACCTGAATTGGGCAGGTCTCTGTGTTCTGGCTCCTATGCCCAAATGGTGACATCCAGCAGCATTCTGAGACTGAGGTGGGTTGGGGGACTCAGCATGCACTCCCCTTCTGGAAAAATGTAGTCATGTTTCTTCCCAGAAGCTCCCCACTCTGGGCTCACTGCTCATGAGGGCTATGCAGTTACTTTGAAGCTTGAATTGCAGGTGTCTGCAGTGGGAGTGCTGACTGCAGAACCCCTCACCCTTGTTGCTTACCTGTTCCAGCAGTGTGAGATCTCTCTGGTCTCCACACTGGTCTTAGTTTCCCTTGTCTTTCCCTTATCTTTCTGTGTTGCCTTCTCAAGTTTCCAGACCTTGGGGGGTCTTCCTCACTGTTTTTCTGGATTCTGTTGTTTTCTCCAGGACATTTTATTCTACAGGTGACTTTCTGCTTGTTGCTTTGGACTTTCTTTGCATTAGAGGCAAGGGCTGGCCACCTCCAGTTGGCCATCTTGCTGGGAAAAAAAAAAAATTTCTTAAGTGGAGTTTTCTGAAATCACTCTATGTCATAATATACCACTGATTTTTTTATAATTACAAGACGGGTATTTCAAGTGAATACAGAACCTTGAGGCTAGCAAACAGAATGTATAGTAACCAACATGGTATTAAACACTAGAACAAACTAAAGCAATTGTAAATATATGTAGCTGTGAGGTAAGACTGCTATTCAGCTTCAGGAATAGCTCATTAGTTAGATCTAGATTTATCCTGTTCTAAAATTGACAAGTGCTTTAGAGACCATCTTTCTCATGAGATGCACCACACCAACAGAAACAAGACTGGGTAGAGCAAGACTATGTACCCTGGTGCTGTTTTTCTGGTTTGCTTACTCTGGACACCATGACCTTGAATTGACAGTTATAAAGTGTGTGTGTATATAAATATATACAGAAGGCACTTAAAAAATTCATAGAAAGATTTGTAATATCTTTCAATTCTATTTTTCATGAACTTTTTGAAGTATCTTTCTGTGTTTGTGTATATATATATACACACATATATAGTATATATAGGTGTTTGTGTATGTGTATCTATATATATAATGTGTACATATATATCTCATTCAAGGTAGGTCTCTAATAATATTTATAGTAATTAAAAATTTTCTTTAATTTGTGACTTTTTGAAGACGCAAAAGAAATCCTATATTATGTGATGGAATGAAGCCTAACTGTAAACAGCAACTATAATTAATATCTAAGATTAATATATCTTAGTCTTTTGGTAAAATTTCTAATTTATTGTTTTAAGAGACTCAAAAACTATTTGCTCAAATTTGATTCTGGTCTTGTTTTAATGCCTGTTCTTTTCATTCTCTTGACTCATTTCTGCATTCTGAAGAGTTCCTGTTCCACTGCCTTCTGTACTGTGTTGTCACATTTGTGTGCCTGGCTTTAATTCTCAGCTTCTACTAATGGACTTTCTCAAAGTACAGCTTTTATCAGTCAGTTGTTAGAGATGATTGCTTTCCCCTCCAAGAATGCTAGAATTCTCGCTGTCTGTTTTATGTATTATCAAAGTGAATTTCTTCTCCTTGCTTATATGGCACCCTCTGCCTGTCTCCCCAGATGAGTTTTTTTATGTGCTACATTCTTCACTTGAGAGAGGTGTTTTGAACATTTGATAGGGAAAATGTCTTTCTTATCGGTGTCCAAGCTGAAAATGCATTTCTTTCTTTTTCTGAGAACTACTCCTCTGTTAATATCATTAAATATCTTCTATCCTAAATACAGCACATCGGGGGATGCTTCTGAGAAAATGTTTCATAATCAGTAGTATGACAGCTGTACCCACATTGAATAAGCTGCTATTGGCTAGATTATGTTGCATTGCAGACAACCCCTAAATCTCAATGGCCTAAGATAATAAATGCTACATGTTCATCTTTGTTGACTGGGGTCTCTGCTCATTCTGATCACTTAGAGATACAGGCTGACAGAAGCTCCATTCTAACATATGCTTTCATGATTGCCAAGTTAGGAAGGAAACATAGAAAACTGTGTACTGACAGTAAAAATTTCTGCTCCAAAGTATTGCATGCCTCTTCCACTTGTATTTCTTGGTAAAAACCAGTCACCTGACCATAGCTCCTGTAAAGGAGCAAGGAAGAAGAATCTGCTATGTGTCCAGAAGTGGGGAGAACAGAAGTAGCAAAAATTAACTTTCATCAAAGATAAGATATATAAAGCCTAGTGAGAGTGCGCAACATATTCAAGATCATCCAATCTTATTAAGTCATCAACATCGACAAGGCAGGATCTTGAATGAAAATTTATCATGACATAACTCACACACCTCTCAGCTGAAATAGGCCTGATAAAGAACTAGAGCCAAAGAGCCACACGCTGCTTGAATGGCGAGCTGAAAGGAGAGCAATGGTAAGCTGAAACAATGGCTTAAGGAAGCAGTGATGAACATCTTCAAGCAATGTGCCATGACAGTGGCTTGCTGGGCAACAAGTGGCAGATACTAAGGATGAATGGATCTTTCTGAGCAAAGCTTTGAACTATCCATAGCACTCAAAGGGAGAGGTCAAAACACATCACGTGCTGCAAAAAGCAGGTGGAGTAGACCATTGTGAATTCATTCTTATATGAGTCCCAAATATGGAATGACTCTTGGGTTATGCCTCTTTACTCCGTGGCCCTCTGTGGTAATCATGAACATTTTCCCTCAGGAAAAAGGATCGCAATTTAGAGAGACTCTTTTTAATGTGTTGCCAGAAGCACATAATCCTCATAACAATAATGCATTAGAAAATATAATGGGAAATAAGTGTAACCTTAATTAAAGTGCTCTCCTGTTGCTAATTCTTTAGTTGAAATGCAAAATTAATAACATTTTTTCCTGTCACTTTTAATGATCTTTGTATTCTTTCCAAACTTTTTTTTTTTTGGTGTTCACTGATGATGATGAACCAGATTAGACTTGCTAAAGTAGAAATGTTTACATATTCTAAGAAATCTCTTGTTTCCCTCAATATTGCATGTGACATACTAGCCCTGTAATATATTCAGGTGGAATTGAATTCAAGCTTAAAATGTGTTTATTTTTACATTCATTACACAAGCTTCAAAAGAAGTTTGGCATTCAAATGAGTGAATTTTTATCTCACTAAGATTGAAAAAAATCTGAGAATTCCTAAAAAATTACCTCTTCCACTTGATTTGAAATTGCTTCTTTTAGAAGATCATTTATCTTGAGTTCTTAGTATCAATGGATGTTTTTCAAAAGTAGCCAGTTGAATTTCACTAGGAATTAAGTCTTCCTAACTTATTTACTGGCTGCTATTTTCTGCATGAGTTTACATGTTTGTGGAAGCTGGAGTTTTTTTTAATGGTACAAAGATTATTTATATAAAAGAAGAAACATTTAAAATTATAATATACTCATGTCTATTATTTGTATCACATTACTATTTAAAATGCTCTGACATCTTACTGATTTTTCTAACAAAGTTAAAGTAAACAATGTTTTTATCTATATATTCAAGTTTAGACAATAGTGGGAGGTCCGCTTTCCTTTTGCCTGAATATTTCTGTGCTTATTTTCTTTATATGTTAATACAAAATGTTCATTATTTCAGATGTAGAAATTTTGTAACAGTTATTTGTAAAGTGATTCCAGTTGTCTATTTCAGAGTTCTCAGTACCAATTTTCTCTGTTCTTTTACAAGCAGTTTTGTGCTCTCTTTTAGTTATCTATTACTATGTTGGAAACCATCACAAAACTGAGTGGCTGAAAACAACAATTGTTTTGTTGCTTGTGATTCTATGGGTGAGGAATTCAGGCAGAGCTCAGAGGGGATGGCTTGTCTCTGCTTCAGCTGGTGTGGGCTGGGGTGTTTCAGCTGGGGCTGAAGGATTTGAGATGGCCTCGCTCACATATCCACGGCCTTGATGCTGAAGTCTTGGCAGGGTATACTGTTTTTCCACCAATTGTCTTATCTCTCTTCACATGGTTTCTCGCCATTTAGTTGTCTTGCCTGAGTCACTTTACACGAAAGGTGAATTCTGAAGGAAGAAAAGAAAAAGTTGCAAGACTCTTAGGACAAAGGCCCATAACTGCACAGGGTGACTTCCATCATATTCTACTGGTCAGGCAAGTCATGAGGATATCATAGGTTCAAGGAGAGTGGAATCAGACTCTACGCCTTGATGGAGGAGTGGCTTGGTCACATTGCAAAGGGGCACATGGTAAAAAAGGGATTGTTGCAGTCGTTTTAGGAAATGATATACCACAGACATAAATGAATGAATTACATTTGTAAGGCTACTACTGTAGGCTCCCCTGCCCAAACTATAACCCAGCAGCTTACTATGTGAAAATCTATATCTTTTTATTTCTGATTGGGAGCTACTGAATGTCTTAGTAAATTGAAGTGGACAGTTCACCATCCTGTCTTTCAAATCTTTGGTAGTTTGATGTAGTTTGGAGTGTGCCTCACAAAATGAATGAGTGTGGGGGTACTATTAGCAGTATCAGAGATATTCATTCTTCAAACATGCCTTGAGTACATACTATGGTTAAGAACAGTTCCAGACACTGGATAGACAAAGAAAGATGGATAATAAATGGTTTTTATTTCATGGTTTTGACTTTTTGGTCACAACTCCTTATTTCCTTTTAGTGATACCATGTGCCCATGGCCTCATTGTGGGCTTTTAGGGGTGGAGTATATTTCCCTGCCCCTCTGAGCTGGGTTTGTACATATGACTTGCTTTTGCTAAAAGCATGTCAGCAGATGTGATGAAGGCAGTTGCATGAAATGTGCTTGTTCATTGGTGTTTATTTATTTCTCCTCCATCACCATGAGCAGAAACTGGGCCACAGAAATAAATACACACACAGATCCAAGCAAGGAGTCAACTCCGGTCTGACCCACAGCTGGGTGCAAAACTGGCCACAGAGCCAGCCTAGATCAGCCAACCACCAGGATGTTTTTCTATGCACAAAAACTCCCTAAAATAAGTAATGTTCTGTCTTGTAAGGAAGAAAAATGTATAAACAGAGAGTTAATTGTCCAATAATACAGCATATGCAGCAATAGAGATCTATAGAAGGACCACAGCTCCATCTTGTCTTGGTATGTGTATATGTGGTTTTTAGTGGAGCAGTGAGGAAGATGTTCTAGAAGGAGGTGACCCAAAGCTGAGTCTTTAAGAATACGTGAGAGGATATATAAGAGTTTACAAAGGAAGGGAAATATTACAAGCTAAAACTAAGTGTGAGCAAAGGCAAAGAGATAAGCTCCAATGTGATGTGAAGAAATCTACAAGTAGTTCATTGTTCTTCAAAGTTTAATGAGTGGGACAGTCCTACTTCATCAAGAGGTGCGAACACTTAAATTGTCTTTGCAATGGATTCTAATTCCAAGAGATATCAAGGCTGTTAAAAACTGGGACTGACATGAACTTTGTTGCTCTGGCTAAACATTTTAAAGTACATGCTCTACTAAAATTAATATGAGTACAGATAGTTTCGTTATGTCTGCCTTTACAAATAATGAAATTATATTTCAAAGATTTCAATTGCACAGTCCAAAAATGCACAGATAGTAACTGTAGATATAATTTAAAAGAGGAAAATGAAAACTAACAAGAAGTAATATTATGCTGCATAATATTTTATGTGAAAATTACAGGTGGTTCTCCTTTCAAATAGTAGCTGTACTTCTGAAAAAAGTTTGTAAATCAAATTATATTAGATACCATTATAAAGATATTCCAACTGGGAATAATTTTTAGAAATATGGTTAATATGTTTGTTTCCTAAGTGTAATTTTCATAAGATGCTTTTTTAAAAAGCTATTTTTACCTTTATGCAGTTATAATTTAGAAGGTGATCCCTATTTCAATCTGAATTTTAGAAATGAAGGGGTATTTCAACATCTTTATTCTTAATTTAGACCTTAGCTAATTTTCTGGTGCTTCCCTTTACCTGCTATGAGAACTTAAGCAAGTTTCTAAATCTCCCTTCATCTCAATGAGATACTTTAAGTCAGTAAAATGGGGAAATAATTCTTACTGTTTATAAAGCCCCTGTGGTGACTAAATGAGATCTTATAAGGAAAAGTGCCCAGCTCACCATGTGACATGTGGCAAGCACCGAATAAATGTTAGCTACTTACTGTTATTCTCATAATAACAGTAATAACATAATTAAGAATTACCATTGCTATTTAATCTTATAGCTGAGGAAAGAAGGGACCTGGAGAAGTTAAGTGACTTGGGCAACAATGTGTGCTTAGCAGCTTCAGAAACTGAGAAGGATTTTGGTTGCTGACTTCCAGGCTTGAGATTTTCCCAGTGTAGGGCTACCCTCTCACTGAGTTTTCAAGAAACTCATGATAAATATGAATAGTGATTCTGAAAACCACTAGACCAGTGACACTAATTTGCCTTGAAACATAAAGGACATGAATTACTATATGTAAATATTTTTTTTAAAAGTGGGCAATTGTCTTCAAGTATGTGTATCATTAAATACAAACATTTTAATTTGAATAATTGCATTAAGATTAAGCTTTTCTTCTTGGGAAGTCTCCATTTGTGACAAGGAATTTTACTCACAGTTTGAAAGCTTATGATCAAATTCCAACAAAACAGCTAGAAAGTTTTCATATAAAAACTATTGGATTACTTACTAAAGTTAAACCAAAAAGACTGCTATTTAGTTTGGAGAATTAAGCTGATGGCATTTTCAATTTATCCAAGCGAATGCACACAGCCCTACTTCAATTTCATTATAAAGGTAAAATCAGAAAAGCTAAACATTAAATCTCATAAAGAAACATAGTTTGATTTAATGTTATTAGAAGATAGTGCAAAATAGAGGAGAATATGGAGCTAGCTTAACTGCTTCTGTGCTGAATAAAACAACAGCCCTCAAACCATTCACTTACATGTTCCCAGCTGTACCTGTCGAAGCTCACTTTTACTCATTAGCTCAGTCATTGCATCATATACCATTCTAAGGACACATATGTATCCTATTAGCAGTAATAAAGTAATGGGGGATGTGTGGTAATATGATAGCAAAATTCAGTAAAAATTCTATTTGAATTTAATTCTGTGGGATACGAACATAACCCACGAAGGAGTACTCTGATCTACAGTGAAGAATAATTTGCCTACTGCTCTGGTTTGCAATTAATGAAAAGTCCTCAGGAAATCCCAATTTCTGATTAAAGAGAGTTGATTATGATTAATGTATCCAAATTAACTTCCAAGAAAGGAAGCCATCTTATAATGATCTACATTATTCCTCCAATTTTAAATTCCTAAGGCTACTCATATCTGTGCCCTTTCCTCTAGTCCTTAAAGGTGTATATTTGGTTTTTAACTTTTGGTTTTTGGCTAGTGAGACAACAATTGTAGTTTGTTTACACATGTAGAGAATATTCAAGATCTTATGAATTCTCTTTTCTCCCTTCTCTAATCTTCTGTAAAAATAGTATCACTGGTGTTTCCAAAAACATGTTTTCAGGCAAATATGGCATGGAAGGCTAGTAATTTCATTTTTCAATCTGGTTGCCTTAATAAGTAAGTAAATGCTTGCAGACCAAATTCATGTAGCATTATAAGTTTTTGCATTTCTTCAGGATATTTGTAAATACTTTTGTGGGAAATTCAGAAATGTCACATCAAGTTCTGTTAACCGGATCCCATTTTAAACTGGAAGTTTCCCATGTACAATATTTATGTTAGAAAGGATTGATTTCTATTAAAATCTATACATATTTTATTTTATTTATTTTTTATTTTTATTTATTTTTTTTTAAAGGCAGTTCTCAAATTTATTGATACTTCCCTGAGAGTGTCCAAGAGGGTCCAGGTCAGAGCCCACAACACACCCCCTCTCCCATTCCTGTCATACACCATATCCCTCAGACCCAACAATATATTTAGCATCTCTGACTCCTGAGCACTGAATGCCAGAAGTACCCCTCAGTCATTATGACAACTGAAAAACGTCCCCACATGTTTCTAAGTACCTTATAGAGGAGTGGTAGCACTCTCTGTGACAGCTACTGTCTAACTATACACTGAAGTTCCTTCCTAAAATTGAGCCCAAGCGGCTCTTGACTCCTTTGGCCTTTTCTTTTTCTTTTTTTTAAAAAAATTTTATTATGTAGATATACATTGTGGCTGATTATTATTGCCCATCACCAAAACCTCCCTCCCTCCTTAAAAGCAGCAATAGATAATTATAATTAGTAAGCTACAATGGTTAGACTAGGAGTTAGCAAAAAGAATTAATATTTACTTCCCCAAATAGTTCAGTTAGCTTACACAATATTGTTCTCCCACTGAAAATTTTTTTCAATACTTCAGCTATATTTTTGTGTTAATATAAACATTTTGAAAACACAGATAAACAAAAAGAAAAATTCAATATTATAAAATCTCATTATCTAGGCACAGACACTTAAAATTTTGTTTTTTATCACATGCACTTTTGTATTTTTAAAAAGCATGTTTATATCTTTTTAAAAAATTTATTAATATTATTATTTTTTTACATTCTAAGATGTCATGGAGCAGTTGGGGGGAGGGGAAGAGGGAAAGTGTGAGGAAAATAGGGTGGGAGGAGGAGGGAGGGGGGACGTGGTTCAGGCCCGTGGCACACCCCTCATTCCAGCAGGGGAGACCAGCTGGCTTTCAGAGGTGTCTTAGTCATTGCTGGGCTGGATGCAGATGTCAGGGGGGTCTGGCTGAAGCCTTTGGCTCCCCATTGCCTTGACCCAGGAGCCAGGGTGTTTCCAGTGGCAGCTCGGTGGTCATTGCTGGGCTAGTTGTAGATGTCAGAGGTGAATGGCAGAGGCCCTTGGCCCACCAATGCACTCACTTGGGAGCCCGGGGCACTTCCAGTGGTGGCTTGGTGGTCATCGCTGGGCTGGTTGTGTATGTCAGGGATGTGTGGCTGAAATACATAAATTACAAAAAAATAATGTGTATATTTACTAGTTCATTTTTATTTCAAAACAAATATCCAGTGATTTCTAACAAATTCTTTTATCTTTATTAATTATGACTTAATGCCCCTGAATGTTGATAAAATATAAATACCCAGGAGGGCACTACCTGTTATTAGAACTTGGATTCTGGTGCCTAGAGTATGCTAAATCAGTAAGAAGCTCCACTTACAGAAAGATGACTTCAAGTATATTCTTGCCTGGGTATGTGGTATGCAGCACAAGCACAAAGATTAAGTACCTCAGGAAGAAATCTAAACAGTGTTTCATGTTTATTCAGTACTTTATTTTCCATATTTTTTATGATTTGGAGATGCATCATTAAGATGTCCCTAAGATGCTGAAGATTGTCAGAAACAGCTAATATATACCCTGAAGACATGACTCAGTCACCCAACAAGGTGCTTGCTATTCTGTTTCCAGAGTGCCATTATTTCTAAAACTTTAGAAATCAATTGTATTGATGAGGACTTCTTTAAAAAAGTGGATATTCATAAATAAATAAATAATTTCACTAATAGAATTAATGAGATGATGATGATTAATGGGTAATTTAGAAGTCTCCTTTGTAATATATTCACTGAATCAGTGTTATGTCTGTTACCAAAACAAATTAGAAATGTCTACTTAATGTAGCAATTTATTTTCTGCCATTTTTCTCATTTTGTTAGGAGAGGGAAAATGTCAGTGAATAAGCATCTGTAGCCTCATCAGCAAGTCATTGTCACCAGAACTTACTGAAGAGGAAATACAGGCAACCTCTCTCTGCCTTAGTTCCTTCATCTGTAAAAATGGAAATAATGTTTCAACAAAATTATTATCATCATCATCCTTGTCATCAGGATTGCTTGCTTTTAACCTGGGTTCTTCATAAAGCAGACTTGAAACAAAGGGTTAAGGGCAAGTGCTTAATTCAGGTCTGTGACCCCAGAGATCAGGTGAGAGTGGCAGAGGAAGGAAGCAGAAAGAAGAAAGAGGCAATGCAAAGATGCCTTATTAAGTTGGCCACTGCTAAAGGTGATTGGTTTCTTAATCCTACAGGATCACCTAAGAAACAATATAAACTATGCCTTGAGATCTTTTATAGGCAGGGGAGGTGGCAGGGAGCATATGTCCACTGGTTCCATCCTTGATTGGTTACCATGCGCCCTGATGGAACATTAACACTCATGTACTTCCAGGTTGTGCCAATATGGGCATCAAGCAGATTCTAATGGGATCTTACTCACAGAAGCCCAGGGAGGAAGGAGGAGGCATGCAGTACAGACCTGAGACAAGGTGCTGTCAGAAGGTACCTACAGGAAGCTGGACAGGGAGGCTGAGAGAATTCTCCATGATGCCTGAGGTAACTGATACGATTATCATCATCATTATCATATATAGACATCCCCTACATCTGATTACCGGAGTCTGCTGTTATTTATCAAAAATCTCACAACAGATAAATGACCAAGTTGGCTTAGGTCAGTTTTTAATGTTCCCTTTAACAAAACAAATTGCTTTCTATTACATACTCCTCTTTATTCTTATAAAAATGTGGAT